>NC_053463.1:8733024-9353024 GCF_015227805.2 Hirundo rustica
GGAGCTGCCTGATTCAGATAATCAAAGTCACATCCCCAGGGCTTGCCTCCACCTAGAAACCAATAGGAAACAACCAGGATGTGAATTATCAGTGCCACAAATGTTTGCCTTAAGTCTTCCTTCTCCCCACCAAAATTAATATCTCCCTGTTCAGCCTAACCCAGTTACCACAGCGAGCTGGGCTCAGGGACCTGAAGGTATCTTCAGAGTGGAGGGAAGGTGTGGTGATGGAAATTAGTGTAAAAAACTGTGACTCGGCAGCATCAGCTCTGCTGCTCCTTCAGACAGTCCAGGTTGGGTCTTTGGAGATAAAGAGTCTTTCACTTTGGAGGTAACAGAGTCACCTTCTTCACTTCTTCACTTCCTACCCCTCTCTTATTTTAGTAAGGAACCATGTTTTACTTTTCCCTCTTTTCGAGTCCTTCAAAATTCCAGTCTTTTGCAATAGCAGCAGCAAATAACCTCTGCTGCTATGCAATGTTATTTTATCATTGCTAAGTGTCATTTGTCATAGAAGAATGACACTTCAGATTTCTTAAAATGTTCCCCATGTGAGAGACCTCGGTTTCCCCCTAATTAGCAATTTCCTTTCTGATATTCAGAAATAAAGGACATATTACACTCCGAAATTTCAGGATTAACTGGAGGTCACATCCAGCATGGCTGTAAACCTCCTGAATCATGGAAGAGGTGAGAAGACCGTGGACAGTGTTGAATCATTTTTGTCAGAGAAAGATGATTTTATAGACTTTTATAATAGGACACAAGACCTTGGAAATTATTTCTGTTTGAGAAAATGACAGGGAAAAGCAAAGCAGCAAACCAAAGTGCCCCAGAGCTGATGGCTCATCCCCAGAGCAGCATGTCCTTCAGATGACAGCAGTTTCATTAGCAGCCAGGCACGCTGCATTTGCTCCAAGGTGCCTAAAACACACCAGACTGACAGCCCTTCACTTTGCTTTATCGGGCCTGTTAGCGAGAGGAACAGGGAATCAATTAGCAGACAGGCTAATTAAGTTGTGTGCAGCAGTGTGGACAAACATCCCAAAGCGACTCTCAGCCTGCTGTGGATGCTGGACCAGCAGCCCATCACCCTGAGGCTGCAGGAGCTTTAAGGGAGAAGTCAGAGACAAACAAGGACAAATTTGGGCAAATGGTGTGAGATGCTGCTCCATTGTGCAGATAGATCCATTAAATCCAGTCCACCCCATAGAGGAGGGATTTGCTGTGGGGCAGCTCTACCCATGGCCAGCTGCCAGAATTCATATTCCCTCCCCACCCCATCTTCACGGTTTTTGTAAAGTTCTTCTCATCCTCACAATTTTTCAGGGTCTTCCCTGGTGTGAAAAACCTATTTGGACTTGGAGGAGAGAGTTTTCTAGTTGAATCCTATCAGTAAACCTCCTTTTACAGGCAGTAAATTACTGTCCAGCATGAAAAATATGAAAACCCAGGAGGAAACAGAAGGTAGGAAATCCAGGAAAATAACCACCCACTTGGCCAGACTGAAAACAGCAGATTGCTTTGCAAGCTTATCCAGACCATGTGCAAGTATCCAAGATTTTTTTTTTCCTTTTAACTGTAAAGTAATCAATACCTACCCACTTGTGAACTTTAGTGAAAATAATGATCTGGCACATATTTATAGCAAAAGTCACGGCACATTAGGTATTCCAAAGGACTTATGTAAGCGTCACTTTAATACGGCTTTAGAGAAAATGCTCTAAGAAGCTTTATCAGCATAAAACATATTTTGAATTTAATGGAAATTAGTAATTGGCGTGGCGAAGTCAAAGTCATCTGAGTGGGATGACTTTACCCTGTTGGACAGTATTTTTCACTAACTATAATGGTTAATCTGCCAGTCGAGAGAGGAAAATTCTCTTCTATTGTCAAATGCGGTGAAACAAAGGAGGAAATTTCTGCAGCCGATGGAGACTTTTGGAAATAAATGGAATACTGTAAGTTCTATGGAATAAGGTGCATTCTTCAAAATAAATCCAATTAACCCTAAATTGAGGAAACTGACTCAGAGCAATGTCCCTGTGACTAAAGGAAGCACTGGGATTTAGCCTGGCCTGTCTCCTGAGCAGGTATTTTCTTCTGACCAGGCCGGTGGTGCTGTGTGAATTTCCCATTGCAGTCCTCTGCTCTGAAATAGTTGCACCTTTTTCACACCCATTCAGTGGTTGATCCCAAAATACATTTTATATGCAAATGACAGAGCCTAAGGCTTGGATTTCCTTTCAGGAGTTGGTAGCAGAGTCCAGGGCAGCCTAGTCCTGTGTTATTACACATTCCTGAATTTGTTTAATTAAATATATGAATTTAACATATATTTACACATGGAGAAACCTGACAAGGCTTTGTGGAGTTTAATTGATGCCCTGAAATTTGTTGAGCTTTGTCCCTTACCCTGCCATTCTAGCAAAGAACATCCAACCCCGCTTATCACAGCAGATGAATTGAGAAGAAAACCCCTCTCTCTTGGGTCTCAGGTTAATTTTGTCATTTGGGTAGTTAAGGACACCTCGGGCTTGGGATGCAGCCTTCTGTAGCTGCAAGCCATCTGCTGACAATCATGCCTTCACAAATTCACTTCCCTGCTATCATCAAATATATCCTTATTAACTGGAAAGAATGCTCCCTGCAAAACAAAAACAAAAACAAAAACAAAAACAAAAACAAAAACAAAAAAAAACAAACAACTGAACTATTTTTGCTTAAAACCTACAACATACCTTCAAACTCCATCCTACCAAATACAAGTTAATGAAACAAGACTCTTATTTACACCTAAATAAATAGGTACTGCCAGGCTGGGCTGACCACAGCCTCCTCCTGGCCAGTCCTTCTGGCTGACTCGTGTTGCTCCCTCCTACTCAGACTGAAGTTGTGCTATAAAACCTTCCTGGAGCTGTTTGAAAAGAGGTAATTTTGGATTGCAAGACTTTGCCTGAATTCTTCTCTTTTCTGGCACTTTTCACTGATGAATTTTTGTCTTCTTCATTGGAAGCAGCAACCATACCAAAGCAAGAGTTGTTACCAAGGATCATCAGGTTCCAAATGAAAGCCCAAATCCCACAGGAGTTAGAACAGTGAAGATTTGCAGCCTGCTAAAATCTAAGATCTAATGAAATCTCCAGCATCCCTGTGCCACTAAAATGAATCCCTTCCCTTCAACAAAATGAAACTGCCATAGTTCCAAGGTTTTCTTGTTAGTGGACTCAGCCAACTGTAATTTCTACTTTACATATATATAATTTGCTTTTGTTATAAAACTCTGAGAAACATATTGTCCATCTGTCACTGTCTTCCAGAACCTCCAGCACTGAACTTATGATGCAGCCTTTCATACAAAGTCTTTACACTCCACCATGAGCTCCTTGGGGCAAGAAATGATTTTTTCCCCCTTTTTTTGTGAGTAGTGCCAGACACAGCAGGGACCAGATTCACATTAAGCAGCACATAATAGGATCTAGAGCATAATGAGTGATAACAAGCAGAGTGGTAAATGATGTCATTTAGTGGATGCTATCCCCGTGGTTCCCTGTTGGCAGATTTTTTTTTTTTTTTAATTGAACAGGCTTTTCTTCACCGTTTCTTACTGATCTAAAAGTTTGTCCCTATCATTATGCCTGTGTAGGTCTCTATTTAATGCTTTCCTGCTGCAGGTCTTCTTTTCCTGTCCCTCTTTCTCAGCCTGCTTCAAGGAGCTGGAGACTTTTTGCTGTGTATCCTTTTCTTTTCCTTTCCTTTCCTTTTCCCTTCTTTTCCAGTTTCACTTCACTTGGTAAGCAGTATGGACAGTGAAGTGCTTCTGAAGGCCACAGCGGGACTTCTCCCACAGAGAAGCAGATTTGCCCCTAAACCAGAGATGATCCTCACAATCACACACTTCAGAACACGCAGCAGGAGCTCATACGGGGCTGCTTGGTATATTGCTATTAATCATCCTGCCCTCATCCCATCTGCCACCTCCTTGCTTTGGTCTGGCTCACCCAGCTCTCAATTTTAGAGCACTCAGTGCAGAAGAGCAAATTGAATCCAATCTCTCAGCACAAGCTGCAGCATCTGCTGTTCCACACGGGGATCCCAGCACAGGCTGCTCAGTCCCTGCCTCATCTCGTTTGTACCACAGCTCCCATCAGACCCAATGAAAAACATATTAATTAATTTGTACCTGAACTTGGAAGTTTCACACGCATTGTTAGAAATAAACAAAACAGCTCTGCTCTGTGTGGAAACACCTTTTGACTATGTCTTCTCATTATGTGCAGGGCAGAAAAGCCAGGAGCCCCAGCTCACCCTGGGAGCTCATCTCTGCAGGTCAGAGGCAAGTGAGAGATGCAGGTGAATAGATGGAGGATGGGAAAGCAAAACAGGGAAAGATTCCATAGCTTATACCATGTGTTCCTTGGAATAGCACTGATATGAGTGTGGTTTTCATTACTAACATTTTTTAAAAGCTAGTGAAATTTAAACAGAAGTAAATAATCAGAGCATTGTGTCTACCTCTATCAGTCTTACCTGTTTTTTATTACAGAATTTCTCAACAGTTCATAAGTTTTAAAGAAGATGCTTTTAACATCATAACCATGGTGTTTGATTTATCACAGATGCTGAGGCCAGGGTGTTTTCTGGCACAACAGCCACTGCAGGACGCCAGGGCAGGAGGAGCCAGCACTGGAGCCAGGCAGTTCTGAGCACTGTCTGATGAAGAGGGTGAAGTCCCAACAGCCCCAGGCTGCCTTTGATACCACAGCCAGCTGTTTGCTGAGTTCTGTCCATGTGTTTCCCCCTGAGGAACACCTTGTCCTGGATGGCCTCTCTCTGCACTGGCCTTTCATGGATTTCAGCAGGAAGAGGTGCACAGCAGATCTCTAAATGAGACAGGATTGTCCTTTTTGTACCAAAATCAACTCACTGAAAGGATGAGCCTGGGAAAACCAATGGAAAACCCATTATCCACCAGCCCAGCTCCACTTCTGCTTTCTTTTGGAGGATGGTACCTCAGGCATTCACTTATTTGACATTCACCACATTTCCTGGAGCCCAGCTGCATTGGTTCTACCCTTCAACGCAAATCATTTTGATGCCTGCATAGGTCTGATACAAAGCAGCCATTTCTTCCTGCTCTGCTCAGCCTGGTCCTTCTGCTGGAGATAATTCATGTGCCTACTGTTCTCATCCTTCCCTGGAAAGGGGGAGGGCTGGGCTGTGTTTAATAAAAAATGTCTTACACTGTTTACTGACCAACGAGTTGTTCGACAGATGCTCCATTCTTAGCCATGCTTAAATTATTCCCTAAGCAAACAATACAAACTGCACACTTCATCTTACCCAACACAAAAGTAAACAGAACACACAAAATATATGGTTCCGGTTCTAATTCCCATATAAAGAACACTGATTTCTACTTTGCTTAAATATTTTCTCCATAATGTTTGCTCGGTATTTTTTTTTTCTTTTGCTGGCTACAACAAATTAAATGTCAAAACCTGTTTGTTTTATGAATTTTTAAGACTAATAGCGAGTCTCTTATTTCAGCTTAAACAATGTTGTTGATGAGATACCTCTTGATGGATTGTATAAATGAAGCCAGATACAGAGATTAAAGAAACAATTTTTCCCCACATATTTCTTAGTTTACCAAAGAGGCAAGTAAATGAAAAGAACACCCTTATTTTCCCTAAAACTTCCCAGGGGTTTAGGTCTCTTGTAGAGGTAAAAAAAGACACTACCTGCAAGATCACTGCAGATCTGCTTTGCTGCTCTGGGGTCCTTCCTAGCACATCCCACTGTGTGCTGTCTCAGATGCAGCCATGAGGCCAGAGGGGATGGGGTGAGGCTGGAGCTGGGATGTCCCAAGGCACTGGGACCAGCCCCCTCCATCTCCCAGTGTGGCCCAAGCTCCAAGGGCCCCTGGGAAACCAGGCTGGGAGGCACTGAGGCCAGTGCAGGGCGCAGAGCCCCTGTTCCTTGTGGCCAGGGCCGTCCCTGGGTGGGCTCTGCCCGTGCTGGGACAGTCCAGCCCCCAGCCCCCTCACGGGTCATTCCTGCACAGCACCGCACACACTGCCACGGAGATGGGTTGGAATCACTTTTCACCCTGACCCTGTGTCAGAAATACCAGACAGCACATCTCATCTGGAGTGAAAATGTCCAAGGAAGGACCTGACCCATCATGGCCCTTTATCCTGGGCTCCCTCTGGGCTCTCCAGGGCTGCCACATAGCTTGGAATAAGATCCTGGCTGAAGTTTTCAGATGCACTCAGTATAAATATTTCCCACTAATTAAAAAATTTGCTCAGGAGCTGTAAATGGATTAAGCCTGTCAAAGACCTTTTGTATCTCTACAGCCACCTTATGTTAATTCACAAACAAATTATACCAATTTATTTCACACAAGAAAGCAGAGGGAGTAAGAATCAATTTAGAAACACCCTGGCACTACCAGCAGCCTACAATGATTTTCATTGCAAAAGCAGATGTTCCCTGGCTTTCTTGTAGCTAAAATCCAGAGCAATGTGTAACACAGGTTTCCAAAGGCCCAGAGCTGCCATCCACCTGCTGCCAGCAGCCCCTGCCAATTGCCATGTCCTTGGAGCCCACCTGGGATGAATTTTTGTATTAAGACTTTTGTAACAGGGTCAGGGACAAGCTCCTGCCTTGCTTCCACTAGTGACAGCCTCAAAATTGCCAGCAGCAAGGAGTGGAGGGGTTGGCAGGGCCCAGTGTGGGTGAAAGTCACACACTGCAGCGGGGCTTCCCCTGGGCACATGTCAGTCCTGGCTTTTTGGATCTGTCTCACCGTGTCACTTCCCACCAAAGAGATATAAAGAGAAGTCAAACAAAAGAATAAAACATCAGGGAACTAATGGGTTGATTCATGGGGGTGTTTCTCCAGATTTAGGCAATTCCACCCAAAACTCTGCTTCTGAAATGCAGGAAAACTGAATGCAGAGAGCAACAGTAGGAGCAGAGCAATTTCTGTGAGTAGTGATGCAGGAGCAGTGATACAGCCCTGGAGGGAAATGAAGGATGCAGGTGGAAAGACAAGAAAGGAGGTTGCCTGAGTTTATCAGTAATGTAATGAACAGAATTAAGAAAATGGGGAAGGCCTGGGGATAAGGAAATGGTGTTGTGGCTGTTGCTGAGCTCTGCTGTTCCCACTGGGATCCACAGTGGGTCATGCAGGGGTGCTGGGTGCTCAGCAAGGGCACAGCTGGGTGATGGGGAGGGATGAGGACAGGAGATAAGCTCTCCAGGAGGGACCAAAAGTGCAGCTCTTCAGGTATCTGAGGTGTTTCTCTGGCTCTTGGTGAGGGTGCACCAGCGACAGCCCCTTTTGTTTATGCTTTTGGTCTGAGGATGAAAGGGCATTTTTGGACACCGAAGGGGCAGGAGGGGTGACACAGACACCTTCCCAAAGAAGACAAACATAACACAACACAACTGTCTCTCACATCAAAGAATTGTTAGACTCTACCATTTTTTGTACCAGTGGGTGCTCCCAAAGCAAGTGGGGAAATACTGCTCTGATTTCTCTCCATAGCCAGGGGAGTGCTTGTCCTGGCTGGGCAGCAGGGATGAGACAGCTGGGCACAGAGGTGTTTCTGCTGTTTGCCCAAGGCTCCTTGGCAAATCCCACCTGTGCAAAGCCTGCAGGGCTGCACCCTGACCCTCCCAGGAACAACCTGCCCAAGTGGCCACTCTCCAAATGAGGAGTAGGTCAGAGGAGTGTTAAGGAACACAGAATTGTGGTGGTTTGCGTTGGAAGGGATCTTACAGATCATGCTGTTCCAACCCCCTGCCACGGGCAGGAACACCTCCCACCAGACCAATTTGATCAAAAACAACAACAAAGCCGACGGGATCAACGCAAAAATGGCTCCTTCATTTGAACAACTCTTTCACCGAAGTTTATTATTTATGCAGCAGCAATGCTAAGAGGGAGGGAACAACTCTTGGAGCTTCTTCTCACTAAGAAATTCCAAACTCAGGAGAAAAAACCCGTAACTGAGACAAAGAGGTTTTACTTCAGTGCTTTCTGTGTCCATGTAAGTTGCTGAGTCTTTTCTCAGTGAATTACAATAGATCATTCAGCTCGGGATCTCTTTACAGTCTTCTGGAATTAGTTCCAATAACAAGTGATGGAAATATTCCATTCAGGCAAAGGATTAGGAGAAGATACACACGTTTTGTGTGAAAATTAGTAGCTTATAAGAAAAAAAAATATTTCCTCTCCACCCTGTCACCAAATCTGCAGCCAGTAGTGGGTTCCGCCAGCTGAAATTAAGGGCTGTTTCACGTTTTATGGGAGCTGAAAGGAGTCACCCACTGTGCCCATCATCTGTCGGGGGGTCAGATCAGACGCTGAGAAGACCTCAAGGCACGAGTAGGAGCTGGGATCCCAGCAGGAGGTGGGTACAGCCCTTGGGAAGGAGCTGAGGCCCAACATCCCCTGTCAGAGCACAGCTCCCTGTGCCTGCCCCAACCCCACACACAGCTCATGGTGTGAGGAAGCAGTGGGACCCCACAGCAGTGGCTCTGTTGTGCTTCTCAGTGCTGGGAGGGGAAAGCTGAGCACGCTCCCCCATTCCTGTGCATCGGTCACGTCGTGAAGCACTGCCACGGATCTGCTCTCCACTGAGGGACTGAGCTGTGTGAGTGCAGAGCCAAACGCTGCCCCGGGGCTCAGAGCTATCATCGAGGGGAGCAGCACATTCAGGGCTGGTTCACTCGGACCCAGAGCTGGAAAATGCCTTCAAAATGCACTGAATAGAAATATAGATCAGCAGAAGAAATACTTCATAAAATGACTCTTCAAACATCACTGTCAATGGACCCAATACCACAAATAGTGTTATGGCATGTTTGCTTGGGAAAGAGGCTGTGAAAGGCATTATTCTGTGAATATTGTTATATTTTCTTCTGCAGGATGACACAGCACAGACCTATCAATGCAGGCCCCAAGGCTGGAGCAACCCAGATTATCTTGACTGTCAAAATGTACAATCATGCATCGCCTGCAAAGGCAAAAAGATCACTTGGCATTAACTACAGCCTCATTATCACTGTAACTTAATTATTATTTTTACTGCAAAGCTTTTCCCAGTGTCAGACCCACAATCATCTCTAAGTAAGAGGTTTATATTCCTCTTCCTGTAAATCAGGCTGGGAACAAATAAAATCTTGTGAAATTTTGCTGACCTCCTGCTGTTGCCTTTGCATTAGCCTGCCCCAGCCAAATCCCCGCGTGTCCTCTCGGACAAACAGTTCGACTCCTCCCACCAGAATTACACACTAAACTTGCAGACCCCTTGTTTTTCACTATTCCATTAGAGAGTAGAAACAGTGTAAGACTTATATAAGGAGTGACCCCAAAACATGGGAAACTTGCAACCTCTGCACGGATCATCTCAGAACTTGAGAAAGGGCTCAGTTAGCTGGCTAACAGAAATATTTACCCAGCTAGAGGGAAAATACTCAGCCACAGATTTTTATCTAACAGTGTCTCTAGTGACAGCTTAACATGGAATTTGTACTCAAAGGGGTAATTTAACTTCAGCAAGCTTTTCCTACAAAGAACACTGAAAATTGCACTTTCTCTGGTCGATAGATGCTTTCATTGTTTCTGGTATAATGTTCTCTCAGCGTATAGAAGATTACTCATATTTTTTACTCATATTATTTACAGACATAGGTCTCAACACATACACAGGTATTGTGTGTACCACTGAGGTGCTGGAAAGAAAATCTGCTGAGATTTCCACCTCTCCGAGAGAGAGAGGTTTGAACCGGTTCCCAGATGTCACATGACAGTTAAAATAGAACTATACTCATGTTTTTATTCAAATAACTACTCTAAAATTACAAAAGATAAGTACTACCTTTCAGCATGAATAAACTTGAATACATGCTAAAAATAATCCCACATTAACTCCTGAAGTCGCTGTCTTCTGGAAGGTGTAAATGGGTAGACTTTGCAATTAGATATTTTATATAACCATATGTCAAAAAATCCAATAGAATGAAAATTGCATATCTGAAAAGTGAATCTGTAGCATTTGGAGAGGTAGTGTCATTTTTTTTTTTTTTTTTAAACAGCAACTAAAATCTTTTATCTAAGATGAAGAATTTTGATGCAAATAATTTTCTTACTCTGGTGGCATAAAAATTTAGTGGATGGACAAAGAGGTCAGAAACAGCCTAGGGGTTAAGGGACAATTCTCTCACCCTCCACTTAGAACTGTTTGTAGTTAAGAATGTGAGCAGCCCCGATGAAGTCCATGATCTCCACTGCAGAGAAAGGGACAACTCAAAATGAGGAGGGCAAGTAGTGTCTGAGCCACTTCTAATAAACGTCCTTCAGTGGCACACTGTGGTTTCAGCCATAAACCAGAATCCTCTCTTTTTTTTTGCCACTTTTTGCCACTTTTGCATATCACAGCAGATTTGTACCTCAGCCAACTGGTAGGAACAGCACAGGACATCACCTTTTGGCTCTGCTGCCATGGAGGATCCTGCCTGAGGCTCCTGTAAGCTCAGAGAGGAGTTATTTACTATCTGTCACTTATTTCTTATAAAGTTCTCTGAACAGAGTGTGTGGCACAGGGTGGAGGGACAGCACAGCAACACTTCAGCAGCTGTCTGGGAGTTTCTTGAGGAAGGGCAGTGCTAGGCTCTGTGTGTTTCTCATAACTCGGGGGACAATTTTCATCCCTGATTCAGGCACTGCTTTCAGAAAGCACAGCTGCTGAGCTCCACAAGGAGAATGTCTGGAACTGTGAATAATAAAAGCTGTATTAGCCCAAGTACACAGATGACAAGATGCAGCACAAACAGCTTTTTCTATATGCAAGGGAGAGTTCTGTAAATCCAAGTCAAGGAACACTATAAATAAACAAAATACAACACAGAATAAATTTGTAAGTACTAAGCCTAAGCAAAGAGTTTGAGAACTACAGCAAATGGCAACTTCTGATCATTTAGAAAGAGGAAGATTATGCCTTACTGGAACAGAATTCTTTAATACTCATCTTTTGGACTGTAGTGTCAAACACAGGATCTCTGAATACCTTGGCCTTCACTCTGCCACTTCTGTACCCATCTTAATTAAAAAAACACACATTTTCAAAAATTATGGTATATATTATTATAAAACAATTCTGCTTCCCAACAGTATAGTGGTATCCAAATTTCAAGCTGATAAATGTGCAGTGAGACTTCTTAATGTTACTCAAAGTTCCAGTGTCAGGGAGGAAATTACATACTGGACCAGTTCCCAGAGAAAGTTTGTAAATTCATTTGGGGTCCCTAAACACTGTGTTATGTGAGCTGCTTTTCCAATATGCTACCAGGCTTGACAACATTGAATCATTTTGGGGCAAGAAATCCCCAGCAGAACTCCCAGGAGTGGATATCCTTTCCAACACAGAGTCTTTCCCTGTAGTGTCCAACTCAACATCCACAACTTGTAGGACAGACTGACTTAATTTTTTGTTAACTGAGATCTATTCAGCACATTTCTTCAGAGTTCTCCCTGCTCTAAGCTGGTTCTGCTCTGATGACTTCACCCTCTGGAAGGATAAATGCCTGCCTCATTTGGACCTCAAATACCATGCACTGGGGGTGGCAGGGTTTTAAATGTCCACAGCTTACCCCTCTGTCTTCTGACATGCATCAGAAATTTTCCCTCCAACTGGAGCAGAGAAATCCCAGCACAGGCTTTATTTCACAGCCAGTCACTGCAGTCATACATTTGTAAATAATTCTCAGCTGTGGATATTTATGATTCAAACATCTCTTCTTTTATCAATAAACATCCTTCAAAGCCGAGTCTTTTCTCAGTAACAAACTTGAATTCAACAAGAAAATCTTTGGCTTTTTTTTTAAAGATCCAAACAATATGAATGTACAGTTAAGAATCTTTATCCTTGCAATCACTCATTTGCCATCGTTTTCTTTCTCTCTGTTTTCAAGTTTTAGCAGAACTGTGTGATATTATGTCTTACATAACACAGACTGGATAATTACCAAATGTCCCATATGTTGTAGGTCATTCCCACAGCTGTTGATGCTTAAACTCTTGCCTCCTGTTTCTCCATGAGCAGGCATCCTACCAAGTTCTGATACACACAATAGATCGGGTAGAGAAAAAGGATTCCTTTCCATTAACAAAAAAATAAATAAAAAAAAATTAAAAAAAAAAAAAAAAGTCTTGAACTACCAGAGCAAAACATTTTAATTAGGCTGACAAATAAATTAGTCCAAAAAAACTCAGATTCTTTCGTGAGATGGCAAAATTTATCCAGCTGTGAATTTGAGGAGTGGATACTGAGGGCAGCCTGGAATCTAGAGCAGAGACAGGAAATGTTACAAACCGCTGCTGTCGAAGAGGGGTTATTTTATTTACGTGAGACACGCTAAGCAGCACACAGGGATTCCCAAGGAAATCCACATTGCAGGACTGTCAGTGGCTGACACTCAGGAGCTCGAGGTGCAGAATTCCTGAGTCTCCTGCAGCCTCGTGTTTGGGAGAAGGTAACGAGAGCATTTTGTGAGCGAAGTGGGTCACGGCTCAGCGGGAGAGGCACGTTGTCGTGTCAAACTAGGGACATGCACAGCTTCCAGGAGGGTTTCTTTCTTCCTGCAGTTTTGTTTAGCCAGGTACAATCTGTATTTTACGGCAAACAAGATGGTGGTAGCTTATGGGTCACCTCATTCTCCTGCAAGGGCTCTGTGAAAGGGGAAAGTGATTGCACTGCCTCACCAGAAGAGATGGTGATTCGAGCAAGTAAGCTCAATTGTCTGAACAATATTCTGCAAATGTGCGAAAAAAAAAATTGTATCAGAGAACAAAGGATGAGTCACACGGAATTACTCAATAAGAAACAGCAAGTCAACTTTCATAAGATTTGGGTGATGTGGTTATCTCCTGAAATTATGCTTCACTGCAGCATCAGTCATGATGGAAACAAGACACACAGAGCAGTGAAAATACCCTGTCGTTCCATAAGTGGAAAATTTCAGGTGACAAAAACCAAAGCAAAACTCAGTCACACCGTATTTCAGAGAGCTCATGTAAACTCTGAAAGTGAGACCAGAAATCTCCCAAAGAAATCTGAGGAGCAGGGATGTTTTACCCGCTACCCCAGCAGGAACAAGAGACTGATGACAGGAATGATTGAGGCTGGATTTTGACACTTGAGCATACATAGAGTAGGAGTAGAGAAGATTACAGTTATGCACACAGATGGAAGAAGTAGATCACTGGAGAACAGAAGTGTGACAGTATTAAGACAGATAAAGTAATTTATTTTATAGGAAACGATTATACAGTTGAGAATCGTGGGGTGCTTTCTTTTCCATCAGAGTGAAAAGGAAAGAATATCTGATTTTATTCCACATGATCCACAAGAGGTGTCATGTGCTTCTGATGGAGTCAGAGACATGAAATGGTTTAGAGAGTGGGTGAACATTTGGATTTCTACCTGATTGACAATATGCAAGTCAGGGAATTGGCCCAGCATCAATGAGTATCTCATTAATTTTGGCATTAACTACTGTCAACACTGAGGGAAGAAAGTCATGTAATAGGTTCAGAATCAAAATGTTGTCCTATATTTGAAGCATCAGCATTGAAATTAATATAATTTTACTAATTTCCTGTCCCAGGCTCTGCCCTGTGGAAGCTGGAACAATTCTTATGTTTATGAGTGTTTTGGGTTTTTTTTAACCAGTGTTTCTCTGTATCCATTTAATCTAGTGACCAAACATAAAAAAATCCCAGACTCTGGTAGCAGTCACCCACTGGCAGTTACCTAGATGTTGTCAAGAACTTCCAACCAAATCTGGCAAAATATGGCCTTCTGCTTAGAATTACAGGATTTTGTATTGCTTTGCAGCAGTGACACCATGCACAGATCAGAAAATATTCTGAATTCTGGTGCTAATGCTTCTCTCTTCTGTCCCAGGTAAGGTGTGCACGAAGCAGGGCTGATTCCTAGCAGCAGAATGGTTTTTAATCTTTGTGTTCGGGCATGCTGAGGCCAAATTCTCTTGTACACACAATCCAGAAATTCTACAGAAATTAAAATACGAAATCTGAAATTCTACTTGAACAGGATGGAAGAAAATGAGTCTTTAAGGAGGAGAAGCAATTTGAAGTAGCTCAAAATTATTTCAGAAATTAATCGACTTGGAAATAATTGGCAAAGCTATCTAGGCACCAGGTAGGGAATTATTTATTTTATAAAGTAAGAGTTCTAAGGGATGTTGAAATTAGAAGCAGAATACTTGTATAAAATATATGGGTTTTCCTGCTAGTTTTCCATAATGTTATCTGTAAAACACATGCAGACAGTACAAAGGCATCAGAGCCTTTCAAAGTCTTTTGTGTATTCTTCCTCTGCACATCAGAGAGGGAGATACTAAGAGCTGAGCAAATCATCAAAAGAAATGTATGTGCCTAAATTCTCTTTGAGTAGACTACATATTTTTGGAGGATCTGAGTCCAGAGACACCAGATGGCTGTTTTTCTCAGATATTTAGGCACCTACACATGCAAATAGGTGCCCAGAAGTATTTTCAACATGTCCAAACACTTCATTCTCTAAATAACCATTAAAATATTGATGCAACATTTTCATTCTATGATTTTTTTTTTCTAAAATATCGAAGGAAAAAAAAAAATACTTCTGTAGAAATTTGAAACTGAAGAGAAGAGCATCCCCAAGCTACAGAGTGGGGACCACACAGATCTGGATTATCTCTGCCAAATGCAAACGTAGACACTGGAAAGCAATGGCAGCAGCTCTAGGAACAACCTGGCACTGGAGGAGTCAAAAACTGCAGTCAAAGAGAGATTAAAATCTACAGCCAAATGTAGTTGTGTTGTGACCATGTAGTTAAACACCTCTGTCCCTCCCTACCTTCCAGGATTCCCCGAATCTCCATGGGGGCACAAAAATACACTAGGGAGGGGACACTTGAGAGGGGTGATTTAAAGAAATTCAGCTGACATTTACCCTACAAAAATTCAGCAGAGAGTCCTGAACACCAAAAAGAGAAAACAGGAGCAGCACAGAGAGGAGAAGATGAGAAGTATAAACACTAAACAAAAAAACCAAATTAACTCCCCCTTTCCTAGGAACATGGATCTTGTGTAGGTGAAAGGCAGCAGAGCTCTCTGAAAACCAAACAGCCTGTACTGGGTTCTGCTGAAGAGGAACAGGGCGTTACTTCTGTTCTCAAGAAGAATATATATTAAGAAGAATATATGATGTTTTGTCCTAGAGATATTTTTTTTTTAGATTCCTGACACTTCAGTAAATTAGTTTATAGCAAAATACAAAGGAAGATGGTCTTGGGGAATAATTATGGAGTTTTAAAAATGCAACAAAAAGTTACAGGGAAAAATGTCTTTGCTATAATTGATAGTTTTGTCTCAAAGGGAAAGAACAGAATTTTATGACTTTGATCTTCTAAAGAATGAGGTTCTTGACTTCATTAGTCATTTTGCTTCAGTTTCAGTATGGATGCCACAAGAGAGAAACCCCCAGCCTTTTAAAAGGGGCATTTCTCCTACATTTGTCACAGCTGCCCTACTGAAGTTCATTCAAGAGATCAGTTAAAGAGATTTTTGTTGCAGAAAATCCATTATAATTAATGAGCATTCATAATTAATGGCTGGCCTGATGTAGCCTTTGAGAAGGATCACAGCTTTTCTCCTTATGATCTTAATGCAACAATTTCTCTTCATGATCACAACCTTTCTCTCCACTTAAAAACTTAGCAGTGGGTTAAATGATAGCAAGAGTTAGGTAATTCCACTATTAGCCAAAGTTAAAAGCTCTTTAGTTTGCTGTTCTCAAAGACTGTACTAACTGTTCTGATTATAAAACATGAATTTTAATAACAATACTGCACTGTACTCCTCACGTGCATAGGTTTAGAACTAATTAAAATACAACAGGAATGTATCTGCTTCCATCTAGGCAACATCTTCCATCAAAAGAACCATCCCTTGCTAACACTGTTTTCCTCTGAAAAGTTAAAAATCAGGTGAAGGTTTTTTATTTTATTGATGGGGAAAGTCAGTAGCAAATATTTCTATTTGCTTTATATTTCACGAGGTTTTACGAGCCCTGTCACAGGCGGAAAAAAGAAAATGTTGCTTTTCGAAATGACAGCGGAGTTTGAGTTTTTCAAATTTATTTCCGTGAAATTACGGCCACGAAATTAAAACCAATTTCCTTGCTCCGCGAAGGAGCAGAGGCTCTAGAGGCAATAAGACTTTAGATTATTAAAACAACCCTTGTTTTATGGCAGATTTTATTTCCAGGTTCATTCCATAAGCACGAGGACGTTCTCCATCCTTCCCGGCGTGGCAGGGTGGGAGCAGGGCACCCCGCGCTCGTGGATGAGCCGTGGTCCTGCCATGGAGCGTTTCTCCAGGGCTTCCCAAAGCACAGGCTGCTCCAGCACGCTGCACTCCCATCCCCTCTGACAGCGTGGGCAGGCACCTTGCCTTGACTGCTGATAATTACAGGCTCAGGCAATGAGAGCCAAAGGCACGGAGCTGTCACAGCTCGGGGAGAGGACGCAGAGGACTCGCAAGGAGAAGCTGTGCCAGGATGAGCAAGGGTGGGTTCCCTCCTGCGGGCATTGACAGCTGGCTTCCCGCTCACAGAGCTCCTTTTCCAGCCCTCCTGGAAGCTGGGCTTGCCTTTCTTCTGGCTCTCCCCAAAGGTGTGACCAGCAGCCTCTCGCAGAAACAAGGAGAGGGTGTTCTGAGGTTTGTGGAGGGGTTAGAAATCCGGATCGCCAGAAAAAATTCGTCTGATTCGAGGCTGGGGCTGCTCGGGCAGGGACAATGCATTGTCACTACTATAATAAAATGTATCTGAAATAGAAAGTGCTGACAATATGTGTCAAATCCTCCTCTGGGATTCAGACTCCACCACAGAACAAGGAATAAACAGACAGAAACCTGATGTACAAGGCTAAGAGCCTTTTGTCTCCCTTTTTGGGTGAATACCTTCAGCGAACGGCACAAATCTTTCAGGTCAGCTCTTCTGTAGGAATGGAAATGATGAATTTACCCACTCCTTGTACGTCTGTGCAGGTGTTTTTAGAGAGCAGAAGAATAGGGAAGAGTTTGCTTTTCTCAATTAAGAATTTAATAAAAAGAAATTGAAACAAAGTTTTTGTTCTGCCATCTACAGATAATTTGCTTCAGTTTGGGACGCAAACAAGATTCCAGCTGATGGAAACCTTGTCTCTGTTGAGGACAGACCATGCCCTGCTATGGACAGGCCCTGTTTTCAGAGGTGCTCCGTCTGCTTTAGAAAAAGTTTCTATCATAACACCAAAGAGACCCTGGAGTTAAAAACAAGCAACGTGATTTCTTGAGTCAGACAGTTCCGAATGACAAATTAAAAATCACAAAGCTGTTTTTCTTTATCAAGCAGCACAAAAGTAATTAAACTCCCCAGTCCTGGCCTGCTGGGGAACACTGTGTTCAATGTTTCTTTAATTTTTTCACAGTCATAGGTGGAAATATGTCTTAAAGCAGTAGCCAGCCATGCTGAGGGACTGGTACTTCAGTGAGATGATGGTTTATCTTTCCAGAGAGTGTCAATAGCTTATTAAGATTTTATCTTCATCACCCCCAGGGTTCAGCTCCATCTTTCACCCTGTTTTAGAATTATTTTTTTTTTTTTTTTTTTTACCACTTTGCCACCTTTACTGGATTAATCCCTGGATCCCTGATCCCTGCAGGGTAAGGAAGTATTACCAAATCTGTTTTTCAAACTGAGGAGGGGTTTGAAAATGAAAATATTACAAAAGAGGTATCTTGTTGCACAGAACATGACCAGAGATATCCAGGCTTGACATGCATGCAGGGGAGCAGGAACATCTCTGATTTGTTAAAAAACCTTCCATCTATGTCTAGGGAATTACCCCAGTTTAATAATTCACCTTATTACTTGGTGTTGACTTCCCTCAGAATTTGCAGTTAATATCAGCCCTAAGAAAAGCAGCCAAAATCAATAACCAGAGAAGAAAGAGGAAGCCCATCATCCCCAGGCTGTCACCTGCTGCCTGACAGCCACAGCTGCCCACCACTGACAGACCCTGCCAGGGGTCAGAAAGAGAGGAGGAAACACTTCTGACACCACACAGGTGAGTTGTACAGCAAGAAGCCATAAATAAAGAGAGATTCTGGTAATAAGGGAACGCTGTGATGATCTGTGAAGCTTCACAAACAATCCTTGGCTCATCCCAAATACCTGATACTGGCAATATTAATGTAGGGAGAAGGAGGGCAGTGCCAGAGGATTTCTACCTGAGTGTTCAACACTTCAAGAGATGATGGGGACCCCCAGCCACTCCTGATCTGCATGCCCTACAATGAAATTAACATTACAGTTAAACTGTAATGAAGTTTTGCAGCACACCAGTGAAACAGGCAGGAGGAGAGCTGTACACACAGGTGGGATGTGTTTTGTACAGCAGCCTGGGAAAAGACTGCCTTTAACCCTTTTGAGAAGAGACATGAATAGGGGAGAGATGAGAAGCACAATTTTCCACAGCCTCCCCAAATCTCCTTCTGATGCCCAGAGTATCTACTTGGGATGGGACTGATACTGCCATTTATCCATGTTGCAAATTGGTGAGGGACTGCTAACACCAGAAGCAAACAGTATTCTAAACTGAAACCTTGTAGGGAGTCATAACCCTTCGTCCTTTCTTTTCTTAACTAAAATTCAACCCCCAATAGCTGGGGTTAAACTCTGGGAATACAGACCCAGGGAACAGCACCCTGCCTTGTTACTGCACATACCTGTCCTTGGATGTGCCTCCTTGTCCAAGAGAGCACCAGGCTGAGCCAGGAACAGCCTCAGGGAGCATCCCTGTGCTGCAGGGGCAGGGTAACGGGGTCCTGAGCCAACACACGCCAGCAGCCCCCCAGAGCAGCACCGCTGTGTCCATCTGAGGACTGAGCTGACACCCCTGAGCTGGGTGAAGCTTCTCTCCTGCCCAGAGCTGGGCTGCTGCAGAGCCCAGCACAGCATCCACAGCCCCTTTTGTTCCCAGCCCAGCTGACAAACCAGCGCTGTTTGACTCGAGATCAGTTCAAGTGTAATGGAGGTACAAAAGACAATCTTTCTCTACAAGTAAACCTTTTGCTTTTTCTTCCAGAGCACCCTCCTGCTCGTGTTCTGCATGTGCCGATGTACGGAGGCTGCATCCCCAGGAGCGTCACCGGATGCCCACCCACATCTCCTGGCTGCAGGAAACTCCATCAAGCTGTGCTTTGCCTCCTGAACCCACCAAGAAGGCGACTGCACAGAGAAAATTACGACTTTTGTCAGGACCCAGGGAATCCATGAGTGACCACACACAACCTTTCATCAAGGGAGAAGCTCCTCACCCTGCAGAACCCCCTGGAAGCCACATGGAGCTGCCCGCTATGCTGGACCAGTGAAGGGGAGGATGGGATGCTCCCACCATTCCAGTCACAGCCAGAATCTTTTCCCTGCATCCACTGGAGCAGCGGCAAAGCTTACTGGGATGGCAGGAGGTGTGTGGTGCTCACTGCCCACCCAATGCCTGGATGAATCACAGTGCTCCTCCCAGCATAGAGAAGAACAAAGGATCCGGATGCAGCACTGACCAAATGCACACGGGCTCCCTTTTATAGAATCACAGAATGGTTTGGGTTGGAAGGGAACTTAAGATCATCCAGCTCCAGCCCCACTGCCTCAGACTTCTCTGGAGACTTCCTAAATGCTTCTCCTTTAGCTGGTGCAAACATGTCCTGAGAAACCTAATGGTAGAAATCTGTTTGAAATAACACACACAAGCTCTTCTGGAAAAAAAGCATTTTCAAGATTTCTCTGCACTTGAGCCAATTTCTTCAGGCATCCTGCCCCATATTTAAGAACGAAAGGCAAGATCCCCTCATTAAGTGTCGAGTGTTAAGTTTTATGGCCCTGCACTTGAAAATGTGCTCCTAAATATCTGAATCTCAAGCACCTGGAAATAAGTATTTGGAGCCTTTGGAGTGAATAGAAAAGGAAATAGTTTCTGTATATTATTTTTATTTTCTTTCCTTTTTATGGTTTGAAGTTGCTTTTATGCAGCGCTGGAAAGTTACAGCCCGTGATTTGTTGCATTCTGGTCTGCTAATAGAAACATCCCCCTGACTGCTGCTCACTCTGCAGAGCAGAGGAATCATAACACAGATTGTAAATGGTTGCATTACGGAGAAAGATAATGTTTCTTTCCACTTTCATTTCCCTCGGTTGGTATTTATCGTGGTAGGGGTTGCGTAAGCAGATGAGAGAGAGATCATGCATTATTTACCAGGCTGGAACTGGGGAAAGGCTCCAGCCTTTCGGAGAGTGGATGAGCGCCCAGCAATTCCCACCCGCTGAGCTTTGTGCTGTGCTTGGTGGGAGCTGTTAAAGCAAAAAGGATTGTCCTGCCAGCCTGGGGAGCAGTGGATGGGGCTGAGGGACACAGGCTCTGTTCTCCCTCCTTTCAGCTCTGGACAGTTTGTGTCATTATTTATTTCACACCTTGGCAAGAAGGGAGCAGAACTGCACCGAGTCACCACAGCCATCAACCGGTTCCTTAAGGTCTGCTGGGGCTCCGACACATCTGAACAACATTTCTTGCTCTTGAATGTAGCTGAGGGCAGACAAACCCAGAGATGGGGGTGACACAGGAGGAGGCAGAAGCCTTTCCAGCCCCAGGATTGTCCCCAGGATGCCACCAGGGCTGGTGCTGACCCAGTTTCTAAATGGGACAGGAAGTTGCAACACTCTAAGGTTTATTATCATTAAATTCTAGCCAGTGTCAGAGGCCCTGTGTTTGTCCTTGCAGTGCTACTGCCAGTGCACATAAAAGCTATCAAAATAAGCCACTAAATGCTGGCAGCCTTGGGAAAGAATTAAAAAAATCTGAAAAAAACAAGAAACAAACCCAGTGAAACTACTAAATAAGGAATAAGTTAATGAGGAAAAATTACAAGGAACTGAAGACTTTAAATGCCCTTCCAAATTAAGGAGAAAAAAAGGGAAAGGTTCAGCTCTTATTTTTGCAATTAAGGTGTTATTTATGGCAATTTAGCTGTTTTAAGATATAAGCCTGAATACAGTGCCACAGAAAATATATCTGATTTATTTCTAGGCTTCTCATCCATTTCTATATGAGCACCAGCCAAAAAGCAAGAGGACTCCCCGAGGTGTTTTTGCTCACAAAGCACCTGTAAAGCACCCCGAGGATTTATCCCTGCCCCGGGCAGCAGCACTGTGACCATTGGGAAGCCTTCTTGTTTTTTCCTATATATTAACAAAAACAATAAAGGAAATAAATGAATAAAGCATATAAAGCTTTGTTCAGCTCAAAAACAGTTCAAAGAGGAGAGAGCTGCCGGTGGGATGGTGCTGGGGAGACTCTCAGCCTTGCCGTGCTGCTGCTCACAGACTCCCCTCTTTGAAGGAGACATTGCAACGTGACAATTGCGAACTCCGCGGCTCTGTTGGCTTTTCCAGCCCCCTGCCTCGGTGCCCTGTTCTTTGAAGCCGCAGAGTAAACAGGTGTGAGTCCCGTGGCTCCGGGGGCAGGAATGTGTTCCCAGGAGGAGCACTGGGGGCAGGCAGGGAAAGCCCCGAGACCATCCTGGAGAGCGGCATGAGGCGGTCAGAGCACCTGGGCTGAAAAACGGGGGAAGGAGGCAGAGAGAGGAACGCAAATCAAGAAAACCGTCCATTGAGGAAGATCTCCTTGTGGAGAAAAGGGTTCCCAGGAATTGTAAGTAAGCACACAGGTAATGGCTTTTCTGAGGATGGATGCAGGAGGATGTGAACAGGAATGTGACAGAGTTGTGTCAGCTTTCTACCACGCCAGCAGAGCTGCTGGAGGCACAGTGGGTTTAACTGGAGCACCTGGAGCTTGGCAGGAGATGAGGAACAACCAGGGCCTCAGAGGGTGCCGATTTGATTTCATTCAAATCTAACTGTCCAGAAGAATTCTCTTTTCTTCATTCGCTCTCTCTCAGCAGAAACATTTATTATGTTAAGTGAAATGTTTAACCACTGGCACTGTGGGCTGCAACAGCTCATCATAAGCAGCTTTAGCATTTGCTGGGATCAGCACCCTGGGGCTGGGGATGGTGTTTTCCTCTGCCCAGTTACTCTCCCTGGCTCCTCTCGCCTCCAGCTCTGTCCCCTGCGCGTTTTTCAAGTTGCAATGCGTTAAAATAAAAGTATTAACGGCGCTTATCTGATGCATGGGAGATTGTGAGAGCAAGCTGGCAAGCAGCCAGGAGCTAATAGCAGCATAAAGCAATTTGCTGGGGAAAAAAAAAAAAAGAAAAAAAAAGAATTAACATGCTAATTGTCAGGCTGGAGAGGGTGCTGGGGATCACAGAAAAGTAAAAAAAAAAAAAAAAAGGGACATTGATTGCTCTAGATTTAAACAATAAAGGACTGAGGAAGAAAGAAAGAAAGGTTTTGAAGCAATTTTCTTCTTTTTTGTCCCATTCTCTGCTACCCTCCCCCAGCTCAAAACCTCCAGCCAGAGCCTCAGGCACTCACGGGAATTTATCCGAAGATCTCTTCCTTTTTAGCATCGTGTCACTGCCAGCTGCACCACGGGCTGCGGAGCTCTCGGCAGCACCACGCAGCTCTGCCCTTCCCACGGAGCGAGCGGCGCTGCCCTGGGGCTGCTGTCGGGGACAAAGTCAGGTGCGACAGCCCCAGCCCGCAGCTCGGCTGAGCCCAGAGCACGGAGCAGGTTTCCAAAGAACTGACCCTCGCCCATCCCCGGGGAAGATTTTTTGGCGTAACTTTCTTGAACAAAGGGACATTGCTTTTTTTTTTTTTTTTTTTTTTTTAATATTAATATTTTTTTAAATTTCTTTTCCTCAAAGCAATGAGAGGAGTGCCTGGAAATCTCAAGCAGAAAGCTCAGCCTCTTAACGCTGGCTCCGGAGAGCGCCGTTAACTGGGATTAAGAAAGTCACCTAATGCTTCACCAGGATTTCAGCAGCACGGAGCCTCCCGAGGCAGAGAACGGCGACGGCAAATCCGGCAGGATCTCAGGGCAGCAGCAGATCCACGCAGGTGCCGTTTAACCCCGGATTTATGCGCATCCCACTTGTGCGAAGCGGCTGGAAACGCAGCGCGCCTCCCCTCCGCGGACGGTGAGCGCTGCCAGCCCGAGCCGCGGCCGCCCGGTGCCCGGTGCCGGCGCTGGCAGAGGCTCTCCCTCACCCCATGCAGGTGCAGCGGCGGCACGGAGCTCCCAGCGCAGCCCCGGAGCGCCCGGCGCATCCCGGCTGAGCGGCAGATGAGACAGCGCGCTTCCCCGAACCGGGCGTGCTGGGGGAACACGGGCCGGGACACGAGGTACCCGTGGCTTTCTTTTGATTAATATTTGTGGATGAGTGATGTAAATGTGAGCCAAGAAGATTTAAAAGAAAGTCGCTGAGCCGTGCAAGTGAATTAATTTGTCTTTAGGCAACATGCGGCTGGGTTGCAGCCTTTTACAAGCAGGAACATTATTTCTTTCCTATGCCAAAGACTGACCGCGTTTGCCCTCCTGTTTTTACTTCTGCCGTGGAGGAAATTTAAGCAAGAACATGTATAGTGAATTGCTCAATTCAACCAGTGCCACCGAAGCTCACCTAATGATCCAGACCAACACGCCCTACCTGAGCAGCACTCCGAGACCCGTGAGCTCCTCCGCTCTTTACATGTCCACAGCCAGGGTGTTAAAAGAAGGGGAAATAAATAAGCCAGACCTGGTGACTTACATCATCCTGTTTTTCTTTCTGTTCTTGACTGTGACATTCATTGTGTTCTTCATAAACTGCCAGCTGAAAAATTCTTTTTTTGCTACTCTTCCTTACGACAGATCGCTCAGGGAGGCGAGGAACCCGTGGAGGACACAAGCTGTCTGACACTTCTCGTTCCAGCAGGAGCAGGCACCAGAAACCCTGTGCAATGAGGAGTTAGTGCCATGTGCCAGTGCAAGGATGTGACCCCCTTTAGAGTAATGGGCAGGAGGAGATTGTTGAAAATTACGCTGTGTGCCAATCTGAGTAGCTGTAAATAAAAAGTTCTGTTATGAACTGAGGAGAATGCTTTAGCAAATTTATACAGTTTTTGCAAAAAATTGCCCCGTGATTCCCGATTAAACTGTGTATGCAAATGTCATTATCCATCCATTCAGCATCCATACAAGGATAATTGTATTAACAACAATCTCTGATTTGGGCATCTGGTGGAGCCCATGTTTATAAAACCAAGCATCAAATGTTAAAAACCCCAATGTATTTACCTAGCAGCTCCACACTGAGATGAGTTTACTTTCAGACCCGTTTCTCCCAACTGCTGCTGGAATTGCATGGTGATATCGTGGGAGGCCTACCAGGCAGGAGCAGAAAATGAAAAATGTTTATTTAGGGTTTTGATTGTCATTCTGTTAAGGGTGTTTTTGGTGTTTGAATGCATCATGGATCAACTCCTAAGTTACTACTTATGTGAAACTCTTATTACCTATGGAATTTATTTTTGACTTTCACAGCTGCAAAGGAAATTATTTGCCACAGCATGAAACCAAAATGATCGGGATGGGGAAAAGTGGGGAAAGAAAATGAATATATTTGGTATTATGCAAACTAATGAAAGGGGTGAGCAGAGTGCTTTGAGTTTGTTACACAAAGTGGGTAAGTTCTGTAAGCCATAAAACACAGCTTTATAGGAACAATCACTTTACTGCACAGTATCCCCACTCCTTGCTCTTCATCTAAACCTAGCCCAAGCATGAGTTATCAATATGGCAACAGCTTGATTCAACACTGGTCACTGGCAACCCCTACCATTTCAAATTACTACCTGATTTTGTTCTAAAATCAGAACAAAAAAGCTTCTGCTTAACAATGGTAGCTGACAAGCTATTTTGTAGATGCTGGTATCTTGTAAACTTGCAGTTACAGATCAAGATGCATGAACTTGGGAAGAGTGTCCATCATTCCCACAAACAGTGGGCAAAGAACTTATTTTGTTCTTTTTTTTTTTTTTTAACTCAAATGGCTCAACATTAGGAGAATTGCAGCTATCCAGAACCACACAGTCCTAAATCCTATTTTTCGTGTAGTTTTGGGTATTGGATCATCTGAAAATGTTTTCAAAGTGGTGTCAGATGCTGCTCCTAACCCTGTTCTTGACCGGCAGAGTACACCAGAGGAGCTGTGTGTATATATGTGTACATAAGTCATTTAATCCAAATGAGATTTTACAATGCAGTTACACACACATACAAGCTTGCTCTCAAGAACACAGACAAAATGTGTATATATGGAATTCTGTTTGCAAGCTTTTCCCTTTTTAACCCAAAACCTGCAGTTGATAACACTTCCATGTCATTGTCTTTGTTACCATGTTTTATTTTGCTCAAATAAGTTAAACTACTACATAACAGATTTCAATATTTTATTCCTTAATATGTGGCCAATATTTCCTCTGACCTAAATTTAACTGGTGTAATTCCAAGTAGTTACTCTAATGCAGAAAGAAACAATAAATCCAAATGTATTTCTCTCAGCCCTTTTTGAATAAATCAACTTTTATCAAATCAGGCATTTCTTACTTATTTTTAAGTAATGACAGCTTGTTTTCAGCTACCAGCCATAATGAGTTTGGTCTAAGAATTTCTGCTGGCAAAAGCCTCAGAGCCTGACAGAGCACATGTTGCTTTGCACTCTTTGTTTAAACATTCAAGTATAGCTCCGGAATAATCCTATTTTTCTCCACAGCCTGGTTGGAGTAATACTACAGAAGAACCTGTCATGCTGAGAGTGTTAACTGATTTTCTGGGAATGCTTTTATCCATGCTCTGTGTTGCTCTCATCAATATCCAGGATCATTTCTACTGCAGAAGAAAGCTCTATTAATGATATTCAGAATCATAGAATCCCAGTACAGTTTGGGTTGGAACTGACCTTAAAGATTGTCCAGTACCAACACCCCTGCCAGGTTGGGGGTCATTTTCCAATGCCAGGTTGCTCCAAGCACCTTCCTATCTGGCTGTGAGCACTTCAGGGATGGGGCACCACCACAATTTTAGGTAACATACGAAATGAATGTGTAGAAAACATTCTGTTTCACCAGGCTCAGAATTCAAGCTGGTCAAAAAATCTACTTTCCAACCACAAGCACACCAGGGAGGGACTGTCAGGCTTTGCTTCACTTGCTGAACTGTTTTATTAAGCGTACAACACATGTGGAGTCCCAAAGGGATTCTCCATCCCTTCCCCTCACTCTCTGCCAGTCACAGTCCTGTCCCTGATACAAACACACCATTCCCTGCATCTTTTACCAAATCCCATTTTCTCAATGTGCCTTTCAAAAGCCCCTGAACACAGCACTGCAGCAGCCTCCCCCCTGCTGATGGCCTTTCCTCAAGGCAGACTGGAGGTCAATACACTGTAACACAAAGGGTGAGGGGAACACCAGGAATCTGGGGCACGAGGCTGCGAGCAGCAGAGTGATCCCGATTCAGAGAAATTCTTAATTATCAGCTTTGCTTTCAAGGGATGAGCAGCTCCTGTAACACTTTGAGGAGCACCTGTACAATTCACACCCATGGCTAAGTGCTCTGCTGAATCAGGAGCTGTGTGTTAAAGGTTCTAACTCTCCCTCCGAGCCAGGGAAACAACTCAGCACTTCCACCTGGAAGCAGTGAGATGGTTGGAAGCTGATGCCACCCTTTCAATGGATTATTATCACTGTGATGTTTCATTCTGTTGACTTCACCCTCTAAGCTGTGGATGGTTTTGAATGCAGCTGCCCGAGCCACTGGCACAGGCAGTGCCCACAGGGAGTTTTGCCACAGCACTGTACTAAGCAAGGAGAAACCAGCAGCTCCATACTCCGAGAGCATCCCATAACTGGGAGCTCGCTCATCCCATTGCTCTGCCTGAACACTGGGTTGTTAACATTTTGGGGACCCAGCAGAACCCATCTTTCTTCTCAAATTTCCTGTTGCAGGAAGTCCTGCAGGAAATCCTGTTGCAGGAATTCCTATCACATTGCTGAATTCTTATAGATAAACGATTTTTTGTACTACCAACAGAAGTATTTCTGTAAGTACTGTCAAAATGATACCATTTCAGTTGGCTGCATTCTACCAGTAGAAAGAATTCTTTCAAATGAAGTAATGAAATAATTTAAGTCTCTGCTTCTGAGAGCACAGCAGCTACTACGCTACCAAAAAGCCACAGAAAAGCATTTTTTTAAATGACAGGATCACCTTTGTGAGAGGAGGAATATGGACATGGAGAGGCATCAGCAGCAAGTTACATTAAATTAACCCTTGTAAACAAATACTTAAGACACAGAGTTACAGATAAAATAAATCAGAAGAATCTGTGGGTTTTTTGTTTTGTTTATTGAAATATGAGCAGCAGTATGCAAAAAATATCTTTAAAAACATAACATAGCAAAACCTAGTAATCTTAAAATTACAAAATAAAAAGATGTTTAGAGTTAAATGAAAAAACCTCATTGCTAGAACTGTGTTTCCTACAATGTAAACAAAAGCATAAAGGTTATGCTTGCAACAAACACAGAAGCAGGTTTATGGAGCAGCACAAAAAAGCAACATTATGTTGTAATCTGATGGTTTGGTCTATTGATTTGAATTCAGAATGGGAAACCCTCCTCAAGGGAAACTTCACAACTACAGAAGAAACTTAGTCACATGTTTGTCATTTGAAGCAGAACATTCAGAAAATGTTTTGGTTTCGGTTTTTGTTTGTTTGTTTGCTTTTCCAGAAACCATCACCAGCAACACTCTGAGCAAGTAAAACAATATTCTGAAAAAGTTATTATTTCAGACCAGTGAGGAAAGCCTGACACATTTTAATGTCCTCTAGAGTTATACTGCAAGAATCCAAGTTAATCTTACACCCAAGAATCGACAACTTTCACATTGTAATACTGTGGGGAAAATAAACCACTGCTTCAAGCAAAACTAAAAGAATACCAACATTTTAAACAATTTTATCCTGAATTTTAACACCTGGGCTGTTTCATCATTCTTTTGCCTGTTGGGCTGTTCTGTCAGGTTTGTCTCTCACCGGTCAGTCGTGCTAGGTGGTTTTATTTTGGTCCTGTAGATTCTATAACCGTGTCAGCCCCTCATGGACAATTAATTCATGCCTAATGCAGTTAATGAGTGCAATACACAAGGCACTGCCTGACTGCCAGCAAGGCCCAGGTGTTCAAGGAGCAACAGCCAAGCTGCTGTCTTATCTCAGGGACTGTAAAAGCATTCCCAGGAAAGCCTCCAGGGTAAGTCTGCTCCAGGCTCTCTGCTGGTATCGCCAAAGCTGTCAGTCAGTGCTGGGGTTGGTGCAAAGCAGAAAGATGCCCAGAAAGAAGAAAATACACTACAAAAGCCAAATCAGTTTTTACTGAGGAGAAACATTCAGTCTAAGCTGGGCCACACTGGAAAGGCTCCATCTGCCACTACCATACCACTGGCTGAGGCAATTTCCCCATCCCTTTATCCAGACCAATGGGTGATTTCTGTACCAGGAGCAGCACTCCCTGCTCTTGCTACACTTCACATATCATTGGCACCAAACAACTTTCCATTCAATCTATCCGTGCACCCATATCTGAGTTTTGTATCAGCAGCACAGATGAACAAAACAGGATTAGCAACACCATGAACCAGAAGCACACAAAACCTGCTAAGCAGAAAGCTCCCAAGAAGCCCTACTAGGAAGGAACAGAGTAGAATGCAAACAAATCTGACTGTGTTTGCTCCTGCAAGCCTGCCCTGCCAACACCAGCAGTAACAAGGATATCCCAGCACTGCAGCTACTGCAGTTCCAGAATATGTACACAAGCAGAAAAATGCCAGAGCACTTCAGTACTTAATGACAGCATCAGAAGTGGGTTAACTGGATATTATTGCAGAAATCGTGGTTCAGTGCATGGGTAGCCAATCTAACCACAATACCAGCACTAAGCACCAGCTCTGGCTCACAACACCCACTGCAGCACCCATTCTTGAGTCATTCAGTTGGCCACATACAAGCATACAAGTGAACAGAGATGAAGCCAGGTGAAAAACATTTTGGATAAAGTAAAATCTTGTACCTACAACTGCAATCTTTCCTTAATTCAATGTGCCATGTCATTTATTACATAAGCTAGTCAAGAAATAAAATATTCTGTAGTGTCAAATATACATATTCAGCAACTTGACAAACGTCAGGCCCTAAGAAGAAAATAGAAGCTGGATCCTGTGGCCCACTGACTTGGCATCTTATTCAATCAAAAGAACTGTCTGTGGGTTGCAGCTCCAAGGAGTGAAAGGGAAGAAACCAAAACTAAGTGGCAAATGATGTTACTCCCTTTCTCCTGAAGAAGCACTCATCTGTTTTCAAACATACTTGAGAAACTGTTTAAAAAAAACAAAACAAAACACAAAAAACTAAAACAGTAACACAGAAATTCCTGTACAAAAGAACATTAGGGTTCTGCAGAAGTGTTACAGTTTATTCCTTTAAGGCAATTCATAAAAAACATTTTAATGACACGTAAACAATTTAAATCCTTTAAGATCATTTGTTACTTAGGTACCATACAATGCATGACTTCCACATTTGAGGAGAAACTGTCATTCAACAGAAGACACAAGAACTTGTTTAAAAAATCATTTTCTCAGGATTGCAGTAATTAACTGCAACACATCTTTGAATAAGTATTTGCATATTAGTCTTCAGCCTCTCCCCCAAACACTGAACCCTTTTCTGAGGAGGTGTTCAGGAAAGAGCAAAAGCAAGGTGAGGTTAAAAAACATTATAGGGTCTTTCTGCATGCAAAATTTTGTATATAATTCACTTCTAAATCTCTTAACATGTTTCTTTCAGCCTCTTTTTATGATATAAAGAAGGGAAATGTGTATGTTATGTAATTGATTTTAGTGTTTACTATAGTGTTTAAATTCTCTACCAAAGTTTGCCAAATGCAAACATGAAGTTCAACAAAGCCAAGTGTTGGGTCCTACACCTGGGACCCAGCAATCCCAGACATAGCTACAGGTTGGGCAGAGAAGTGACTGAGGACAGCCCTGCAGAGAAAGACTTGGGAGTGACTGTAAAAAGCTCACCGTGAACTGGCACTGAGCACTCACAGCCCAGAAAGCCAACGGAATGCTGGGCTGCATCTCAAGGAACACGGGCATCTGGGCAAGGGAGGGCACTGCCCCCTCTGCTCTGCTTTGGTGGGACCCCACCTGCAGGGCTGAGCACACTTCTGAGGCCCTCAGAGTCAGAAGGACATGGAACTGCAGGAGCAAGTCAGCAAGTCCACAGGTCACAATGCTGTAAGAGGACTGGAGCACCTCCCCTGCAAAGAGAGGCTGAAAACGTTGGGGCTGCTCAGCCTGGAGAAGGAAGGTTGAGTGGGAACCCTCCAGTATCTGAAGTGGCTACAGGGGAACTGGAGAGGGACAGTGTCTGGAACTGTAAGTGACAGGACAAGGAGTAACAGGTCCAAACTGAAGGAGGGCAAATTTAGCTTAGACACAGAGAAGAAATTCTTTACTGTGAGGCTGGTAAAGCACTGGCACAGGTTGCCCAGAGAGGCTGTGGATGCCCCAACCCTGGTAGTGTTCAAGGCAGGTTGGAGAAGGCCTGGAGCAACCTGGTCTGGTGGGAGGTGTCCCTGCCCATGGAAGCGGGGTTGGGACCAGGAGATCTTTAAGGTCCCCTCCAATCCTTAACATTCTGTGATTCTTTAGATGTGAGAGAGAAATTGCATCATATTAACACAGTCCTTCAATCCCATAAAGATGCCAACCACAGTTACAAGTTTTCTGACTGAACCCCTGCCATCAGGGACAGGATCAAGAGCACTGTTTCATGCAGACTACAAAGAAGTGATTACTTTTGGTCATCACCAACAGGTCTGAATTAAATTACATCATCTGGAAGTAAAAGCTCCTGCATTCACTTAGTCATTTGCTAAGCCACTCATAGTCCTCAAAGAGACTCAAACTCATACTTGAAAGTGAATTAAATACAGCGTAATCACTAATACTGCATGATGTCTACTGAGAGGCTAAAAAGGCCTAACACAGATCAATTCCAGACAGGTAAAATAAACAGCTAGAACATCAAAAAGAAAACAAAACGCTTATTCCTTCCAAAAAGTAGTAAGCATTGCCATTTACAAATAGTAGTGTTTATGTTAAAATAGAGAAAGGTACCTAAAAAGAAATAGCCTTGGCAACCAAATCCAAACGGCATGAGTGTAAATCAAAGCAAAACAAGAATCACTACTCCAGAAACGTGCAGGATGTTTACCTTGGATCAATTACTATTTTAAATGGTGGTTAAAAGAGATATTACAAAACCAAAATGGGAAAAGGCTAAGAACTGCTATTCTGCATTAATATACAATGTGTTTATGACAGCATTTTCCAATAGAAAATACAAGTGTTTTTACACCACTCCAATATTTGTAAAAAGTATATTTCATGTGTACACATAAAAAAAAAATCACATTGTTCAATCTGAGGCAAATTAGCCATAATAAAGTCTAATTTTGCTTATGACAGATGTCAACCTTAAGATATTAAAACACTATGCTAAAAATACAGCTTGCAAGCTGGAGCTGCACATGTTCAAACAGTTTCATAAACATTAAAAAAAAACAAATTATGGTATGTATTTATTTTCTGAAGTCAGTCTTCATTAATTCTTGTCCCTACAGGACAAAAAGGTTTTCCAGTTAAGACATTTGTCTGTTTAAGTTTTAAGGGGAAGAAGGGGGAAAGTGTTCTGAATTTTTCAATAGACTGTTTTTTCCCTTAGGGTTCAACTGTCACTTAAGCATCACACGAACAATTTGAAATGTAAAACTGATTAGCTATACACAATGGAATTGGTCACAAAGGGATCTAAAAAAAAGTTAAATCATAAGATCCATTCTCCATATAGCTCACAGTATCCACTGGAAGTTTCTCTAGAATTAGAATAAGTTCTCTAAAAATAAGGCCGAAGATGGAATTTCAGCACTATGAAACAGATGAGATGGGATTAAGAGGAGAACCCATTTGTGTAAGTACTTTATCCAGCCACTGGAGGGGCCCATGAAGATGAATTTCTATCCAGCACGGGGTGCTTGTGACATCCTGCCGGTGATATTCAGCTCCCCAGCCCTAGAAAATGAACAAAATGGTACTGATCAGTTTGAGGACATGCTTGTCTTTTAAAATAACTACTAACAAGAAGCAGGATATCTCAAGATACTTATCTGAAGGTAATTCAGACTCTAGTAACACTGATCTAAAGGAACAAACCCAAGGCTGGGAAGGAGCAGGTGGGAAGCTGCACCTGGAAGCCTGAATCAAGTCCCATGTGCTACAGGCTCCTGTGGAGTTCACTGCTGACCTGAGGATGACTCCAGCCATGGTCACATCTCTCTTCCCTTTCAACCTCCTGCTCCCCCTCTCCTCCACACTCTCAAACTGAGCAGTATTTGTTATAACCGACAAAACCAACGAGACATCTTTTGGAGAAGATGTAAACAAAACGCCTGGAAAGCCCAAGTTTGGACTCCACACTAAACCTGAGACAGACAATATCTTGATTAAACAATGCCCAGGAAATGCTCCTGGGAGAATAACAACACAGCCTGACCTCAGAAACTCAAATCATGTCTTACTTACATAACCAGGGACTGCTTTAAACTAATAATCAGTTTGAAGAAGCTGAAAATTTTTTTCAATAATTATGCCCGTTTCTACTCACATTCTTTTAGTGGACTTGTTATTCAGTTTAATCCTTGAAATTCAGAGCATGAACTTAAATCTCCTTTAATAAAATTACAGCAACCATAATGAATAAACTCCTATCCTGAATACTGCAGTAACTGAATACACAGCCATCATTCAATACAGCAATCTGTGCTTTTTCTTCCCCGCACTGATTTCCCTCTCCCCAATTAATCACTTTAAATATACTTATCGCTGAAAAGAACCACATCAGGCCAAAACAGCTTTGCTACAGAGCTAATGGAATTACTGCTAAACACCCAAACCCACAATAAACTTAAATACCCTCAGAATAACCTACCTTTACAAAACTCATGCGAATGGTGCACATTTTGGTGAGCTCATATACTGCTTCAAATCCATGGTTGACAGACTGAGCTAAAAGCTGAGCAAACTCCTGATTGTTAAAAATTTTCAGACTGCATCCACTGGGAATCTTGCATACAGTTGTTGGATGAAAGCCATGGTGGTAGTTGCAGTTCCTGCTCTGTACAAATATGCTGCTATCACTTAAACACTCAGCATAGACTTCTCCACCAACATAGTAGAGATGAACTCCTTAAAAACAAAGATAAGGACATTTCAAATTACTTTGTTGTCTCTGATTTTGAGGTAGTTATTGTAAATTCTGTGTTACTGGAGGGGAAAAAAGGAAATCTCTGCCTGAGGAGGTTTTCAGAAAAGCTTTTGCTCACACTATAATTCACTGACTCATTTCAACACAGCAGGCTCATGATACACCAGCCACTAGATGTCCTTCTCTGATCAATCACAGAACAGAATGAAGAAATTCCTGCCACATTTCAACTGTTATTTCAAGCTATTCTTCTAGAGAATTTATGTGGGTTTTAAAACTCCAGTTTTATACACCTGGCAGCTTCTGCCTATACTAATTAGAACAGAAATAGGTGTGTCCTGGGAGAAGGGTCAGTAATGGACAGGAATGAGAAAGTATATCCACAGTCTGCTCTGATTTTCAGTACATTTTCTCAAGCCAAGCGACAGGTAAGTCCAGCTAGTTGCTCTACTTAATTACCATCAGGCTTTACAAACCTTAACATCAACAAAGCCCTTGGATTTATCGCATTTGTCTGCATTCAGCTATGCACGTTTTGAAGTCTATACAACATTATTACTGACTAAAAATTAACACACAAAAGCTGCCCATCCCTTCAGCACCCAAACTCAGGTGCTCACTGCTGCTTCACTGAGACACCTGCATTCCTTCCCCTATCCCAGTTTTTACATGGTTGGGATATAGATCTGTTTAAATCTTCCCTGCAATACCCTGAGAATCCATTCTGGACTATTCTGTGGTGTGCCAGAGGAGACTGCAGCAAGTCAACAAATGCAAGTTAATCTTTCAGACAGCAGCAACTGTTGTGAACATTGCTAGATCCACCTGGTAGGATGGAGGTTACAGAGGAACTGTTGGCTGTCAGAGAATCTAGGGTGGGCAAGAATGCATTTTCACAACACAACCCTATTTACTTAAAAAGACAGTGACCACCATTTGCCAGCTAGAGTAAAAAGCCTTAGCACACAGGATTAGGTGGTTCTAAGGAGGCAAAATCTCAAGACCTTCCAAGCAAAAGCCATAAATAAACTGTATTTCATCCCTAAATAACCTTAACTGTAGTCAGAACAGTTACCACAGAGCAAAGTTTAAGTTCAATAATTACTATGAGAGACACAGACATTTTAAAGCTCATTACTATTGTACAACATGATGATGGGTCCTGGTTACACTTCTGACCTTAGGCAGATGCACAAGATTTCTCTGCCAATACCATCAAAAGGGGTGAGCCAAAACAAAAGAGCCTGACAAACCACCCACACTCCACAAATCACTTGTTCCCCTTTGTAATATTATTTATAATTTTTTTTTTTTTTTTTTGGACAACTGCATTGCAGAGTCAAGTTTCCAACAGATACAAATAGAACTTCTGGTCTCCAAATTACCTGCAAAATCTTGTCATATTTACAGTAGTTTCTAATTAAAAGAATGTTATGGGACAGGGTGAAATTTCCATCAATCAAAACTCAAGACCAACTTTACCAAATGCTCTTAGGTATAAAAAGGCTTCAAAACATGTGCAAGAGAAACAGGGTTCTCTTCTCAGGACTGAGTTAATCACAAAAAAAAAAAAAAAATTCAGAAAGCGTTCTACAGTTTAAGATAATCCAGGCACATTCCATCAAAGATGAAAACTGTGCATCTCTATGTACTATCAGCCAAAACAGCACAAGAAAACTAGAAGATCTTGCAAAACCTGCTGTCTCCAGGAATCCCTCCCACACACATCCACGCCCCATGGATTCACTCAAGACAAATGAGCCCTTGCAGTTTTGCATTAGCACTTCAAAGTCCTGCTGCCAACTCACCAAGATATTTAAACATACTGCAGACAGCAGGTAATACCTTACAACAACAAAACAAAAAAAAAAATCTCTGACATGCTGTAAAGGTGTATGAAGAATTTGATTTAAGAAGTAGATATAATGTAGAATATCATGGCAAATCCTGTAATGTTTCCTGGTGCTGAAACACAGACCACTACACATCATTTACCTTAACAAGCAAGCCCCAATGGCAATCTAGTTTGGTAAGGAAGGGGTAATATTTAGGCTTTTTAATTAGTGACAAACAAAAATGCATGCAATTCCTGACTAATTAGAATCAAACCATGCCTAACTAAGTTGTTTTCTAGTACTGGAGAGATAGATAATGTATCACATCTCAGATTACCTCTAGCATTCTCATCTGAGAATAACCACCACTGCAGCATAGAGAAGCAGAAATAAAACCAAGGACTTGGTTTCTCATTCATAAGTCAGTTTTACCTTTGCCAATGTGCCGCCGAGTGTTCTCAATTGTTGAGTTGCGATTAACATTGGAGAGCAAACCTAAGCAGAACCTGTTCTTGTTATTGGAGGGATCTGTAAACCCATCTACTAAGACACTTGTGGAAGATGCATGGAAAGCCTCCCCAACACGGTTATTTAACTCGTAATACACAATGGAACACCAGTGTTTGGGCTCTTCATAGGCAACAGGCTGAACATCTGAAAAGCAAATGCAAGCAACAGTTTACATAAGCTACAAGGTCTGTCAAGCAGATCTTCCAAAACACCAACAGCTAAGTGAAATCTTAGTGAACAATTATGATGGGCAAGAAGTGTCCCGATTATAATCTTAACGATTTTGACCTTTGTGCATTTTAGCTGGCCTGTTGATTTTATGATTATTTTCTGATTTTAAGTGCAATATTAAACAAAAACAGCCTTACACACACACACACACACACAAAAGACTATGTGACAGCAGGTAAAACATAACTCTTCTACCCACTTTTAAATCATCTGTTATAACTGGGGACTCAATTTTCAGAGCCTTTTGCAAATGTTGTTCCAGCAACAGGCAAAGGTAGCAGAAAAGAAAAGAAAAAAAGTTCAACTCACTGTAAGCCACATTATGCACCTGAAGCTTTAAAAGGAAAAGATGAAAATAAAAATAAGCAAGGCAAGTTTTATGCTCAATTACATCTCTTTCAGTCCCAGTTTGCCTAGGAGGAGTATTTCTACCTACCAGCAAGATTTACTGGCCCATTTGAAGTTATTTATTCAGTTTGGTCATGAGCTGCAAGAAGCCAAACTACGTAATTTTCCACCAGATTATACAACTTACCTCTGGTAGATATATTTGGCATGATTTGAGGGATCATTGTATTGCTTGTGTCCATAGACTGTGAATTATCCTGCCCCATTTGTTCATCAGGGGGCATATAGGCAGGAGGTGGAGTATCAGCTACAAACATGAAAAAAATAAGAATAAACGTCAACAATTTAGAGTATTTATTTTTACATTCTACAGCTGTAAACACACAAAAATATTCCCCAACAAGATGTTAAAAAACATGACCTCATTTTCAAAGAAATCTGAACACAGCCAGCTGTCTTTACAGCAAACTCCTTCAATAGCTGAAATTTTACCTAGGAGAGCAATAACAAGATTGAAAATTTGAAAAAAATGAAATGCACATTTTTCTTTCTGTGTGGTTTTTTTTTGTTTGTTTGTGGGTTTTTTGGTGGGTTTGTTTTTTTTTTTTTTTCCTTTAATACCTGCACTCCTGCATTTGGGCAAAATGACTGCTTCCCCCTTTTTGTCACACAAACATGAGCTTTCTTGCCTACCCTCTTCTCAGTGTTCAAAAATAAAGCAGTAGAAGAAATAACTACTTGGGTATAATAAAGGTCTAGAACAGCCTGGGGTTTTTTGGTGCTCCTGCAGGCTGAGCTCATTACAAAAGTGTGGATCTGCTTTCTGCCATCAGCACAGCAATGAGTGTGGCAGCACCCCACTATGCCCCACAAATGCATCCACCCCAGTGATCCCAGTACTTGGCCAACACAGATAATCTTTACTCTATTAAATTCCTGGCTTCATAAACCACATCAATAATCAGACAGAACCAGTAAGGCTTCTTTCCTTTGTCCCTATCATTTTTTCCCGTATTTTCCAACACAGTTAAACAGAATCAGTTTAATCCAATCTGTTCCCAACAAAAATGATATTTTTCTCCAGTTAAACACCATATTCTAAGGGGTTTTATTCAGTGAAAGACATCAGTAAAATTCCTGTTCAGCATCCTGCATTTCCTTTCTTTTCATTGCTAAATATTCTTCTAACGTATGGATTAGTTATTCTATAGTGAAGCCGTGCAAAGTAACTCACCAGTATTACATCCATGACACAAAACAGTTGGAAAAATAAAACTGTAACAATTAACCAGTGACAAAACTAGGAAGAAAAATCCCACAAAATACAAAAGAAAAATCTGTTTATGGCAAGTATCACGAATTCCTGAGGTCACAGGTCTCAACAACACACAGCACCTCAATGATTTTTATTAAACTGCCGTTCAGGCTCTACTCACCTGGCAGCTGAAAGGGACTGGATGGCCCCGAGCTGGCTGGGGAGCTCGGGTAAGTGCTGCTGGCTGGAGAAGGGGGGTAGGGGCTGTTTGGTGAGATGGAGAACGGAGTGCTGTTGGGCTGCTGGAAGGAGTCTGGAAATGTGGCGTTGTGCGGCATGTGGGGCTCGTTGTGGCTGAGGTTCCTGAACTGAACTAGCAGACTGTGCTGGGGGTTGAATTCGCTATGTCTAGGCACTAACACTGGAGGTAGAACTGCAAAAAACAAAGGGAACCCAGATACATTTAGATTAAAACCTGAGATAGAAGAGATACAAATAATGTGCTGTTCTGCTCATCGTGATAATTTCAACTCTAGCTGGGGTGGAAAAGAGGAGCAGAGAATGAATCTGGCATGCCTTTACCCCATCCTCTCTCCTTCACATCACGCTTGACAGAAGATTCAAACTTTACTCTTGCAAGAATAACAAAAACACAAACATATTTCAAACAACTTGAAGATGGCCTTGTAGAAGTGCAAAACTCAAGTCTGCATATATTAGCAAGTCACAGAAAATGGAAATACAGTCTCTATTGCTACAGTCAAACTATATAGTTACATATTGTCCTTTCCAAGAAGAGAAAGAAGATCTGTACCACCATACGTTTTAACTTCAGGATGGGTGGAGTCTAGAATTTCAGTGCTGCAGCAGTGCACTGGAGCACTACAGTCAATGCACTGGAGTTAGAACCACTTTGGGGAGCATGGGAAACAACTTCTCACCACATTGTCCAGAGCAACATTCCTCATCTCTCCCACAGCAGTCCCAATCCTCCTCACCTTTCCCACAGCAGCACACTTTTAACAGCAGCCTCCTTACCTAACACACACCTTCCTCTAACTGATCACATCTCTTGGTTCCATTCATCTCTGCTGTCTCCTAACTGGAAGTCATGTGGGGAACTCTACCACCCTAAAATTTTATTAACTTTATTTTTCATCTTCTCAGTTCATGTCACACATCAATTAAATAGCAAGGCCCTGAAAGGCAGCCACCAACCTCCTTGCAGGGACTGAGATTTTGAAACAAGCTTCTCAAAGAAACTGAACCTGAAAGAACACATCACTGCTTTCTATTTTACTACAAAGGAGAACTTTGCTACTAACTTTAAGGACAGCAGGTTTATGAGGTCTGTGGGAAAACGGTGATCACTCCCAAAGAAAACAGCTAGTACAAAATGGACCATACACCTCCCCAAAACCCCACCAGTAATGTACACTTTGAATATTCCCCTCCCAAACTGCCTCTTTTCATTGGTAGTACAGTACCAGAGGAGGATGGAGAGAATAGTTAATTGGTTACTGAAGATTCTGTTCAGTTCTTAGGACAGTAACTTTCAAACATACCTGGGCTCTCCACCCTCTTGTAGTGGTATGGATTGATGCAGACTTCCTTTTGTTTGGATCCAAAAGGAAATTCACAAATATCCAATGGCTTCAGCTCATGATGGCTTTGTAGATCCGGCCAGCGCCACACACGACAGTAAATCACGTGGGGAAGGCCTTTTCTGTGAGAAACCTGGAGCCGTCCATCCAAAGAGCGGGGGATAGTAACGCACTTGCTGGGCTGCCCTGGACTGCTCAAGGCTTTCTCCAGTTCTTCCATAGCACCCTTTTTCTTTTTCAGCTTTTTCACCAAAGCATCAACAGCTTTTTCTGCCCATTTTTCCTCTTCATCTCCTTGTTTCCAGCCCAACAGACGCTTTACAGCTGGGCTAGTAAAGGAGAACAAACTGGCCATTGACGTCATTTGACACAAGTCTTCAAAAAGTTTGTTGGGTTTTGTCTGTTTATTTATTTGTTTTTTCCCAAATAAATGTCAGCGTATACCCAAAGAAGTTATTGCAACTGATGAGCCGTATTATTTCCTGGAGGATGACAAATGAACATAGAGATGTCAGTGATGAAGTCTTCGCATCAAAAATGATGATAGATTCCTCCAATTTAGTACTAATAAAAAGATAATTTAACAAGGAATTAGCCAACAAGTAAAGGTTGCGGTAAAACAAAAAGGCAAGATACAAAAAGACCTCCCATTTCAACCCTAGCATTGCACCCGATTTTGTTTCAAAACAAAACCCCAGAAGTACTATGATCACAGTCTAAAAAAGTAATCAGTCCCCAAAGCTTGCACTACTGATTAGTGGGAAAAGGGACCATCAAGGGATGACAGGGACAGCACGGTTCCTGTTAATATTCCTTAAAGTGATTACTTTCTCTCAGAAGATAAAACTAACAATACACCCCTGTCACAGGGCTGCATTAGAAGACCAAACCTGCTATGAAGAAACAAGTAAGAGGCAGGGTGGAACCAGCAGTCCCAAGGCCAATACTGCATGGAAATACTCAGCTTCTCAAATGGATCTTTATTTCCAAAAAGGAAAAAAACCCTAAAGCATCTGCTTTTTCTTGAGCTCTAATTAGTTACCCCATGGTTCTGAGAGTATTGAAAGAAATTAGGAAGAAACTGTAGATGAAGAAAACAAAGCACAATTAAAAGAAAAACCCAATTAAAAAAAAAAAAAAAAAAAACAACCACACCAAACCTTCTCCAGCCACCCAGAGAGGTGGTCAACCTTTTTTTAGCTGTAGCTAATTTTATGCTGCACTTCCTTATATCTTTTAAGAAGAGTATTTGAAGAGCTAGCTATTTTTAACCTTGGCAAAAAAAAACTGTTTTCTTCTCCCCAGAAAAAAGAAGGGGGGAAAAGACATGGTGGAGTAAGCACTAGAAAAATGTGACCTTTACTACAAAGTGCCTCCAAAGGAGAGGAGCAGAACAACTGGCTCATGAATGGTGTTTTACCACTCACCAGCCCTAATGCAAATCCTCCCCCCAGCAATTTAAGGAGTACCGATGACAAGAGGAAATGATGTGCTGTGGCAACGAACTGATAAGAACTTGTAAAATCCCTTGTGAATACTAAATAAGCAAGTATAGACAATGAGCAGCTGGCAAAAAGCAAGAGCAGAGCTAAGAGAAAGGATGTCAATAACAAAAGATGCTTCCTCTCTTGCTACAGAGACTGCCAAACAACATTGTCTCTCCACTTTTGATAAACCACGGTGAATTAGAACACCTACCTAGCCCGAGACACCAAATCTGCACATAAGAGAAAAAGGGGGTGGGGGATGAGCAAAATGTTAAATATCTCTGCCCTGGTTCTTTCAGATTACTAGCTTTAATCAAGAAGATCTTTTTTCCTCCCATCTTTGATAAACTAAAAGTCATCTGATAACGCTTTTTAAGTGTCTGGGCACATTTACTGGCTCACTCAGGCACTTGGACAGATATTTTTATATAACAGAACCGTGTACTAAGTACCATCAGCCAAAGCTACAGCAAACATCCCTAGGCAAGGCATTTACGTCCTGCATGTAACCATCCCATATTTTTTATTATGGAGTAAAGAGGGTGAGGAAGGCAGGGAACAAACCCAAGGACACTTGGTGTTCCTTTACAGGAAAAAAATCCATTTATTTCATGCAGTAGCTTAATCTCATTGGTACTTCTTTGATTATTCAGCTTTGTTTCAGTAACACGGGGGAAAAAAAATGGAAAAGCAAAACAAACAGAAAAACTGTTTGAAGGTCTTTCTTCCTAGAGCTCTCCCTCTCAAAAAAAAAAAAAAAAAGAGAATAGAAGTCTCCCACTGCTTCAGTAACTCCCTAGAAGAAGGTACTGAGAAAACAGTAAAGGAAAAAACTCAAATAATTACCCATCACCTGTTTTCTTCAGAAATATCACCACGTCTGCATTTTCAGAGTAATTTAGCTCCCTCAGATTGTTACACATGAGAACCTTTGCACCCTTCAAAGTAACAGGAAATATATAAATGGAGATGAACTTGGCCAGGAACTCAGACTGATTTTTTTTTCTTTTCTGAGGATAAAAGTCTACTGTTTTAAAAAGTAAAAGCTGTCTATAGTTGCACCTAACTTACTTTTAAGCCTTGCACACATTCAATAGCTACAAGACCAGCAACTGCTCACACCCCTAGAAAAGGAAATGAACCCACCTAGAATCTCAGACCAGAAGACAATTAAAATGTTCTATTTTTGCTTTCAGCTATGTTTTCAAAGAACCTTAAGCATCATCAAGGCAGAAGATGCACTGGAAATTCCTCTAGTTAAGTTGAGCTCAAAGGAGATCTTAAACAAACATCCCCTGATCTATCCCATTACAGGATAATGGGATAAAAGACCTAGGATTCTATGCTATGATCATGTAAATTTTTATTTTGTATTTTTAGTATTTTGAACATAATGCATCCACTAAGAAAAATATTTTATTGGTTTTATATAATTTCAACATCACTTACCCACAAGTATGCTCTTGGAATAAACAAGTTCACTAAAAGGAAAGGAAGTTGGAACAGTTCTACTAAGATATTTTGCAGTAACTAATATTTGTAGGGCAATTGTCAAGGGAATTTTGATAAATGACTGTCCTACAAACTGTCTTTTTAGAAATAATCTGCTTGCAGTAACACAATTAACTCTAAAAACTTTACATTTGTCTGGGGGCCCATCAACATAAAGCAAAGCCTGGTAAAACAAGTATTTCCAAAGCATCAGAACAGATTTTATCAAAACTGCTTCAACTTCTTCAAAAAAAGTTTCCGCATACATGCTTGTAAGTCTAAGCACTGAAAAATGAGACGGTTGAAGCTGAAAACCTTAATACCATTCACAGTAATTCCATTCTGGCCACTTATGAGGCTTTCAAGCCTTCAGCAGAGGTGTATTTGAACCTATTCAAGAAAATCAAGGGCAAGAAAGAAAATGCAATGAAATACTAATAGGCTTTGAGAAGTACAAAATGACAGTGAATTTATCCCACTGCACACCTTCCAGAAGTTCATTTTGGAAGGCGAAACACTGAAGGTTTACAGCTTTTGCCTTTTCTTAAGGAAACAAGGCAGAATTATAAAACTTCATGAATCATGAGCTGGCTTCATGAGCTATTTAAGGCCACGAAGCAGTAGGCTCAGGTATTTATGTAGATACCAAACATTTCCATGTAAAAACTGCAATTCATGTAGGGTTTTTAGATTTCTGAATGTGTGACATAAACCACATTTAGAACATTTACTTGCATTTGCCTTAATTTTAGCATCTAATTTGTGAAAGGGTTCTAAGCAATCCTGACATCTGCCAGGAACAGCTTCCCCAGATGATCTGTACTTACAATCAATTTCTTCTGAGGCTTAAAAGTACAAGTTACGAGCTGCGATTGCTGTACCACAGAGCATCACTGAGCTTTGAATACAGACACAAATGCTTTAAAGAGTCGCATTTTCGTTCAGTGCTGCACAAATTATTGCTGCACCTTTAGACACAGCTGGTAACAACTTTCATGGGGAAAAAAGCTTACTTAAATTCCCTTAAGAAGCAGAGGGTCTATTATGCATTACTTCTTTTATTTAATAACTTTTCAGCTGAGCTACAAGAGAGTATCAACTGAAAACCACACTATTACATTAAAAAAAAAAAAAATCAGTTACAAACACTCTTTAAGGAGTGAGTGTAATGAATTACATGGAGTAGCATGAGGGGGCTTTTAAAGGGCAAGTATAAAAGTAAGTAATCACCTTATCAAAATTAGACTTTGGGGGCATGCATTATTTATACTTTTAAAGTTCTTGTTAATGACTACAGCAAGTGGAAGAAAACTATCGGGTGAACAGGTCCATTGTTTGAACCCTCTCCTTAATACTTCATCCAGCCAGCCAGCTATAAAAAAAGTTGGCCAACAGAACTTACATTTCATTTATGTAGATGGAGAACTCCACCACTTTCCATCTGCCATCACAAATACTGAGCAACTTGACTTCCTTTTAGCAGCTCTTGTGAAATTTTCTTAGCCCCCTACATTGGCAAGTTCAGTACGTTCATCTGATGTCATATTGAGGAATCTCCTTCTGGCTAAAAGGACCTGAGCAAGAGCCACTGCAGAACAGAAAATCTAACATTACACATGGTGTACCCATTTTCATGAGATGCATTTTGTATGTAACACGTTCTCTCATTGATGCCAACCTAATTTCCTACCCGCAAAATCTAGGTTTGAAGTACCATTAACCAAGCAAACCATCATCACAAGCAGCAGGGCAATGAATGATGCTTTCACAAGCACAAGAATAAAATGGGTAAAAGCAATGACCCTCATCCCTTCCTACTGCCAGTACTAAGCCTGTGTTCAAATGTACAAGGACTATTCTCTTCCCACTAATTTACTTGTTTGCAAATTCAGGGAGCCTCCCGTAGCATCGTACCCAACGTGAAACAAGGAACTTCACTGCTGATGATTAGAAGCTGTTTTGAGACTCAACTTCATACAATAAACAAAGCACCACTTATAACCAGCAGCACAACTGGGAGTTCATTAGTGCTGCTGCAGATCTGCAGTTAAAGCTGTTCTGCAGTCAACTCTTGTGCTTAACTTTATTGCCCTTCAAACTCAGAAATGCTCAAGTGTTTTGACTCCATACACACATTAACATACATATTCACACAGAAAGCTCAGAAATTCAACTGCAGTATATTACAGTGTTATGCTATAGACACAGATCAATACTTTCTTTAAAAGTACAACCTCGCACATCAATTTCACCTGGTTTTATTAAAATCCTTCTTTCCTTATAAATTTCCTGACAGGAACTGTGCAGGATTGTGCTTGGGTTTTATTATCATTTTCCCAAGTCTACAGCTTACACTGCAGCCCAGCATACAGCCCCATGCAATGGCACATATTAAGAGTCTTTTCTTGAGAACAAACACAGGAGAAATGTTAGCTCCACAGTTTCTCTATACACATCAAGCATAGAACAAATCCTATGATGACACTGTGGTTAAAAAACTTGTTCAATAAACTTGAAGGGCCTGCATCTTTCAAACCACTGCCACAGCCTCTACACCAAAAAGATTTTTCCTACATTACACTATGCAACATCTCAGCCACAAAGAACACCAACAATGAAAAAGCTTCTTTTCCTCCTTCTCCCCACAAGATTAAGTAAAGGATGAAAGAGATTTTATAAATTCTATCAAAAAGGAACTTGTGGTATTTTCATCAGAACTGGGCTTGCAGTACTAATGTACATCCAGCTGACCAAAATCTATGGTAAGTGCTTTTACCCTAGAACTAGATTGCTTCAAACACGCCTTGTAAGGCAATATAATCTAACTGATAATATATGTAAACAAGAACAGAAAAGAACTGTCTGGTGTCTTCAAAACTTTTACTAAGCGTGACTACTCTCCAAACAGAAAACTCTACTGACAATTGCTGACAGGGCTTTCTCACACAATATTTTTGCTTTTAATTTCCACATCTGTACACCATCTAACACAGTTAAAAAAAAAAAAAGCTGAAGCATTTAGTTCTGTCAGCTAAGTATTTAACCAGCACTCTCTTACAAGAAACCTAACAAACTCCGAGGCCAAGCACAAGCAGCAAGTAATACAATGTAAATGGAAGATACAGCTCAATAGCAAAGTGATGCCTCTGCTTCTCCTTAAATTTGCTCAAAAACTACTGTCAAAAAATAATACCAGTGACAATGATTTATACCACAAAAGAGGTCCAGGCAAAGAGATCACTAAGAGAGCTCCATTGCACTTCCAAAGCACCCTCACTTCCAGCTGATGTCAATAAAAGCTCAGAAAAATTATCATCAAAGAATACTTTTAAATCAGTTCTGCACCACAGCAAAACTTGAGTTTAACTCTCATACAGGGGAAGGGCGAGGGAGGGAGAAAACACCAAAACTTGCCATGCCTAAAAAGTACTATCAATTTCTTAAAGCATCCACATTTACAACAACAAAAAAAAAAAAAACAGTGCTCCCATGGCCCCGGTCTCTGCAAATGCTCTAATTAGTAAGCAATTAGCTTTTGTAGAAATCCTCAAAACTAAAAATTCCATCTTTGAAGCAAGGCCTGTCTCCTTTAAGTGTTCTGTCAGAATTGTACATTTTCTCACACTCCTTTCAGCTAACTGGCACTTTCCAGCAGAGGCATTATGCTGGAAAATGCCACCATCAACAGTAGACAGCCCTGAAACTGCCTCCTGTTTTTAATGTTATTTAAGATCTACTCTAACCAAAGCTGATAACTACAACTTAAGAGTCCATTTCTTAATTAAAATTCCAGAGAAAAGCACTGCTACATTTCACTAAACATGAAAACAAAGGCCTATGCCTCCATTGGTAGGTTGGTAGACATGGACAAGCAAATGGGTGATTAGGAATGACCTCAGTACTACATTTGGAGAAAAAAATGGGAAAATAAAGGGCATCTTGTACTTTTCATAAACCCTGAAGTATGCTAAAAAATTAACAAGCCGGAAAAGTCTTCTAAAAATTTAGATGGTCATGTGCAAGACTTTCAATAAAGACAAAGATTCTAAATACCTCAAGTTGGCAACAAAAAGTATATCCTGGAAAATGAGATACTCAAAAAGCTTTGTAAGAAGAAGAAAAATAAAGATGTAGACGTGTTTGTGTGTGTATACACTTCCACTCCAACTGAATTGCATTAAGCCTGTGACAAGTTCACAAAAGCTACAGGATTGGAGGGAACACTAACAATAGTAATTCAGCAAGTTTTGGTTTTTTTTTTTTTCCCCTTGCACAGAATGAATGAATGGCAAAGTATTCTAAATTTGTCAGTTTGTGACATCCACTGACCCAGAATTCAGAGACACTACTTCATAGTTGGTGTATCAGTAGCAGGGACTCTGACAAAGATCCTCTGTCAAGGATGACAGTGCTGGCAGGCTCAACCTTGGTGGTAGGTCAGTAGGGATCCAGACTTGGCAGGCAGCGCCCTGCACCTTGCCAACCCACACTGGTCAAGCGCGCTCCAGTGCCAGCCAAACGTTTCTACGTGGTCACAGGAACACAGCTAAAAAGGCTTCCAGAAAACAGTGCAGGAACTTGCACTGTGACTAATGATAACGGCAAAAGTGTTAAATTACTGCTCAACTTGCTTTTAATGAGCTGTTTATCGTTAGCCATGAAGATATCTCAAGTGCACTCAGCTCACACAAGAACAAATCTTCTCATTCTGAACACGAGCTCCTTACCTGTTATTAAAAAAAAATCAGTGAAGATCTTTAAAGAAACATTAACGGATTAAAATAAAATTCATTTCACCAAATCTATCAGACATTTGAAGAAACTTGTACTTTAATTAAAAAAAAACAAAACAAAACAAAAAACAACAAACATGAATATAACCAACAAGGCCTTAACTTGGAGGAAGGGAAGACACAGGGACTCGCACAGAATTGCCACAGTATTTTTGCAGGTATGTTATTCAGTCAAGAGCAGTAAGAGTTCCTAGCATTCTCCTTAGACATCTATAAAGAAAATACAGAGGACAGTTTTTTGCAATTAAGTGTCCTCTGAAGCATTAAAGATCACAACATAATTTGCAAAGAACATTCAAATAAACCCCAGAAGTTCCTTAACTGAACATGAGCACTCCACCTTGGGACACATTTTTTTCTAGCTCAAATAATATTCTGTGATCATAAAAACTTTGAACAGATCACCCATTCCAGGTGCAAGATTTAAAATCTGACTTCCTAACAAGTACAGAATAGTACAGGGTCAACAATTATAGTGTATAAAACTACAAACAAACAAAAAGATATATATGAAAACTCAGTCACCACAGCTGTACACAGTAGCACACCGTGCTTTTTGTCATCAAGAGAAAGAAATGCACAGGAAGCCTCTCTTTCTTCTTTTCCACTTCTCAGCCCCATCATGATTGTCCCTCTCGGCTTCCACTAGGAAAGCCCTCTTCAGAAAAAGAGAAAATTCCTATCTCAAACGTATGTCCTCCACATTTGAAAGGAAAAGAAGGGTTTGAAAAATGTAGGTATCCCAGTGTGCATATGGTTTGCCGGAGTTTTATTTTGCAGAAGTAAGTGGCATTAGGCACTTAGCAGCAATTTCAAGGCCAAGCAAAAAAAAAAAAAAAAAAATAATATCAGAGGTAAAAGCAAACCACTATCAAACGGTAGGGATTAAGACATTAAATCCAACACAGACAGGGCACTCTCGAAAGTTACAACACACTAATTATGAAACATCTTCAATTAAGTTATTTGCTGCTTCTATTAACTTCCACCACCACTAGCTGCCAACTTCATAAAGCATTACAGGTTTTGATGAGCACAGGCACATGACTGTAAGTGTTTGCACCTTTGTCTTTACTCCAGTCAAATTGTGATTCCTCAGAATACCAGGAGGATGGATATTCAGGGCAGAACTTCTGTAACTGACACACACAACGAAGTATGCTCATTTCAGTTTTTAGCATTTTAAAGCCACCCATGGAAGGCTAATTATCTGAAATTAATGAAGGAATGAAAACCAGCAAGAGATTTCATCTAAAACCATCATATACTGACAATCTAATTTCCCATGACAGACAAAACTTTCCTGATGCAAATTCTGACAGTTATTCCTTGGAGGTTTTGTTAAAGCAGCGAGACCAAGTGATTCACTGCATGGAATTTCTAAATCTATTCTAAATTCTAAATCTATTCTACCAAGAAACTCAAGAACTATTACTGAAGCTATTCAATAGTACATTCAACACCACTGCTGAATCAATTCTTCCCTATCTCATTTTCCTACAAAGTATCATTCAATTACCTTAAGGTCACATAAGAAACCCCACAACTGGAAACAGCGCACAGATCACTTGATTTCCAGTCTTGTGCTCTTAACCGCAAGAGCATATTTCCTCTATTAAATTTACAACCCGCAGAAGACAAAAATTGCCATTCTAAATCACCGAAGCTGTGCATCTGTCGTCCAGCAGCTGTCAGGGCTGGGCGCACACGAGAAAGGCCAAGGTGGACATGTGTGTGTTTGTGAGAGCTCTGTGTGTGTGTGTTTGTGAGACATGTGTGAGAGGTGTGTGTGTGTGAGAGATGTGTGTATGTGTTTGTGAGACGTGTGTGTGTGTTTGTGAGACGTGTGCGTTTGTGAGAGAGCTCTGTGTGTGTGTGCTTGTGAGAGAGTTGTGTGTGTGTGTGTTTGTGAGAGAGCTGTGTGTGTGTGTGCTTGTGTGTGAGCGCTCATATCGCCTCCCGCCTCTTCACCAGTGCCTGCAAACGTGTTTGTTGCTCTCCCCTCGCTCGGCCAGGCCTGACTCCAGCTAAGAGACTCCTCGTCTCAAAAAACAAAACAAAACAAACAAAAAAACCGAAAAAAAAACCCGAAAAAACCCCAAAAACAAAACATAAGAAACAACCCCCTCGAGTCTCTGCCGAGCACGGCGATGTTCGCTCCTGTACCGGCACCACGCGTGTCCGAGCAGCCCCGCGGGCGGCCCCGCGCTCCCCTCTCCTGCCGGGGCTGCTCCTTCCCCCGCAGGCCGCTCCCCGTCCCCTCCCGCCCCGCCGGGACCCCCCACGGCACCGCGGGCCCGCTCCAGGCCTCGGCCCCGTCTCCCCCACCACCGCCACCGCCGCCGCCCGGAACCCGACTAGCAGCGCCGCGACCCCGCGGCCCGCAAACCCCCCACCCCACCATCCCACCGCCCCGACACGACCCACCCGGCGCGGAGCAGGCGGCCTCCCCGGGGCGGGTGTCCGTGAGGCGCCGGCTGGGCCGCGGCCGCCGCTGCTGCTGCTGCGGCGAAACTTTGCCGGGGAGGCGGCGGGACGGGAGCGGCGGCGGCGGCGGCGGGGCCGGCGGGGCCAGCGCCGGGACCCGGATGTGCGCGAGGGGCGGGGCCGCGCGCGCGCCACGGCGGCGGCGGGAGGAAGCGGGAAAAGGGCCGGGCCGGGCCCGGGTGCCGTGTGGGAAGGGGCCCCGCGGGGAATTGGCCCCGCTCCGTGAAAGGGAGAGAAATAAATGCAAATAATAAACCAGGAAATAAGCGTGCGGGGTTCGGTGTCCGGGAAGTAACGTACCACGTAGCGGAGGGATAGAAAATGCCCCGAAGGTCCCGCTGCGATGGCGGGCGCTGCTGGGGCCGAGGGCCGGCGCTCTCCCCCGGTACCGTGTGCTGCTGCCCTGCGGCGGCTGACACCGGCCTGGGCACGGGGGCTGTTTTCACAGAGTCACGGGCTCTCTTGGGTTGGAAAGACATGGAGATCACTGAGCCCAACCTATAACCAGCACCACTGGCAACCAGACCGTGGCACTGAGGGACACGTTCCGTCTTTCCTTAAACACTTCCAGGAACAGTGACTCCGCCACCACCCCGGGCAGCCTCTTCCAATGTCAGAGCACCGTCTCTGCGAAGAAAATTCCTCCTGATGCCCACCCTGAACCTCCCCTGGTGCAGCTTAAGACTATATCTTCTTGTCACTTAACTGCCCCTGGGCAGAGCCCAAATCCTACCTGGCTACAACCTCTTTTCAGAGCTGTAGAGAGTGGGATGGTTCCCTCCTGAGCCTCATCTCTTGTGGGACTGGGTGTTATCCACAATATGCTGGGGCAGTTGAGGTCCTTCAGGGTGCTGCCTCTCTGAAAAAGTTACTAAAATATTCAGTAAACTTCAGGAAACTGTGTCAGCGTTGTTAAGAATGGCTCTAGAAAGGACTGCACAGATGAAGATTTTCCTACTGTCTATAAAAGCCCTACGGGACAAACTCTTACTGTTATCGTGTGACATGGAGATGAGCGTTGTTGCCTCAAAGCTGCTTTTGGACTGCACAGAAGAAATTTTCAGAGGGATATTGGGCCAAAAATACATGCAGTGTGCCACAGCAGTGTCTGACCTTGGTTAAGCATACTGCAGGCACAAGTGCTTCTTGTCATTTTTAACTGAGTGAATTATTAGATATAAGGGTATATTAAAAAAGAATTGGATTCCATGCCATGAATCGATGTAAGAAAATGTTCATTTTTCAAATTCCTCTCAATACACAACTGACGTTTGGAACTCCAAGCAGCTCAGTTTCCACTAAAGCTAAAGAATGTGCTTTCTTCCACTGAAATCAGTTATAAAAATCAGTTGTCCATGCAGAAGTCTCTCATGGCATGGAAGGACTGGCCAGATCATGTTTGTCTTATAAGAGATGAGGTGCTGTGGATGGATGTGTGCAAGGCTGACCCAAACCCAACGCTCCTCTTCAGGACCAGGTGGAACCACCCACCACAAACTATTGTTGAGGTTGGAACTCTGATGGCTTTCAAAAATTTTAACTTTATATGGGCAACAGGAACATCCACAACTAGAGGAAAGTATTTCACACTTCAGCTCACAAAGTGATTTTAAGAGCAAACTTTTCCTACAGGACAATCACTTCATAACCCAAAGGCTGCTTTCCTCAGAGGAGGCTGATCAGCTTCAGACACACTACTGAACTATGCTGAATCCTAGTCTGAAAATTACAGAAATTTCTACAGAAGAATTTCTTCCTCTGGTCAAAAACATTTGTGTAGGAACAGATATATGGGGCAAACCCATCATTTGTACATAAATTTGTGTCTCTGCTGTAGAACATGTAACTACAGTTAGAAATCTGGCATGCCAATTGTATCTGGCATGCCAGCTGAATCTTGCTATTGGATTCCTTTTGGAAAAAAACAGAAGTATGCAAATGTAATGAAAAGTGATTCTATATACATATAAAAATACATATATAATTAAGCTAAAAAGAAGCCACATGAAACTCTATATTTTATTTGTGTAACTTAAAGGTAAAACATCTACCAAAAAGAAAAAAAAAAATCAATAAAAAACAATGTAAAGTTGATAGAAATAGGGAAAAAATATCAAATGAGCCAAGCTGAAATTTCAATTTCAAGTATATTTGAGCTTTAAAGAAGTTTTCTTCTGGTTGGAAACTACGTGGCTCTTGATTATTTTGCATGTAAACAGAAGTTCTTAAGAAGTCAATTAATAGTTCAACAGGATATCTCTACTAAAGTTCATGGCAGCAGTCAAGGCGCAAGGCTTTGGTGTAATTTAGTCCTAGAACAGAGCTAACCTTTGGGGACTCCTCTGTATCTCTGCACCAGCAATTGTTCTGCTTTGGCCAGGCAGTCCAAAATACAGGACAAAAAAAAAAAACCCAAAAAACAACCCAACAATAACCGTTGGCCTTTTTCCAAATCTTTTGTGTAACTTAATTAATAAACCAAGTAACAAACAACAAATTGGCAGCAGGCATTTTAGGTGTTGTTCATGTGCCAACCATCATGTCTCTAGAAAACAAAATGTTCTCCTCTGTTGAGGAGTTACAAAACAGTTGTATACTGCTGGGTGAATCTACATCCCAGAGCTCCGATGCACTTCCTGCTGCGGAGGTTTCAGAGTTCCAGTGATGAGGAAAGCTGAAGGTGTGCATACAAGAGTATGGGAAGATAAGGAAAACACTAAGATTTCCAAAATTAAGTTTTCATAAAAATCCTCCATTGAAAACTACAGGCAATTGAGACATGTCTGCTTGCGGCACACCCTTCTCACAAAATAGTAATTTTTATGCACAATGCAGAGGCTATTTTGGAGTGTGTTAGCAGGGAATATGATAATTGGTCTGGAAAATAGGTTTCCTTTTTTTTTTTTCCATGACATTTTGTCATAGACTAATGTTGAATGGGCAAACCCCAAATGTCCGAAATCAAATTATCTCTTTATAGTCAATGAGACAGATAAAATACAAAATAAATTACATTGGCTATCTGATGATTCATATGTATTCCCTTAAGGCCACAAGAAAATTAACACTGCCTGTCCATACATGGTCTCCATCATTTGGATGGAGTGCCCCATTCCCAGGGGTCCACTCTAATAAGATATCAAGTTCAATAAAAGGACAACATGGAGACTTAAAGCACCCTGAGCACATTTTCCAGAAACCATGTGATTTCACAAATTCCTGAATTTCACAACTCATGGAACCATCGATCCTATTTTATCACTGTCAAACACAGATTTTCCAGCATACATACATGCAGCTGTGTTAATACAAGGAAAAAAACAACTAGCTAACCTCCCCCTTACCTGAATGTTTTAATTATTAAATTATGTTAGGTTCTGCAGAGACAACTGTACACGTTTATGCTTTGGGGCCTGCCTTGTAAAGGCAGCCTTTTTGCACAGGCTAATGGCAATGAGGGTGGAAAAACACCTTCCCATAAAGCTGAGCTACTGTAGGTGTTTATGTCACACTGAGAGATAACCTCAAAATCTGATCAAAGTACAAAACAGCCAACAGAAGAACTTCCTACAGCTATCAGGTCTTCCATGGTTGAGAAGTGTGAACTATCCTAAAATCCATTTTTTTTTTTTCATTTTACTGTCCAGGTTTTGAATACAATTCCTATATTTCTTAATGAAATTTTTATTTGGTTTGAAGTGAATTAGTATGAAAATCAAATAGATTGTTTGAATTATAAGGAAATAGTCTTGAGAAACAGTTGCTTTATTACAAAACTTTGGCCTTCCTGTAACTTCTTAAACAGCTGTATTGTTCAATTTCATTCTCTATCAACTTTCTAAACTGCTGGAGCAAGAAGGTGGAATGTTGTTTAAAAAGAAAAAGAACTATATGTAGACAATTGCCATGTCTCTACCCACGTTAAGCATTTGCTTTATGTTAAAAAAAAATCCTGTAGTGTGAAAGATGGCTTGGATATTTAAACCAAATCTAGCTTAAAAACAGAATTGGGGGAAATGGATAGGATAGCTCAAGAAAGTTCCACTCCCGCAGCTGTCAGCTGAGAAGAAATGGGGGAAGGGGGAAATGCTGAGAAAGGAATTTATTTTTTTTTTTTTTGGCAGTCAAGAGAGGAACATGCCATCCCTGTTTGAAAAGTTTCAGGGTGGGAAAGGCTAAGGAGGGGCTAACATACTATACATACCTTTATGTATATTTTTGAGGCAGAAAAACAGTGTTGTGTTTAAGCAGAGTTCAGCAAGAAGAGAGGGAGGTGGCATTCGCTCTGGCCATTTGGTTCTCTTAAATAAGCCCACAATTGACAGCAGGCTGAGAACAGGCACAGGAGGTGCTAAGAGCCTGCCTCCTGAGCAGACAATACAAATGCTGTGTACCTTGCACCACATACGTAAGAAAATGGAAATAACCTTGAGTGTCTGGAGGAAAGATACTAAAATGTTTATCTACAAGGCTGTCGGAGGTGTAGACTCCTGCGAAGTTACACTCACTGGCTCATGGCCTTTGAATCTCCAGAGCTAATTCTCAAATTAAGTACCCTGTTATTGTTGCCACCACGCTTCTGGGTACCTTGCATGATAACTCACAGAGAAAGAGAGAGAAGAATTAGTCTTGTTTCCTGAAGCTACAGATAGAAGACATTAACATGAAATTGTAGGAGAGAGGGAAGGCAAGCCAAATGCATTCTTCCCAGCAAGTTTAAAGCTGCAAACTTTCCTTCCTAGACTGGAAGAAGAAATGGGCTGAGATACGTAGCTGAATAATGCTGTGGAACATCTATGGGGATGGTAGAAACAAAGACACAATTATGTAGAGGTTTTGAAGGTTCAGCTTCACTCCACAGAATAAAATTGTGAATATACTGGGGATAATATATCCAGTTCAAGAGATCTGAGTCGCTTAGGATGCAAAACTGATCACACAATTCAAGAAAAAAAAGGTCTGAAAAAAAACTAAAAAGGCAAAACCCTAAGAAAGGAAAAAGGACACTGCAGGAAGAGTAAGATGAAGGAATGAATAAGAGCATTTGCTTGAGAATGTCACAAAATCCACATCAGAGTGGGAACCACCATCCATTGACGCCTGTGGATAGAGTCCAGTCAAGGCAGAGTGCTCCCAAATGAAATCTTCTTGGAACAGGGTGAAAACCTTCCCAGAGAAATGGAAAATATGTCCCAGCTGATGAGCACAATATAGCACTCTCAGAGAGGAAATGATAAAGAAGATAGTTTTGAACAGCTTGATTCCTTTGAATATTCCTCTGGTGTTATTTTTCTGGACCATCCCCAGCTTGCCCTCACCATCACATCAGCAGTACAGAAACATGCAGTGCTCTCATTCCTCTTAATCAGTGATTTTCAGCTATTTCCAGAATATGAACTCACATTACAAGAACATTTTCTGGAGTCTGACACCCACTGCCAAGCTCAGAAAAAAGGTGGCCCTTGCCTCCTCAAAGCTGTCTGCAACAATCAGACCAGTTTCCTATGGACAACAGAGAAGTTGGACCATGGAATTGGGATAGAATACGTAGTACAGAAACAGGATGAATCTGACATCACAGTGAAATCCTTGCGTGTACCATAACCCTGTGATCACTATGAGCTTTTTTCTCTGATGAAAACTGGGCTTCAAATTAGCCATGAACAAAATTGCATCTTCCTTTCCTAAAGGTTTACTCCCTTCCCTCCATTTGTTTTACATCCCATACCATTAGCCAAACATGGAGATTTATGGGTGAATTCTTTAACATTATCTCCTGCACAGTCTCAGTTTTTCCTAGGGTTTTTCAGTGCCCAGCCCAAGCACTGCCTTCCAAACATGGTCCCTTTTGGTGGTCCCTGGCATTTGGGTGGGACACATGCTCACTTCAGACAGTGAGGAGATCTGACATGTGGCCTCACACTCAACATAATCATCTACTGACACTGTCATGAGCTGTGTCATCCATTTGTTGCAGCAATAGAAGGAGCCAGCATCCACAATAACTGTGCACTGAAAACTTGCATTTGTGGCTCCATGGCCAAAACCACAGGAGAACTATTTTTAGCACAACAGAGCTCTAAATAGTGGAAGTGCTGAAAATTTAGCTCACATCATGGGCCAAATTCTTCTCCTGGTTACACCCACTCTATGGAGAAGCTTGAGTATAGTAAACAGAGACACTCTGAAACAGAAATTAATTTTTTTTTTGAGAAGTGGAGTTTTGATTATGAGCAAAATAAGTATTTTAAACTTTAAATGAAAAGGGGTATGATCGTCCAGCATTTCCTCTGGAAATAAATGAAAGGAGAAAGGAGCGGTTTGAAATAGAAGCTCTCTATTACAGTAACTGTATCTCCTATGATAAAGGTAATTCTTCCCACTGTGTATGTGTGAAGCAGACCCAGAGCTGACATCTCTCCATTCATTACACAGCCACTTTTGGCCTAGACCAGTGAAAAGAACACTGAGTTTATCTGTATCTGGAGAGAAGGCGACACAGTTGAGTGTAACCTATGAGTAACAAATCAGGTTTTAATAGCTAGACCTACACTTAATTACTCACAAGCCAACTTTCTAACAGCCGTTTTATCACCTCAGGATTTCCCAACACAAAACAATTAGTGATGGCAGTGCAGAGCACTCAGACTCTCTCATGTACGAACTGACAGGACCTGACTTTCTCCTTCTGGGTGTAATTCCAACGGAGTCACCAAGTTACAGGGCGCTGAGCCTTTATGACTTGCATTTAAATTTTGTGGCACACTTAGGGACACATTTTTTTTTTTTTTTTTTCCAGCCTCATGACCAAATAGTTGGGTTTAATAATTTCCTCTGCCATATCAAGATCTGCATATACAAGCATAATAATGTCTATTGTAAATTAAAGTGCTTTTGGGCATAGTGTAGTACAGGTTTTGGACAGTGTGTTGCATGTTGCAAGCTATTTGCTTTCTATTATTAAAATTTCCACTGAGGTTTTTTTTTGGGGGGGGGGGGTTTGGTTTTTTTTTTGTTTGTTTTTTTTTTTTTTTTTTTTTTTGTGGTTTTTTTTTTTTTTTTTTTTTTTTTGGGGTTTTTTTGGCTAGGAGAAGAGGGAATCATCTTCTAAACCCAAAAGTTCTCAGAAAATCCAGTAAGATGAGAAAATCATAAAACAGTAATATAGTAATGTTAATGTTCTTTCTCACTCACTATCTTACTGTTGATGAGTCTTCTTGCACTGTTTAAGCACTGCCCTATGACATATGTTTCAAAAGGAGGTACAGGAAGGAAAATCAAAAAGCAAACAACACACATTTTCAATTTGGTTACATTTTTTCTAATCTGAAATAAATTAGTATTGTTATTGTCTAAATACCTTTGTATGTAACACTGTAAAGGGCAAAGAATAAATTCATAAATGCTCCAGCTGCTTAGCTGGGCCCCGTGTAAGTCACTGCCACTAAAATAGTTCACAACTGTAATTACAATTCGCCACATCTTGGGAATGACATTTAGGATTCTCGAGGTGCTTTTAGATAATTTTTAGACTCTGCGTAGAAGTTCAGCTGTCACAAAGTCAGTTTTATTTTGTAACAGATTTTATCCTTTGGAATGTTATGTTTGGAGTGAGCTGAAGATACGGAAAAATACATGCAATATAATTTGCTTACCCGACTGAAATTTAACTCCTAAAACAAAGCTGAAACATTTTTTTTTCCCCCTTAATGTTCGTATTCCAGCCTGTGCTTGTCCACAGCTATTTAGATTTGGAAGTGGGGGCGATGGGGGAGGGCAGGAGAAAAAACTCTCCCCTACTGCACTATTCTGCCGGCATTAGTGGAGTCAACAAGAATTCCTGCTGTCCCTCCGGTAATTAAATAAATATTTAACATTGCGGGATGTAATTGGAATCCCAAAAGTTAACAATAGCCTCAGCTATCGGTGTCGCTATCTCAGGGTATATTTAGATCTCAGCCACATCGCCTGCTTGCATTACAACTCCCTCTCTTAAACAAAAACCATTTAAAAAAAAAAAAAAAAAAAAAAAAAAAAAAAAAAAAAAAAAAAACACCACCACAACCAAGAAGCTCGGTAAAATCTGGAAACTTTTATAAAGTGACGCCATCTCCGCGGATCTCCTTCCCTGCTGCACAACGTACTTCAAAGCCTAACAAATGCAGTGGGGCCGGCAGGCTCGCGTAACAAAAAAACAACAAAAAACCCAACACCACCAACAACAAAAGGCAGTAAGGAATGAACACAGCATTACCTTCCAGCAATTACTGCAGCTCCATTTTCTGCCCCTGTATTTTGTCAGTCCCCCTTCCAAGGGATCCCCGTTCCCCTGTGTCCCGGGGGAGGAGCCCTGCCCTGCCGGGGGTCCGCGGCAGCGGGGACGGGGCGGTGACACCCCCGAGCTGCCGGCGGAGAATCCACATCCCCGCTTAAAAACTTTCAGCAAAACTCGTGTGTCAGGTCTATTTTTGCTTCCTGCTTTCATCCTGTAATATCGCCCTTCGCTCCCGTGCAACGCAGCCATCTTTTGTGCTGTGCCTTTCCTCCAGTCCCGGGATTTTGCCGGTGGAAGTCCTGGCTTTGGCAGAGCACGCTGATCCCTTTTGGGGATTAATTTATCTAGTTTGCAAAACGGGGACTGTAATCACGGTGCATTGATTCTTTGCATTAAGTCTCTCTGCGCAAAAAGAATAGGCGCAAATCTGAGTTTTTAATGGATATAAATGTGTTTATGCATGTATAATATGTATAAATACATATGTACACACATATTTAAGGTATTCACATGCTATGTCTATGCTCACATCAACACACATCTCAAAATTAGGAAGTTTAATTAGGATAATGGTGCTTTTCATGTAAAAATAACAAAGTATGAATTATCTTTATACCAAGCCCGTGTTTGAATTTTACTGTGTGTATAACCAAGATGGCAGAAATGGAGAGTAACATTTGTAAATGAGAATACAGGTCTGAAAAAGATCATTCTCTGTGTATCTACTGAGCCAAACACAATAAAAACTGATTAGTCTTGTTGACAACAGAACTCACAGAGGTTCCAAAGTCCAGTTAACAGGAAGAGTTGAACAGCTGCACCCCATAGAAGAACCACTTAAAACAGAAAATCGAATTTATGCAATTAGATGCTTACAGAATCAAAACATTTTTAATTAAAATTATGAAATTATTATGATTATGGCGAATCACTAGCCCATGCTCTTCATGAAGATGACTAGAGCTGTACATGAATGACCAGCTCAACCCTCTCAGACCCCAGTTAGGGAGAAATTTTGTGTCTCACTCACACTGCAAGCTTGACTTCCCTTGCCAGAACATCAATGTTCTGAAAAGACTTGAGCCAGCAGTGGAAGGGAAGGTGAAGACCCTCTGTGAGGTGTTGGCTTGTCAAAGAAAAGTCAGACTTTGCAGATTACTCTTGGTTTTCTTTGAAGGATTCAGCCAGAGTGTGGGGAAGACAATATTCTTGGTGTATTCAACCTGGATTTCTAAAAGGCTCTTGGAAACGTCTCCCATTTTTCTTAGGGAAGATTATCTGCCAGGGAAGAGAAGGTAATGGTCTCTAAAAGGTATAACCACTCAAAAGAAAGGCAGCAAAGAGTGGCAGTTTCTGGTTCCTTTTCACAACAAAAGAAGCGGAATTTCGCAGGGAAAGTGCCCATTGGTGCTGCTCAGTGTGTCACTGGGTGAGCTGGAAAAGGCACTTAGATGAGCTGTGGATAACAAAGCCATGTAGGAAAGTGAAGATGAGGATCTGGTGTGAAGAACTGAAGGACGAGTTTCCCATAACGAGTGGGAAAAAGAAGGGAGATGAAATCCAGTCTAGATATAAATGCAAAGTAACACACATGGGGGTGAAACAACATCCAAGATTAAATGATCTAACATATTATCACCCACTAGCTATGTTTTGTAATAGTTCAGTGCAGGTATTGGACCAATGTTTGATCACCAAGGAGTGCACTGAACATCAGGAATTGCTACAAAGGCAAGAGCAAACAAAGCAAAGATGATTCCATGCTGGGAATTCCTGGTGCACCTGCATCACAGATTCCAGACAGAGAGCCAATTCTCTATCTCAAGGAAGGAATGCTGTGTCTGGTAGAGGTACAGACAGGGCCAAAAGGAGTGATGTGAAGATCAGATGTGTCCCATGCAGAGCATGCCTAAATAGTCTCTTCCATCTGGAAAAGAAACAGCTGAAAAGGGATATTAAAGACATCTGCACAAAGCCCCAGTTGAAAAGGTGAAAGAAAAGCCTTTGTCTTCAAGTTCTGGAGGAAGAAAGCTTAGCTGCAGGCTTTTGAGAATTAAAAGGTAGTTCTTCAAAGTACAATGAGTTCAAATTTCTGCCACCAAACTTTATGGATACTAAAAGTCTACGTGAATTCAAAAACCAAAACTGGTGACAGAGCAAATTCACAAAAGGAAAGCCCGTTAAAAGTCAAAAAATACAAGACACTGGTCTCTGGCTCCGGAAGTCCCGTGGCTGTGAATTGGTGGGTGAGGATTCCGTGCCACCACTGTTTTCCCAGCTCTTGCATTCTTCCTCTGGGCATCCCTGTTGTGGCTGTTGGACAGGACACTGAGCTAGACAGGCCTTTGATCCTGCCTGCAAGGGTCACACTCATGTTCTTCACATGCTGTCAGAACTGTTTGTCATTCCGGAGCTCATCTCTCACTGCAGTCATTTTTTATTGTCTATAGTATTACAAATTCTGGTCTGAATTTTTCTAAATTGTGTGATACCCCAGTTCTACCTTTCCACCATTCTACAAATATTTTACATGTACATAAATTACACATATAAAGACATCTGTTAATAGGGATAAAAGTCTTCTATTCAAAAACTGTGATTTTTTTTTTTTTTTAAATTTATGTACCACTCTGGCTTTCTCAATAAGCTCAGAAGCAAACATTCCAAAAAGTCAGTAATGAGTTTACACTCTAAGTTTTGAGTTTACAACTCAAAAATGCATCAATTATTCTAATCTACATTAAGAAACTATTGTTAGAAATTCCACATTAAAGGTAATTTAAATAGAAACCTCAAATTAGTGAAGCTTCAGCATGGTAGAGCATGACTAGGTGAGCTCATGGCCCAGTGCAGGTACCGAGTGAGCAAACCCTGTTGCGTCTTTTCATCCACATTTTTGTATCACTATGTACAACAACAAAAGTTATGTTTTGAAACAGGTATCTGGTCCCTTCCAGTTATACCAAGGCTGCGTAGTAATGGGAAACTTCCCTTCATGCCAAACAAGAGGAAAAAAAAAAAAAAAAAAAAAAAAAAAAAAAAAAAAAAAAAAAAAAAAAAAAAAAAAAAAAAAAAAAAAAAAAAAAAAAAAAAAAAAAGAGAGAGAGAGAGAGGCTTTTTTTTTTTGCATTTTCCGTGAAGAGAAAATGGTAGCAGGCAGAACAAGCATTTGGCATTTGAAAAGTTTGGTTTGATGGAAGAAAAATCCTTTTGAAACAGTATTGCCAGTGAGGAACATCTAATGGAAAAACAGCTTCCAAAACTTGAGTTTTGACAGTGATGAGGTGGGGTTGCAGCTGAACTTCTTTTGTCTGTTCTCCTCCTTCTCTAAAGTAGCAGTAAAATACAACGTATTTCATGAGGTACTTTAACAAATTTATATAGACCAATAGAAGAGATGTAGGCCAGAGATTCTTTGGTCCAGCTCAAAAGGATGGCAATATACTTGAGGAATATTTGATCATTCCACTTTCTAAGAGGAAAGCATTTGCATTGCTATTAGAAATATGAAGAAAATTAGGTTCAGCTACAAAATGCCTCATGTCCAAAATTAGTCAGATATATCAGTGGCAATTTCAGGGCTCAAGCTTATAATTCAAGCCACACTTTTTGTTCCAAAGGCTGCCCTGATGCAGAGTATCTTGGGTGTACAGACACAGAGCAGTTATAGTTGCTCTGCTGTTCCCACTACCCCTAAATACTGAGATTTTAGGGTTTTGTAGAGCAAGGAGGTTTTTCCATTCGAGATTGCCAAAGAGCTGTTTCTGAGAGAGCCACACAATTCAGCTTGAAATAAGCTCTTTCCTGCCTTTCTTATAACTCATCACACCCAGATTTTAATATATGTGTTCTGTTTCAAACCTGCTCTTCTAATTTATTGTACGAGCAATGTCTTGATTTCCATGCTGTTGAACAGATTTCTTGGAAAAATTCTGGGTTTAGTGCCAGGTATTATTAGTGGGATAGTTGGAACTGCTGATAGAAGGCTATAAACTTTAGTTTTAGGAAAATACTGATTAGTGCTTACATTTAACCATAGAATAATCTCCCATTTATTCAGTGAAGTATTTATGGCTGTCCTTTACTTTAAGCACATGTTTAAATTCAATTAACTTCATTTTAATAATGGACTTAAGTGCTTTGCTCTCTCAGGATAATAAGACCATTGGCATTTCATTTAGCTGGCTGAGCTTGTTTTTAAGTAAATTTTGTACTCTCAAGCAGAAACTGACAAACATGCAAATAAGAGTTACCTTTTTGCCTGAAGACCAAAAATGATAAACCAAGTAGTTTTCCAGTCCATGAGGGGAAACACCTGGGCAAGGAATAGATTTTCATTTCCCTGATACTATCATATTAATTGTCTGGAAGTGAAACACTGCCTTGCAAGGAGGCTTCGTGCCATCTTTGATCTCCTTCTGTACTTGAGCAAGGAGAGACATAAGTGGTGTTTTCCATTGAAATGAAAAACATTTGTTTGCTTGTTTTCTAGACAAAAGCAAATGTCTTTGAGACATTGTGGGCCATAGCTCCACTTGATATAAATTGGCACGTCTCTTTCATTCCAGGGGAATTACACTAATTTTACACCTCAGAGTACATCTCGGAGACTTTCCACGTCATGTATAAACTTGAATAGAGAGATTCTGTATCATGAGGTGAGATCATAACATGCAAGTGTTTCACAGACATAAAACTTCGAGGCCTGGGAATGCTTGACAGTAGCTAGTAAATACAGTATGGTCTAGTCATTAAGTGGGACCAATTGTTTATAAGCAGAATAAACCACTTGGTAGGCAGAGCCAAAAAGCAGTTTTCTTTACCATGGCAGTCTTAATTAACAGCTTTGCCCCACTGAAGCAATAAAATGAAAATATATGGTTTTATTAAGCCTTATGTGGCTCAAAAAAAAAAGCCCTTTCAAATGTCATTAACACTTGATTTGTTCACCAGAGAAGTAACCATTTTAAAAAGAAGTAAAAGAACAATTGAAAAAATTGAGCATAAACCAGCTTACAGAACTGGCAAAGCTATTTCTGATACAAACTGTGAACTGGCCTAAAACAATGCCAATTTTACCACCATTCAATCTTAAAGGAAATAATTTGTGTTATGTTGTCATAGCTACTTCAATTAATGTGAAATAAAATACTTTCAGTATTTTCTAGCACTGTAAATATTTATTGAACCAGACCAAAAGCAAGCTCAGCAAAATTGGAATTTTTGGTTTTCATGCAATTAAGTCTATGAATAATATTAGCAAAGGCTCAGTATGAAAAAATACTTTGAACACATGTAGCACACTTCCATTTTTATATCATGAACATTACTGCGATTATTTTCACATAGAGGAAAATGTATTCCTGGCTGAAGATCAACAATACTGAACAGGATTGGGAGAACGTCAGACAGGAAATTTGGTACCTTCAAAGCCAAGAGCTGTGAGTGATTCACGGCCGGTTTAGAGCAGCCCACCTCTGCAAGAACTGGCGGGTGGCTGTGGGTACAACCAGCACCTGAGCTGCCACACACACTGGAGCATATCCATAATGTACCCCAGTGAGATGGCCCAGCCCAGAGAGGTGGAGGGAGAGTGGGCTTTCCCTCCTCCAGGCCGGTATTGCTGCAGGAAGTTCATATGCAGGAGAATGGAGTGAGCCGGAGAAGTTTGCAGGAGCACTTTGGGGTTTTCTCTCAAATTACAGCATATTGGTGCTGCTGGTAGCTCAAAAATTTATAGACAGCGTAATGCTAAGTAGGATGGCTTTCCCAGGTCCTGCCCTTCATCTGACTGATAAACATCTTTTTCTAAGCTGAAGAAAACTGGGTTTGGTTTGAAGAGGTCCCTCTGGCTGACTGCTCCCCATTGCCTGCCTTTTGTCCTTTCCACTTACTTTCACAGACTTTACATAATCTGCATATAAGCCTTGAAGATATTGTTCAGTCCTTTCTTCTAAAAGGTAAAAAAGTCTGAGGATGGAATGATTTCAGACTGTTCAAATTCCTGACATGGAAAACCCCGTGGTTAGTCAAAAGTAATCCTGTCATTTCCACCAGTTTTACAACACTATAACCATCACTTCCCATTGGGTGGTTTTGAAGCTACATCAATATGAAGGGAGAACAAAGTTAAACCATCCCATCTTCTGAGTACAGAAGGGCTTTGGAACCTCCATAAAACTTCACTTCCTTGTTGTAAATGATAATAATTCAGGACAATTCTTCATAGGTTCTTTGCATTTAAACATCAGATTACACGCAAGGCTTCAGAAGCACTCACAATCTGTGCTGCAAATCAGAGGAAAAGAAAGCAGTAAGAGTTAATAACTTCTTTGGAGCAAATCATTATTTACAGGTGGTTCACCATTAATGTGTACCTGAGCAACCACTCTGAGTTCATACAGTTCAGTGGATTCAGTAAATTTAAATGAATTATTGTATATTAAAAGCCAAGTCATACGTGGGTTTTATGCAGGCAAAAGCTTCACTGTTTCTTTCTGAATAGGGCCTGATTAACAACAGCAGAATTCAGCTTTATGTTAATGCACTATTTAGTGCCCCACTTTTACACATTGCAGTGCTGCATCTGTGCCCATTTCATGTTCTCAGCTAAGTTGAAAGACAAAAAGAATAGATTGAAAAGTGCATTACAAGTATCTCACACATAGTCTTGCTCAGAAGCTGAATGGCTTTTTTTGTAAGGAAAAAATGGCCTCCTTTCCTGACGGTAGGCCTTTTCTAAATCTGAATCTGGCTGTTAAAATTCTTTATGGTAACAGAGAAAATCCCCATAATCTACGTTGATGTTGTGCTTACAGATTGTCCTCCTTGCACGGGGCACAAAGAGCTGCCTGGCTGGTGCGTGGTTCTGCGGGAATCATCCATTTTTATCACTTTCACTTATTGTTTCCTTCCCTTGCCACAAATATTTCCCACAGTGCCACTGTTTTCCCTTGGCCTCCTTACTCATCCAAGCTAATAGTTAGGGGCACACTGGGCATTTTGTTATGCTTTTTTTTTTTTTTTTTTTTTTTTTTTTTTATTGTTGTGGTAAGCATGAAAACACTCAGTAGGGATTCCATTATGTTTTAGCACTTGTGTTGAAGGGTGAAATAACTTCACAGCCTCTGTCAGAGGAGTGATGCATCATGAATAGTTCCTTCCTTTATTCTACATATTTTTATTTAAACATTCCTAGCCACGTTTTGTAACAAGCTGCTTTCACTGTACTAGACTGTCCAGAGGAGGGGGATCTGTTTTAACTTTCAAATGACCATGAAAAATTGGAGAGAAGCAATAAACAAGAACATCTCTGAGTTATCAAACTTTTTGCAGGGATCTGAGGCTGGAGATCCAAATGTTAACAAAGAATTTTTACCTTTGTTCAAGGTTTTGCTACCTTTGTTTTCAAAAATTTTCATTGCTTTCATCTGAGTATTGATTTCTTCTCAAACTGTGACAATTTTATCTCTTTTGTAATTTCTTTGAAGGCTGAATGTGTCAGAATTTAGATGGAGAGAACAATGGTCAAACCAGGGTCAAAACCCCATTGGGTACCCTTTTACTGAAAAACTTCAAATTTTTGTCACGGAATTCTGTTTCCAACACAAGAAAACGTCAGCTTTGACATTTTTACTCTGTTGTAAGAATTCCATCTCATTACCATATCCAGCTAAATAACTGCACCAAGCCTTTTATTAATGGACATCTCTGATGAGTGAAATACCCAAACCTCCTTTTAGAATATCAAATGTGTGAAGGTCATTTAGCAGGTGGCTAAGGCTGGAAGAGACTGTGACAAGGTCAAGAATGGATCATCAGGGAGAAGAGGAAAGGACATTTTCCTTCCCTCAGAGCTTTTCACAGTGCAGTTCAAGCCTGAAGTTACTGAGTGTTTCTGACTCTACTCTTTAAAAAAGTACATCAACAACGGAAGGGTTTTGTATATGCACAAGTTGAAGTCAAGTCACAAAAAGCTTGCAAAGTCTTTTCCTTCTGGCTTACACAGCTCACTTTTGTTTTTGCTTTTGGAAATTCTCAGGGGTTGACCAAAGCCACCAACTCTGAGGGTGCATCAAACCAGGACGGCGCATGATCAGCGCTACAGCCTTCATTATCTTGCCTTATGCACTGACCCGTGCTTGCTGTTAACATTGCTTACCTAAGCCACATTATATGTTCCTCCAGATGTTCATCTTTAAAACCAGATACAAATTATTGAATTTATATTCTAGATATAAATTATTGAATGCGAAGTTGAAAGCCTAAGAGCAATATCTTCACAAGACTTGAATCTGGAACATCTGCTGTCACCTTGCCCTAAACCTTACTCATGGTTAGCATGACACATGTTGCTCAGAGGCAGGCTGAGACTTAGGCCATGACTCAGAGTGCTGTTCATCTTCCTTCCTTAGGGTTTCCTTCCTCCCTGTGTCCAGGAAGTGGGTCCTACACAGAAGTGTTTGTGTCACAGGGGAAGAAACAGCCAGAGCCATTAAAGAGATGTCTTGTACACACTTTTACCATCTCTGGTCAGAAGAAGCAAGCAGAACAACCATGTATGCCCACAATTACGAAGCAAGCTCCTGATCCACAGTCTATTGAAGTCCATTGAAAGGTTTCCACTGATGTCAGCAGGCGCTGGATGGGCCCCTGGAGCTTCACTGCACGCTCACAACGTCATGACTGATGTCAGCTGGAGCTTCGCTGGGTGAATTTCAGGACTGGCTCAGATGCCCAGTTTCCTCTCCTGTCATGATGGATAAAAGGGCAGCCTGCAAGGGCAGGTTTTGAGGCTGGTTCTAAACAAGGACCAAGCTTCTGCATATTGTGGCACAGCCTTGGGCTGCGCTAAATTAATGCCATCTGCTCCTGGCCTTTCTCCCCTGGCCTCCTCCCACCTCCTCCCTCAGGGGCTTCTGACAGTAGAGAATAGCTGGAGTACAGTCACAAGCATCACGCCTCTTCCTGTCCCTAACACACCCTTTACACCCTTTGTTTCTCTCTAAGTGTCATGGGTGGAGTAGGATCCCAGCGCGCTGGCTCCAAACCAGCTGGCAGCATCTGGCCAAGCTCAGCCCCATTTCTCCCAGACTTGGAGGACCTGAAGCAGGCAGAGCCTCGGCTCTACAACCTCTGGGGATTAATGAGGGGTTTTTCACCCAGGAGAGGAGTCATTTCCAGTGACGTCACTCCCAGCTGAAAGCTTATGAACTTCCCAAATTCAGAGGAGAATTGCAAATACCGTGTGAAACCTTTCCTCACCCGAGGTTGAAACCTTTGCCAAGAGCCCTCTCAGGGCAAGGATCCCACCGCTAGTCTGAAAGTTCAAAAGGTAGGAGCCATTTCTCACTATCAGTGTTTGTGAAACCCAGCTGAAAGGAAAGATCCTAATTACATTTGGCATTTCTAATAGTCAGTCTCCCGCTAAACAAATGACATCATTTGTGGCATTGGCAGTAAAAGGGACCCACTGTAAGGAACTGTAAACAACAGTCCATCCAGGCTCATTCTACTCTAACAAAGGAAAGGGAAAGGGGAAGAATCTCACTAAATCACCGTGATGTCCACTTGTTTTTTTTTTAAGGATTAGACATGTCCTGATACCTCTGCAAAATGGTTTTGAAACTGGGACTTTTGGCAGCCCTGGGGAAATCCCTGCACTCTGCAAAGTGAAGCAGCTCACGCTGGGGGCTTTCTGGATCTGAATTTTGTGGATATTAAAGATCTGTGAGGTTGGTTTGAACCTGCCTCTGATCATGGAATGCTGTATTTGATATTTCCATGGGATGCATTTTCCAAAACAGTACTTATATTCTCAATTCCTCTTGGAAAAATATGTGCTCCTTCCTCTTCACCCATGGGGGTCACAGCTCAGCTCTGCCCAATGTTCAGGGGGAAGGGATGGTTGTATGTAAGCCCAGAAGGAGATCCCTCTAGAGAGGAGCTAATCAGCTCTTTCAGGTATGAACTCCGCAGGATTTTGGTGAAGAAATTAATCAGCCTGGCCTGACCAAGGAAACACCATGAAGCAGGAGCTGTGCAATAAATCATAACTTAGGGAACAGACAAAAATCTCTCTATATAATATGTAAGATGAATGAATTTCAGTCTCAGGTTGTGTATTTTCTGTTTTTTTCTGTGCAGCAGACTGTCACAGGGCTGTGCTGGGAATCAGGACAACACCAGCTCAGTGACCCAAGCTGCCAGCACAGGAGGATTCTTCAGAGCTCTTCTTTCCTTGCAATGATCCTGCTTGACTCTGCTTAGTTTGTGATATTTGAGGGCATTGCAGCATGAGGTGGTAGGAGCACAGCCCATTAATTGTAACAGGATGAGGGTAGGGGAGGTTTGATATCTACATGCCCGTAACTGTAACCTGCATCCAGCTATTTTCAGCCCTTCGTGCAAATAAAAGCAACATTTGCATTCAGATTGCCCTTAGTGCATAGATGTGATGGATGATAAATTAAAAGTACAGTGCAAGGACAATACTCATCTGTTCCACAGCAAAGAGATATATATATATATTTTTTTTTTTTTTTTTTTTTTTTCCTTGCCAGGTTCTGTAGATAGATGCTTTATGCCAGATTTCTTTTTAGGCAATTGCACTCACCACTGAAAAACAGTTGTTCATTTGGGCTGGGAGCTGGAGTATTATCTTAATACTTCCCCACTACTCAGTTTTGAAACCTTCCTAGCTGCACTTCAGATAGCTTCCTTATCCTAAGGAAATGGCTGCACTTTGGTCTTTTTTTTTTTTTTTTTTTTTTTTCATTTGCAGAAGTATGGGGCACATTCTTGATCCAAGCCTATGGGAAAATCCCCTCACTTATGAAAGGGGATGTGTTCATAATGTTCCTTTCTCTTATTAATTTAGTTACAAGGCGCTCTCTGAATCCTGTTCAGTATCGCCATGCAAACCCTTTCACGCCAGTTAGGCTTCATTCATAGGAGCACTCGCCTTGCGGAGTGTGAAAGAGGCCATTTATGCTTAATAATGATAATAACCAGCAGTTGGAGGCTGGGAAAAGAAAGGAAAATAAAACCCTGCAGAACTTTACAGGAAAGGACATTTAGTGTTGCCAGGAGGGTGAGGAGGTCAGACATCTGGTGGTTAGTCTCGCCCTGGATTACAGGCAGGAATGCTCGGCCGCGGAGGTGGGGCTGGGCTGGCCACCGTGGCAAAGGCGTTCGTGGCCGCTGGGACATCGGGGTGCCCCGGTGTGCCCCCCATTTGCACCGGACCCCTTTTGTTTGCGGGTGCAGAGCACACAGCGAGCTCAGTCTGCATAGCCAAACTCCTAATTATCAGCAAGGAGAAGTTAATGCCCCGGAAAAATTTAGGAGATTAAGTTGGGGTAAAGACTACCAAGGAAATATTTAGGAAATCCCTCAGAAATCAAGTCATATTCATCCTTGTTAGCCGTGAAAACACCCAAGACACAGGATCACAGAGACCTGTGTGCCCTCACTGGGTGGTCCCAGGCTTTCTGGGCACAGGAGCCGGTGCCAAACCTTCCTCCCACTTGAGGGTGTTTCCATGGGGAGCCCCAGGCATTGCTGCTTCATTGCCCTCCTGTAAGGAAGAAACATTGTGAGAGCCAGCGCTGCACCTGAGAGTATCAAAGCCCGGCAGAGAGCTCCTGAGGGGCTGGAGAACTCCAGGGGTCAGCTCTCATTTGGCCAAGGTCACCAAGTGAGAGTAAAGCCTGGAATAATGCTGAGCCCACAAGTTGTATCTTAGTATCAAAGTGATATAAGGTATACAGTGATACAAACTGATATAAAGTGATACAAAGATCATATTTTGGTTTTCCCTTGGTGCTGCATTTTCAGCCCCCCCAGCATTTCATTGAAAGTTATCTCAGACATTCACTGTGCTCAGTTTATGTTCATCTCCATCTATTTTTAACAGAAAATAAACTCAAATGCACATTGGAGCAAGACAGTATTTCTCTGGAGTATCACGAGTCTGCTTGATCACGTCTTTTCCTGGCACTTAGTCCATCAGTTTATGAATTATTTTGTTACACTGAGTACATAGTTGATAGTTTAATGGCTGGGAGTGATTGTTCTCGAAATATGGATGGAGCTGTCATGAAAATACATAGTTAGGGTTGCTAAGGCATGGTTAAACTAAGGCATGCATTGATTCTCTGTTGTTTTAGCTGTTCTTTCCTTGCCATGTTTGGAGAACATCCTATCCAGCGCAATCTTCCAGGACATCTCTCTGGATTCCCCATCAGGCTGTGACTAACCCAACACTTTGAGTCACCAATTTGCCATCCCTGAGCTCCAGCCCGGCCCGTGCAGCAATGGAGGGGCAGTGACTGGCCTCCAGCACTGCCTGTTCTGCAAAACCAGGAATTCCTTCCAGCCCCTTTGAACTAAACTCGGAACAGACTTGCACTTCAACAGAGCATTTGGCTCCATGATGCACAGGAAGGTTTTTCAAGAGCACTGAAAAGTTCAGGCAACAGTAAGAGCTGGTTTTCTAGAATTTGAGTTTTAAGGGTTTTAAAAGCACTGATAGCAGCAGATGGGGGTCCAAGGAGATTTTCAGAAGCACCAACTGAAAGTGTCACCCCGGGTTTGCCTCCCACAGGTCCATGCAGCAGTTTCTTCAGAGAAAGGAACCACAGCAATTCTGATTAGAAACTCAGATAAAGATTTTCATTGAGTATCTCTGTACTTCTGATAGACCACAGGATTTCTGGCTTCTCTTGAGAGAGCTCAGCTGACACCAGTTACATCTCTGGTCATGTGTGACCTGTCACTGGGAATATTTTTCATGCAGCCTTACTGACAGACACCATGTGTGGGAGTGGGATGTGGGAAGTATAATTACCCTAAAAGTGGCTCCCCATAACCAGCCCACTTCAATATTCTCAGTAGGTTTAGTCTGTGCCTCCCCATCTATGCACAGTAAAAAAAGAATATGTACCAAATCCTTATTTTTGAGCGAATATCTATGGGAAAAGAGCATTATTGGCAATTCCATGCAAAGTCTCAAATCCATGTGGGTATTTGAAACATGAGTAAAGGGAAACCTTCAGACTGAAACTCAAGGAGAAAAAAAGAAAAACAAAAACAACCAAAAACAACAACAAAAAATCTACAACCCAAAAGAAAATAAAAGGCCAGTCTATGAACACGCAGAAATAAAATGGTCAGACTTGATAAGTGAAACAGAGTCCCTGTATTTATCTCGGAACATCCTATTGCTCTGGACAAAGGAAATTCACAGCAATAAGAGCTAGCAAAAAAACAGTTTATCATTAAATCCAGTGACATACACTAGTAACTACTCATTGCAACTGCAGTCTACACCTTTCTTGTAAATCCAGCAAATAAAGATTCACTGCCCTGTGTGTGATCTTCAGCCTGCAGTGAGGATGACCCCAAGTACGTCCCAAGCACATGGGAAAAGGATCAAAACAAAAAGCACATGATGGCTCTTAACAGAAATGACATTATCCGTGGAAGGGACAAACACACATGGCCTTCAGATTCATGGAAAACAATACCAGGGCTGCAGCAGGGCTGGGGCTGGGAAAAGCAGATGCTGCCCAAAGTGGGATCTGCTCGTGGAGCTTAACGTGCACAACACACGTCAGGAAATCAGAGCCCTTTCATCAGAGTCAGAGGAGCTCATGCAAAATGCATTTCCAGCAAGCATCAATGAACCAAATGACAGAGCCAAGAGGCAGAATTCAGCACAGGAGACCTAAGTTCACTTGGTCTAGTTGAGTTTGTCTGTATGCTCAGCTTCTTGGTGAGAAAGGAGCCAGCTACAGAAACAAGGCCTGGCTTAAGGTCAGGAGCTACAGAAAAGTGTAGGAATGATTCTATGGATAGATAACAGCATCATTTCCTCTCAGAAATGCTGTTATCCACAGCAAGGAGCAGAACACTTCAGCTGGTGCTTGTTCATGTAAAATTAAAAACTCACACAAAGCACAAGGGTCCCTGAGACATATGGGGAGGGGGCAAATCCCCCCCAATTCACATATTTTTAGCTCCTCCAAAGACAAATTCAGTTTAACCCTCAAATCCAGAGCTGTTTATGCAAATGTAAGAAAACCTCTAGATCTTAATATTGCCAAATCCATTGCTTTGGCTCGAGACTCAGATTAGCTTTGGGCCAGTGTAACAGACTAAGTGATTTACTTGAAGTCACCTTCACAGTCCCTGCCATAATTTTATAAACTAAATACAAGATGCAAAGTATTTTAGAAGTATCCAAAGGCAATATTGGCCTTCTTGTACAGTACAAAGCTGTGCAGGCTGCATAGAAGTTACCAGCATTGTTTCTGACAACTAAAACATCTTAATTCTTTTAACATTAAAGGGAGTTTGCAAAAATATCTTCATTCTTCCGCATTCAGAGTAACAGATGTGGAAAATTCAAGCCATGTTTACAATTGAGTTAGAGCTAGGACATGGCTCAACTATGAAAAAAAGACAGATAAATCTCACTAGATAAAACAGACAAATATTGGTGGTGTTTATGTTCATGGTGTTCATGAGTATCTCCAGAGGAATTATCTCCATGAATGGTCCTGGTGGAAGGCATGGAACGTGCTCTGTGTGTGCAGTTGGGAATTCTTGGTTTTCTGTGCACAAAGATGGGAGAGAAAGAAACCTCCACGCTCAGCCACAGCTGCCTGTAGGAATAGGAAAGGTCAGGTCGCCACACTTCAGGTCTTCCATTCTTCTCCGACACCAAGGTATTTGTAGTGAGACCTTGGAGCTCTAAGGAGGCAGCAAAGACTAAAGCTCATCCTCATCTGTCATTACCAGGCGCAGAGGTGATGCTCAGAGTCCCAGCGAGGAACTGCAGGCATCTGCATCCTCAGTCCTCACCGCTGCAGCAATCCCAGCCTGCGTGGATCTCCTGTGGGATCTTTGGGGCCACGGCTGTGCCTTGTGAGCGGGGTCAGGGGAACAGCAGAGCTCAGGCCAGAAGTGACCTGGGAAACAGCTGGGTCCTGCGCAGGGAGGTGGCCACAGCGCCGGTGTTGCTGTTGGCTGCCCGCCCTGCCCGGGGCATCTGAAGGGCTGGGGCATCCAAAGGGCGTGCAGGGAGTGCAGGGAGTGCAGCTGCCCAAGGTTTAGGATGTGAACGAGCCTGTCAGGGCAAAGGAAAAGCAGCTTGTGCCCTAAAGCTGTTCTTCCCCTTCCTTTCTAAACAAAAAAAAAGAAAAACGAACTTATTCCAAGGCCAAAAAAATCATTAAGAGCACAGGAGTGACACCTTCTCTAAAAGGATTTTTAAAAGAATCCTGTGATTTTTCAGAGTGTTATCTAAGGGAGTGTGATCTCGTGAGCATCACGTGAGGCTAAAACTCCTCTCTGCACCCAGAGCAGCAGCCCTCGCTCCCAGGGAACCCAGCCCTGGCACTGGCACACAAGCTGCCAGCCAGGGAAACATGCAAAGCAGCCACTTGAAAAACAAAATTCCCCACTTTCTCGTGCGTGTGGAATGAGCATGATTTATCTGGGAAGGAATTTGCCCTCAGTGTTGATCTCCTTAAAAGAGACTGTAACTAAAATAGCTACAGGCCACTCGAAAATTAACCAGTCGTCATACGCAGTGGCCTTCCCATTATTTCCCCTCATGTTCACCCAAACTCTCATCCCAGCATCCATGTCAGCCTGTCCTCAGCCCCTCTCCCCAGCAGACGGGGCAGAGGTGGGCATCCCTGCAGGGCGATGGCTCATTCCACGGAGGAGCGGGAGCGCCACTGTCACCGGCAGCTGGAGCAGAAGAGCCGTTCCCAGCCCGCCTGGGCAGAGGGCTTCCCAGCAGTGGGAGAGTTATTTGGGAGGCAGGGAAGAAGCCAACTGACACAAATTGCTCACCCAGACAAACAGTCAGGATTGCGAGTATCAGGAAGCAGGATTAGAATCACAATTTGTTGGCACAGACGTTATTGGCTTAATATTGTTTGTGAAACCTAAAATGAATTGGTTGGGGGAAGGAGGGGACTCAACCACCCACCAAAAAAACCTCGCAAACAAAACAGTCTGTCCTTTGTAGGTTCGTATACAAACTCTCCCACACAGCCTGGGACCAAGTTTTGGATCAAGGCCTCAGCTTGGCTTTCATTTACTGGCCAAAAACAACGGAGTGGATTTACAGGGGGGCAGGGCTGGGCGATGTGAGGGAGGTTGTCATCTTGAGTTGGCTGGGCTGGTTCATGTTTCCCTGTCTGCATCCCAGCTGTAGCAGCCTTTGCAAGGAGGAGGGAGAGGAATCTAACTCACTTTAAAAAGGTCCTCATTCCTGATGAGTGCTCAGAGCTGGGTAGGATTTAACCCCTCACACCTACAGCTCTCTGTCACCAAGAAGTGATATCAAATATGAAATGCCTGCAGTGGTGGGGCACACTTTGGGCAGGAGAGCTGCTGAGGGCAGCGAATGCCTGGGGAAGCTCCAGACAATTAGGTGCTGTCCCACACTGAGGCATCATCAGGACGTTTGTTTCAGCATCATAAGGATGATGAGGTGCCACCTGATGCAACAGCAGGTTCACCAAGTCTTTTAACTCAGGTCATTATTACAAAAAATCTTTGGTTCAGTCTTTTGTTTAGAAAAAAATAAGAGGTCTTAATGATCATTTAAAGACATCACTACAAGGACTGCCAGATTAACTTGCCAAAACAGCATTATTGAGCTCCTGGAATTTCATGGCGAGGAAAGGTGGCTTTAATGTACCTCATTTAACTCCTCTTATTCAGAGGAGTCAGCAGGTGTGTTTCTGTGAAGCACTCTAGATGCTAATGGAGACAGCGTGCAGTCAACAGCCTGTGCCTTGCTAGAACTGGAGTTACACAGCTGGAAGGAAAAATACTCTTTTTCTCTTCTCCCCAGAGGTCTCCAGAGGCAAAGGGATTTTTCCAGTCTCTCAGGATGCAGGCTTTTTATTTCTCTTCACTGCTTTAGCCAGAATTTATCCCCACCTCTCTGTGCACTTCACACAGTTCAGATACCCCATCCCGGCAAACTTCCCTTGATGGACTAATACCTAAATATAGAGGCACTTATTAACGTACTACTCTTGCAGTGTCAAAGTAAATACTAAGTGATTCTCTGGAACACAGCTTGAATATCTGCCCTCAACAGCTGATTATTGCACTTGGAGCAAAGCAGCACAGCCTGGCTCAAGTGAACCAATGTCCACATGAACAAAATCAGGGCGATGTCACAGGTGAGTCAGGACAGATCTGTGTTTGAGGCACAGAAAACCCTCACTGTCCTGCTCACTCTCCTGGGGACCTGCTTTAACACCTCACCTGAAACACCACCACGCGGTCTCTGAACTTGCCCCAGGCTGTTGCAGTTCCCATGACCCAGCACAGCCTCTCCCATTTTCCTTCCTGCAGACCCAGCTCCCCACGAGGTGCAGTCACTGCCAGCCCCACACTCACACAGCACTCAGTGCTCCAGGCTGAATTCCTCTTTTTTTTTTTTTTTTTTTTTTTTTTTTTCCTCCCCAGGAAGAAACTGAAAGAAACTGAAAGAAAAGAAACTGAAAGCTGCCCCTTGCACTTCCCAAGAGAGTGACTACTGACAGTGACTTGAGAGCCCATTGTTTTACCCCACTGGTAAAGGCTCTCAAATAATTGAAGATTCACTGATCTGAAAGCAGGATGCTATAGCGCTGCTTGTTCTGACCCCAGGCAGAGTGGACGTGCAACAGTTCTGGTCTTTGCTTCCAAAACGGCTCCATCTGATGGTGAATTGTTGTAAAACATATCCATAACCCTAGGAATGCCCTTTGCTCTAATCTTCCACCCCAAACCCCAGCTCCTTTAGCAGCCTCGCAGCAGGATGCCAGCGCCCACACACAGTTATTCAAACACCTCTTAGCACAGAGGCTCAAGGGCTTAGGACGGGGATGTTATGGAACTGTCAAGCACAGCTACCCGTGGAAGGGACCCTCCAGACCACCAACTCCAGTCCAACATCCCCAGGGCAGCAGCCTGGCACCCGTGTGAGAGTTTTAAGTGAGGTGATGTCTACCGCCTCCTCCCCAAGCCTGGCAGTGCTCCCAGATGCAGCCTGGCCCCATCAGAGATGCTGTTGGTAAGTGTGCAGAGAGCAGTACCATCCCCAGATTCTGCCAAAGGGACATCCTCTGCTCCTGGGAATATAACAGCGAGGCAAGAAGGAGACAGGAGAGGAAGAGACAGATCTCTATTGCTTGACTTTGTGCTCCCTAGGGAGAGCAGTGCTGAGGACCTCTCCCAGCTGGCCAGTGCTCACCAAGTGTGTGGCAGCAAAGACCAGGGTTGCAAGCGATTGTCACTGGGCTGGGTGCATCCTAACACGAGACAGGAGACAGTTGGAGGAGATAAAAAGGGAATTATTCTGCTGTTTCCCACAACAGAACTCTGGATTGCGCTAATGAGAGATGAGGACACCTTCTGCAAGCAGAGCGGTTTGAAGCCGTTATGCTTTTTCCCTTGTTTCATTAGACCTTCCTGTGTCGCTCTGAAGAGCACAATCCTTCCTGATGCCCTGCATCTGCTTTGCTCCATTTCCACGTTCCTTTTTCTCCACTTATTTTTCTCCCCATGCAGGTATTTGTAGAGCAGGGCAGCCAGCAGCTGACGGGCACCAACTCCCCAGCACCTCTGCCCTCCGTCTCCCTCTGTGCAATGGGTTTCTGGAAACAATGTTGGATTGCTCCTGCTTACTAAATCAGTCCTGGTTTTTACAGCACCATTTAAACTACTTCCTCAGGAAATTTCACAGGCACACTGGCAGGCATTGATTTCAAGCAGAAAATATCCCAGCAGGAAACTTAAAAAGGAAAGATGTGCTGTAATTATATTTGTTCTGGGCTCGCAAGACAGAGGAAGACGAGATATAAACTAACACATGCACTGTAGCTATAAGGTGCAGTAATGCTGTCATTAATACAATCAAAGCACTCCAGAGCACAATTCAGAGCACTTTTCTTGCAAACAGAGTTTTGAAGTCGAAGCACAGAGCTTTCTATTTGGTCACACACACGTGATCCCAGCAGCATCAATGCTAAATGGCACAGACCATTTTGTCTCATCACTCCACAATCCAGTCAGATAGGCATAAACAAATAAATAACCGTGACAACTTCTGGTTCACCAAAAGAATGGACAGGCAAGTCCAGCCTTTCAGTCAATTTCTAGAAGCAATAAATGCTTTAATAGAAGAAAGAAAACTGCACAATGAAAGGGGATAAAGACTCTGAGATGTATGAAAGTGCTTCACACTGTCACAATAACAGATATTAATTTTACACAGCTTCTCTAAAACTGCATTTTTCTTAGCCAATTTAGGACCTTGACATACAGTCTGCCCTTTACCTAACAAAAAATTTATCTGTGGTGCCTTTTTCCTTCAATGCATACATGATTTACAAAGCATGGATGGGTTTTAGGGTGATACTCATTTTCAAGAGAAATTCCCAAATGAAGAAATGAGGGTTGGGGTAGGAGATGACTAGATTTACAACTTCTTCTGTACCAATTAAACTGATTTCAGGTCTGTTCTCTGAAAGGAGAACCCCACTAACGAAAAGGTTTATCCTGCTCTGCAAGTGTCCCAAAGCCAACCCCTCACGTTGGGCAACATGGACAGTCCAGAGCCAGTATCACATAAAGGTTTAGAGAGGGATTAAATCTGTTAGATGAGATCACTGGGGATGAGACTGAAGCCACAAACCTCACTGAACAGGCTGCAAGTGGTCACCAGGAGCCACTGAGCAAGAACGTGTTCACTTTTAATGTCCTTGAACCTGTACTGGTGAAGACAGTTGCCCTGCAGAGCTTGTCCTTCTCTGAAGCAGCAAAACCAATAACTTCACTCAAGGAAAGAGTACAGTGAGGATTTTGCTGAGGTTTAGCCATATTATTAAAAAAAAAAAAAAAAAAATCACTATGTAAATCTTTTATATGAACATTTGTCAAATAGAAACTTGATTTTTTTTTTCTGAACCTGATTTTGAGGTAACATTGTCATTTGTATTTGTGACATACAAATACCACATTTATTTATAACAGGGGAAAACACACTAATTATTTTACATCTCTGCTCAGTGCAGATTTACCTCTTGTAGTTTGCAGGGGGGAAAAATCTTATTACTGGTACAAACAGGAAATTCGGGCATAACTTTATAACAATGTTTTACAGGTCTGCTTTGTGGGCAGGGCATTCCTGGAGACACTCCTTTCTCTGCTGGTGACTCGTTCCACTTTCCTCACTACGGAGCTGAAGAAGAAATCAAGTTTTGATTTCCAGGCTCGGCTTTGCGTCGTTACAGCACAGCTATTTATACTCGCTGGAACAATGGGTGACCTTGGCCGGGCGCGCAGCCCGTGCCTGCATTGTCCCGCAGCATTCCCACCCCGCTCCTGCGCTCCCTGCCCTCCCCGGGGCTGCCAAGCCCTTGGACGCGGGGTGGGGACATCGCAGAAACCATAAACAAAGCTAAAGGCTCGACCGACAGCGTGTCCAAAGGCGGGGAGAGGTGATTTCTCCCTCCCACGGCAGAAAGGGATAAACTCCCCTGCTGACCTCTGTCATGGGATTGTTCTGTGCTACCGACAGCTGCTTCTCCCAGTGCAAGCAAACCTCTCCCTGGTGGGTTTCTTCCTTTCCTCCTGACAAACAAGCCAGGTGTCCTGGTTTTCCTCCCGGGTTGTTTTTGCACTAAGGAAACAGCAATCGGAGAGGAGCAGGGCGTACCCCGCTGCCTTCACCCTGCCGATTCCCTGTGCCCTGCTCCTGTGCTGCAGGGCAGGGCGATGCTGCCAGCCCCCGCCGCCCTCGGACAGAGCCTGGGACATTCCCGGAATCTCCGCGAGAGCCTGGCAGGGCTCTTGGGCAGGTCCCCGGCGCGTCTGTGAAAGCAGAGCCACGATGTGCCAGCCCCAAGGCCAGCGAGCGGCTCACGGGCCCGGGGAGGATGTCTGGAGTCCCTCGCTTGCCGTGGGGCCAGACGGACAAACCCGCTGTGTCCAGCCCTGCCCGCGGGGAGCCCCGGGCCGCGGAGGTGTGGGAGCTGCTCCGGGCTGGCTGTGCCCCGGAGATCCCCACCAGAGGGACCTCTTGCTCAGAGCTGGGAGCGCCGGGCTCCGGCCATCCCAGAGCCGGGAGCGCCGGGCTCCGGCCATCCCAGAGCGGGCACAGCCGGGCTCCGGCCATCCCAGAGCCGGGAGCGCCGGGCTCCGGCCATCCCAGAGCGGGCACAGCCGGGCTCCGGCCATCCCAGAGCTGGGAGCGCCGGGCTCCGGCCATCCCAGAGCCGGGAGCGCCGGGCTGCGGCCATCCCAGAGCCGGGAGCGCCGGGCTCCGGCCATCCCAGAGCGGGCACAGCCGGGCTCCGGCCATCCCAGAGCGGGCACAGCCGGGCTCCGGCCATCCCAGAGCGGGCACAGCCGGGCTCCGGCCATCCCAGAGCGGGCACAGCCGGGCTGCGGCCATCCCAGAGCCGGGAGCGCCGAGCTCCGGCCATCCCAGAGCGGGAACAGCCGGGCTGCGGCCATCCCAGAGCGGGCACAGCCGGGCTGCGGCCATCCCAGAGCGGGCACAGCCGGGCTGCGGCCATCCCAGATCGGGCACAGCCCGGCTCCGGCCATCCCAGAGCGGGCACAGCCGGGCTCCGGCCATCCCAGATCGGGCACAGCCCGGCTCCGGCCATCCCAGAGCGGGCACAGCCGGGCTCCGGCCATCCCTCGGGGCAGCATCCCGCCCGTTCCCAGCGCACTGCTCCGGCTGGCCAGAGGCAGCTCTGCTGTCTGGCTTCTGCCTCGTCAACGCCTGGTTCAACTCTTCCAGAGAGGCCAGGATTTTCTGAGTAGGGTGGGAGGCTCATGCAGGCTGCATCTCATCTCCCGCAACACGGGGGATGAGGGCAGCCCCAGCTTGGCTGAGCCCCCTCAGCACAAGGCCATCACAGCTCCCCTGAAATGTGGCTGCTGGCTGAAGGCAAATTCCTGCAGCTATAGCGAGCAGCAGCCTGAGCTCAGATGAGTATCTCTGGATACAACTGCCAAGTCCCAGGACAGCAAAGCCTTGTTCTCATTTTCAAAGAAAAGACACATGCTTCCTGTTCCAGCATCAGCTGCCACCAGTGCATGTGAGGAGGGAGCTGCAGGAGTGACAAGGTGCTTTTGGCCTCACAGCTTGGCAAAGCTGCTGAGGAGCCACCATGTATCCACTGTAAGAGCACGGGGCCTTAAACGTGTCACCAACTTCTGCCCTTCCACACCCATTCCAAATCAAACCTTGGTAAACAAGAGAAAGTGCACGTGCCCAAGAGACAGACCAAGATCCAGTAACCATTCACTGGGAATCATGTTCCTTTTCTACATCATTTAGATCAGAGCAGGACCTTGTATTTTGTGTGGCAGTTTAAATCCAAGGAGAGAGAGAACATTTCATCCCTCACTGTAATAATTGTGTAGGGATTTAATTCTGATTTTCAGATTTCCCAAGCAGAATGGAATTGAATCAGTACATTTTCATACGAGGGTTTAAGTAAATGGATTCCTCATCTCCCATTAAAAACCATTTTCTTGTGGGATCTTCCCATCCGCACCTTGGAGGAGAGGTGGAACACCCAGTAATGACCAAAACCAAGAATCCAGATAATATTAACCCCTCCATGGGTAAACTGGAGGCTGAATGGACCAAGGGGACATTATCAGAGTGTCTGTTTAAAGCTGCAAAATTTCCTTCTCCCTCTCCCAACAGGACCCTCAGCTGGCAGGGTGCCCAGGGGCAGCAGGAGCCTCCCATGGAAGCAATCCTGAATCCTGGCTGCTCTGGTGGCAGATTTTTTTTCCTCTCTAACATGAATCTGAATATAATTAAGCTCCCACAACAATTGGATTAGAGGTTAGATCGCCTCCCCAAATCCCCAGGAGAGCCGCAGGAACAAGGAGAGGATATGGAGCTGCAGTTTGTGCCAGCACACACCTGCAGCAAACCCCAAGCAGCCTCACAAAGAGCACCCAGCAGATCACATAATAGGGAATGTGTGATCCAGCAGCGCCCACAGCAGCCACTGCCTCCCCTCTGCCCAGAGCCTGGGTTAGCAGAGGCAGCCGCAGAGCAGAAGGCTGGGACGGGCTTTAATTGCTGACGGTATTTGCAGGAGAGGTTCAGGGGCGAGTAAACACACACAAACATTTATGAGTTGAAGTCTGGGATTAGGCCCAATTTCCAGATGGCTTCCTTGGAAAGGCTCTGGGATTGCTGCTGTTACAACATGTGGTGCTATCAGGAATACCACTTTAAAACCTTTCTCTGGAAATGCTCAAAGCACGGAGGTTTCCTTCCAGACCTGCATTCCCAGCACCACTTGGTGCCTCCATCCAAGCTGCATCTGCCAATCGCTTCACTAAATTTTACAGAATTTGGCTTAAAAAGCCTCTTCTGCCTCACATCATCACCAAAGAGATGGCTGGCAGATTCAAATTTCTTTGCTGTTAAAACATCCACCAGTTGTCGGGAGATTTTTGCTCGCCTCTGATGGCACCACAGTTCAAACATGCTCTGAATGGAACACAAATCAGATCTAGATTTTTAAATATAAAGATTATTTTGCTGTGGAACAATTTTCAGTGGTGATAGGAATGGTAGTTCTAAATGGTACTCTAAAAAAGTGCTAATCACCCATATGCACAACTCCACCTGTTTAATAATAAACTTTGTACTGTTTAATAGTGAGATGGCAAAACTCCAATCTCAAAATTGCCCCCAGCCTTCGCAAACATCTTGTGATTTCTTGCCTGAATGATAAGGTCCAAAATGAGCAGCCTTTCCATGAGTGAGAAGCAATGACTGCAAGCAAGAATCACCAGGGCCCTGCATTATGCGCAGATTAATTCTTGTATTGATGTTCAGGGGGTTTCCTTTCCTGATAATGATAATTTCCTTTAACTGCTGCACTTGGAAGGGAGCCATCCCTGTGCAGTTGGGCAGGGCTGCACTCTGCTGGCCATGGAGATGGTATTTTTGGAATGGGGGGGCTGCTCCCAGCTCTCTGCTCCCCAGGTTTCATAGTGTGGTGTCAGGGGGAGTCATCCCACAAACTCCAGATGTGAGATGCTCCAGCCACGCTCTGCTGCCTGGCACAGGAGGAAAGGCCCCAAACTCTCCCTTGGTTTGCTGACCACACAGGGGGCTGCTGCTCTGTGAACACAGCAGCCCCACGCCAGCTCCTGAATGTTCCACTAAAAGGCTCAGGTGCTGTTTAGTCTTAGTTTACCTTTTTTGGGCAAAGGGTGTTTCCTCACCAACAGTGCCTGGTGTCCTTAAAACACCCCATCCTCTCCTGGTCCTTTGATAGTTTAAAACCATTACCCTTTGTTCTAAAAAGCTCAGTTTAGGATAGATGTAAGGAAGATTTTTATAATGAGGGTGGTAAAATACTGGCACAGGTTCTCCAGGTGGTGGATGCCCCATCCCTGGATACATTCAAGGTGACATTGGATGAGGTCCCGAGCAGTTTGGTCTGAAGGGTGTCCTGGGTCATTACAGGGATGTTGGACAAGATGACTTTTACAAGGTTCCTTCTGAGCCAAACCATTCTATGGTTTTGTGATTCATCACTTGTTTCCTGTTCCAGCCTTTTACCTTTCCTCCTTGGCACCCTCCAGGTCTCTCTCCAGCCCCATAGCTTTCACTCAATGGCACAGAGGCTGTTTTGATAGGTGATTGAGCAACATCTCCCTGCAGCAATCTCCAGGCAGCACCGCACCAACATCTGCTTCAAACCCTGTTTCCTCAGTGCCCCAGATGTGATTTCAGCACTAAGTCATGTTTCATCAGTAGCTGAGGCAGCGATGCTCGAAGGATTATGTGTCTGCCTCATCTGGCTGAGCACTGCCCATTAGCACTCCACAGGCTTGAAAGAAACAATTCAACAAAAACCAAAGGGCTGCAAAGGGGAAAATATTCCCCTACGGCCAAGCTGAACTCCCACTGAATTCCCCGTAAGTGTTTCCACTGACTCCAGGGTGAATTTGCTCCAGGGCCAGTCACTATCTGGGAGGCAAACTATAAATGGATGGTATTTCTGTGTGAGTCATCTATATGTACAGGAAAATTTAGCTCCTTTCTCCACTACGTCTTATGTCTTGTGATTGCTGTTTATGTAAGGAGTTCTGTCCTTCTGTCACCTCAACATTTTAGTGACCAGACACCTGGCATCACACACAGGGTGGTGACTGTAGGCTGCAGAACATGAAGCATCACCTCCCAACTTTCTGCTTGAACTTGAATTTATTTCTTCCTTCGTAGAATCATAGAATTATTTTGGTTGGAAAATACATTTAAGTTAATCGAGTCTAACCCAACACTGCCAAGTTCACCACCAAACCACATCCCCAAATGCCACATGCCTTTTAAATCCCTCCAGGGATGGTGACTCCACCACTGCCCCGGACAGGCTGTTCCAATGCTTGACAACACTTTCACGGAAGATCTTTTTTTCCTAATATCCAATATAAACCTCCCCTAGCACAACTTGACACCATTTCCTCTCATCCCACCACTTGTTACCTGGGAGAAGAGATGACTTTGTCTAACCAACAATGTAAGAGCATGGAGTCTGGAAAAAGATGTCTGGAAATCATGCTGGGAAATGGCTTTCAAAGTCAGAACACGAGACTCAGCCATTACCTGAAATCTGATGAGAGCAAGGGAGCTGGGAAGGAGCTGTACCGCCAGCTTTGTGCATCCAGACACCAGAAATTACCCAGTAAATTCTGTGGCTGAGGAGCTTCAAAATATTTGAAAGAAATAAGCAGCCTTATCTGTTGAAAGGGTTTAAGCAAAGTGAGACCAATACAGCTCTTCAAGAACACCCAGAAAAACAAACATAGGAAGTAAATCTTTGTCTGCTTCCCCAAACTACCGCTCAAGTCAATTTGAAGGAATTTAGAAGCACCTGATGTGTTTTGAGAGGGAATTGCTGAAGACACTGGCAAGGTAAAGTACTAGAGAGAGAAACCCTTGAGAAGCAATGAGACCTCCCTCAGACCATGTGTTTGAGGCAGAGGAAGAAACGAAAGCTGTAATTACTCAAAAGAAACATTTCCAGAGCCAAGAATTATCCAATTAAAATAAAGGCAGAGAAATACAGGACAAGCCTGAGGACAAGCAGGAACTCCATATTCCCAAACTGGCCCCTATAAACAACATTTTGTGCCAGAAACTGGGCTTTCTGGAAAGACACAGGCAATCATCCCCACTTCGAGGGATCCTTCTGGGCAAACAAATTGTGCCCTGGAAATAAGATCATCTCATCTGCCAAGCTGTGTACTGCTGACCTGTACCTCAAGCACATCACATCAAAGCCAGGGCTTTCACCAGCCACATCCCTCCCTCCACGAGGACCCGTGGCCTCAAAGACTCACAGATCCAATGCAGAATGGGATGTTGTCAGGGGATGGCCAGTGACACCTCTGGACAGTGTGACAGGATCACACATGAGAAGCAGAAGAAATGAGAAAGCTCCATCTCCTTAGTGGGTGTTTTTTCCTGCAGGAGCCAGGATAGTGCTTGGCTGGCTGCCTGAAACACAACCCCTGTCCATTTGGACCTGCCCAAACTTCACTGACTGCATTGCATTCCTGCATTACTTGGCTTAGAATCCTGGAATTCATAAGGTTGGAAAAGACCGCCAAGATCATCAAGTCCAATCTTTGACCTAAATACCTCTGACCTCTGCCCGCTAAACCATGTCACAAAGTGCCACGTCCATTTGTTTCCTGAACACTTCTAGTGTTCTAGTGCTGCCATTCCACTTAACAGCATGATTGGCCAAGTGTAACCCTAGAAGGTGCTGAACGCTAACATTTTTTCATAGCCTACAGCAAGAGGCTCAATAGTAATGTCAGAGATGGTCAAAGCAACATTTTCAAGCTATGTAAACTGGGTGTGTAATGGCTTCTTCCCGGCACCTTCCTGGATCAGCTTCCCTACACACCTCACTGCTTTTGTTCCACACCTCATTTCTTGGTGTTAGGAGTTAAATTGTCCTCACCTTGAAAGACAAGAGCTCAGATTTTCTCTGAGGAAGGAAAACATATTAAAGTATAAATATTAATGTAATATTACCTCTAAAGGAATAGTTGAATGACAGTTCATTTTTCCACCTTAAATGTAATTTTCAGTTTCAAAAAAAATCCACTAAATTAAATTAAGTTAATCTATAGCAACAAAATTAGAATCTAGATAGCTAGAGAGATTTCCCTTCATTTACAATTCTTCCTCTTTTTTAATTGCTTGGCTCAAAAGCAAGCAGAGCTTTTCTTATCAGTTTTACATGCTTATTGTTAATTTTCTTTTATAAATGAAACTCCAGACATCTTCCTTGTAAAAGCATGCCAGAATTTACAGTGGCACCAAACTGAAGCAATAATTCCTACAGAAACTAAGCAGATTTCATTATTGTCAACATGTTTTTCACATCATAGGAAAAGGTTGGACAATTCAAATGTCATATAAAAAGTGGGATCATTTTACTAGAGGAGAAGACCGGAGGATCCCAGTCCCATGATATTTTTACAGTTCTAATTCCTCCCTCAAGGCAGAGAACAGAACTATAGAAATACACAGAAACAAAATACTGAAACATTGTAAAATACTTTTAATTTCAGCAGAATTTGGACCAGCAGAGGTATGCAGAAATAACCTTATTTTGCATCTCTTTCATCTCTTAGAGAAGGTTTTGACATCACTTTCAGCTGGAGAGATTATTGCTGCATTAAGCAGGCCTGCAAGCAGGTTTGTTAAACTGAGAAAGAAGCCAAAAGACCTTCAAGAGAGAAATCCATCCTGGAGGCCAATGTCTAAATTCATCTTTAATTCTCTCTTCACCTTGTGCAGCCCCAGGAATTCCAAGAGTGCTGAGAGATTAGACGTTTATCTTTACATCCTCTAGCATCCCATTAATTTTATTTTAATTTTTAAGGAATCCTCATTTGTCTCTCTCTCCTTACTTTCTCCTGCTGTGACGTCTTGTTTGAAAGTTTAGGGGCAGCAAGGCCAGGTTGTGCCAATGGACAGTTCCTCAGTCTGTGTGGAAGATTACAGCAGAGGCATAGCAAATGTCGAGAGTCCTTCTTTCTTTAACCCTGAAACTCATTGTGATTTGGGGGACTTGCAGGGCAAAAAGCCCAAGAGTTTATAGGAGAAACTGAGTACACAGAGAAGAACACAGAAATGTCTTTTACCATCACATAAGAACAGAGGTCATCGCTAATGGCAGGACAGAGAGGTTCAAGAACAGCCTTTAAAGCTAACAGCCCATTGTCAAAATGTGAAAGGCTCCAGAGGGGAAATGAAGCCCAAAATAACCCCCCCAAAACTTGGGGAGCCTCATACCTTTGGGCTGTTTTCCACAAGAAGAGACAGAGAGGGTGATGCCCAGAAACCTACATCTGTCCACACTGGAGCTCGATTCCTCCTCCACAGTTTGTGCACATGGTACAGCTGAACTGGTGGCAGAGGAAGGATTTAAAGGATTTAAAAGAATACTTTTTCCATTTACTAGCCCACACCCAGGTTGTTCCACTTTTCAGTGGAGTAACAGAAAGTCCACCAAGCCCTGACACTGTTAAATATATTGAAGTAATCTTAATTACATGGCAACAGACACATATTTGTGCTGATGTTTAACAGATGATAAAGAAATTGAAACTTGAGATTTGTAGTTGATTTTTGAAGGATTTCTTGATGAGACCATGAGTGCTGACTGTAGAACAGTTCAGTCCCAGAGAGACTAAGGCTCCAGTGTGCCTTAACACCACTACCAGTGATTGCTAGAAATGTTAAATCAGGAGCCAGCTGGTGGGTGCATGGCCCATGCCTGGCTCTCCATCTGCATCAGCATTCCAGATTGCATAGTGGAACAACACAACCACACAGAGAGCCACAGTCTTTGAAAACCACAGGGCCCAGCCAAAGATCTGAGCTCTTTGGTTGCAATAGAAACAAAATATTTTGTGAACAAAATCAGAGTTGAATGCTTTCTTCAAGACCTTAGGGTCACACTTAGAATTTAGCACGTTGACTACAACCAAGGGAAAAAGTGGCACACGACAGAGAAGTAGCCAGGAGTCGTAGAAGGTTTGGTACCTAATGGCACTATCCTGGTTTTGGTTTTGACCATTAATTACTATTCAAGTAGTATGCCATCAATTTATTTTTTTAATTAAAAATTAGCCACATTTGAAGGGAGGGAACTGACAGCTCTTGGGTTGAGGCTCAGTGAAATCAGTCCTGATTCTACAGAGCAAAGCAAATGCACTTCTATTTACTGTGAAACATTGGTTAATAATTGGTTAAAGTGGATCACAGTACAGTAGCATATCTGAAACAACTTTGTGGATGGTGAGTTGGCTGCAGAGGAAAACCCTGGACACAAAATGTTGTAGACAGAATGAAAGCTTGAAACAGCAATAAATTTAAGGAATTGATTTCTGAAGTACCTAGGCTGTCTATGTACAGTCTGAATATATATATTAAAATTGCTATGCTCTTTCACAACTGAAATACTTGACATGCTTGAAGGAACCCTATGTAAATGGGCAAATAACTTCCTTATATTTTCTTTATCACAACTGCCATTTTTCATGGCACTGGGCTGTGAGCATCAGCACAGCAAGTGGTTTTCATTTTCAAAATGGAACAGAAAAGAGGAACAGGTAGTGTGAGAGACCATCTCAGGAAAACAACACAAAAATGTGCAAAACATTTTGACAAGCAATGTTCTGTAACAGCTGCCTCACCTGCCCTGCTTCTATAGGAGAAACCTCAATGTCTGGAAAGACCAGCTAGTGCAAAACAATAGGCATTTCCAGTAAGAATTTCTAGTTTCTTTACCCTTAATGTCATTAACATTTTCACTTCTGTGTGCAGCACCTTCCTCACCTCTTTTTCCAAGTGCTTCAAAAGAACATTCATTCTCTCTCCTTTAGCTGCTCACCCTTTGCAGGAGATGGTTGCTTTGGAGTAACCAGCCAGAAGCTTATCCAAAAGGCTACAGTTTGGACATGGATGCAAGAAGGGAATAGTTTTCCTCATTAAAAAGACATTTTCCATTAAAATTTAGATGTCAAGTGAGTAATTCAACATGTGGAAGGCTACTGCTGGGAAGAGATGTTCATGTGGTAGTTAATGAGCAAAGGTCATCCAGCCCTTACAGCCTCTGGAACAGGCTAGCTGTTGGAGATGAGACAAAAGGAGCTGGACTCAAAATCTTGTGGCCTCAGCCCAGCCTCTGCTAATGAGTCATTCTGATCTGGGAATGTTTCTTCAGCACAGCTGCCTTCAGATCTGAGCGCTGACATGCATGGTTGGAGTCTTCAGAGACACGGGAGAGCCAGACACTGTTCCCAACATCCCCTTCAAAAACAGGGAGTTCAAAAGCTCCAGGCCCCACTTACAGACCCTTCCTACTCAAGTAGCACAAGTGCTGAAAATGGACAAATCTCCTGAAAAACACCCAGAGATGCAGAGCAGCAGATCAGCTTGAGGGAATGCGCAGAACCCCAGAGGAGTCACCTGGACAAGCCTGTTTGTGGGCTCTCCTGAGGGGGAGGAACCCCAGACACCTTTACTAGAGCCAGTTCTTTGCACCAGCTACAGAAGGGAGGCTGAGGACCTGCTCCTAAGCAGCAACAGACATCTGGAGAGCAGCATGACCAGTTTTAAGAAGGTTTTGCAGCTACAGGGCAGTTCTCTGCTACCTTAGGCAGACCAAGGCTTATTCTACTTATTATGACTTATTATTATGACTTTAATAGTTTTACCTTTATTCCCATGATCTAATGAATTCAGGAGTAGCAGGGAAAACTCCAAGTAGCTCCTATCTCCATCCAAACCTTCCTTTTGCTTCTGACATTCCTTCTTTCCCTTCTCCCTTGGCCTCTCAGGGCCAGTAACATTTTCATGCCATAAGCTGGAAACAATTAAGGCAGAGACAACAGAAAAACATCCTTTACAGATTAGTTCACGTAAGTAATTGCATTAGGCTTTTCAGCAAACTGTGTTAAAGCCAAAAGGCTCCTGGCTTCAGTGGCTGCAGGAGGTTCCAATTATAGTCACCCTTGAACAAATAAAACACAGCCCTGCTGCAAATGACAGCAATTCTGCTCCTACGGTAATGGTGTGACACTGTTAGGACATACTGGAGACATGGATATCTATTCTCCAGAAACAAATTACTAGAACCAGAAGAATGTGGATGGAGTTTATAGTAAACATCATTACACTACAACTTTACACTCGTGGTAGGTTTTCTACATAAGGCTCATAAAATGCAAGGCATCTGTCTGTGCAAAATGGAGATGGAGAAAAAAGCCCTCATTAAAATCCGACAGATGAAACACAGAACAAATTCCAGAGTCTTTGCCAGACTGAGCTAGCAGGAATTGCAGCCACTGGAGAGCAAGCCTTTATAGATGTCTGCATCCCATCAGCACATGGTTGCAGAAGGTAATCATTCCCAAATCGATCTTGTGCCATGTTTTGGAAGGCCACATTAATGTGAACATGCACTTCTAGATCGATGGAGCTGCTGTAGGTAGCAGTGGTATTACATTACTCTGTTATATACTGAAGTACACAGATTATGTGTCCATTTACTTAAAGTTTATTTGAGTGGAGAAGCAGATTGCCCAGGGAAGCTGTGGATGCCCCAACCCTGGAGACATTCAAGGGCAGGCTGGACAGGGCTGTGAACAACCCAGGAGAGCTGCAACCAGCTGATCTTTCAGATCTCTCTCAACACAAACAATTCCGTGATTTGCTGGTCTGACAGCAGTAGCCAAAGCACTTTTAGGGCTGAGCTGCAGCAGCATGGGGCTTGCACTGGGTGATCTTCAAAGGTCCCTTCCAACCCAAGCTCTTCTGTGACCCTCCCAGCACCATGGGAGTAGGGAGGAGCCAAACCAGGAGCTGTCTCACACCCACGCAAGGCAGGCAGGTGTCCAGGGCTGTCACAGAAAGGGCTGTGAGCTGGTGCTGCAGCACTGCACATTTAAATTCTGGACATGGCTGAAAATAGCAAGGGAAACAGAAGGTTTCCAGAAAGGTGTGGGCTGAAGGAGATAACTCAGGGGTATATCTATGAATAGATCCCTGGTGGATGAAGCTCTTTCAGAACGCTAGTACCAGTCTTTGCTTTTGGATCAGTGTGTGGCACATACCAGTCACCAAAGGGAGGGACTCTAAGGGGTATTCAGCCCAGCAAGATGTGGTCCAACCCATGGGGTGAGCAAGCCCAGAATTGCTCAGAGGTGGTGTCCAAGCTGGTCACTGTGCTCTTGTCTCAGAGCCTGACATCGTGATACACCCTGAGCTATGTGTTGTTGCATGCATGTGTAGGCTCAGCCACAGATTCCAATACAGCAGAGCCTCAGTCCTTCTAAAAGATCCAGTTTTAAGGGTCTAATGGAAAATTTGAAGCTATAGTCATTGCTTTTGTGACAAAGAACCAGAAGCAGGCTGTAAACAGGCAAGGTAAATTTTAATGCATGGGAGGATTTAATCAAGCTGTTCCACTATTGCAGCCAAGAAGAGTCAAAACTTGCTTAAACCTGACAAGTTAATTTTCTACATTGTGGAGCCAAGAACATATGTGAACTTCCTCCTAAATCCCCAGCAAGTTCTGTGTGCTCAAGGCATGTCTCACGACTGGCCCATAGAGCACTGGGTAGCAGCTTAGGGTACATCCTCTCCTCCAAGCTCCAGAAACCACCTGGAGCTTTGTGAGGAGCCAGCCAGCCCAAGAACAGCCCAACATTAGTTCTCTGCACTGCCTGAGTCCTCCCAAAGCCTTGTATGATCTCCTGGATCTCTCAGGTGGGGGAAAGCACCAAGCTGCACCTGAAGAATGGGAGAGTTTCCTCTTGCCTAAATCCAGCCCAAAATACCAAGTTCAGTTTCTCCAGTCCAAGTGTGAGCTATGCTGTGATTGTCTCTATCTCTTACCAAAGGTCCCACCCAGGTTAGAACAAGAAAGCTTTCATTGTGCCGAAGTTTTACATTCAGTGAATCAACAATTCCCAGCATCACTGGAAAATTCCTAAACCAGATCTAATTTGTTCCTAAATGTAATAAAAATTCCAGACCAGATCCTCAAGTGCTGCAGCTCCAGTGCCCGAGGCAAGGAGGAATGATGCCACCTCAGCAGTGACCTGGCACACAGTACTTTGGCCAGCTGTTTTCCTTTTGCTCTTTAGGGACTTCCCAGTTCGCCTTAAATAACCCAATTTGCAGTGGGCAGCTGCAGCTACGTCTGTAAGTTGCTCCTTTTTTCCCCAGTCTTGCTGTTCCAGCTGTTGTGGTGATCTCTTGCTCTGAGCTATCTGTAATCCTGTGTTTGGTTGTGGCTGGTGCAGACCAACGTGCTCATGATTCAGTGTTTGCCTTGGGCTGCAGTGAGTCAGCTTTGCCTTCCAGGACATGGCATTCTACCCCCATGTGGTGTTCCCCACGAAACCCCACAACAGAGACTCTTGGCATTGCTCTGTTCCTGCCATGAATCCCATGGAGTTTGGGAGAAGAATGTCAGAATAGAACCTTTGTAAGAACCTTTGTACTTATTTATGTTAAAATAGAATTACAAAAAAGGATAGGAATCAGGTAATGCCCACCCAGGCGAATGGGCACAGACTGAGAAGTAACTACAACCCAAAGCCATAGAGCACCCTGTTCTGGGAAGAGTAAAGTTCTTTCTAAACCAGGTTCTTATTTAGAACTTAGTGGCAGGTAGCCAGAGTTTTCTCATCAGTTATGCAGAAAGTGGATTTAATTTCTGGCCTTTCCAGAACTGTAAAAAACTGGAATTGTAAACAGAGCTCCTGGTCACAGCCATGGCATCCGACCACGCTCGGCTGCTTTGTCTTGCATCTGCGTGTTTGGGATGCTGCTGAATCCCATGGTCACAGGAAGACATTGGCCATGGAGAATCCAAACAGGAGTCACAGGACAGCAGACAGGGAAGAGCTGAGGCTGTCCCAACAGTGCTGATGCACAATGGCACAGAGCCAACCTCAGGTCTGTGTTTCCTTGTTTTCCCAGGCAAGAACCACATCAAGGCTTTGACCAGCCCTTGGGTAAAGCCATCATGAAGGATTATGAAAATCCATACCTGGGGGGAAGGAGTGTGTGGAAGAGCAGCCAGCTGAGTACCCCAGACTGACACTATTCGATCTGTAGGAGTGCATCAGAGAGCTCAGGGACTTAAAATTTATCTGAGGCAGGGAAATGCTTTAATTGCTTTTTCAAGTCTCACTTGGTGACACTTGGGGCTCCTGGTTTCTTTGGGGGCTCCTAGTGCCTAACTCCCAGTTAACTCCTGCTTAACTCCTAGTTAAGTATTAACTAGGAATGAGACAAAACATTTCCCTTTGCTACGAGATGCCCCTCCTGACTCCCTACGCATCTGCAGAGGCTCAAAGCCACATTTCTTCTGCACTGTCTGGTTTGAATTAGACTCAGGAACTTGTTCCAAATGCCAAAACATAGAGAACTCGTGACTCATGCTCTGTCATGCCTATCCTGGCCTTGAGGAGCCTGGTCCCTCCTGTCAGGGAGGGAAAGGAAAACCCGGTGATGCTTTAAAAGGTATGGCAGGAGGGTGCTGCACAAGCAGGGAGCTGCTAAAGAATCTGTACAGTATGCATGTACTCAGTCAGGATTTGAGAACAGGTGATTTAAAGTCTAAGATGAATACATTCCACTACAGGACAAACACTCTTCTGAACAATTCCTGAGGGAAAAGTCACTCAGGCATGAGAGACTGTAACTTGACAAACCTGTGCACTGAGAGATGCAGCACTCAAGGGAAGAGCCCAGAGGCAAACAAGGGAGCACTTGAGGATTGACTCTGGTGACAAAGAACTATCAAGGTATCCTGTTTTGAAACCTTGTGACTGAGAACATTTATGGGAATAAGAGCCAAAGTCCCCACTTTTCCAGCAGATGGAAAATTCCACTTTGTTTTCTACACAGTATCTGGAGAGACAGCATAAAAATGTAACAGCAATGGGATGTTTTCTGTCATGCATAGGGAAAGAACAGACAGGATTTCTGCCAGTACCACCTGTCTGGAAAGATGGAGACTGAGCCCTTCCTTTGGCCCCATGTGCATCCTCCCAGGGTGCTTGGGTACCAAGTGAGAAAGACCAAACCTAAAAGCTGAAAGGAAAGTGGGATTTTAGTGATGAAACTCCTGCCATTTTCCCATGTCATGAATTTCTGGACAGTGAGCTGGCAATGTAGCACACCACATTCTCAAGAAAGCTGGCAGGGATTTCTGAGCACCTTTAGGGTCTCTGACCCCTTCACAGCAGGCTGAGACCCTCCTTTATCACAGTTTCACAGTAAGGACAACTGCTCACAGGGCTGCCCACCTGGGTGCTGTATTTCCCACCCAGAATTAAAACAGATCCGTTCAAGTAGAAAAGCTATGAATAAATTTGCTGCTGAACTCCATGCTTTAAACTGCAATAAAGGCTTCCTGAGATCTTACTACTATTAGTCTCTAAAATTTACAAGAATTCTCTAAACTTCATTTTCTTGAACAATCTTTTTGCCTTTTAAGATGGATTCTGCTCATGAAACCCCCCCAGAGGGTGCAATGCAATTCAATCTACGCACTCTACAGCTCACCATGCACCATTGACCTGCTTCAAAGAAAATTAACTCACAAAGAGAAAGTGGATAAGGATTTGCTCCCAGCAGCCAGAAGTTAAAACCAAATAAATTCTCAGCATTGGAGAGCTCTTCTCTTTCCACTAAGGCACTGTAGTGAAAAGAATTTAATTGAAAAAAAGAGATGAAAAATATCTGTATATGGAGGTAATAGTGGGAATAGTAGCAACTGAGATATTTTGATAATTTATTCTTCAAAAGACTCGATGTTTTCAATCTGCGTCTCATTTCGAAGATGCTTGAAGAATACAGTTTCACATTTTATATGTGCACTGAGGACCTTTACTTTATTCCATCTCTATTTCAATATAATTGACTAGAAAATGACATAAATCAGTTTCTAAAAGCCCAGTAATGCTTTTTGCCTGAAGTTGTGTGTAATGAATTCATGAATGGCAGAAGTTGTTTAAAACTGTTTATTCTAGGAAGATTTATTTTTACATTTTTTCCATGTTTTAGTGCTCAAAAATATTGTTTCAATACCAAGTACTGAATGAGCAGGAATAAAAAAGTCCTAGAAAAGAACCTGGGGCAGGGGGGCGGGGGGGTGGGGGGGGTGGGCCAGGAGGAGGGGAGAAAGAGGAGCAAGTCCAAAACATGGAGTGTTAGATAAAATAGGGCTCCATTCCCTCAGGTGACCACTGCCCCCACCAGCCTGATCCCTGGCCCATTGCTTTTCTTGTATGTTTTGTACTTTTTTTTTTTTTTCCCTTGAAATTACATTAACCATGTCTATGTTGAGATATAACCTAATTTTCTTCTTTAAAGCCACCTCCTATATCACTGTGCAGATGCACTGCCTTTATGCAGATAGAAAATGGCCTGGCTAAAAGAACCAAGACTTCAAGAAATCATGAACTTCCCTCAGGATATGGAACACTGGAAGCCTGTTGCTACTTAGACTGTTTTATTTTTATTTTTTTTATTATTTTTTAAATACTGATCTTAGCTACAGTTTACTTTCCCCACTTAGAAACGTGGAAAAGTTTGTTCAGCTTAAAATTTCCTGTTTGGCATCAGCAGCTGCTGGCTGTAATATTTATAAATATTTCAGCAGACATTTCTAGGGAAATCTGGTTACGATTAAGCAGTGAGTGATGGGGCTGTGCAGTCCCTCCCTCCCGGGCAGGACCGGGGTGACCCCTGGGAGGAGAGGGGCTGCTGCTGGGTGAGCTGTGTGTGCTGCAAGGAGAGTGCTAGCGGCCAGCAGCCCAACTTCAGGGGGTCTGTTTTCAAACAGCAAAGTGAAATCACTCGCCTGCGGTATCCAAATATAGTAGCTTGGGAGGAACATTTGGTCAGCAGGCCTGGGACCACCTACTCTGAGCATTGCTCTCTGTGCTTCCCCAGCCCCCCAGAGCCCTCAGGCATCCCCAGGCTGTGCAGTGCAGAAACTGCTCCAAGCAAAGCAACCCTCCCAGCCTGTCAGCTCCTTACGTCCCAGGGTGTCATCCTCTCCCTGCGTACACCAACCTCAGTTTCCCCCTGATTTTCATTAATGTGAGCCAAAGATCAGCAAGAGTGAAGGGCAGAAGGAAGAGCCCAGATGAAGACAAGCCTTTGATTTCCCAGACAGGTCTGTCCACAGCTTTCTGAAGTGTTCACCTCTGCAGAACCAAAGGCAGCCACCACCTCACTTCAGGCCTTCCCAGGGCAAATTTCTTATCTTTTTCAAATAAATAAATCCAATATGATCTGATTTTGTCCTTAATAAAATAAAGCCTCCAAACATCTCAACATCTCCTTGGACTCAGACAGATTTTTGTGCAATTGACGCTCATCATCCTGCATGGATACACTTCCAGCCCTCGGTGTCCCATCGCTCTGTGCCGGGCAGAGGAGAGGGAGAACGTGGCTTCCCAGGGAGCCAGCTCGCTCTGAGGAGTCAGGAACCACAATAAACAGTCAGGCAGTGGTGCTGCCTCAGAAAACACCAACCTGAAAGAGCAGCTGCCCTTTTTACTGCAAAGGTGCTGAGCTAAGGAGAGACTACTCAGAGGAGTGGCAGGGGGAGAGGACACATGTGCCAGTGAGTTGCTTTCCCCTCTGCTCTGGTTTTGCCTCCCTGATGCTGCACCTACACCAGGGCACCCAGAGTGTCTCCACTGTGCCCCAGTGCCACCAGTCACATAGCCAGGGGCAGCTGGAGCCTCATGGCAAGCAGAGTTTCCCATGCCCCAGCCCAGGCAGTCAGGTGTGAATGAGCATCATTCCTGCCCTGTCTGCGCTCCTGGTAGAGGGCATCTCCCAGATCTGCTCCAGGAGCTCTACAGCACAGGAAATGGTCCAAGCCATCCTACTGTGGCTCACAGTTCAGTGCTGATCCTGCTCAGTGTCCCATCTTTTGGGTCCTTAACTTCAAGCCTCTGTAGCTTCAGAAAACTTTAGAGCACAGGTCATTTTCTTACAGTTTACTTTGTTTATTTCAGAGTTAACACCAGCAGGAATGTAAGGTAGAGGCAGACCAGAAGAAGAAAGTGCATAAAATAATTCTGCAGTAAAAATCTTCTATGGGAGAAGTGAGTTTGAGTTCCTCATTTGCTGGTTTTACGTAAAAAGAGGCAAAATGTGCTGAGCAAATAAAAGGCAGAGTGGCACAGCCTCACCCCCAGCCTGTTTCCGGTCCTACGCAACAGCACCACGAACTCCTTAAAGAGCAGCATTTCCTGAGCCTCAAGTGCTCGCAGATGGTGCTGTCCTGGAGCGCTTTCTGCTGATGCTCCTCAGTTCCCCTTGCCTTGCGTGACTACTCTGCAGCTTGGCTTTGTTTATTCCACTTTTTCCTGCTCTTTAGTTACGAGCTACGGAGAGGAACCAGCCACTTTTGTTGCTCTGATCCCTCACTGGTGCCAGCGCACGTCCGCGAGGCAGCACTGGGGTGTGTCACTGCCATCCACATGAGCCACGGTTGCAAAATCAGGTCCCTTCAGCTTCGGGCATGGGAACCACAGAATGACACAATGGTTTGGGTTGGAAAGGACCTTAAAGAACAGGTAATTCCAAACCCCCTGCCTTGGGCAGGGACACCTCCCAGCAGGCCACGATGGATCTATCATGGTCAGGGACAAACCTGTCAGTATTTCTGTCTGAGAATTTTGTTTTCTGGGTGATAAGAGGGATGATGATCCGTTGCTGGGCTATGAGTAGGACCATGTTTAGCCAGGCTTGGTTCAGTCACACATCCTGAACTTTGAGATGCCAGCTCCAAGTTGGAAGCCACATCACCACAGGAGCATGTGTGGTGCCCAAACACATTGGTAGGGGAGCACACACTTGGGCTGAGCAGAGGATTAAGATGCCTACAGTTCACAGCAAATAGATGTGTCTTCAGGTCACTGTTACAAAACCAGCCTTAATTATAAATTCATGATTGCTGTCATGGTCATCATGATATTTGATCTCCCTTCAGAGCAATCCTCTGGCTCTTCCCTTGTGGAGGTTGGTAACTTCCTATGCGCCATATGTGCAAAGATAGTATTGTAATTCTTGGGGTTATCTGGGATTTCCACCTAAAGGTTCCTAAGAAAGGTCGTTTATCCCAATTACAAACTTTGAAACAAAGGTAGAAAGCTAGGAGACTACACAGCAACACTGGTAGAAATCCTGAAATCCAGGAACTTATCCTCCTGCCTCTTCAAAATTTAACAAATGCCCCGAGACAGCATCCAGCTTCTGCACAATTATTTTCCAAACAGGAGATCTTGATTCTTCTCCCAGAAGTAGCAATTAAAATAGAATGAGTTTTGCATTTGCCAGCTAATAGGGCTTGATGCACAAGCTGCATGTGAAAGAAATGTGTCACTTCCAAAGTCAGATACGTCCCCTTGGAAATGCTGAACAGAGAAAGAACAGACAGGTCAAAGCCAGAGGCAGCCCAAACCCTCTGAAAGGCTTCAGAAATGTCAGGGGTAAGTGTAGCAGGACAGATGTGCATGGGTCAGCCCATGGAAATTCTATAAAGAACTTTTCAGTATCATCAGTGACATCATCCAGCAAACCAAGCCTTCCTGTCACCTTCCTTTCCAGGAGGTGCAAACAGCTCCTTAGAATATTCTCCCTTAGCAGGAGATGCCTTCACGTGGCACAGCGCATGGCTCACCAGACACTCCTGCACCAACCGACTTCTCCTAGGAAAAGTGCTGAGCTTCTGAAAAGTGATCATAAAAATCTTATGAAACAGTAAGGGATAATTCACTGTTGGAAAGAAAGTCCCCCTAAATACTTTTCTTTGGAGAATTTACAGGTTTCTGAAAAATCTCTCAAATGTGTCTCCAAAAAGGTCTCAAAACAAAAACAAAACAATGCAAGAGTTGCCTGAGCCACAGCTGAATGCCTCTGATCCCAGCTGCTCCTTTGAGCCTGTCTTTCACCAGCGCTGCTATTACCATTGTTTTTTCTCTTTGCTCCTCCTGGGGCACCAGCTAACAGTGCAGCAACTTTCCAATAAATCACATGCAGAAGCAAGAATTTCCCTACAGCAGAAAAGCAGGAGAGCAGTTTCCCAGTGACGGCCTGTGGGTGGCTTCCCCCGTGGGGTCATGCTCCTGCAGCACATCTGGCTCTGCTGCCCTGGCTTCCCTCAAGCCTCAGCCTGGCCTTTGACACAGGGGAAGGTTTTTCCTTCCCACTGCCCCCCACCGAGGCACAGGGAGCTGCCTTTGCCCACCCTGCAGCCCTCCCAGCCTGGCTCCCCCTCCCTGGGGCAGGTCAGCTCCCAACTCCTTCATCAGCCAGCACACAGAGCCCAGGATCCCCGTGACGCTGGAGCAGCACGTGTTTTCCACTACAGCCCTGCATGTGAGATCTCCCTTGGGACAAAGCTCAGTGCTGCTTTTCCTCTTGCCTTAAATATTTTTGCAGGAGGCTGCCAGACAGTAAAAGAATTTTCTCGCAGAAAAGCGCCTCTTGTTCATATCTCAAGATGTAAATGAGCAAAACCACAACATGAAGCTCCACAAAACACAGCATTTTGCAGTCAACATTTGCTTTTCCAGCCCTTCAGAGGCACCACTTTCTGCTCTAACCCTGGAGAGCTCTGGGGCTCTGCTGGCACAGGAGTGACCCACAAGCAGCAGCCCAGCCATGATGGCATCATTTTGGGACACAGAGCACACACTTAAAAGCTGTATTTTCCTGTATGGATTTCTGCAGGCATTTAATTACTTTGCTTAACTGGAACTGCTGCAAATGAAGGAATCATTATTCTAAAAAAAATAAACAAGAGCGGCTGCACATCCCTGCAAATTTTCAGTAGAAAAACACTCTTGACTGCTAAGGAGGGAAAAGCAAGATTCTCCTCCAAAAGACTCTTATCTGGTCTCAGTTTACTCTTTCTGCCCCGGTCCTGAAGGGAGCTCCCATGGAGCACAGACATGGTTCAAGGTCATGGTGACGTTCAACCACACGCTAGGTTCTGTGTGGAAATACTCTGAGAAACCAAACCCCGCTGGTGGAATATGGCCTGTGCTGAACACCCCAGTGCTGTTTGTCATGGAAGGCCAATCCTAAATGCTGCTCACCCCAAGGCAGCCTCGACCCTCAGCCAGCAGCTTCTGAATCGGGCTTTGCTTCTTCCCTTCCCTGGGTGTTATCTGAAGACTCCTGCAGCTCTGGGATAGGAACACGGGGGGGTCCCAACCCCTGCACCACACCACTGCCCTTGCCTGGGACATCCCTCAGGTTCCCACACCCAGCTGGGCCCATGGGAGCTCTCTGCCCCTTGGCAGCACTTCCCCAGGGAAGTTATGTTTTGCCTCAGCACCAGCAACTTCCTTCTTCCTTTCACTTCCACCTTTTATCAAATTTAAAAAAAAAATATTAAAAACATTTCTTTAGAAAATGACAGATAAGTTTTTATTCCCATCATCTCAGCACTCCTTATTTCCGCATCTTTCAGCTGCTCTCCCCTTGCTTCATCCCTGAGCACCCCTTGGATGCTGAAGCGTTAACATCTTGCTCCCCTTGGCGGAACGATTGGCAGCACTCACCCTCACATCACTGGACAAGGCACAGTGGCAAATCCGTGGGGAAAAATAACCCCAAAGAGTCATGAATCAAAGCAAGGGCTACAACTCAGACTGCTCAGCCACTGATCAAATCCATCTGTGTATCCCTCCCTGAACACACAGGGGTGAGAAATCAATTTGGAGCAGGGAAAGGGAGGGCATTAAGAACTCTCAAGAGCTTCCACCATGAGCTGTAATCTGGAGACACCAAAATCCTGGGGAGCTGCCAAGCAGCCAGCCTGTGGGAAGGGACCCTGTGATGGCTTCCCAGGGTGTAGGATCCCAGGGAAGTGACAGAGGCAACACAAGAGGGAGAGCAGCCCCCATCCACAGCGCCGTGGGGCTGCTGCTGGCACCCCACAGCAGCTCAGATCATGGAACAGGCAGCAGGAGAGAGGAGGGAGCACTGCCAAGGGACCAGGGAGATAAAGCAATGGGACAGAGCAAAAAGGGAATTGGATTGAAAGGATAATGCACCTCCATCTACTGGAAATTGCTGGGACTCATAAACCTGGTGACCCCCTGCAAAAGCAAGCCTAGCAAAGCCAGGCCATACAAAAAGCACGAAGGGACCATCAACCCATGACCACACACCCTAATAGCAGCCCAGGAACCATGGAATGAAAAGCCAGGGATGTATTCTCAGGAGATAAAAACTGTTTTCTCAGCAGATGGGGCTGCTCATGGTTATTAAGCTCATCTAAGCAGTTTCCCCTACTCCTCTCTCTTCTAGTGGCTTCATTTTACAATGAAACAATTGATTAGTCACCATGCCAGATGCCAACAAGGTGTAAGCAAGGAGCACTCACCTAGATGAGCAGACCTACTTTCCACCCTTCCAAGTTGTGAAGACTTTATATCTCTTAATTATGAAGCATCAAGGAAGGAAGAAAAAAAAAAAAAAAAAAAGTACCCCACAAACCAGAGCAGATTTGACACGGCTTTCTCTCTTTCTCAGGATTTGGAAGGAATAGTAATTAATTATTTTAACAGCAAGAAGCTGAGCCTCCCCCAGAATCCAATCCCCTGATACGACTATTCTGCCTTGGGCTGCTGGGATTAGTGAGTGGCTGAAAGTGTTCCCCTTCATCTCCTCAGCTTTAAATACCAGGACTGTATCATGCCAGAAAAATAACAAAGAGAAATGAGGGGGGGTAGAGTGGGGGGTAGTGAAGAAGAGAAACAAAAGACGAGGTAGAAGAAGAGCTGGATGTTTTTCACACATTCGAGTTATGCAGATGACTCTGAGCTGGTGGGATTTCAGTCTGGGCTTTTAATAGAAGGAGAACTATCAGGGCATTTCTCTGCCAGAGCAACCAAAGCAATCTGAGTGTTTTGTGCCCTGCACTTGACAGTCTCTTTCTCTTTCTTGCCCCGTACTCCTGGGTTTCTCCAAGGTCAGAGCCAACCTAAAGCTGTGATGGTGAGTAAATGCTGCTGGCAGCACGGAATGCGGCACTGAGCTCCAGCTGCCAGCAGAGGTGGCTGAGCATCCAGCAGGAAGGATGTGCACGGCTGCCCTGTGCTCCTTGGAGAGTGACAGTGACTGCTCACCAAAGTAACAGCAAAAAATGATTCCAGGCCAGGATTAGAGAAGAGAAATGTTTTGCTGTTCCACTCAGGCAACTATTAGACCTATTAATGTTGATCCAGCCAAAGCTGATTCCCCTCTTTCCCAGTGCTCAGGTTTGACCACCTGGTGCCATCAGGCAGTCCAAACCAAACAAAAACCCAACCAAGCACCGTCATCGCTTTTTATATTTATATTTTTGATTTTATTTTTAATTTTTATTAAAAAACAACCATTATTAAAAATGAATCATTTAATGGAAGGCTTCAGCCAGGGAAAACTCTCATTTCAAATCTCATGAACAAAATGCAGCACAGTTCTAACCCACAGGCATAAAAAAAAGACCCCAGTTAAAAAAAAGAGGATACTTCAAACCATTGCTTATAACTCTGCAATTTTCTCAGTGTCAATAGAGAGAATGTTGTTAAAAGCCTGCAATTTGGAATTCCATGGAAGACTTTTAAAATCCAAGGGAAAAAGGAAGAACATGCTTATTAAAAAAAAATAAAAGGCCCTTGGATGTACTTGTCAAGCCCAAAACAGGGTATGTTTAAAATTGAAAGTTGAATAATTTTATTAAAAAAAGAGACAAAACAAAAATGAAACAAAAGAAACAAAAAACTCTCAAAACATTTCCTTGGTCTGGGAACTTTAAAATCAAAACCAAATAAAAACGGTCTTAAAATATATACATATATATATGGCTTCTCATTTTGCCTATCCATTTCATTGCAAACAAAAATAAATTTAAGGGTGGTATTTGGTTTTTAAAAACGGTTCTGTCCTTCTTTCTCTTCAGCTGTCAGCTGGAGTGGATGGGATGGAGGCGCTGACTTGTGTCTGCTCACGAAGGGCTCAGAATCCCCCTGAGTTCTCCTTCATCCTCGCCAGTATCCGGGAGTAGACGGGTGCTGCCGAGGAGAAGAGCAAGTTGGGTGGGGCAGACACAAACCATCCCCCTGCCCCTCTCCTCCCAGTCCTGCTACATCTTGCTTGGAGCAAGAGAACAGGGGAAACCTCTCTTTATGGGATGGGGGGACACACTGGGAATTAGAAATGAGCTGGAGAAGTTGTTTTACCTAGGCGAGGATTCCTCTGAGAAACCTGCATGGAAAGAAAACACAGGGTTTGCATAAATGCAACAGATCTCCAACAGCCATAAGAAAAATTTGTATGTCAATACATTTATCCTTAGTCTCCAAAAACTATGGATGAGTGACTCTTCATTATTGGAAGCTGATATATAATAGTACCATGCCAAGGTTACATTCACAGCGTGCAGCAAACTGAAGCTTTGTGTTGCAAAATGTATTATTATTTCTTATATTTTTAAATCATGCAAGAAGAAAGGATGGGTCATTCCATGAAACACATACACTCACTTTCCTTGGAAGTCAGCATATGAATGTGACACGATCTCCCAGTCGTTATTACCAAAATGTGATTTTGGCAGTTTTACAGTGAGAGATTTTTCCCTTTTACCTTGGATAATGCAGATGCCTGTTTGAAGATTTCTAGTGCGGGGTCTGCAGGCTCGTCACCTCTTTCTTGTGGCCTTGAAGCTGAGGGTGGGACATTGAGAGCATTGAAACACTTGTCAGAGCATTCAGGCTGCTTTCTTCCACTATTTTCTGCTGAAAGTCCCACAATAGACTAATATCTCCTCACCAAACTGAAGCAATTTCCCCGTATCCCCAGTCCCTCCCAAAGCAGTTTTGGTGTAACAAGGTTGCTCGGGACATTTCTCACCATGGACCTACCCTGTGGCTGCAGGACAGAATTCACTGCATAAATGACACCATTCGTGGCCATGATATCACTTTCAGCAACAGGCTCCTTGTTGATATGTATCACATTGTTTTTCTGTTCAGTAAAAGGGAAAAAAAAAAAAAAAAAAAGCAGATGAGAATCTTCTGTCATTTCCAATGTTATTAAAACCCCCCCTCACCTTGCATTCACTCATTTACTGGATGGCTGAAGGCAATTTCATTCCTCCTGCCAATCAAGGAGAATATAAAGACAAATTCTAGCTTGAGCAGTTTGTCCTGGAATGGCTGGCAAGCTTTGGACTTCCTCAGTGCAACCAGCTGGGAATGCTGTCCCATGGCAGCAGAGCACATCCACCAGCCAGGGGGATGGCTGTGGAGATGGGATCAGGAGAGGGCAGAGCAGGACCGGACATGAGAAGAAGCCAGCACACACGCTGGCCAGTTCAAGGCACCTGGAAACACAGATCCTTCCATTTTTGTCCTGTGTTTTCTTATGCATAGAGTGATTGCTTATTTTCTGGAATGATTTTTTTCCTCAATAGAGGATCCTACGCTCCCTTAATGTAGTGTAGAGTTTGTGAAAGGAAATTATATATCTAAATAAACTCTGCTGCGCTAAGGGAGCCCATGCAGAGATCATTTTCATTACACAAAAAGATACGTTAGCTGCACAAGCTATTCATTTCATTTATTTATGTTTTTCCCCCCATGACTCAGGGTTAAATTTATAGCAGCCCCTGGAAATCATTTACAACCGGTCATCTGGGGAGAAAGCTGAAGCAAACCACATTTCATTCTTCCAGCTTGTTGAATTGAACACATGAAAGTCCCTCCAGTACAGCCCAGAAAACACCGGTGGGACTGTGCACACGCTCAGGAGATGATCCCACACCATCCCAATGAGCACAGACATGCTTTGGACAGCCCTGCTGACCACAGAAGCCCATGTGAGGTGACTCACCATGCTGACTTCCAGTTTGTCTCCCTGCATGGATTTCAGCCTCACCAGGGCATTGACCGCGCCGCTCACCAGGATCTCGTCAGCCACGTGGAACTTGAGGATGTTGGCAAGCTCCTTGGCATTACCTGGGGGAGGGGAAGAAAACCTTTACCTCTGCAAACCAGCATCAGCACTTGCTTCCCCATATTTCATGTGCTGGAATGGAATTACTTGCAAAACACCATGATTTCCCGAAAGCGCAAAGAAACAATGTAAAACCGAAAAAAACCAAACCAAAACTGAAAACCAGGCAGAAGGGCCTGGTTAGGGCATTGAGGCCATTCCTGCCTGGATAGGGCATGTTCCCAAGTCCAGACGGACACTCTCCCAATGTCCCACCTTGATACCCACCAAGCCTGCTCTACACATGAATTCTCTCTTTCTTGGGTTTTTGTCCCTCGTTCTCTCACTGTGCCAAGGGAGAACCTGCTTCTCAGAATGGACCTGCTTCTCTTGCTGCTTTCACTTCCCAAGGAAGTCTGGGATGGGGTGGGGAAAGACCCATGTGAAATAAGGAAGCAGACAGGGCATTCTGGTATTTTCAAATGTCACCAAGGGCAGTGTCACTTGGCAACAGTTCTCACAGCTGGGTAGGAAGGGGAAAAGTGCAGAAGTGACACTGATGCCTCATGGACTGATGCCCTGATACCGGCCCACTGGGTCTCTACTCATACAGCTGTGCTTTGAAACAGATTTTAGGAAGATAAGGTGCTTTCCCTGCACCGTCTGTTTCCCAGAAGGGGTGGTGATGTGCACAGCACAGGCCTGGTGCTTCTCCATCTTCTCCTTCAGAGGACACAGGGCCACTGACAAACCCCACAGACAGACAGGGTCACTGACAAACCCACAGACAGCAAGTGCAAAGGTGGCCTCCAGCCACAGAGCAGCTCCCTCAGCAAGGGGGACTTTTTCTTTCAATGCTTTCAGAGATGGTATGCAAGCTGTTTTCCACTATGGTTTTCCTAGGGTGGCCACAATTCACTCTGCACATCCCCACCAGCACAGTCCACTTCTACATCAGAGGCATAAGCTAAACATTTGTGTGAGAAAAGAACATCTGAAGTGTCTGCATCTGGGAATCTTCATTCCTGCAGCCATTTACAATGGCTGCAAAACATTTCTGAAATTTTTATACATTAAGCATAAGACTGGACTGATATTACTGGTTCCTCATCCCTGCACTTAAAAGGATAACAGCTACCATGGGCAGATGCTTCCCAAATTATGATGTCAGTGTTTGGCTGGCTTTTAATGACATGAAGACATTACATCCAAATACCTGACATTGTTTCCAACCACAACCAATTTTCAACATGAACAAAATAAATCATGCTGCTTATCCAGAAGGGAGTTATTAAACATTCCCATGCTTTTTTCCACATCCAGCCTGCATGCCTGTGTTCTTCAGGATACTGGTCTTCATCTGAGCTAGAATGGGACATTGTTGGCTTCCTAGGATTAGACTGGACCTCCTGCTTTGTCCACGTACAAGGAGAAGGAGAAGCAGCCCCAGCCTTTTATTACTTAAATTTCATACAGTGTGACTTGAGGCTGGATGTGGATCATGTCTTCTCTTTGCAAAACTTACTGCAGACACCCTGCTCCTGTGTGGTCAAGAGTCACGGTCTCACTTCTTTCATCCCTGAAAAAGGCAGAGGCCTCACTGGTTCTTTTAGAAATATCTGGGAATTATCTCGCTTACACCACCAGGAGAGCCAAATTAAAAGTCACAGTGAGTTTATGACACACACTACAAACATGTCTTCCAAGAACACAGGCAGTACAAACCCCAGCTGGGGAATCCAGTGCCACTCTGTGCATCCTCAGCTTTCTGCTCATACAACTCCGTTGGGTAGGAAGCTCATGTTTCCAAGAGACAGAGCCAAAGAATGAGATAGAGCAGAGGAGCTTGGCCATTCCTCCCAGCATCACAGCAGACACACACAGCAGCTCGTCACTCAGAAATTCTGGAGATGCTCACCCAGCAGCTTGTTGAACTCCCCCTGGGGCATGGCTTGGAAAGCCTCGTTTGTCGGAGCGAACACCGTGAAGGTTCCCGGCCTGTTCAGGTTCTCTGTCAGACCTGCAGACTGGATTGCAGCCACCAACGTGCTGCAAAGCAAACATGCATCAAATGCTGCACCGCAAACCACTTCAGCTGCGTGCCGGGCTCAAGAGAGAGCTGGGAAGTTACAATTGTGAAATCCTGCTGGGGTCCAGCAAATCAAATTACCAAAAGAGTGATTAGGGAGGAAATGAGCCTGTGAGTTCAACCAGAACGTGTGAGAAATGCCAAAGCAACCTGGGAGCGCTGACTCCATGGGGACCAGATGGTATGGGGAGTCACGGAGGCCTGGCTGCGGTGGATCTGATGGGCAGGGATGGCTTCAGAGCCAGATTCTTATGGTATTAAGGGAGCTATTTACTCTTGGCTCACGGCCGACTGAGGGTTATTTGAAGTTTCACTCCCTATAATTTAGAGAGACCATGGTTTTGGAAGCTCTTTCTGTGCTAAAAAAACCATATACATTGCCATGACTACAGCCCATAATAAATAGAAACGGCTTTGGCAGCGCTTCTGCTCCTAACTTGCACTTGGGAAGAGCAGAAAAGTCACCTGAAGCGATGGTCTGCCTTGAGAACATCCATCACTGAGCCAGTCGGTGGAGTCAACATTTTGTCCACACTAAAGAGGGTCCCAAACCTTCCCCTCTTGTCATGGGCAGCAATGCAGGCATTTTCAATGCAAAGGTTCTGCAAACATAATGGCAGAAAAGAAAATTTCATCAGAATATGCTTGGAGAGAGAGATGCTCATACTTTCCACAATGCTCATTTCCACTTTTCACACGTTAGATAACATTAGAACACAGAGCATCACTCAGCCCCAAGGAGCACAGCACACGGGAAGGACTCACATTCCGGTACACAAAAACTCTCAGCTCCTTGTCCCCCAGAGTCTGCAGCTTCTGTCCATGATACAGATATTTAGAGGAGAGCTGGTCTTTAACAATGTGGTTCAGAAGCAAGTTTCTCATGTTGCTGTCAATAACAGGGAGTCCATCTGCAGCACAAAGTATGGAAAAAAGTGATTCACTTAAAAAGGCTATTGAGACATTAAAAATCATTCAGTACAGAGCATTAGCCACATCAGCTTTAAACTGTAAACCTAGATGCCATGGCCTCGAGGTATTTGAGAGAGGATTTGCATATTTGTGCACTGAAATTTGGCTGAAGCCTGTTTGAAGGAGATCTGTGGCCCAAACTGATGGAGGAAAGGGATTTAATCTCCGGTTTACCTTTGAACACATTATTCACTGGGGCAAGGAGGGTCACTCGCTCACTGCCAGTTAGATGAGAACTGAGACCAGCTTGTCTGAAAAGGTCTGTAGACTTGGAGACTTCAGATTCTTGTGCCAACTCAAACACAGTCTTAGCTGAAAAGAAAAGCAACACATAGTAACCTTGCATTAAAGGTTATCCACTCATCACTAGGCCCTCTAAATCCAGGACTTCCTTGGCAAAACAGACAAAAGAAAGGCAGAAAGAGCACTGCAGAGAGGCACCAGTACCTGAGTCTGGGATCAGCAGCTCATTAACAAAATGTATGACTCCGTTGGTTGCCAGGACATCCTTGTTGGCAATGATGGGCTTCCCGTTGAGGGTCAGCTCTTCCCCACTGCAGCCCACGTCCAAGGTGGTTCCTTCCAGAGTCTCCATGGTCAGGCCAGCAATGATGGCCTCAGCACACATGGCTGACTTCAGGATGTGATGGTTCAGCAGGTCTGTGAGAGGGGAGAGTGTCTTAGTGAGCTGCAAAAGCCAGCTATGAAATATTGCAGCTTTCAGGGGTCCTGTTCAATGGCCACGGTGAACTCCATAAAATGCAGTCACTTTAAATTGAGCTGATTTTAATTCCACAGCCTGTGAAATAAAAATGCCCAAAAAGCATCACTTTTATACACTTCTGCCAACTTCAACAGGCTTCACATGGGTACTCAACTCACTTGTCAGGGGAAGTTACACTGATTAGATATTACTTTTCTTGCATCTTGCTGGATCAATAGAAACCACCAGCGCATTAAGTGCTAAAAGAAAACACAGAAAAGGGAGTGCTTTAGCTCCCCCATCCATATCTGGATGCCACTCCTGCCATGTCTACACATCTACAACCAAAGGGAGCTGGGCTGCCCAGTTAAAATGATGGACTCTGTCACATCTGTTTGCTGCAGCTCTTGTCAGAGTGTATCAAGGAGCTGTTGACTTGTGCTTGAGAAAAAAATTTAGAACTGAAAAATACTCTTCAGTGTCCCAATGGCCTCAGTAAACAAGCACTTACCCCTCAGGGCTTCTGGGTCTCCCAGGATCCTGTTCAGTGTTTCTCGTGGGATCTTCTCAAAGGCTTCGTTGGTCGGAGCCAGGAGTGTGTACTGGCCTTCGCTTTCCAGCAAGCTGCTGAGGTCAGACGCAGCCACAGCAGTCTTCAGAGAAATAGGGAGAGAGGGAAAAACACATTCAGTCAGAATATGAAGGTCAGAAACTTTGTCCAAGGACACACTAAGGGCCAGACTTATTAAGGCTTTTATAATTTCAGAGGACTTACAAAAAAATCCTGAATAGCTTCATTCAGCACTTTGGTCCCTTTATAAATTTGACCCAGCCCCATGGTTCTCTGCTGTTCCAGAAATTTGAGTACAAGAGCCCTTTTTTTTTTGGCAAGACTGAGAGCTAGTTCGAATACCCAGATATGCCTGGAAAGGCTCACAGTACTTCCAGTGAATAACTCAGATCAGAACCCACAGCTGGCTAACTGCAAATCCCCTGTGTGTTTTCCTTAATTTGGCAAATATCAAGGCAAATAAATCAAGACTCATCAAATTGGAACAGTTAACATCTCCTGAGGCTAAGATTCCCCTACAAGAGTGAGGAGACAGAATCAGTGTCTCTCTTTTCTGAGCAGCCACAGAAAGGTGACAATTTCTGTGATAAAACCCTGCTTGCACTGATAGCAAACACTTCTCTTCCTAAATCAAGAGGAGCTGCATTAGTACAAGGATGTCATCAGCAGCTCCAGGCTCACAGCCCACGACACGGGCAAAGCTCTTCAGGACAATTCACTGGCAGTGGGATGAGAGAGCCTCTTTAAGGAGACCTGGAGCAGGCGTGTGCTGACTCACCCGGAGGGTTTCCAGGCTGTCCTCAGTCTCAATGACCTGCTGGATGGTGTTGGTGGTGGTGGCGATGACTTTGTCGATGACATGAACCACTCCATTGGTGGCGTGGTGGTCGGCTTTCAACAGCCTGGCACAGTTCACAGTCACAATCTGCAGAGGGAAACACCCATGGGGCGTTACATGCGCTAAAACCAGAAGGTAAAGCAGCCTCTGCTGCTGTTCTTGTTCTATTTCAAATGCAGCGAGAGCTTTATGGAATCAGCAAGAGCAGAAATTTGATTTCCTTAAAAGACACATCAAAAGTGAGAATGTTCTGTGAAAAATGTTTGAAATATTTCATGCTTAAAGAGCTTTGAAAATCATCAGTGGTTTTGTCTACCCTCAAGACTGAGGAAATAGGCCAGATCCAATACTTGGGCAAGCAGAATAACACAGCAGCGGGGGCAACTGCCCTGCAACAGCACTGAGGAAACCATCTGCTTAAAAATATTCTTTTCAAACTCCTTCATAACAAGTATCTTAAATTAGTAGCTGTCAACCCAAGCATTAAAGAGACCTGGAGGTCCCAGGACAGTGCAGGAGCTGCAAGGCAGCAGAAAGGCAGATCTGCTGTGGGTAGGTTTAATATGAGGAAGAACTTCTTTACTGTGGGCAGCCATGCACTGGAACAAGTTGCCCTGAGAGGGTGTGAGGTCTCCCTCACTGGAAATATCCAGAACCATGTGGATGCAATCCCGTTCCATGTGATCTGGGATGACCCTGCTTGAGCAGGGAGGTTGGACCAGGTGACCCACTGTGGTCCCTTCCAGCCTGAGCCACTGTGACTCTGTGAATGCCTTACCCCGTTGGGATAGTGGTGGATCTGGATGGGCAGGTTCTGGTACATGGAGTTTAGTGTGGTGCCGTGTTTCAGATCATCTGTGAGGACCCGTTTGTCCACCATGTGGTAGCGGAGGGCATTGAGCAGCTCAATGTTAACGTTGCTCACTAAGGAATCCAGAGTTTCCTGAAAATCAGAAAAATCAGTTTTTCAGTACTGAGTGCAATTAGGCATCTGTCAGGGAGTACCAGGAGGTCTGGCTGCACCCAGGGTGCTCCCAAGGTGGGGGTGTGGGCAGGAATATTGAGTGATTCATTCAGCCTCATCCCATTTGTGTAAATTAAGAGCTCAGCTTTCTCAAATCTTTATCTTTTGCCTGACAAAAGCAGCCAAGAGCTGTGACACCTCATCCTTGGCACACAGAGGGGTGATTGCAGCTCCAGAGCGGGATCATTGCATTGAAATGAGCAGGAAGGCAAAAGGGCCACCGACAAATACACTAAATGACCTTTCCCAATAGCAGCATCCCTGCCCAAGGGGCTCTGCTGGTGCATTTGGGGCAGAGGCTTGGCACTGGGGAGACCCATAAATATCCCCCCTCCCTGCCCTAGTAATTGCTCTTGTTTGCAGGGATTCTCGACTGGAATGGGAGCAGGACAGCAGTGACCACTTCAGGAGTAGAAATATCACAAGACATGGAAAGAGAAAATCAAAATGAATGTAAAGGAAATGAGTATCTAATTGAGCATGGGACACACTCATGTGAGAATTACTGAGTCTCCAGTTGGGACTGACTGCTTGTACAAATTAAGAGCAGCCAGAATGGCGATGTAAGGGTCAACAAGAAAACTGCTAAGGGATAGGAAGCTTCTTACTGCAGGTCCCAATTCAATCCCTAATGGTAACAGGCAGGGAAAACTGAATGAGGGGATTTCTACATCCACATCTCTCTGGTGATGGGATTCTTCAGACACAAAGCTCTAGAGCTGTTGGACCACTACAGTGATAATCGTCTTGGAAATCCACAGTCCTTCCTCTATCAGTACTATGTCTATCCTGCCAGACCCCTGCAGAGCTGGATCTCCACTAGGGACAACCAGAGGAAGAGGAGAAAACAGAGGAATTATCTTACAGCAGACAAGGATGCCCAGGCCTCATTACTGGGAGCAAAAATTGTAAAACTTCCCGGTCCTTCGATTTCTGGCCTTAGGTTGGAGCGGTCGGAGTAGAGCTGTGTGGTGGAAGACCCAACCACTCCCAGGGTTTCATAGATGTTGGAAAGTGGCAGAGCTGAAAGAAGAGAAGGTTAAGTTCCCAAAAACATCATTCCTCCTTGTGGCTGAATTAAAGCATAGCTGGTGAGAACACCTGGGGAAATGAAGCACGTCAGGGGATGGGTGTCTGTTCAATAATTAGATAAAAAATGATCATAGCCTGACAGCTTCACCCTCAATTACAGCAGTAATCCAGGATCTACTGTGTTCTTGCAAGTTTGAATGGACTTATTCTGGATTTATGCAAATGTGATTTAGGCAAGCAAAGATATTGATCACTTTCACCCAATCCTGTTTGTATCCCGGTTTTTGGGATTTGGTGTTGGACACTGCTGGTGTCAGTGTCCATTGACCACGTGCACCAGCCCATGTGGTTAGCTTGGAGGCACCAGACTTTTGTGGATGAAAGTGTTCCAAGAGCAAAAGCAGAAAGTGGCTTTATTCAATAAACCCAATTTATTCACTCCCAATATCAACTGTATTTTCTCCTAAATAAAACTGTGCTAACCCCATGCTTGCCAAAATGTTCAAGGCCACATTGGACAGGGCTTGGAGCAACCTGGTCTAGTGGAAGGTGTCCCTGCCCATGGCAGGGGGTTGGAAGCAGATGATCTTTAAGGTTACTTCCAATCCAAACCATTCTATGAATCTATGAATATAAAAATGAGCAGAGATTGGCAGAGCTGTTTATTACCCTATCATTCCTTTGCACTGAATTTCCAATACAGATATATTACTTGCTGGAATAAGAAGTTCCTTATGGCCTTCCCATGCTCAATTAAGTTCAGTTACATCCAAGGTTCTAAGATGTCTGGAACATTTAGCATGCTTTGGAGCTGATCTGACCCTTGGCTGGTGTTCCACCGAGTCCATTCTGACTTGTTCATGGCAATATTGTGCATAAATTGCAAAAATGAAATCCACTTCGAGCAATTTTATAACATTTCCCTTTACTAGGCAGCTGTATAGTTTTAAGAAGTCCAAGAAATGTCAAACTTATTTTTACCAGCTGGGCAGCCTTTTTCTCCAGGCACTTTCTCATATCCAGGACAGCACTCGTAACTGATTACTCTGGAATAAGAGATGGATACGGCAGATTAACCAAGTGTCTCACAGCTTTTTCTCTATTTGCTACAGTTTGGGGTCCATCCATATTTGGGAATGTTTCCAAGCAGACTCTTCATTAGAAATACAGACTTTCAACAAAAGACTAACCACACTTTTATCTCCTTCAGGCCTGCATGTTGCCAATTTCTCAACAGACAAAAGCAGACACAGTTTCTTTTCAAAACCACGCTTTCCAGGGGACTTTATACGAACAGTGGATGGAAGCTGATTCCACAGTCCCAACAAGACTGCCAGTGCTGGTTCATCTGGGCACGCTTCCCATGGGATTTGGGGATCTCCCCAGCTGACTGCTGCTGTCACATCTCATCACTGTTCAGGCAACACCCCCAGCTCCACCGTGGCTGTTGGACCACACCAGCAAAGCGTTTCCCTCTCATTTCACCCTGTTTTTGTGCACCACCAGGAATGATGGCCATACAAAAGGCAGACCTGGAGGGAAAGGAGAGCCCTGTTCTCAGATATGTGCACTGGCACAAGGACTCAGGAAAAGCCCTGCAAGGAGAAACTTCACCAGTGGTGAGAAGTGCATGCACAGGCAGCCTGGGCAGTGCCACAGCACAGCTGTGTCCATGTGAGCACCCTCTGAGCAGCACGTCCTTCTGACTGGCAGCACCTTCCCCTCCTAAACACAAAGGGCTCAGAGGCACCATCCCAGGCTGTCCTGACAATTTGCAGACCCTAAATAAGTGAGAGCTGCCTGAAAACCACATCCATGATCTGCAGCTCAATGGGAAACAATCATCTGATTCTCAAAGGTGGCCATTTGAGGGAACGTGGCTTGATATTAAGAGGGAGAAGAAAAAAAAAAAAAAAAAAAAAAAAAAAAAAAAAAAAAAATAAAAAAGGAAAGAGGAGAAAAATCAATCCAGAAGCTGCCTGTTTATTTTTCCCAGAGGATTATTTCACCTATGGCTCTATGCTCGGTATGAAAGTAACAAGGCCACCTGATTGATGGGCTGAGAGAGGCAGGGGATAGGTGTTCCTCCCAAGGAGAAGCATTTCCTCTGTGCTCCCAGTTGTATTTGAGACAAGAAGGATGCTGTATTGCTGAGGGTCAGCACACTCACTCAAAGAGAGGGGAAAATCCTCCAGCTTCAGATATTTGTCATAATTTTAAAACTGTTAACAAACAGTGGAAATGCCTGGGGTTTAATAGGGAATTCTTCAGGGCAATTAAGAGCCAGAAAGTGAAACAAATACCTGCTTTTCTGTGACAGAAGCAAATAAATTCTGTGTCACGGTTTCCTAAGAGAATTACAAAGCAAACCCAGACTGATTGTCTAGACATTATATATTCCATGTGGGAAAGAGTTTGCCTAAAGCAATCCCTTCCTTTGACTACTGGAGATCTTAACACCCCGCTGCTCCACTTTCCCAGCCCCCCTGTCTCGTGTTCATTGGAAACATACTCTTTCTTCCCCCACCACTTCCCTCCCCTACCTCCAATTTTCCTTTTTTTCACCCTAGAAACTAAATCCAGTCTAGACAGTTCCCTTGGTTCAGACCTGTAATCAAAGATGAAGAGCTGATTAAAGAGAAATCTTTCCAAAGTGCTGATGAAGGCTTTAAAAGCCTTACTTATAGATCAATTGGAGATTAATGAGCTGCTCCAAAGGAGTAGGACTTGGATGCACACAGCCTGTGGCACACACCCCAGGTGCCTGCCAGGAGGGGAGGGATCCAGATACCTGGTCAAGTGGAAGATGTCCCTGCCCATGGCAGGAGGGTGGAACTGGATGGTGCCTCAGGTCCCTTCCCAGCCAAACCATTCTGTGATTCCATGACTGCACCTCCTGCTTTTCACTGGGTTTGTGGGCATCTCCAGCAGGAAGGGAAGCTCATGGCAGGAAGCACCAAGGCAGAAACAGGGCCAGCTCCACTTGGGCAGGGACTCCCAAGTCCCGTGTCTCACTCTCCCACCGAAGGTGGCCGTCAGCATCACCTGGTACCTGTCTGGCACATCACCAATCTGAGCACTGGCAAACTGCTGCAAAGGCCAGGGGAGCACAGAGGTGCTCAGCCAAGGCTTGGCACCTACAAGGAGCCAGAGATGAGGGTTATAAAACACAGCCTCAGCTTCAGGCATTTGGCCTCCCATGGCTGGTGGACAAGGTGGAAACAAAAGACTACCCAGCCCACCAAGGGCACCATCCAAGGGGTTGCTCAGGGGTGGCCCCATGTCCCCAACTGGTCCTGCAGCACCTCCAGCCCTCGGAGAGGAGCAGCAGAGCCGTGGCTGAATGATGTACTGCATCTCAGCGCTGCCATGCCCTACATCCACAGGGGAGGGAGGCTGCTCTTGGCACCTCCTGCTCCAGCTGGGTCAGAGCCACAGCCTGCTGCCCAGGGAGGAATGCTTCCCTTGAACACCTCCCAGCCACTGCTCCACGCTCTGGGTTCTGCACAAAATCCTTTGGAATTGCCCAGTCCATCCCTGTTTCTGCTGTCTGCTCAGAGCCCACAGCACATCCACCGGGACACAGCGGATGCCAGCGATGTGGGTAGGATTAGCACTGCCCTCACACAAAGAGCATTTGTCAGCCACCCTGCAACGTCTTGGCCACAATTTCCTGACCTCCTCTTGAGTAATTTCAAGTAAAATCTATAGTTTTTTAGCCTCTGGTTTTCTTTAATGTCTATCTGTGTCTGCCTGCAGAAGCAAGCTCCTTTAGTTTAGGCTTTTATTAGCCATTGTTCCACTGCTGTTGCATTCTTAGGAGCTGAAATTAAATTTTAAGTGCATTTTTCAAGGTAATAAAAATAAGCTTAGGCATATATTAGTGAAAAAAGATCCATTTGTAATAATTTCCTGTAACAAAGCCCATATGTTTTGTTTTTGTAAAATAAGTTCCTGTAATTTTTTTTCTAAACTGAGGTAAGTACATCACACATGAAAAAAGGAAAGTTAGTTCAAAAGGAAAAAAAATCTATTAATGGGTTATTCATCAAAAAAATAATCAAAACCAAAATTTATGAGTTGTTTTTTCATTCTCAAGACAAAACAGTATGTGGGGATATGTTCCATTGCAACCTTAATTCTGGAAGAATGAGTCCAGTGCAAAAGGGAAGGAGAAAAATATAAAATACATATGCAAAATGATAAAAATATACCCTGAATAAACTATATCTTTGACTTTGGAATAACCAACAGTGGAAAGTTACCTAATTACCAAAATACTTTTGTCTCAGCGCTTGTTGAAATCAAAGCAGTGTCAGACTTCTTGCCAACTATCTTATCTCCCTTCATCAGCAGTGATAAAAACTCTACATAAATCCTCTACCTAATTCCTCTGTGTGACTGTGTGAGCCAATACTTCAGCGGAGAAAAACAAATTAAACAAACAAAAACAAAGCAGATAAAGAGGTAGGAGTCTTCTTCTGCTGCATGAGTTAAAATTTCCATTGTGCACAAACAGCCCCAGTGGAGTAACTCCACCCCAGTGGGCCAGAGGATGCCTCCCAAGCACCAAATGCACAAAGCCCCCAGAGTCCCCTGTGCACAGAGCGTGTGAGCTCCTTGTTTCTGCCAGCAGCCAGGGAGGAGCTCAGCACAGCACCTGCAGCTCCCCAGGGGCTGAGCCCTCCCAGCCTGGGGCGAGGCCAGCACTACAGACCCAGCACATCTGGGATTTTCAGGCTGGCTTCCCTCGCTGCTCCAGTCACTCCAAGCCTCCCGATGCAGGATGTGATCACTCCACAGGGAGTGAAGTTATGCTACAGGCTTGCAGCAACTTCTCTGCCTTCCTTGCTGAGGGATGAATTTCTCTGCTCTTTGCCAGCTCTGCAGGAGCTCGGCTTTGCTCCTCAGCAGTTCCTGCTCTCTCGCTGACCTCCCTCCCCACTACCTGTTTGAAACAGTGCTCAGAGCAGGAAAAGGGAAGAAGCTAAAGCACTCAGAACTGTCCTAGAGCCAAGCATCTCACCTGCAAGTGGAGCTTGTGGCACTGCTGACCCTTTAAGCAAATAGAGAGGAAAACAGCCAGGTCAAACGTGAAGCAGAGGAGATGGGTTAAGTGTCTCCTTCCCAGGACTGCTGTTCTCAGGTGGGAAAAACCTTTCACGAGGAGGAGAAAATGACCATGCTTATGCAGCTCCACCTTCCCCCTGGGGCTGATGGAGAGGACCACGAACACAGCTTTAGGAGAGGACTGCTGACTACAGATCCCAAGCAAAGGCTGGATCCACCCAGTCATGATAAACGTGCCAAATCCTGATTTTTTTTCAAGGATTTAAGGGTATCCTCAAAACCTCTCATGGACCAGCTCAGTCCAACAGGAGGGGCCAGTTTGGAGGTTCATGCTGAGCACCATCAGCCATGCCCACCTGACCTCCTGGGCTCTGGCACCCGAGCACGGCACAGCATCACACTCCTGACACTGCTGTAAGAATTTGACTGCTGCAGCATAATGCATCATGTCCTTTATAGCCCAAATGACTCCTGATTGCTTCCATATGCCAGGCACACCATGTCCAGTGGGAGCCATCACAAGCAAACATTTGTAATCAGAGCTGTCCCAGGGTCCCCCGGAAAATCTGAGTCAAGGCACGTGTCTTTTGTTCTGCACCAGCACCGCTAAAGGGGAAGCAGGGCCCAGGCTCAGGAATGACTGGGAGGAGAGAAGACAATAACACCCATTGAGGAGATGATGTAAAGCAAAGAATAGTGAGGGAATTCTGTGGATAATGGAAAGATTACCTCATAGGTTAACAGGCAGGTTAATGGTCTGTGTGCTTTTCTCTCAGTGATGCATCACTGGGTGAAACACTTGGGTAAAAGCAGAGAAAATGAGGTAGAGGGAATCAACCCATCTCCTCAAATGCAATAATGAAATACTGCCAGATGCCAGTTATACCACCTCCACCTCGAGATAAGTGGATGAGTTTGTCTGTGCCAAATACAGCTGCACACTTGGTGTACATAAGGTTAGCTTCTCACTTGCTTCAGAGCTAAAGAAATCCATGGCTGGACTGCTTTGCCTTTCAGTGACCACAGCTGCAAAACTCTCCCACATCCACAGCTGAGTCGTGTTTTCTTTGGAGACATGCTAAGCTACTCTGTTATCAGAAAAGGCAATCATGTGACCATATTGCCACGCCATAAACTTGTCCATTTTATGTCAAGAAGCACCATTATTCAGCCAAGATGACAACCTGAACTCCAATCTCCCAAGTTAAGCCTTCCCAAAATTTTGTTTGTGGAACTAAGGGGAGGGCGTCTGATTGTTTTGTTTTTACAATATTGCCTCTCTCTCTTTTTTTTTTTTTTTTTCCTTCTTTTTTTTTCTTTTACTTTTTCTGTAAAGACAAGTGGACATAAGTAAGACAATGCATGCACACTACATGGCGCAGCCAGCAATACATCCTCCTGAAGTGCAGAATTTTCCTCCTTAGGGCAAATTCACGTGAAGTACAATGAAAGGCCAAAAGCTATGCACAGCCATGACTCCTGGTTTGCTTCCCTCCTTCCCACACCAACCCCACACATGAATCATGAATCCTGACAGCCAGCTGTCACAGCTAAACCAAGGATGGCAACCCAAATCTGCAGTGAAGAACAGCGTGTTGCTATAGATCTAATTACAATATACGCTGAGCCATAAGGGAAACAAATGAGAGGAAATTTTTTTTTCTCTCCTGTTCTTGATCCTGCAGATCCAGGATGAAACCTGGCCCACAGGTCTGATCCCACAGCCAGGACTGCTCAGGGAATCTTTGTGCTGACCCTGGGAGTTGTGATGGTCTCTGCTGTGGGCCAGCAAGGGTGTCCAAAAGCCCAGTCTGGACTACAGCAAAGAAAAAGGTTCTCTGCTCCTGCTCCACAGCCTGGCAGATAGTCAAGCATGCATAGCCTTAATTATCTGCTGACTGCATCTTTCAAATGAATGTCCTGAGGCTGCTCACACAGATCCTTCATGCAACAGCTACTTGAATATTATTGTTTGCAATTTTAGACGTGGAATTGGCCTGCAAGTCTGATTAACTTTCCTGGTGGAGTCGGAGAGTGTTGGCTAAAGCTGACACCTCTTTCCTTTTATTTGTTTTCCCTTCCAAAGCAAACAGAGGGAGATGAATTTTACATTCTCTCCAATATCCAACAGCTCTGGGCTGCCTCTTTTTTCCCCTTTTTTATTTCTCAATTCCAGGCAGCATTGAGCCTATCATGGAGACAGACAGTACTAGAAAACATCTGGCACACACTTCATTACAGCACAGAGAGCTATATAAGTATATATAGAAATGCAATTAGAATAAACCATCAGGATTTATATTTACATGGCACTTTTCATCCTTAACATCAAAGTGTTTTAGAAAAACAAGTATTTCTTAGGGGGTAAAAAGCTAAGCCAATTTTTAACACAGTCACACATGGCACACCTATCATGGGCTCTGACATCCCACATCTGCTTCTGCCACCCAGCACCCACCTCCACAACGGGGTCTTTGGGGAGACCCTGTCTGGCACCCAGGGACTTACGTGGACTTCCCGCAGATCTTTCTCTGGTACCACTGCTTGCAGTTGGTGAAATATTTCCTGTTGGTGCCGATCAGCTTCTGCACCGCGCACACATTGGGGCTGCAGGGAACGACAGAGCAGAAGAGGGTCCTGTAAGCCTCCGTCCTTCCAGTGCTGACCCCCAGCACGGAACCAGACCCCACCCAACTGTGCCTGGAGAGCCCTGCTGGGATGGCAAGGGAGGAAACCTTGAGAGCTGCAAGTCAGCTGGCTCAGTTTAGGCCTACAATGACTAGCATGAAGTGGAGGAAGCAGTGAAAGAGATCTCTCTTGACTCTTCCAGAGCATCTCTTTCTTCACTGAGTGAAAATTCTTGACTTTTTTCCATGTTCCACCTCTCACCAAAATATAAAGAAATCAAGTAAAAATACTTTGGTCCGAATTTCCATGGTGAAGAGCTACTTAAAATTCAAAATTCAGCTAAAACTCACTAAAGTTATGCAATAATACGAATCCTTGCAAAAGAAACTATTATTCTATTGTCCAGGACATAAAAAAGATAAGACAGATATTTATCAGCCTACAGACTTGCACCAAACCCAGAACTTTGGCTGTAGGATAGATTCAGCAATTTCTGGACATGAATGCTGAATGAGGGGAAAAGGAGCAGTGGCACTGCCCTCCCCTGTTTCAACACACCAGATATGACAACGCTGATCAAGAGGGGCTGTGTCAGCCCATAAGGTACCAAGAGCTCCTGCTCAGCCAAAAAAACCTGGTGGCTGGTGTTCCATGTGTGAGTAACCCTGCAGAGAGCTGACTGCAGCCCTGCAGCTTTCTAAGAAGTGGTATCACCGTGAGCACAGATGTGGTCAAGCTGGAGCTGGGAGTTTCCTTGCTGCTGGTTTGGCCAGCACAGCATTTCCCTGCTCTGCCTGGCTCGCCCTCTCTGTGGTTTGTGGCCAGCAGCCCTGCCTGGCCACATGTGTAGGCAAAACATGGTCAGCACAAAAGATATGATTTATGGATCTGGGTTGCAAGGTCATCAACTGCCTCTGGGCTTGAGGCGCAGCAAATGCTCGAGCAAGCTGAGGATGCTTAGTCCAGCTGAGGCTGGATTCCCAACACCACCGCCACGTCCCAGTTGCAGCAGCATCACCAAAAGTATGCACAGTATTGGCTGCCAATACTTGAAGGGAAAACAAATAATTAAGCAAAACACATAAATCATCACTTCAGCCTGTCAGAAGTGCTGTGTGCTGTCCGAGGCAGACTTTTCGTTTGCACAAACGAAACTCCGAATGGGGTCTGGAGATGCTCTTGTGAAGGTCTTGTTGATCTGCTCAGGAGAACAGGCAGCAGCCTGTGTCCCGCTGCGTTTGACCGAGGCGCTGCCCGCTTGCCCCCCAAAATGAACAAAAGCAGAGTTTGCAGCCCAACCACCAAGTCCTCCTGCGGCCGTGCTTGCTTTTCAGCGGCATCCCAGAACGGGCCATCATTAGCGTGAATTAACCTGAGGGTCTCCTCCACGCCGGCTGACTCCAGTGCCAACCTCGGCGGGAGCCTGGCTTGCTTTCAATGAGCCTTTGTTGGCGCGGCTGCTGCAGGGCGCTGCGGAGGCAGCATCCGACCCTGCGTGTCCCAGGCACCTCCATCCTGCCCCGAGGGGAAAGAGAGGACCTGCGGGACCTGGGCAGGCTCAGCCCATCGTTTCCCTCATTACCGCCGCATCCGGTAATGGTAGTTTGTTTCTTCATGAAAGGATTTCATTCAGTTTCTCTATATAAGGCAGCGAACAAGCAGCAAGAACCTACTGACAAAAAAGTTAGAAATCACAAACCCAAACTTTCGGCTGGTGCAGACTGGCCCAGACTCAGCAACTTCCAAGCCAAATCATCACTTAGAGAGACGTCTGTGCTCTCTGACTCAGCCCACCTTGGCCACCCGGCCCCGCCGTGCCGAAATACGGTTCCAATTACATCGAAATTCCAAACCTTGCCTCAATTTTAACATCTGGCTGACGGCAGTGGACAATCCCTCTAATATTCATCTTGACAAGCCTGGCTACTGAAGGACTTGTTTGATCACTTCCCCCGCATCCCCGGGAGCAGCCTGCCAAGAAAACCCTTGTGCCTCCTGCACGGTATTGAACTGCCTTGGGGCTGCAGCTCTGTGAGGCTGCTCCTCCCTCCCTGACTTATGGGGGAAAACTTCTTTCCAGTTTTTCCTCAGCGTGGAAAAATCCCTGCTCGGGACTGTGTTATCAATGATTCCCGCAGGCACGCTGTAGTAGCGGCTCCCCGCATTGCATGTTCTGGTTCCTTGCCCAGTCTGGCTTAAAATGAATTTGTCAACACTCTTCCCTCTCCTCGTTGGAGTTCATCACCTCTGCCATGCCGTTCCCAGCCAGCCACGCTGACTCCAGGATAAAACTGCCTATTGTTCCCCTTCAGCCAAAGCCTTTTGCTTGGCAGCAGCAGCTGGGAGCTGCTGGGACAGGGGCTGCGCTTGGGAAGAGGCTGAGAAAAAGCAGGAGTCAATGTACAGCCCCAGATACCTGTGCTGGCTGTGGCCATGGCACTCCCCAGCATCACCTTGTGCCCAAAAAGCTGGGTGGGTTTGGGAAGCGCACTCCTACATTTTCATCTTCAGATGTTAATGTTCCTTATGCACTTTTCAGCTCCTCTCACTGACTTGAGCTGGTTCATTTTTAAAAAAGTTAATTAAGACATACAAGTTTTGCTGTAGAGCCAAGCTCTGCCTCCCAACTCACTCTCGGCTCAATAGGGGCATTGATGGTGTGGGGGATGCTCGCAGCAAAGGGTGAAAGTCCTGCTTGCACATCCCTCTGGAGCTGGCTCCTGCAAGCAATACAACATGTCCAACATCCAGGATGTTTTGGGCTGGTTTTGTGTTGCTGTATCTCTTTGGCACATCATTAATCAATGCTCAAAATTCCATGTAAGTTCAAAAGTTAGCTTGGTTTAAATCACTCTTTCCATCAGAATGGGAGCAGTGAGCAAAGAGCTGTGATCAGCTACACTGGGTTTATCTCAAGTCAGATGGAAGTTCTGGAATTCCAGTTCCTTGTGTCTTCCAGAGATCTCAGGCACCAGAGTGGGCCACAGTCACATCTCACCCAGAGCCGCTGTTAATTGTGCAGGGAGTAGTGTAACAAGCTTCTCTGTGCAGAGATGAGTGCCTTACACCAGGACTGCTCTAACTTATTCAGCCTGAGCAAACTTCAATCTCAGGGCTATCAGCAGAACTATTTACCTGGTTTCACATCACACAGAGATGGTGAACAAGATTCACTGTATTTCTACGTAAATCACTGCAATTCTGGCATTATTGACAAATAGATAGCAGGTCAGAATTAGCCTCTTGGATTGTGTCCCTGATCAGACATACAAACAGAACATCCCTCATCGTAAATTCTGGCCTGGATCTCTGCCAGAGAATGTGTCAAATTGCAATATCTAAATCTTGGGAGTTTTTTTTATTTAAAGTATTTCATGACCCTGCTTCCAGCAACACACTTTAACAGAAGCTTCAACTCAATCACTGCCACCATCCTGAGAGATGGAAGCCAGCTGAAAGTTCTTTCATCCTTTCACCATTCCTAATACATTTTAAAAACAATGGGAACAACTATTCACCTTGGGTTAGTTTTCTGCCTACTAGTGAAGTACTCACTCTATAACAGGCTGTGTATCAAGCAAGAGAGGTCTACATGAATTTTTCCACAGGTCTTATCTTGTTAGGTTTATGAGTAAATAAGTGATTATTTTTGTTGAGAAAACTTCCAAGTTTAACTGGGATTTCCAGTCAAAGAGTAAATTGGTGCTGACATGGAAGGGATTTTCCTTTTTTTTTCCTCCTATAAATTAATGAAAATGAGAATTCTTTACACAAAATCTTTGACGGCTCAAAATCTAGGGATTTTTATCCCCTTTTTCTTTGGCAGGGATAAAGCAGCATTGAAGGGTCTGAACCGACATCTGCCATACTAAGTTTCGCGATGGAAAGGCAGAAAAGCTATAGAAAGAAAAAGTTCCCAGAAGATGAAAGAGGAAGAAACGAAGCAGCAGTTACCGAGAGCGCTCCCCACGGTGCCCGCACAAAGAGCCCGCGGGGCTGCGGGACCGCACCGGGCGCATCCCCGCGGCGGGACTCGGGCAGACGCAGGGGAAAAAGCCTTTAAAAGGGGTTTTCCGTCCTCCCCGCCTCCCGCTCCCCGCGGGGCCGGCGCTTACCCGTGCTGCCGGCCGCGGAGCCGGCTGTGCTGCAGGACCTGCTGGTACGGGGACTTGGCGGCGGCGGCGAGCCCGAGCGCCAGCAGCAGCAGCAGCAGCAGCGGCAGCGGGCGGGCCATGGCCGGGACGGGCCGGGACGGGACGGGACGGGCCGGCGGCAGCGAGCCCCGTTAAATGCGGCGGCGGAACGGGGCGGGGGCGGGAGCGGCCCCGCGGGGGGAGCGGAGCAGCCCGGCCCGGCCCGGCCCGGCGGGAGGGGAGAGGAGGGGAGGAGGGGAGGGGAGGAGGGGAGGGGGGCCACCTCCCGCGAAGGGCATCCATCCATCCGTCCGTCCCTCCGCCCGCCCGCCCGCCCCTCCATCCCTCCGTCTTTCCCCACGTCGCTCCGTCCGTGCCCCGGAGACCCGCGGCGGCGGGGGGGAAGCAGACAGGGATGCTCTATATCCCCCTGCCCAGAGCAGCGGTTCATCTTCAGTTATTTCTTCATGCGGAGTTTTCCCCTCCGTGCTCCCCCCAGGCGGGCCTCAGAGCGGGTGGTCGCAGTGCCACACTCCGGCTGTCCCACCGACCCCAGCCCCTTCGAGAGCCCCTGCCCGGGGTTCTCATGTCGCCCGCGCCGCCTCCCCACGGCCCCTCAGCGTCTCCTGGTGTAGACCCACTCTCACCCTTCCAACACTGGCAGGGGTCGCCCTTGACGAGAGGTTTCTTGTTGCTTTTATACCAAACCAGATGAAAGCCGGAGCTCCTTGGCCGAGAAAGTTTGGGGGTGCTCAGTCTGGAGAAGAGAAGCTTCAGGGAGATGTTAGAGACCCTAACAGTAGCTGAATGGGGTTTACAAAAAGGAAAGAGAGCATCTTTTTATATGGGTAGATAGTGTTAGGACAAAGAAGAATGGTTTTAAACTAAAAGGGGAGAGATTTAGATTTGATATTAGGAAGAAATTATTCCCTGTGAGGGTGGGGAGGCCCTGGCACAGGTTGCCCAGAGAAGCTGTGGCTGCCCCATCCCTGGAAGTGCTCAAGGCCAGCCTGGATGGGGCTTGGAGCAACCTGGGATAGTGGAAGGTGTCCCTGGCCATGGCAGGGGTTTGGAACAAGATGAGCTTCTAAGTTCCTTCCAAACCAAAGCTTTGTGTGATTCTGTGATTCACTGCAGCATCCCAGTGTTTGTAAAGGATTTGCTCTGATTGGACTGACATCAAAGTTGAAGGCCTCTTTCCTCCCTAAATCTGCCTGGGAAGCAAAAGGGGTCCTTTGGGGCCACTTGCCCTAAGGGACAGATCTGTGCACAATCCTCCTGCGGCTTTGCAGACTGGGCAGCGGCCAGCGAGGGCAGCTGTTCAGCAAAGGATGGGAATTGAAATGTCCAGCCAGCAGCCACTGAGCCAAAGAGAAAAAGTCCTTAGCAATATTTAGCACTTTAAATTTACAAAGAATTCCCCCCCCCCCAGTAAATAAATCTGATCTGCACAAAACCCATTAATGCTTATTGGATAAAATACATTAAACCATTCCTCAATCAGGTTTCCTCTCCCCAGGGAGTGTTTCATTACTTCCTCCATCTAAGTAGGTAAATCATGAAATCTTACCTGAAAAGGCTCATGACTCCAGCGTGAAAGATAAGAAACAGAGGTCTCAGGTCTTTCTGAGGAAAAGGTGATGTTTTAAGCCCTCTCAAGTACTGCCCGAGGGCCTCAGCTGCACCTCTATAAAATGGAGGCAAATTTATGAGCCTCCAGTTCTCTGTTCAAAAGAAAGGAGTGATCTGTGCTCTGTCCAGAAGGGGTGACTTGGTTCCCTGGCTCTGGGCAAAGATTTTCAGCTGTGAAGCCTGATCTGATGGTTGTGCATTTTTCCAGGCCAGAGTCAGACCCCTTGGTCTAACTCCTCCTCTACCAGCTATTGCATTTTTTTTTTTTTTTTTTTTTTGCCAGGGGAAGGCTTAAAACTCTTAAAAGAATAGAATGAAAAGCAGAGGGAAATCAAGCAAAGGCATTGCCAACTGCTGAGTCCTCTGAAAACAGCAGCCAATTGCAATTTCTCTGTGAAAAAGAACATCAAAGATCCCACATGGTGGCAGAGCCAGGCCTCTGAGTGTAGGCTCTTGCCTTGTCCCCACGTGCTAGACTGCTGTTTTGGGAATCACAAGGTCCCTTTCACTCACAAAGCTGGTTTATAGATGTATGAGCTTCTCTCCCAGACACCCCAAGGAGGTGGAAGCCCAGATCCTCAGAAGAGCATCCTAGGAGCACAGGGCTGCCTGTCCTGGGATGAGCTCACCAGGGCCACTGTGTTCCTATTACAACCTTCCAGAACGAGGGTTCATGTCCTTGAGACACCAAACCCCGGCACTGTATCCAGCAGAAGTTTGTTGAACCCAAAATGTTGGAAATTAATTTGACAAAGATTTTTCCCAGTGCAATGTTTCCATGGCGATTAAGCCAGCAGGGAGTGAGGAGAGACAGCCAGCTGTGAGGGGTCAGGAGGAGGGTCAGGAGGGTCTGGACAGCCCCACTGCCAGGCTGTGCCCAGCACTGACACATCCTGGGTCCCCCGAGTCACATACAGGCAAATTCACTGGTTTTATCCACCACTGCTGGTTTACTTCCTCCCCATCCCTCCCTCCTGCTCCAGCTGCCTCCTCGTTCTTCTTCAGTGCATCTTTATTCATTATTCCTCTCCAACAGAACTTTCTGTACTGACTAAGCTTTCAATTAGCTTCTAGAATCTGTTTGAGAACAGTTCAAGTGTTGCAAAAAATATTTAAATACACTTGGCTATCAGACTGTGACAAACCTATTTGTGAACAACCAGTGCTTTGATTTGCACTTGTTTTAACCTCTGCTTCCAGACGGATGTTTAGTTTGAAATGGAATCCACGGGCAGTGGACTCTCTGCACACTCATACAAATACTCTAAAATCAATCACGTAGAAAATTGCACTTACACAAATAGACCCTTCTGTACACATTTCAGACATAACAGCTGCTCCACCAAAAGGGAGGAACCGAAAGACATACCCAAAGCCACGAAGAAATCTTCAGCAATAATAAACATCTATTATTTAAAAAGCTCTTCCTGTATAAACAAAACTGAAGGTTGAAATTACTGAATCATTAAGACCATAAATATTTTTCACTTTGTTCTGTGAGCTGCACAGAAAGGCCAGAAGGAGAGCTTTTGGAGAAAAACCACCTTTCCATCTTTCTAGTAATAGTTTCAAGGCAAAAAACATAGAACATAGGTTTCTTTGTATTTGTCTGCCATATTAAATTTCTGCTATCCTCATAATAGTGTAAACTCTAATTCCCAAAATAAAAAGTCATAGTGATGTTTGGTAATCCTCACATTCCTGCAACAGGCTGAAACTCCATTTCATTCACTCTACTTAATGGTGATTTCAGGTTGAATTTCTTTTCCCCAAGAGTAGCCTCTGCTCTTGTTTCCACAGACACTGAGAAAAAGCACTGAAAATACCTCTGAGCGTCTTTGTTGTGCTTTTGTTTGAAACTCAGCAGAATGTATTTGGAAGAATGAAAAGGTGAGGTTTCATCCAGTTCACTCCTGTATGTTTTTGGGATGCCAGGAGGAGAGATTGCTGCCACGGCTGGAGGCACCGTCCTGCATGAGACACAGCAGGATCAGAGCTGCTCCAGCACAAACGGGGCTGAAGCAAACAGTAAATGGTCCAGAGAGGTGGATTCAGAATCTCACAGAGCAATATTCCCTGGTGACTGCAGCGCTGACAGCCAGCAGCTCGTGCCTGGCTTGGGCTGGGAGTTCAGAGGAGTCAGTTACTGGTGGGAAAGGACAGTAACCACAAGCCTGTCCATACTCTGGTGTGAAATACATCCCATCTCATCCCACTCTCTCACTCTGTTCCCTGTTTTTACTAGCCATACTAACACCAGGGGAATGTATTTCCCTTCTGTGTCTTTCTAGTTCTTTTGGAACAACTTCTTTACCCCAAATGCTCCCTCATTTGCCTTTTGGGTGTGCTTTCCATGTCCAATGTGTTAACGATGTGGCAGATGGTCCTTCACACCGTGCTCTTGCTTTCACACATCAGTCTTGTAAAAAGATCCCGATAAAGATCACATAATCCTCTTCGTTTCCCTTTGCAGACAGCTCCATTGGATGTGTCCACAGCGTGCTGGAAAAGGAAGAGAGCTAATTCCACTTGCCTCTGCCACACACAGCAGGGAATTCATGGGGTTTATGTTCCAGCCCCACTCCAAACTGTGCCCAAAAGGCCCTCTATATATTTGAAGTGTTATTATAACGTACAGTACTATACCAATAAAATAGTAAAATACATATATGTACAGTAACAAGCAGTAACATACAGAACAGGCCAGGTTGGAGGGGGCTCTGAGCAACCTGGTCTAGTGGAAGGTGTCCCTGCCCATGGAGGGTTGGTTGGGACAGAAAGGTCCTAGACCATGTGCTACAAACTGGTTTAAACACAGAAGAGCAAAGAAAACTAAGTCTCTGTGAATAAAAGAGATCAAACACAGAAAGGTTCACAATATACCCCAAAACCTGATTAAAACCAAACGAGGCTAGATGTTGGTTCCAAAGAAAGTGATATATTTTATTTAATAGTGAGAGGAATGAGATTTGTCTTTACAAACAAGCCCTGTGTCTGCTGGTAGATAAAACTAGCACTGAGAGATAAGTGAAACAATGCGAAGGATTCTACTGATTGATGAATGGAAAAGAAGATACGTGCCTTTACAAACAAACTGTAGGTTTGTTTGTAAATGAAATTGAATATTGAAAGATGAAAGTAACAATGGGGAAAAAACCCATAAATCCCATAAAAATTAAGGGGGGGTTATACATTAAAAGGGGAATCTTAGGCATTTCGGGAAGTCTGTACCTCTCAAGTACCTCAGCCAATGGGGAAAGAGAGAGGGAAATACCGCCGGGAAATTGGGATAAAAAGGAGGCTGAGTCCTCCAAAAAACTGAGAGACCCCAGGGGAAATGCCCCATGGCCTCTCCCTTTATTCGAATAAAGTAAAAGGACTCCTCTGTCTCCTTTTTGGACATAAACCTCTGGTGTTTGTGGATTAATTTTCCTAACAATTGTAAAAGAGGCAAGGAGAAAGAGAAAATTAAAAAAGAAATACATAGAAAAACAAGTGTGCCGGGGTGGGTAGGGCAGGGAGAGAGTGACAGGAGTTGGGTAGAAACATGTCACCCTTCTGGGGGTCCCAATGACATCTCGTGATTTCCCTCTACATGGTCTTCTTGGTGGTGCAGGTCCCCTCCTGCAGCGCCAAAAAGTACAGAATTCCATGGGTTCGCGCACACTTTGGGCAGGTGGGAGTGCCCGGGTGTCTCCGGTGCAGGGCCCAGTTCGGCCCTGTCCCTTGCAGCACCCAGCTCTGGTGCATCCTCTCTGCTGCAGGTCGGGGACCCTTTGGGGCCGTTTCTGGCCGTGTCAGCCCCTCTGCTGTGGGTCAGCTTTCCCCGGGGGAAGGGCCACAGCCGAGCTCCTCTGCACAGCGGGGCACAGCCCCAAAACCTCTCCTCGGCCCGCCGTGGGTGTGAGGGTCTGTGCCAGCCCGGCAGCCCAGAGCCCTGGCCTGGGCTCTCCTCCCTGCAGGTGCCAAGCTTGATCCCTCTGTGAATGGATTCTTCTTTCCCCAGCCCAGACTTGAGTTACTTTATCTTATCTCCATCAATGAGCAGTCCAGGGGCTTAGTCAGGGCATGGTGGTCTTCTCTGCAGCTTCTATACAATTTTTCTATAATAGGCAAAAGTCCTTCATGAAGATGTTTTAGCCATAACTGTAACATTTCAGTCTCTTGACACCAGGTTGCTCAAAGTCCCATCCAAGCTGGCCCTGCCACAGCCACTGGCAACCTGTGCCAAGGCCTCACTACCCCCACATGGAAGAATTTCTCCCAAATATCCCATCCAACCCTGCCCTCTGTCAGTTTTAAACCACTCCCCTCTGTCCTGTCACTACATGCCCACGTACAGTTACTATTTGTTGGGTCTCTCTTCTCTGATTAAAGGTAAAGATACTGTTGTAGGTCTTGTTAGGTCTGGCCCAATGAATCTACGCTGAGCAGTGCTAAAGTGCCTCCCCCAAGCATTTAAACAGGATTGTTGCCCTGAGATAGATGGGACAAGCACCCCTTGTCCTGTCCTCAGGGGCCTCGGGAGCGCTGGCCAAAAAGGCAATTACACACAATATTCTGCTTCCTTTTAATATATCATTGTGATGGAAGAAGTATGTGCTTTATCTTCTCTTGTATAAACAAATCAATTCTCTTACTTCATCGTATAAGCTCGCAAGTCTCTTCCCACGTTAGATACTTTGAGAAAAGTCTTTTTAGGAACACCTCACTGTTGCTGTTGCTCTGTTGCTCATTTGCTGACAGGCACACACACAAAACAAACCCACTGAATCTCAGGAGAAGAGCCATGGGCCAAGCTGATATCTTCTCATCTGTTTTCTATTTCCCTCTCCTTCCCATTGCCCAACATTGTAGATATATGATACAGTAGATTTACAGAGCAGGAAGTCACAAGAAGTAGCAATGCAACTTTCAGGGAATAATTCAGTGTCACTTATTCATATCGTCCATGTATATGAAAAATAAAAAAGAGAGATAGAAAACCACTCCCACAGGGGAGCAGTCTAGCTCTCACATGTTCTCATTTTATTCCTTATCCTGCAATTTATCTTCTTACTTTCAGCAAACCAGCAATGAAGCAGAAAACTCCTAAGAAATCTTATTCTGACATATCTTTCTGGGGAATATTAATTTCCATGCATAGCTGCATAAGCCATGGAGAAGTCTGTGGCATCACTGGAGAGCAAACCACTTTACGAGCAGAGTCTGCAGACCTTATAACAGATAAAAGCAAGTTTTTTCTGGCCCGCTCCCTCTGATTTAAAGGTCTGATAGATGCCCAGCATCAGCACAGTAATCTGCTGAGGTTGGCCCCAGGCCATGTTGTAATGCAGGAAGAGAGCAAACGTTGGAGCATCCTGAGCCAAATTACAACTGACTGTTATTTTGGGACGCTAAGCTTTGAAATCTGAATTCATTTAGTTTATTATGATATATTGAAACTTCCTTAAAATAAAAAAAGAAAGGAAAAAACCTGAACAAAACCCAAGGCACTCATTAATTCTGGTTAAATAGAACAGGCAGAAGAAGGCATTGCCTGCCAAAAAGATACACAAAGCCCATTATATCAATAGACCATCTCATAACCGGAGGTGCGTAGCCAGAGGGTTGCTCCTGTTGGCCTGCAGACTCTGGATGAAGTTCAGTTCCCTGAAAACATGACAAAACTCTGACTTCAAGGCCAGCCTCAGAAAGTGCCTATGTGGCTCAGAACAATAATTTCAGATTTTCACATTTTACTATGCTACACCCAACGTGGCGAGGTGGGCATCGCTCACAGATCAGGAGACGTCTGCACGAAAATCTCTCTGTGCATTGCATGTGGAAGAAAAGAAAAAGAGCCATTAAAGCACAAAAGTGGCAGCACATTCCCTACTGCTCTTTTTCCAACATATTATCCATACTTTTGAAGTAATCCCAAAGGTTTATCCAAGCCCTTTGGGTTGTTGCAGTTAGGAGCATATTAAAAATATTTAGAATCATTAAGTTCTGGGAAGGTAAGAAACTATAGAACAGCAGGGAGTTTCTCAGGCCTGCCTTGCCTTGTTTGAGTCACACCTTAGGAAGAGATGCTGCATCTAAGAGAAGAAATAGGGCTTGAAATAATAATGAAAATGAAAACATGGTTGGTATCTGTTACATGTAATATTTGCACATCCCTGATATCCCAGTTCTGTAGAGTTATACAAGTGCTCAATAAATGTGTCAATGTGGCCCTGTGGCACTTAGGGACATGGTTTAGTGGTAGTGGGCTTGGCTGTGCTGGGTTAATATTTGAAAGTGATGTTTTCCAACATGAAGTTATTTTCCAACCTTAATGATTCTGTTTGATACAGATCTGACACTGGAGAGGCCCTGCACCACTGGGAGGAAGAAAACCGACAGATGTCCCCTCTTGGTTTCTGTAACAGCTTGGAAAGATGTCACTGGCCACCTCCACATTGATCCCCACAGGGCTGGACTTTGTAGGTACAAGGACAAAACAACCTCACGTGCTCTCCTGCCTGACATCACACCATTGACAGCAAAACACCTCCTCAGGCTTTCCCTCAGCTTTGACATCACACTCTGCAGGTGATTCTATACCTCATCACCCCCTTCATGTCTGGATTTGACCTTTGCCTTCTGCTTCCTCAGACAGAGACATACCATTCACCACCGTCTGCTTTGGGGCTGCATGCCCAAAAAGCAGAGCTTTCCCTGCCCATGATGCACATGCACCTAGAAACCCCAAAACCATACAGACACACACTTCTCAATTAAATATTGCAAGTCCATCATCACCATGAGGCATTGGGGGGGACATATGCCTTAATTGAGTTGCAGTGGTTTTCTCATTACAACTGGGGTAACATGACAGCGCTAGTGATTGTTTCTAGGAGGGAATGAATTAATTATATAATCTGCAGTGCTCACAGAGGCTCCTTGATAAAAGGCCAGGCAGAGCTGGAGTGGTTTGGATCCATTTCCTCACCACTGCTGAGAACGAACGTTGCAATATGTGTCAGGAGGGTTGAATGGAAAGTAATTGCCTTCATTATGAAAGTTCCATCTACAGACATATGTTCCTGGATAAAACACTTTTACAGCCAGCCAGGGCCGTGTCGCTTATTTTCCATAAAATATGAGGAGCAGGGTTTTCTACAGGTTTCAGTCAAGAATTTGAAGCAGGCACGCACTGATTTGTCCTGCAAAGCACACGCACATTTCTGAGCTCACATGCACGTAGGTTTATGGCTTTTTACAAGAGATGCAGGTGTGGGAAAAGGTCTTGTAGAGGATGTCTGAACAGGCACCAGGACTTCAGCATAGCTGAAGCAGTGAGAAACTGGAGACATGGATTTTATAGGAGACATAGCACGTTGTAAAGCAAGACATCTTGGGCTAAAATCCAGTTCCTCTTCTTTAGGCAAACTGAGCTCTTGATTTTGGTGGGGCTTCTCACTCAGAAAGGTTCAACAAACTCAGCTCTGGGCATGGATGGGAAGAACCAGAGAACTGATTTCTTTGGTGTGATGCAATAGGAGTATTCCCACTAGCCCCAAGTGCCTGAAAATCTGGAACTCAAATGAAGCAAAACCTCACTACAAATAAAGATTTTCTTAAAACCAAAGTAGTTTCCACCACTACTTTTAAAACGCAGAGTTGCCAGCTACTGAGAAAGTGAGTAAGTGATGCTCTGGTCTGGGAGGATTCCAGTAGGATTAGTCTGGGAGTTCTAACACAATCAAGACTGACTAATTTCTTCATTATTAGTTTTTGGTTCTTCTGAGTCTGCTTTTCACAATGGTTTGGCACTGTCCACACTCATCACTCTCCAACTCCGAAGCTGGCAAGTCACACATTTGCTTCTTTTATTACAGCAGTGGGATGGGCTGATTTACACCAGGAGCCCAGCAGAGCCAGGAGAAGCAGGAAGACAACATTCCCTCCTCCAGCTGCTGCAGGAGAGATGTTTCATCCATGAGCAGGAACAAATATTTATCAGATGGGCTTTCCAGTCATATGGTCCTAATCCTCGCAGTAATGTGAAACTCCCTGGATGAGGTCATGGTTGTTGAATCCTAGACTCTCCTTTTTTTCTAGAGGCCAGGTCAGGTAGGTGGAAGATGGAGCGCACTTATCCCTGCCTGGGGCTGGCCAGGAAAAAACCACAGCGGTTTAGGGACATGATGTGCAAATACACACCTATGAACACGCACAAAGACTTCCTCCAGAGCATGTCAGGGCTGCCAACACTGAATTTCCAGCACCAACTCTGGGCACTTGTTGCTCCGACTTTACAGAACTTGGCAAAATCCAATTGTCAAACTCCCTGAAAGCACTTTTAAGCAAAAATCCTTCCCAAAAGTGAAGAAAAGAATATGATAAAATATTTTTTTAAAGGTCATTTAAAGGCTCTCTGAGCTGATTACTGCTAGGAATACTTGTTTGGCTGGCTAAAGTATCTTTGGCTTGCTCATGAGCTTTCACTGGCCTTTGGTGATTGACTCTTCAAAGTGAAGACCCAGGGAATTCCCTGATTGTTTTCCTCCAATGACTGAATCCGAAATTGTCCAAATTAGGAATTGTATGTGAATCCTACTGAGGTCTGAGCTCATGGGTCCTGGACAGACCCTTATTATTTTAGCCCAGATGGTACTAAAAAAAGATCATCTCAAAACCATGAGACATCCAGTGGTATATTTTAGGAATGCCCTGCTTAAGATAATAGTCCAAATAATGTGTCATACTCATAGAAACAACTTTAAATACGTTGCTCATCGGTACACAATGTATAGCACCATGTCTAGGCATGAGGTTATCTTGAGCAGGACTGAACCCAGGGAGAGAACACAACCAACTTATTGTGGGTGGCATTTGCAGCTGGAAGGTTTCCCAAACCTCAGTCAAGATGAAATTTGAGTCACTCAGAAGAACCTGACAACCAACTAGTCAAGGGGATTGTAAAGGCAGACCATGTCCCTTATTTTGAATCAGACTTTGGCTGTGGAATTTTCTGTAAGACTGAGTGATTTCTGAGCATGACTAACCCAGAGCAGCCCCTTTACCTGCAGCCGAGCCCGAGTCTCCCACAGACGAGGTGTGACCCAACCACCAATGTCCAGATTTGACTCTGGGAAATCTCTCTGCCTGTTTTTGCCATAATTCCTCTTTCTTATGTCACAGGAAGATAAAACCAACAGTTAAAACTTCAGTGTCCCCATGTTTCTCCCGCAGGTCTGCAGCAGTGGGAGGACTCCCATGTTTGCCTCAGGTCAGCAGTGGGGTCTGCTGGGGCCATACAGCACAAGGTCCAAAGGCAGGGTCATAGGCTCAAGGAAGCACTGACAAAATCTGGGTGAGGGTTTGTAACAGGAGGTGGCCTGGGGTGTAGCTCAAGCTCTGCTCACCACCTCTGTACATCACTGAGCCCCAAACACTCCGTCCATGAGGGGAGGGTGGCTGGGGAGTCAGGGAGGGGAGAGTCCCTGAGCCCCCACCACCCTGCAGAAACCCACACCCTGTGGGTCTGAGCATGTTCTGCTTTCAGCACATTGTAGTTAACTCCAATAAATAACTGGAGAAGGGAAAGGCGAGAGAAAGTGGTGGGTGCTGCAGAACAGTGTTTACCATCTTTCCTGAGCAGGTCCTTTATTTATTTCACATGTGGGAAGAATCAGCCCTTGGTTTTCTCAGCCCCTTCAGTTTTCTCCTTCTACCTCATTCCCTTCAAATCCATCAGCCAAGGAGATTAGCAGTGTCACAGGAACCAGACCTTTCTGCTAAATCCCTTCCAGATGTCCAGAGGCACAAACATGTCAGTCACTGACAAGAGCCTAATGACAAGTGGCTCCCTGTTCATTAGTGACAGCTACTGTTTCCTGGCAGAAAAAGCTTTTTCTGCCCTGCCTCCAAAAGCAGGGTTTGCAGGGTGGGTGTTTTCCTTCCCGAGAAACAGGGCTGCCGTCTGATGGGTCATGAGGAGATCCCCATCCCAGCTGGTCTTGAGACCTGCCCTGGAGCTGCTGCTGAACACTGGCACAGGGCACCACACTGCACAGGCATTTTAGGATCTGTAGACAGGAAACAAACAGCTGATCTGTCTCCAGTCAGTGGGGTTTGACAGCCCGAGGCTGTGAGGATCTCCAAAAGTTTGGTGGCACCAGACTTCTGTGTTGGCAATGCCAGCCCCAGGGAGCCAGGTAAGAACTCAAGCTGGTACCTTTGGCTCAGGATGGCTTTGGAGAAAAGGAGCAGGTATGAGGGCTGGCTGGGATAGAAGAGAAGGAAATCTTCTGCCTGTTCCTTCTACAAAAGCAAGAAGAGCCCTGTGGTGGTGTTTTCGTCTTGCTCATGGAGAAGGCTGTGACTCTGTGATGAGGGGCTCTCTCAGGCATAGAATACAACAGGATTTTGGTTCCAAGCCTGGCTCCTGGCTGCCAGATCTTTTTCTTTGCCCAAAGAAATCATGGTTTTCTTGACCTGATGCAATACATCAAATTTCTTCACTTTCTTCAATTGTATTTTGATCAGTTTGTGATTGCTGCGTTGGAGTTGTCTTATACCTCCATCTCCACAAAAGCTCAGGAGGTACTTTGTCAAGCTAAATTATCCTCAAAAAAAATCAATACTATCCCCTGTGGAGATTTCTGAAGGTTATATTTTCCCCTCCTTTCACTGCAGTTAATGGATGTAATTTTAAAAGTACAGCTGTACAGCCGGACAGGAAGGACTGTTTCTTCCATGGAAAGTGCCAGTCTCCTTACTGGGATGGGCAGGCAGGATGGACTGATGCAACATCCTTTGCCATGCTCCCAACCACAGCACCACAAGGAAATGGAATTCAGCAGCTCATCCCACCTTGGCACAGAGACTGCAGTGAGATGCCAAGCCAGAACTTGTGCTGAAGTCTCTGAGAACTGTTCCTTTAGTGCAACTGCTTATTAACATGACCCTACTTGGGGAGATTTCTTCCTTTATCCTTTGAATTACAAAAACCATTCCAAAACTTGATCCCCATGAAGGCTGGGCGTTGTGTCAGCCCTAAGAATCTGAAAATAGTGATGGGTTCTTTGCAGTGAACAGAAAAACCCACTTGGAGCCTGTCATTTGGATTTATGAAGTCTGCTCTTCTGGCATAATCTTCTTGATTTAAGCTTGTGGTTTCTGCATACAGTTTCCATTAAAATTAATGTAAGTCATCTGAGCAAATCTCTCCCAGGTTGACAGGATGAAATGTTCAACTCCTAGAGATTTATTCCTTGTTTATGGACTTCAACGCTGACCTGTGCAGGACCCAGCCCAGGGCCAGTGCTGGAGCTCAACAGGACCCTCAGTGACAGGGTGTGGGTGCCCAAAGTGGACACCCAAAGCACCAGGGAAGGCTGGCAAACACCTCTGAGTGTGTGAAACTCCTCCTGAGTGCAGCCTCAGAGCAAGCACCAGACACTCACTAGATAAACCAGAAACTCAGCCCTCGCTCACCTCCTTGGGCTGCAGAGATGTCATGGGTTGAGGTGTTCTGCCTGGTGTAAAACCAGCTTCACCATCAGCACCACTTCCACAGCAATGTGCCATAAATGGGTGAAGCAGAAAATAGAGCAACTCAGCAAAAATCCCAGACAACGGGGTTTCGTTGCAAAACAGCACAACCATGCACTGTAAAAGAACACAGATATCTCCTCAGAGAACATTAGTGCCTCATTTTAACTCAAATCCACCAATTTTGCAGAGGATAGCTCCATTTGAAAAGCAGCTGGAGGCTGAACCCTTTCCAGATTCACATTAGCCAGGGGAGCCCAGCATGGCCAGCACTGCTTGGAACCAGTCTTCCAAATTTCCTGAGATAAAACCACTAGAAGATGTGTCTGTGTGACAGTGAGCCCACAAGTGCTGACTCAGCTCACTGCCTCTCACACAGTTTCCAGTGATGATTTATTTCCTTTTCCCTCCACTGCTATCAGATCATTGGCCCTAGGAGAAGGCTGCTGGCTCTCTTGAAAAGAAAATCTCAGAAGTTGGGTGTTTCAGGTTTTCCCTTTCTGAGGAAATTTGGGGAAACCTGTCTCCCAGAACCCTCTCCCTCCTCTCTCCACCTGGAAGGTGTTTTTGCTTTCCCCCCAACCTTTCCATGCTCCCTGTTCCCTTCCCCAGTGCCCTGGGGGTTGCCTCATAGAAATCGTTCCTTAAAGCAAATGGAAATAAAGGAAATCTCACCAAAACTCCAGAAACCTGAAAAACTGGGGTCCCCTGTGCTAATATAACAACGTTTCCTTTCCCTTGAGCCCCGTGCATCCCCAAGCCTGCATCCACCAGACCTGTCACCTAATGCCTCCCAGTACCTCCCTCCTGTCCACCTCAGGCTGCCTCCACCTCCTCCCACAGCTCATCTTGGTGATGGAGTCCTTGGAGCCTGACTGCAGCTCTCCTGAGATGCAGACAAGCATGGTGGAAAGCACAAGTGTCACCATATTCCTCCCCCACGAAGGACAAAACCATGCAATTCTTTTCCAGTATGTGATGTAGTTGGTCCAGAACACCCAGGAGCCCCCAGGCACCAGCTCCAGCCTCGGGAGCAAGGTGGGATGGAAACAGAGACCTTGAGGGAAAAGGAGATGGGTGAAACCAGGGAGCAGAGCAAATGTTTAGTTTTGACACTTGTAATAGTGGCTATTCATTTTCCAGTAGGTTTATACCTCTCTCAGCCAAAATAGTCATTGCAAAAAAATGGCACTATGAGCCCTGGAGGACTGACAAGAAGTGTTTATGTCAGAGCACTCGTGTGGGGTGTCCTGCAGTGGCTGTGATTGCTCCGTGGCCTGGGGACAGCCTGCAAATGGGGACACTGTCACCAGGAGTGGCAGCTCTGGAGGGACCCTGACCACAGCCCCCCTGACCTGCACCACACCTCAACACTGAAATCACGGCTGGTAACCTCCAGGCAAAGGTTCTGGATTGCTTGGTTGTAGTAAGAAGAGCCTGATATTCCTATATATCCTGGTTAATGGATTCATGAACAACTGCATTGAATAATTGCCAGTTATTATTTTCCAACAATGATTAATTAATTTTTCTCCCTAAATTTGGAAGGCTCTAAGTAACCTAAAGGAAGAAAGGAGGATATGGGCAATACTGTTTTAGTAGGAGCATAGGAAGACCAATGCTGTCTAAGTACTGAATTTAAACCAAAAATCAGAGAAGGAAGTAAGCTCCAGACCTGCCATGGGCTGTTTATTTCTCCTTGCTCTGGTTTCCCTGCTGTCCTTCACTCCCTTTTACAGAGCACACACTGCGCTGTGTCCCGTGAAAGCCTTAGCTCAGCAAATGAGAAAGAGTTTGCAGAGTCTGACATCACCCCAGGCCATGATTTGTGCCATCCTGCTGCCATGGGGGCTCCTTTGTGTTCCCGGCCAGCAGCGGAGGCGTGGAGGGGACCAGGGCTGCAGCTCTGGGCATCACCTGTGGGAGGATGAACTCACCAGCAAGAGCAGCGAGAGGATCCGGGGGAAAACAGCACAGCTGCTTATTGCTGTGCAACATCTGGAATGAACCCAGCCCATCACATTGTCGCCTGCAAGCTCCAGCCAGGCCGGAGCTCCCCGTGCTCCCCAGACTGCAAATCCCGGTGTAATCCCAGCACCGATGAGCCGGGGATGCCTCACTGGTGCTCGTACACCTGCACACACTAAGGGTAGCTGAGTACCTGGCCCATGCACTGCCTTAGGCCCTTGGGCATCTTCACCGAGGGTTCTTCATGTTTTTCAGGTTAGAGCTTGACTTCGGTGTTTTGTCTGCCCACTGGGACTTACATTATTCCCCAGTTCTATTGCCTCATGTTCTGCTCAGTTTGTAAAAGGCAGAAGAGAAGGAAGAAATTTATTTTAAATTCCTTGCCATTTAAAGGAAAAAGAGGAGATAAAGGCAGAGTGGGAAGAAGAAAACTCAAAAGCATTAAAGTAGTGAAATTTAGTCTGTAAAAAAGTCATCAAAAAAAAAATTCCTGTCAAGTCGTAGCTCCCATTTCTCTTTATCTAGAAAAAAAAAGTTTCTCTTCTTTTCAAAGACTATCATATTTTCTCAAAATAAAAAGCAACTAAGGAGCCTAATGTGAGGAATTTGAGCTAATGTTATAAACCCTGTAAACACTTAAGTAATTAGAGTCCTTCACCGGTATTACATGAAGATAAATGATTCCATACAGTCCAAAGCTGAATTGCACTCCTGCTAAGTACCTTAGTCTTGACTGAAGGAATATCATATGTAAATCTCTCCATCATCTTTTCACGTAGAAAAATGAAGTGCAGTGGGTTTTGAAGATCGGCGGAGCTGCTGTTTTAATCTTATTTTATTATGCAAGCATGCCGTGTGGGAATTTTGCCGACGAGTGATCCCAGAAGCCTAAAAAATACTGGCTTTGCTGGCATTAGAGTAGTCAGCAGGATTTTTGATCAGCGATAAGGCAGTATTTGTTCATATACATACACACACACACATCTGCACACATATTTTCAGTGTGTTGCCCTAAATCATGTGAAAACATAGAGCAGATGTCCTGTGCCAGTGGGGCCGTCGTGCCTTGGTAGCGCTTTCCTGGGAGCCAGCCCACAGCAGGCTCAGCAGAACATGCCTGATGGATAAAGTCATGGTGCTACTGGAAAAGAACATTTATACGTGGGGCTAACCTGGTTTTTTAAACACAAGAGGTGACTCGTCTGCCTCGTCAGCTCTTAGATGAGTCAGGCTGCGTGCAGATGGTTTCACTAGAAGAATATTTTCCAGTAACTGGTCATTTGTAATGGTCTGTACAGCCAGAGGACAGGTTTCCTCAGACATTTCCTGGCCCATGCAGGGGGATACAGCAAACCATGGTTGTGTTTGAAACACTGCTGGACCCAAAAGATGAGGAGCGAGAACAGAATGAGTTAAAAATGACTGGTCAGAAAAACTGTTTACAGACTGTAGAGTCTTGAGGTTTCCATCTCTCTTTCTCATGGGTAACTGCACATTGGGTGGAAACTGGTCATATTTATCCTCCCTGTGCCCAAGCCAAAGGATTTGTGTATCCACATCCCAAATACGCAGCCTGAGGCAAGATCCAAATAACTGTTTTTCTGAATAAACTGTTTAAATTCTGCTTGGCTCACTGCCCATATTTCTAAGGGCAACAGTGACTGCTGCAGAGATATACTGCTTTGCATCCGTCCATGTTTCCTTACTCCAGACTTTATAGGGACTAAAATAATAATTCTCTCTACAGATACATAGCAATTCATTAGAAACTGACGATTAATGCAGCAAAATCCTCAGCAGCAGCAAACAAAATATAGAAAAAAAATGCACCTTTAAGCAGCATCAGAAAGACTGTGGCACAAAGCAATTCCAGAAATACTGATACCGTGTAATACACATTTCTTAGACTTTTCCAGTCCAATCTGCCATCACATATTTGAAAAAACTATCAAAAAACCACCATAACTGGGCAATTGTGAGGAACTGGGCACAACAGGAGACCAACAGAGAGGTCCAATGCAAAGATTTACGTATAGAAAGAGAGGTGATGGGGAAATGAACGGGTCACACAGGACCAGCCCCTCTGCTGGCCAGTCTGGCTCTTGGCAACATTTCCAGCTATGGTCCCCACATACCTGAGGAGATTCCCTCAGGACATGTGAATCTGGGGATGTCACGTTGCTGCGAGGTGGAGGGGGCAGAGGGACGCCCCAGCACAGCAGCACTCAGGGCACAGGGAGAGGCCAGTCCAGCACGGTGCGGCAGCACCACAAGAGAAATGTGGCAGAATTTGCAATGCCACTGCAAGTATTTTCTTCTTCTCAGAGCAGAAAGTCAGCAGCGAATGAAAAATTAGAAATGTCACATTAGTACATGTTGTTTTTTTTAAAAAAAATCCCAAACCCACCAGTTTCTCCGCCGTGCCTGCCAAGGGGCAGCTCTAATTCATCCCCTTGGCCATCTCTGTTGAGTTTTCCTCCCTACAATTTGCTAAACAGCAGGATTTCCATGGTTACCACCGCTTGGGACTCAGACACGCTGTGCATTTTTGCTGGGGGGACACAGACACGAGCACCCAGAGCAGGGGGTGCGGCTGGGAGCCAGTGCTGAGGGCACAGAGGGGGTGGCAGGCACTAACCCAGCGAGAGGAGATGGGGAGAGGGTGCTCTGTCCTTGCTTCTCCTTGCTCTGGGCTAGAGACACGACCTGGTCACCTCCTGTGGCTATAAACCCTCGGCAAGGCCACAGGGGTGAGCTCTAGGTCCCTGCTCTGGGATTACCCCTTGTACAAGCACACCTCCAGCTAAGGCATCAGCATGGCTCAGGGTGGCCAATTGCCAGCATCCAAATATTTTTCCCCATCTCTTTTTTTTTTTTTTTGGCACATTCGTACATAAACAAACGCAGCCATATTGCATCAGTGGAGGGTTCGTAGGAGAGGGAATTGCTATGCTAAATTTAAACATTTTTTTAAAAAAACCCAAACCAATGCAATAATTATTTTCCACCAAGCGATCATATATTTTCCATATATTTTCCTACTTTTGATGTCTAATAAGCTAATCTCAATCGAGAGGTGGTATAATTTCCTGCTTTTGAAGTCTAATGAGTAAATTGCATGAAAACCTCCATAAAGCAGAGAACTCATTAATAAATGTATAGTCTCTTTGTCCAAGCCTTCCAACTTTAAATCAAACACACAACAACCAGATGTTTTTCACATTACTGCATTTCAAGATTTTACTGGAAGTGATCTCATCATACATACTTAACGTAGGTATCCAACTGTGCATGTTATTCGTATCACGAATCCGGCCGTGCAGCTCTAGGACGCTGTGTGGCAAACACAGCTATTGTTTAAAGTGGATAAAATTTATGCTAAGCTTGCCACAGGGAGATGAAGGAGCCCAAACTGGATGCAATATGCTGATTTTGATGAGCGTCAGAAGTGAGGAAATTATATCACTCAAATGTTTGGACTTCTTTTTAGGAAACACTGAGCCACTGTTTCTGGAAAAGATATTGAATTTAGCCAATCTACTAAATCAAAGAGTTTTCTGTTTTTCTTTGAAGTAGGAAATTAACTGCAAATGCAAATTAAAAAAAAAAAAAAAAAAAAAAAAGAAATTGAGAGCAGGACAAGGCTGAAACAAGATGTACTTTTTTTCAAGGAGAGTGAAAACTAAGGCTCACTTGAAGGGGGAGGGGAGGTGCAGTAGGAAAATATTGCTTCATCAGTTCTGAAGAACTCATATACAGCTAGGTTAGGATTTCAGTTTTTTTCTAGGAAGCACGTCAAGCTGGGGGAACAAAGTTTCCTTCCCTGAAGGGATGCAGAGCACAGGATGCAGCTCAGGACCATGGCTTCAGCTACCTTTGGTCATCAGGGAAATTCCCTAACGGAATAATGGACCCAATACCCTGTTGGAAACATCCACTATGGAATCATATTAATTGGTCACCTCTTAATTGCCAGCAGGAGCTGGCTGAAAGGTTTCCAGGGCTGTTTATCACCAGAGCAGGGCAGTGGGAAGCTGTTTGCCCAGGGCATGCTCACAAGTCCTGTTCATTGCAGAAGAGCCTGAGCAACTCCGCCTCTCTTCCCTCCATGTCCAAGTAAGACTTTGACTTCACTCAAGAGTTTAAAAAATGCCACAGGAAGGTGTCTCAGGGGACGTCATATTCTTTTTTGTTCCTTTTTTTCCATTTGAAATTTGCTGAAGCAGAGTTGCTGAGTCCCCCACCCACCATGTCGCCACCCCAGGAGGGGCCACTGCAGACAAGCAAGAAGGAAGACAAGGTGGAATAGCCTTAAACTGCCAGAGGGGAGGGTTTGATCAGACATTAGGAAGAAATTGTTCCCTGTGAGGGTGGGGAGGCCCTGGCACAGGTTTCTCAGAGTAGCTGTGACTGCCCCATCCCTGGAAGTGTTCAAGGCCAGGCTGGATGGGTTGGAGCAACCTGGGATAGTGGAAGATGTCCCTGCCTTTGGAAGGGATGTTGGAACAAGATGAGATGTAAGGTCTCTTCTAACGCAAACCATTTCGTGATTTAATTTGAGAAATATGTGAAAGGATCTCATCTTGCCCTCCATATCAATTCATCCCTACCTGCCTTGATGCCACTCTCCTGCAGAGATCTGTTCTGTTCTGCTGCTGCATTCCAGGCCATCCTCAACAGCAACTGGGGGGCTCTCAGCCCTTCCACAGAGAAATGACCCCCAGAGATGAAAATGCTGCCCCTTCACACAGGTCAGCTTTGACCCACAGCACAAGTAACAGGGAAACTGGAATACTGACCAGCATCTGGCTGCTTTCCTCTTTGAGAGATGTGGGAAGCTTACCCAATTTCTTAGACCATTCATTGGGAAGGGGAATTGCTCATTTTCTCTTTCTACCAGGAGAACAGTGACAAGGAGCTGCTGAATTTGTGCCTCTTACTTTCAGCCAAATCATCTGACCCCACCACATCTGAGCAGGTTCAGTGGAAACTTTCCAAGCCTGGTGTAAGAACAAGGATCATTTTGGCACATATAAACACGAAGAAACGTCACATTTAAATGAGGGAATTTAGAGAAATAATGGGCTTTTCTGGCAAATTAGCAAGTCCTTCAGTGATGTCTAGAGACAGCTCAGAATACAGAGATCAAGCAAACAGCCATAAGCAGGAGAGCACGTGGTCCCAGGCTGTACCCAGACCTGAGCTGAGGTCCTTGGCACAGCCCTAAGATGTCAGTGGGAGCAGCAGGTCTGAGAATGGAAGCTGAATTGCTCAGTGTGGCTCCTGCAGGAATTAGATCACTCTTTGGCCCTCATTAGATCAATGCACATGGCTGCTGCAGCAGCCAGGCTGGAGGGGGCTCTGCCCTGGTGCACCAGCACACACAGCATTGTCCAGGGCTTGGCTCTCTCTTCCTTTGCAGGAAGAATAAAATTGGTGCATTGCTCACAGCACACACACTGATATCCCATCAATAATCTTTTTAGGATCTGTAGCTCGTTATGAAGAGAATATAGACTTAAATTAGGAGGCTGAATCCAATTAGGCTGCATTGAGTTGCCATGTTCCAAGTCTTAAAGAGACCACAAAAGCCCCACCCCACTGGAGATGTACAGTTTACGTGCTGGGTGTTCAAAGAGCAGATTTTGCAAGCCCAGTGATCATTCCTGCAGCAGTCCTCATTATCCCCATGCCAATTCCTGCCAATCATAACTGGCACCATGAAATAAATAAGCCCCCAGACCGCTGCAAAGAGGTTGGGAACCTTCTGGAGACTTGGCACTCATGTCACACTGCTCACCAGTGGGGGAACTTGGCACAGAAGCTCCTTGCTATGAGAATATCAAGGCCCTGGTCAACACAGCCTGCAGCATCAAAACCTGGTCCATAATCTGGGGAAATTATCCCCTGCCCCTCTCACCAGGTGCTGGCACACAGAGGCCACAGCCTCCTGGGCAAGTGTGTGGTGAGGCTGCCTGGCTCTTACCACATCTGTTCCTGCCTGACCAGGGCCAAAAGGTCTTCAGGCTCTTTGTAGGACCAGTGTTTGGGGGGCTTTGTTCTTTTCTTCTTCTTCTTTCTGTATTTTTTTTTTTAATATAAAAAAAGCATGAAACCAGTCTTTGCTGACCAAAACCTAACCCCCAGCAGTTCTCTGGCACAGTTTGGCTGACTCTTGTTGGCAAAGGAATTACTCACAACTGGTTGATATAAGGATCATAACCGAGCTGATGCCTTGGAGTGGCTACCCAGAACAGAGGCCAGCCAAGGTTAAGAGAATAAAGTGGGTATTTATTAAAGGCCTTCAATAGATAAACCTTGGGCAGTCAGGAACCTCCCAGAGGCTACACCCAAGCTGGACAATGGTCACGAGTTTTTCAGACAGAAATAAGTTTGGTCTATTTGCATATCAGGAGTTAATCCTCCAATTCCAGCTCCAGGTAATGAGGTCATATTCCCCCAGTTTGCTCCTCCCCAATTCACTTGTGTTTGTACTTTTTGGAGCCTGAGGCTGTAGGGTGTCCTTGAGTCCCAGGCCTAGAGAGGAATTGTTTTGTCTGACCAAAATGTGAAGACAGTTAACTAACACTGTATATGGACTTTAGAGTTATGCACTAATGCAGTACACGGTTTGAAACATATAAAGGCTAAAATCCTAAGGCATCAAAGTGTCTTCTGAACCCAGTACCACAAGGGAGATCTGTATCACTGTGGTATCAGGCTCCTTCTACCCAGCTGTGCATCTTGCATGGACTCTTTTTAAAACTTGCTACTCGGAAGGAAAAAGCTCACATCAGTCTATAGAGACACTGAAAGGAGCAGCCTTTGAGCATTGGGAGAGGTTTTGTACTTGCTGTAAAGGAGAGCTAATTTTGCACAGTATTTGCATTTTGGAAGCAAGAGTCTAAAGGTCCAGATGATCCACTGGATGATGCTCTCCTGTGGCACCTGTGATACTGACAGCTGGTAACATGAGGAAAGAAATGTCCTGCCCTCACTGCAGACACTGGAATCAGCACACCCCAAAAAGTATTACAAAATTGTAACAGCCCCAACGCAATTTGGTAGATAAAGGCTTCATTAAAAAATGTAAGATTAAATATAAAAGGACTCTTACAACCCTCCCATCTGTTGCCTATTGACAAAGGTTTCAGACAGCTGCATAGCAGAGTGTTTGCTGAATGGTCTATAATTCTGCTATACTTTTCTCTAAGTTTAGGTAGAAATTGTTTTTGTTACAGGCATTAAACAACTTCAGTTTTCAGGGAGCCAAAGGGCCTTGGAATCAAACAAAAAAGGATAAGAGAAGTGAGGGAAGACAACTTTTCCTAAAAGCTGGCTCTGGGGAAAAACGAAAAAGCCACTGCACCCTCTGCTGGAGCCTGGCGAGGGGACTCCTCGAGACTGACTTCAGGCAAGCTGCACACATTATGTGTTGTCCTGCACAAGAGAAATTATTTTTTCCTGAGTGTTTCCAGTTGTACAGCACAGATGAAAGCACAACACGGCTCACAGCAGCTCTCATCTCAGTTAGGGATGAGCAGTGGTGCAAACTGTGCTCTAGATAGCAGGAATTACAAATTCAGTCTCAGCCACACCTACAAGTTAATAAGGCAGCAGACAAGTTTGCTTCCAGCAATAATTAAAATTAAACATCTTTTTAGCCTAAGTATCCAAAGTGTCTCAGGGACAGACTTGCAGCAGCATCCAGGAGCAAATGAGGGAGATCCAACACTACTGGTTTGGGAACATCTGGGTCAGAAATGTTGGAGAAGGGCCAGGCACCACTTTCTGCTGAAAAGCACCCACAAATCAGCTGAAACAGCCCAGGGCATACTCCAAACTCGAGAAGATTTTGGGGATCATCCGCCCATGTGAGCCCCTGATCACATCCTACTGCTCTTGGAGGGACATGGCCAACTTCTGAGGGGAAAGTCAATGAAACAGAAGCATCATCCAGCTCGAGAGCTGGACAACCATGGCCTGAGACAGAGCACTCCTAGCTTCTCTAACAAACCATTAGTCCATGAGGTTTTCTAGAGCCACAGATCTTCCCCATTTTCCAATATGATCAACTAATCCAAAGCAATGTGTCCAAGAAGGACCTTGCAAAGACGGAATTTCTTATGAGAGAAGCAGGAGCATGCAGACTACCCGCAGACAATTGATTATTTCTTAAAAGGGGGAAAAAAAACCAACCCTGCCCTACCTCTCATTGCATCAAAGCACCAAATCCTAGGGATGCTTTAATCAATCCTCACCCACCAGTGAAAGGAAACTCTTAGCAGGAAAGACTCTTTTCAGCAAGAACTCATACAGGAAAGTTATCAGCACAAAGGTAATAAAACCACAGGGAATGATCAGTGAATTTAATGGCACAAGGAGGAGTTATTTACAAACCCCCTCTTAATTGTGAAATGCAGTTATCAAACCTGGGGTACATGTTCAGCAGCAGGGTGCTGACACCACTGGAAGTGCCATTTAAGGCATCACAAAGCAGCTGTGACCCCTCAGATGTATCCAGGGAGACCCTGCTCATGTTCTCTACTCTGAAGGATTGTTGCCCACAAGAAAGGCTTGCTGCTGGGTACTCATTGGCAGGTTAAAATTATGTGGGATGTATTTTCTAGAATTAATTTTTAATTAAACTAGAATTCGGGCGACTTCAATAATGCACTCTGGCCCCGGCATTTGTGGCTCTGCTGTAGAATATCTCCTCACCCAGAGGAGCCTGGGCTTGTCAACATAACCACATCACTCCTCTCTCTCCACGGCTCCCCCCTGTCATGTCAAATGTGTCAATTCATCTTCGTCTCAAGGCTCCTCAGCTCATCCCAACCTCATCCCATCCTCTCCCCCGCGCTGTCAAACCATCAACACCCACCTGCAATCTGCCAGCCCCGCTCACCTCCACTGCCAAAGGCAAACTCCAGCCAGTCCCCTGCTTGGCTGCCTGCAGCAGAGCTCCTTTCCATCACCCGGCTATCCCCCTCGCGCAGAAGAGCCCTTCTCCAGCGGGCAGAAACCCTCCTCGGCTGTGCCCTGGAAGTTTGTTCCTCCCTGGAAAAGCCAGCTGAGCCCTTCCCCGTGGGGCAGGCTGCTGTGGGGTCCCTGCTGCCCTCTCCCTCCTGTGGGTGCCCTGGCTCAGAGTGGCTCTCACACATCCCTGCCCACGAGGGACCAGAGGGGCTTGATGGGGAGCAGGGGATGACTGGGCACGCAAACGGGACCACAAACGCCACGCGAAATTCCAGCTCCTGGCTCTTGTCTTTGCTGGGTGAGTGGCAGCTTAAGGATGCCTTCCCTTCATTATCTTACCAAGAGACTTTTGTGCAAAAGAAACAAATCCAGGCTCTTCAGCCAGCTGTGCTGCACAGCTGGATTCATGAGCCCCAAACAGCAAGGCACCTTGTTTGGAGGCAGCTCCCTGCTGCTCATCTCCACTCGGGGAAAATCAGGCGCCAGCAATGAAAATGGGTAAGAGAAATGACATTTAGACAGATATCTACATTCTAGCTGTATCACACTTTTCTACTTTGAATGCCAAAGCAAGCTGGTCGTTCTCCTTCATGCCTGCACTCCAGGCCCAGAGCTCTCCCATGGGAATGCTTGGGCAGAGGCAGGGAGAGCAGCTCCACTGTAACAAACATTTCAACAAATGGTTTATCTTCCCTGAATCGGGACCATAGACCTTGGGAGGGATCACTCGACCTGGAGTCAGCAACTTTCTCCACCAGCACTAAAAATACCCCTGAATGAGCTGTGGAAATGTGATAGCTTAAACGTTTAGCAGTACTTCAGGCTAGACAGTGGTTTATAATTATATGGTTTCCGTGCAGAGACCTGCCAGGAGGCCATTCCCACACAGTTTGTATTTTAGTGAGGACAGGGCTCTGCCAGCCCCAAGGTGAGGGGAGAGGTGGTATCTGCCTTCGCCTATCAGCAAAACCAGCCCCACTGCAGCACCACGTTTCTGTCTGCAGCTCTTCTAAATCCATCAACAGCTCCTCTTAAAGGGTAAAAGAAATCTGCTGAACACAAAAGAGCAGCAGCCACCACAATAGCTGCACGGCTTATTTTTATAGTCTCCTTTCTGTGTTTTCATAATTAGATATCCAGTATGCTGCAGTTCTCCACCCTGCTGATGCCAAAGCACTGAGAAGTTGTTTGTGGACTGATCCCAGAAGCTGAGGCACCCAGACAGGGGGGATTTGGGATCCTGGGCAACACAAGACCTGTTTGAGGATTTTGATTTAAACTCAGAGTGAGATAAATACCTCTTCCTTCTTCCAGATGAAAGCAAAGGTGCTAGAGCACAACCTTGGATACCAGGAGGCACAAGGGGATAAATTAATGTTGAAATAAAGGGGGGAAAAAAGCAACTTTCCCCAAAAACTTCTGCTATTGGCAGGCACAAGGTCATCATTTCATGTCAGATAAAAAGCAGAGGAGGCAAAGGGGCTCACTGTGCACTACACAGTCCTTCCTCAGCACAGACAAAACATCCCCAGAAACCCCAACACTGGGGATGAGCTCCCCTTAACCAGGGATGGAGCAGGACAGGTTTAAAAAAAAAAAAAAAATATATATATATATATATATACACACACACACATATATATATATATACACACACACACACACACACATACATACACATAAACACACACCAGAGACATTTTATCTCTACCTCTACACAGAATGAGGATCCAGGGAGGTCAGGACAGGCTGCTGAGTGGAGCTGCCTTCACCTGCTTTCCATCAGAAGGCAGTGGCAGCCCTGCCACTGTCACTGTCACTGTCCCCTGCACAGCCCAGTTCACCTCACCCACACCTTCCTGCTCTGGAGCACGAGTGCTGCCCACCCCTGGTTCTCCAGTGCCCAAAGCCAAGACCTGGCTGGGACCAGGTTTCCACAGGCTTGTCCTGGATGAACCCCGATCTGCTGAGGTGAGCTCTTGCTCAACCAGAACTTTGGGGAGAAAAAAGCATCCAAAAACACTCCTGAACCCAGCAAGAGGGCAAGAGCAGAGACAAGGAACACAGAGAGTGACCATCAGCCTGGTGGGACATGAGGGCATCCTGGGGCTGGTGCCCCACGGCAGGACACGGGGCTGTGCAGCTCATCCCTGCCACGCTGATGGGGACCCAGGACACAAAGAAATTTCCTTCTGCAAGAGCCAAGAGCCAGCTGTGCACAGAGAGCTGCAGGATTTTAAACTGCTGATGGACTAAATCATCAGCATGGTGCAGAGAGGCTCTAATGGCCCCTTGCCTGGCGTCTCATGGGACGGCCAGAGGCAGTGTCCCTCAGCCAGGGCAGCACTGCGCGGACGTCGCGGTGTCAGGGTCGCACGCAGCAATTCCGTTACCCGCAGAAGCTAATAAAAAACCACTAGGTGTTTCTGCAGATTGAAGCAAGGCTTTTTGAAGAACCACAAACCCCTTCTCGTCCACAGGCAGAATGTTTCTAAACCATTTCCTGTGAAAGTCTGCAGTGAAGTCTCTTTCTAAATTACACTCATTAGTTAAATGGGGTTTCATTGCCATCCTTTCCCTCTGAGCCCATTACACAAGCTGGATGCTGCATTTCAGGCATCCATTACGTGCTAACAATAATATTTCCTTCGAAAGTTAATTTTTAAAAGACTTTCTGATGTTAAGCTATGTCCTGTATTTTTGAAGATCCAAGATGTTATCAGAGAAGGGGAGGGAAAAGCTGCCTTTGGACATCACGGGGCCCTCTAGAATACTCCTCTAGTTCATCCAAATTATTATTTTTACAAGCATAATTAAAAAAAAAAAAAAAAAAGGTAAGTTATTATCTCCATAGACAGTTTTTTGTGGTTTTTTTACACTAACTCAGGCCCTCTTTTATGCACTCTGCAGCCTCTAGGAAATGGAAGCAACACAAGTCAGAGGGAAAGAGTGCTGGCACACGGGATTACAGCTTGTCATCTCAAATGGTTTGTGTGGCATTTGTCACCAGCAAGAAGGAAAAAATGGAGGAAAAATAAGGCATTGCTAATAGGCATCTGCAGTGCTGTGCCCCAGGGTTTATTTCCTGTAAGAAATTAAACTAGAATCTTGCAAAACCTGGATATTTCCAAATCCTGACATTCAGGAAAGCAAATCCCCCTCTCTCCCTCACTGCAATCTTCCCATACCCATGGGTGTCACTGTCTTGGGTCTCTGTGTAAGCACACTGAGGTCTATCAGGATGCACTGGTGAATAGAAGAAAACAAGAGGGATCTGCTCTGTTGGGTCAAAGGCCAGAACAGGCTGTGAGTTTTCAGACACCTGCCTTACCAAAAGAGCATTTTTAGCATAAGTTGGGGATTCGCAGCCCTCAGAGCACTGCCAAGCACTTTACTCATGCCTTGGTACTTGGTAAAATAGAAAGGAAACTATTATAGCTATTTACACCCCTTCCATAACCGGGGAAAACAACTCTCCTATTGCTAAGTGACAGACTGAGTCAAGCACTTCCTCTTTAGTGAAAACTTTATTAGATCTCAGCATGGTTCAATTTTGGAAATTGCTTTTAGAGAGTTTTATGAGTTTTAGAGCTGGAATTTAATGCCATTGTCTTTTAAATTTAATCTTACTTGAATTACATTTAATTTGATTGCTCAGTGGTGCTTACTTGCACATGAGCAGTTCATCATTTTGCTCCTTATTCACCCCTTTGCAAGCAAAGCACCCACCCTTGCTGGTGCAACCCCCAAACGCAGAGCAGTGGGCATTCCTGCCCCACAGGGTGAGCTGCAAAGCCTACAGAGCTGCAGTGTTTGGGGGTTTTTGTGATTTTTTTTCTCCTTCAGGCATACACTCTAGGTAGGCTCTGCAGCCACAGCTAAAGAGAATTGCCAAAGCCTCACACACATCTTCCCCTTTGCTCAGTGTCTCCCAGCACTATCTGAGATGAGGAAAAACCCTTCCTGCCTCCCTTACCTCCCACACAATTCCCCCATCTCCTCCCCAGTGAGCGACCCTTCACTTCCTCCACCACACAGCCCCTGCCCTTGCTTTGCTCCCCTTGTCCTCCTTTCTCTCTTCCACACTCCTGCCATCCGTGCAAAATTAAGTAATTGCCAATCTCTGCCACCTGTCTGCCAAAAGATTTTCTGCAAGTTAAAAAAATCCCACCTTTGGATCCAATAAGCAAAATGTGAAGACATTGGTTGGTTATCTGCATTGCTCCAAGCCTTGGGATGTTGTTCAGATGCACAATAAGGCTGTAACCCCCATGGAACACTGAGTGGTGGGGGCAGAGAAGGTGAGCAAAGCATCCACTGCTCTTGCACAGCTCACACAAAACCTTCATGAATCACTCTTTACCTCCCTGATCTTTATCTCAGGGTATAACGCAAAATGTCAGCAAGTAATTTGGTCTTTTCCACGTTTAATTCACTCAGTGTAAAAACCTCTCATCTCAATTAGCAAAATCGAAGCAAAGCCAGCAATTCCTCCATAGGGGTGCCAGGATCCATGCCTTGCAGACCTTCACCATCTTCCCCTCTCCCACACTAGTGGCAGACAGGCAGAAATTTACTGAAAGACCCCAGAGAAACCCATCTGCAACCTGGAAATCCAGATTTCCAAAGAGCCCTTAACCTAAATTTCCCAGCGTGGCACAAGAGCTGTAGCACATTTTTCTGCAGCCCAGTACGTTGGTGACCCCCCTCTCTGGGGACAGGAGCAGAGGCCAGCAGTGGTGGCTGCTCTCCTGTGGGTCACAGGAGTGTCAGAGATGTCACGGGCTCGGGACCTCGCTGTTGTGTTTGAAGGATGCCCCCGAAGCTCCTGGGTTTCCCTGTGGCCTCTCACCACCGTGCATTCACCTCCACTGCTTTAAACTGGGTGTGCAACAAGAAACAATACCAAGAGAGTATGTGGCCCTCAGGATATTTATTAACAGAATTAGGATAAAAACCACTCACTTTCTGAGGAAATGTGCAAAATTTTTTCACTCCTTCTTTTCTCCACTTTGATCTCTCAAGCAAAATCTATAACTAACAAAATGAGTTTAGGATGGTGCAATCTTATCAGGCTTGGTTTAGCTGAGCCCTGGGCATGGGAAGCAGTGCAAAGAAGTAGCTATTATATATATTTTTTTGCCTGTATAGTCTGTCTAAACATCTTGTTTCAAAATTTTACTATCAAATAGATTTCCCCTTCTCTGCGTATGACATCTGACAAGCAGGAAAACAGTACACCAAGGGGGTTTCTTCTTGAGAAAAAACAATCACTCAGGGATCCAAATGGCAGAGCAGGGTGTGGGAAGACAGGGGTGCTCAAAACCCCTGATGTAACAGGACCAGCAGGACGCCTCCTCTCATGTTGCCGATCTGCAGGGGGTTGTCTGGAGCTCAAACACCTCATCTGGTCTCCACCAGGCTCTGAAGCCATCTCCAGCCAGCATCAGCTGGTCAAGGGTTGTGGAAAAATTTTCTTGAAGAAATATGTTGATTGAATAAGCAAGAATCAGCTGAGGCATATTGATCACTAACAGCATGCCTGATTTCTTAAAAGCATCTTACTTGAAGATCAGTACAGAGCGTGTCCAGAGCTGCTTCTGTCTTTAATGCAATCACCTTTGACTTCACAAAGAATGTACAATTCATGAAATAAATGAAGGCTGCCTGGGACCTGGACTCTTTTACTTAAGGAAGGCATTTGGGATTCCCTGCACTCTTTTAGGTCAGACCTCCAGTGCCAGCTTATAGTTTTCCCTTCCTCTTCCCAGAGCCCAACAGGGATGGTGCCTGCTGGGCTCTTCACACTCACAAATGTCAACTCTTTGCTCCCTCTTAAAGCATTGCTGTTAAATCTCTTATCATTTTATTGTCATCTGTATTTTGCTATTGAATGTTACAACTTTGCCAAGCTTGGAAACCATTTCACAGGAGCAAGTCTCTCCCTCTCTCTCCCCGTGTTAACAGGATTCTGTGTGAAGACATTTTAGATCAAACCCACTGACTAGAGAGGCCCCATAAGAAGGGAGTGAAGGTCAATGTCCTGGTGCCTGTGTACACGATGACTGAGAGGTTTTGTTCCATGTCCATGTCCAGAACTGTGCCTTAAGAGATCCTGTCCCAACCTGGAAGCAGGGGGCTGCACATCAGGGTCAAACCTCCAGCCCCCCACTTGTGGGGCATTGTTTGGGCATAGGTAGTCACCAAAGTAGAGTGGAAACCACTGAGCCTCAAGCAGCTGTTCCACCTCAAAAGTCTCCATAAGCAAAATACTGGTGGTTATCTGAGCAAGACCAGATTCAGAGTAAGGTACAACACCTACTTTAAAGCTGTTACTGTGTCCTGTCCATCACTGTTCTTTTGGGTGGGGGCTGATGCACTGGGGACAGAGGGTGGTGGGAGGAGATGGATCCTCAAAGCTCAGCAGCCTGAGCCCTGCTGCAGCTCACTCCTCTTGGATTTCACTGCTTTCTTTCAGCCAAAAATGAAGATTTCTTTAATAAGCCAGAAATTTCATTTGTGCTTAAACATGGAAAATCACATTATTAAAAGGCTGCTTCACTACAAATTGCCTTGAATTTCTTTGGTCCTGTCATAGAGTTTGGGCTAGGTTCTGCTTTTTCAAGGCAGCTGGGGAGAAAAAAAAACCTGTATAAAGCTGAAACCCAAATCTTCCCTGGGGCCCATCCCCAAAGCCATAAAACAACAGTGATGAAGTAACTCATTCCTTTTCCCCAGACTCCTGCCTCAGGATTGCCTTGGCACACTCAGGTTTCTCCGTGTCCAAGTGAGGCATTTCTTTCCATTAGTAAATCAGCTGAAGACTTTCCTGGGACAACAAGCTCTTGTTAACAGGACAGGGCTTCTCAGGCCAAGGCTGCCAACACGCTACTGGGAGTGTCAAGGGCTAAAGTGCTCTGCAAGTGCTGCGGGCTCACGAATTTCTGAGCACAACTGCTGCTCTGGAGAAGCAGGGGGGCTGCTTCTGTGGGGGCTGTGTATGTCCTGGCAGCACGTTTATTTCTTCTAACTACACAAGGGTATTTGCTGCACCTGTGAGAGGTGTTTAACCTGCTGTGTCTTATTCACCCTCCCCAGGAATCATTTTAATTTTGCTAAGAATGAAAAATCAACGTGTCCACATAAATATTCAGCCCTACCTGCAGAGGCAGAGAGTGACCAGACATTGAAGGCAAGTCAGTACAATTGAGTTGTGAAAATTTGTCATGAAAAAAACCCCAAAACTTTCGCTTCTTCTCCTTCTTTTGCTTATTTTTCAGCAAAACTCTCCAGTGTTACCCAGGCTGACAAATGTTTTTAAATTTTTATCATGAAGTTGGTTGCCCTCATGAAAGAAAGACTCCCACCTACGATTCACTTGTTTAAAATTCCATGTTCTGACACAGTTCTCAACTTATATTTGAAGAGAGAAGAACCCACTCAAACCCCCACCTCTCCACACAAACCCTAATGAGAACTGAGATGACTTTTGCGACTGAGCAGGGCTCTGAGCCCCCGTCAGCATCCCAGCTTTGCTCCTCCAAGAGTAACACTTTCACCTGTACATTAATGACCACAGCTTGGCACTCTTCCAGTGTGTCCCACAGTTTGGTTTCCCAGGCATTTTCAGGGATCCATGATTTAATCAGAGTTTTTCTAGCAGCACAGGGATGCTCCTACATAAAACCTTGCAGTTTTAGCAGGGGCTGTCACTGAGTAGCAGAGGAGAACAAGTAAATATCACTTTCTGTCTCAGGTTACAGATCAGTTGGGGCAAACAGTGTAAGTAAATCCAGTTTTATCTTCTCAGTCTATTAAAAATTAACTGTGTGTAGAGAAGGGAAAATACAGTGTGTAGCTGACTCTGGGAGGGAAATAAAGAGCTGGCACAGTACACAGTTAAGTACACAGTTCTAGAAATATTTAAGAAATAAAGTACACAGTTCTAGAAATATTTAAGGCGAGGGGAGGGGGTGATGGGGGAAGAAACAGGGACAATTAGGCTTTTGAGCAGACAGATAGCAAAGCCAGCCATGTCAATTTGCTTTGTTTCTGCACCATTTCTGCAGAGATCATTCCCCCTTTGTTTTGTAAGTTTGTATCACAAGGTCCCAGACTAACTGCCTAAAGTTGCAACCCCAATCTATCCTATGCCCTTCTATTTCCTCAAGCCTCAGAGGACCTTTGGAGGATTCAGCTGCAGCTTTGTCCTCCCCAGGAGACAGGACATAGGTAGCAAAAAGATATTTTCTGTTCTTTAGTCCCCCCTGCTGAAACCAGCCTACCTCAGGCTGAGGCATGCTTGTTAATAAGGGCAAATAAATTTGAGAGGGAGCTTTCAATCAGAATTGTGCAGCAGCACAACTTCAGCTTCGTCTTCAGCTCATACTTAGCCAAAAGGGCAGGATGTTCGCATCTCCCACAGCCTGGCACCTGCACAGCCCTGCCCTTTGCTGGTCAAGGAGCGCAGCCTGCTGCTATCCCAGCAGAACTACAGCCTCAGCCGTGTGCACAGGGCCGAGTCAACCTCTGGGGCAAAAATCCTCTCATTTTGGTGATCAGAACCTGGAATTATCAGCCACTGCAATTTGTTTTACGTTGTGCCCACTGGATTTTCAGCACAAAAGCCTGCGCCGCAAGCGGCACGAGTAAATTCTTCTACAGTCATTCTTGAAATAGGTTTCATTTTTTAATGATTAGCACATAGAATATGATTCATTTTTCAGAGAAACAGCTTTTAGGGATTTTTAATAACCTATTGTCCACAGCTCAGCTGGAGCGTGGGTGCTCAGCACTGACTTGTTACCACATGAAACACTGGGCTAGCCAAGAAGGTTATTGACCACTGACCACTGACCACTGACCACTGACAAGGCCAAAGATAAGATATAGGAAGAGGATTTACCTTTTCAATCACCTGCCAACAAACCTGGCAAACCTACAGTTGTGAGATTGCAAAATGACCAAGAGATAAAATGCACAGCACTCATTTATCCAGTTCACTGGGGAACAGCCCTTCAGAGGCAGCAAAGAGGAAGGACTTCATCAATTTTTGGAGGTTGGTCGAATCCAACTGCGTAAAGGAAACAATGGAGAAACCAGCCCTCACTTGTGGGCAAGCAGAAACAGGAGGCAGCATGGGTGGAAGGGAGCCACAGGGTTTGGTGGGGGTAGATTTGCTCTGGCTCACGGTTTGGCCCTGGCTTTGCTGAAGTTTCTGCCCAAAGGCACCACTACCATGGCCCAGCTAGGTCTCGGTTTTCTGGGTTTTTTTTTCCTCAAAGAATCTTATTCCATTCTTCTACTACGCAACTTTATTAAGACTTAATGTTAAGATGTTAAGGGGGACTAGTCTAATGTTTGCAAGGTTTGTGGACACATGCACGGCAAGTACCACCCCAAAGTCCTGGTCACTGGCACTTTACACCCCTGCAATGTGACATCAGTTACACAGCAGGATCAGGGTACCTTGGAAAGGCTGAACAGCAAAGGAGGGAATTTTCAGGTCAGCAGCAGGTTTAACTCCTCTGCCTGCTGGGGTCCTCAGCATCAGAGGGGTCTGGACCTGTTGGAGTCAGTACAGAGGAGGCCCTGGAGATGCTCCAAGGGCTGGAGCCCCTCTGCTCTGGAGCCAGGCTGGGAGAGCTGGGGGTCTTCACCTGGGGAAGAGAAGGCTCCAGGGAGACCTCAGAGCCCCTTCCTAAAGGGGCTCCAAGAGAGCTGGAGAGGGACTTTGGACAAGGGGCTGGAGTGGCAGGACAAAGGAGAATGGTTTCCACTGCCAGAGGGCAGGGTTAGATGGGGACTGGGAAGAAATTCTTCCTGTGAGGGTGGTGAGCCCTGGCACAGGGTGCACAGAGAAGCTGTAGATGCCCCACGCCTGGAAGTGTTCAAGGCAAGGTTGGATGGGGCAACCTGGTCTGGTGCAAGGTGTACAAGGCAGGGGGATTGGAATGAGATGGTTTTTGAGTTCCAGCCCAAACCAGCCTATTATTTGGTGATTCAGTGATATCAGCCCAAACACTCCCATTTGCCTGCTGGGCAATTGCTTAGCCATCAGAAGACCTTGAAGGGTTTTTTACACAGCCACTGAAGTTACCACTGACATTAAAGGGGGGAAATGGGGACCTCACACCCCGTGCAAAGAAAGGAATCAGCATTTCCCAATTTAACCCACCTGGCTCCCCTCCATCTTCGTGCCTGCTTGCCACCACGGGGAAGGAAATGGTGCAACTGCACTCCCGGGACTGTGCAATGCCAGGAGTTGTTCCATATCCTTCTGTTACTGGGTGCTAAGTGGCCAATTCACGTCTTTCACAACTGCACCTACCAACCGTTAAATTAACATCTGACACAAGAATCCCTCCAGCTCCGGTTCTGAGCTTCCTCATGCCCAAGGTGAGAGCTCTGCACCTGACAGCTCACCCAGGAAAGATGGGGAAGGCACCGAGACATCCCAAATGCATCATCCTACACTTGAAAGCTGTTTTATTGAGAGTACTTTACCACAGGTGCATTAGATATATTGCGGTAGCAATGGCATTTTGATGTGTTTTTGAAAGACCAGAGCAAGATACAATGCTGTTAGGATCTCTTATAGAGGAGAAATAAAAATAAACGTACACATTTATGAGCAATTTGGAGTCAGCCCTGTGCACAGGAGACATGGGGAAAAATTGCCAAGAGCAGGCAGCTTAGAGCCAGTTTACAAAGCACCAGGACTCCAGGAAAAGCTTCTTCGGTGTCTGTGCACCCACAACACCTCCCCTTCTCGTGCCTGCCAGCTTGGTTGGCTTTGCACTAAGAATTTCTTTCACAAGACTTCATAGAGCAGATTGAAGTGCTGCAACTATTTCTTTGGTAAAATTTGGAGCATGTGAGTTCACACGAGTCTATAAATATCGGTAGCTTTCAAAGGCAGGTCTGCCCCAGGCTAAGGTTATCTAATGAGGTATTTAAAACTCTTCCACTGCAAATTGGAACACATCAGAAATAAAATCTGGTAGAGAGAGGTCATTATTGTAGAAATCCCACTGGACACAAATCAACTGGGAATGGCCAGGCATCCCCTGAAAAAAAGTCTTTAAATTCTTTTGATTGCAGTAGGGAAAAAGCTTCCAGCAGCCAGAACAGAGCAGGCCAAGCTCAGAAACACTTTATAACCTCTCTGCTGTGAAATCTTCATTGAAAACGCCACCCTTGCCACCTCCCCTGTTGAATTCTGCTTTTACACAAATGTCTGTTTGGTGGTTCTAAGCGTGGAAGCCAGCAGTTCTTCCTGGCAGGATGGAGAAGAAAGCAGCAGGGATAAAACTAGCCAAACCACTTGTCGTAACCCCAGGGAGGGCTAAAAGATTGTTTGGGGATTAAATATTGGCTGTAAAGAAAAGCCTGGAAACACAAGTGAAAGATTTGTCTCCAACTGCTTGTTCCATGGAGGTTTTCAGAAAACACAATGTAGAGATGCTTTTGCAACCTAGAAGAGGGGCAGAGACACATCTGCTTCTTCTCTGAATAAAATCTGTGGGACTTCCAGAGTTTTCTGTAACTTGAAATATCAAGTAATTTATGTGAAAGCACAATGACTCATTTAAATTTCATATTATCCATACATTTCTGTCTGTAAAGAAAATCTAATGCTTTTCTGTAAGCAGTGCAGAAAAATCAAACTGAAGGATTACCAGAGATCCAAAGGAGTCTGCTTTATAATACAATACCTGAAACCAAGAAGATACTAAAGGCATCACTTTAAAACCTAGAATTATTGAACTCCAGGTCAGTTTTGCCTATGCAACGTGGGTTTGCAACTGTTGTTTCAGAACTTGAAGATGCTTTAATAAGTATTACACTGTTAACAACAGGGTTTCAGTCAACAGACTTCATGGATTTAAATGAAATAATTGACAATTTCAGCTGAATCAGAAAAAGTAAATAGGCCTATGCAAAATTATCTGTTTTTCTTTGCCTAAGTGAATAGTCATGAATGCCAAACACTTCCTGTGTTCTCAGCCACAAAGATCTGGTGGGCACAAACACCCCAGGAGGAATGAGCAGCAAAGGACAAACTGGTGACATCCACTTTGGATCTTTGATAACCTTTTCCCTCCAGGCCAATCCTCTGAACCATATTTGTGGTTCTTGCCATTTTTGGCCTAAATGGGCCCTTACTTCAGGATGGGGAAGAAGAGGTGTTAAGAAACAGCCCAACCAGAGTTTCCTGAAATTCATTTCCATCTGTTACTATGTGCTAAGAGCCCAATTATTTTATCTGTCTTTCCCAACCAGCTTTAACAACTGTTAGAGCCTGCAGACCTCCACAGCGCCCAGTATGGCAACACCACCTGCCTGGAACTGTAATACTTTACTCGAGACTGATTGGCCAAGACAATGGACTTGGGCTTCCAGAAGCACATAAATACCGCGGGTGGCAGCTGTTCAATGTCTTTGACTGGATCAAAGAACACGGGTGACACAGCCCCAAAATGCCAGCTCTCAGTCTGGTCACTCTGGTCAGCTTGGTGTCCACTGGTGAGTTGAGGTTGCTGTAATGCAGCTGGGCTTGATGGGGTTTAGGCAGACAATAATGATTTATTGAAATTCACTTGAACATTAATAATGCTGAGGTTTTTCTCTCTAGTTTTATGAAGAATTATGGTAATGTGGACAGTTATGACTATTATAAAATATGGAATTAGGCTTGCATTAAGAGATATATATTGAAGTAGTTGGAGGTTTCAGAAATAATCATAAAATCATTAAGGTTTGAAAAGACGTCTAAGATAATCAAATCCAACCTTCAACCCAGCACCATTAGAAAGTAAAAATAGCTTATTTCACAAACTATTTTTAAACATCTTTATGTATAGCTTTGCTTTCTTTTTGGTCTATATGCCTTAAAGTAAGACATCAAGAAAAAATGGACCAAGTCTATACAGCAGGTTGCATAATGTCCTTTTACCTACAGCTTCTGAAATGACAAACTCCTACAAACTCACGTCTTTCACTTTAAACACCCTATTTTGTATCTGAACACTTTCTGTTGCACTTGACTAAGAATATGGTTGAATTTGTCCCTGTTTTTCCTCTTCTCCATGTGAAGTTTTCATCAAGCAGCTGGATGCACACCCGCCCCAACAACAGCACCAACACTGGGCACAGATCTGCAGTGGGAACCCCACCAACCGGATCCGCGGCTGCGACCGATACGGCTGCGGGAATTTCGGTGCTGACAGGTAACACAGCTGCCTGGGCACCAGGGATCACTTTGCTTTCTTAAATTAAATGTTCACGCAGGAGAAAGAGTACAGTAACACAGAGCTGACACTCAGAATGAGAGAATACTGTTGTCTGCAGGATCTCTTCCTGATTTTTGGGATTTTCCTTGGCAATCTTGCAGAAGCACAGTGATACCACTGCTGACAACGCGTGCAGGGCTGAAGGAGCAGGACTGTTACATGAATTATAGACAGTGAAGGAAATGGAAGTATTTCAAGGATTTGTGTCATTTACCCTTGTTGCTTATACTCCAGAAATTTAACTAAAACTCAGCAACAGTTTACAGGAAGCTGAGTAGATTCAATTATACAAACTAAAAATCTGTCAGCACCACTGTCTTTAAGTTGCTCATACAACAACAGGTTATATTTCTCTGAAAAAATGTTTTCATATGTAGAATGAATCCTGCATTTTCTTGTCAGAACCTCTCCCCAGGTTCTATAAGTGTCCATCTTCATCATACAACTTCCAAATTTCTAAGAGAGAAAACGCCAGCCAAGGTTTCTATTTTACATGGCACAGATGTTTTTTGGGGTAAAAAAAATGGTCTGTAACAGTTTGAAATACCCCATGAACCCGGGGAAATAAAAAATAAGCTTAAATTTGAAATTTCATCTCACTCTAAATAAGGTCAGAGTAATGTGAACAATTTGCAACAACAACAACAACAACAAAAGATTCAAACTTGCTACTTCTGTCCAAAAAAATTTTGTTAGACAAGCTTCAGCTATCATCCTGCACTAAGTCACAATTGATACATAACATTAACCTTGAGAGATCTCCCTAATTAAATATTTCTGCCTCCAGGCACGGTGGCAAAGGGAAGCACGCAGGTGTGGACGTCATCTGCTCTGACGGAGCCACGGTGTACGCTCCTTTCAGCGGGCAGCTCTCGGGACCCATCCGGTTCTTCCATAATGGAAATGCCATTGATGATGGAGTCCAAATCAGGGGATCAGGCAAGTAATTAACAGCAGGTGTGCTGTGAGGCATGCACAAGTAATCATTTACTTGAGCAAGGTTTCTGTGGTTCTCCAATTCAAACACGGTGTTGATTAATCTCACATCCTCTCTAGTACGCTGAAATATTGGAAGACAGCACCAGCAGGATGTAGTCTTTTCCCATGCTTTTCTTAGAGAGGAGAGAAGAAAGAAGTTGAAAAACAGGTAGCAGGAAAATAACAACCCCAAATCAAAAAATAGGAAACAGTAAAAATAAAGCACCGGAAATATATTCTCAGTTTTGCTGAGAGGATGTTTTCGTGTCTCTATTTTCCAACTCTCTTTTTTCCTTTTTGCTCTGGCAGATACAGTAATTTTGATTTCACCATTGTTAGTACCTTGACTACATTTCTGCTTCATCCTAACAGTCTCCAGTAAGAGGCTGGCAGGGAATGCTTCTTGCTCACCCCAGGAGCAGATGCAGCTGATGTTTCCTGACCTCACTTCCTCTCCCGTCTCTCCCAGGTTACTGTGTGAAGCTCGTCTGCATTCACCCCATCCGGTACCACGGCCAAATCCACAGAGGGGAAACACTTGGGAGAATGCTGCCAATGCAAAAAGTTTATCCTGGCATTATTTCCCATATCCACGTTGAGAACTGTGACCACTCTGACCCTACTCATCTGCTTACACCTGGTAAAAAAACCTTTAACAGAAAATGCAGCTCAGAACAAGAGTAGATTTACACTCTAGGACCTGTGATGCTATTTTTGAATTTTTACAGTTAAAGCATATTTCTTCTATGAAATAACCCTAATCTAGAAACATTACCATCCAGCTTAGGTCTACATTCCATTTATATTTCCTAAAGGATTACAAATTTTATGAAGAAAAATCCAACTACAAGCATGGGATGTAATGTCAGTACATTGTTACCTAACTGTAAATCAAACATAGTAGTTGCAAACAGGCAAGTGTTAAAACAATCTAGAAGTTAACTTTGATGTGCTGTGTTCCTGTATTTCAAAGCTGTTCCACCATTGCCACAACAGGACGGGCGCTGGGCTGCAGTGTGTTCAGGGAACCCTACCAACGAGATAAGAGGCTGTGATAAGTATGGCTGTGGATACTATGGAGCTCCAAGGTAATAGAAAAATCGGAACACACGGGGTTTTGTGGTACTTCCGCTGATGTAAGAGTTCAACTTTATTTAGGTCATATAAAAAATACAGTTTTGAAGGCTTAGATTGGACTTGAGGAAACTTTCAGGCCGCCCACATTGTTCATAATACCTCTCTGCTTGGAGCTTTTTATCAGACTAAGCCATGCCTGACCTGACCTAGTGTTGGGAACACTCCTGACTCAAGTGGAAGGTTGGACTTGATGTCCTTCACACAACCAAACTTTTCTGTGACTCTGTGGTTTAATTTAAAGACCTGGAAGAAAGGCATTTTTCTCCAACTCCAATAGATCATCCACCCTACACGATCACCTACACCTTTGCAGATCCTCCAGCCAGCTTGCTGATACCATTTCTGTCCTAACAACCCATTTCCAGATTTCACCATGTGCTGCCTGCAGCACTGGGCCTGACCAGAGATTTCTGTAATGACGTGCTTGTTTTCAGGCGCAATGGCAAAGGGAAGCACCATGCAGTGGATGTCATCTGTGCTGACGGGGCAACCGTGTACGCTCCTTTCTCTGGCCAGCTTTCTGGGCCTATTAAATTCTTCCACAATGGAAATGCCATTGATGATGGAGTCCAAATCAGGGGATCAGGTAAATAGCTATCTTTCATTTAACATTTCTTTGTCTTGAGCTCATATAGGATGCATTACCTTGCAGTTAGCCACGTAGTTTAGCTATGTTTTCTTCTACTCACATACAGAACTTTTCGCTCCTGCTACAATGCAAATAACTGAGTTCTACAGAATGTCTTCAAACTTTTCCCTTTCCTACAGCACAAATTCCCTTCCCACCTTCTCCCTGACTTCCATCTTCTCTCTTCTACCGAGTCAATGGCTCCAACCACTACCTAATTTATATAATCACAGTATTTCTGTTCTTTCGGTATTTCCACTGTTGCTATCTCAGCGGAAAGGAAAAAGTCAGAAGTTAATATTTCTGAAATACAGTACAAAAGAACAAATGCTTCATCTGTCACCTGACGTTTTCCTTCCTCCTGTTTTTTCACCAGGATTCTGTGTAAAACTACTCTGTATCCATCCCATAAGATACAGTGGCTCAATTTCCAAGGGACAAGTCCTTGGGAGAATGTTGCCCATGCAAAGGGTATTTCCTGGGATCACATCACATATTCACATTGAGAACTGCGACCACTCGGATCCTACAAGCAACCTCGAAAGGGGGAAAGGGCAAAGAGATTGAAATGGAAATGCAGTAAATTCCAAATAAATACATCTCAGCATCCAAAAGTTGTTTTTCTTCCCATGCAGTTTTTCTTCCCACAATAGTTTATACTATCACCTATTCAATACTTTGAGCCTCACAAACCTAACAAAACCTAACAAAAGATTTGAGTTTTTGTTGGAATTTGCATTTACCAGAGAATCAGGAAATTAGCGATGACTAGCTATGAGCTTTCTCAAAGTCTGAAAAATCAGCTAAAATGCAAAGTGCTCACTCCCTCCTGTGGCAGAGAAGGCGCATTCCTGTCAGCTTCTTCCCCAAGCACCAGCTGGCCTCACTTGTTCAGATCAGGGAGAACAAATCCTCTAAAAAATCAGCACATCAAAAATCCCAAAGTCCATCAGCGTGGGCCTATTCAACTGGAAGCTTTGAGCTGGAGCAAGCTGACATTTGACAGCTGTATTTGATTACCTTAAAGGGTCTTTTCCAACCTTAGTGATACTGTGATTCCTGCCTTCACAGAAACACTGCCTTAGTGACAGGGACTGAGAGAGGGACAGTGTTCAAAGCAGCCTTTTAAGAGTTTCCCACTGAACTGTAACTCTGTCACCAGTGTTTATAAACACTAACACTCTTCCACTGGCTGGAGAGACATTGAGGTCTCCAGGAATTCACAACTCACAAGCTTTATGCACACTCCATTTTACAGTTTGCATGTCTGAAATCAGATTCCAGGCACAAACATGAAATGACAATGATTAACCTGCCATTCTCCAGTCTCTCTCAAGGTTTGTCACATACATGTCTTCTAGCAGGAGAGAACCTCAGGAGAACACAGTGCAACAGATGGATGAGCCCAGTATCAGTGCATGGATTAAACCACTTTATTACGTTTCCATTTGAAGTAAAACACACATCTTGAACCAAATAGTGTTTGGAAATATTTCACTTTTGTGTTCAAATTATAATTCCCTGGATTATGGAAGTTGTCAGCTCACAGCCTCTACTGACCAGAGTCAGGGAGATGCTTCTTAACTGTGCAACAGGCAATAGAGCATCACTGACTCAGGTCTGTGTGCTATCTTGAATCCTTGGGCTGCCAGCTGGGAACAAGTGTCTCCAAGAAAAGGGTGGTTTAACCCTTTAGCTGTTGTTTTGTGGGAAGAAACTCATTCTCTGCTGTGAATGCACTGGCTCTGGTGATGGTAGCTTATTTGCTTCACAGGAGCTAGAATGGAGCTGTGGATTTTTTTTCTGGAAACAGCACTGGTAACATGGGGACAGTTTTTGCTGTAGCTGAGCAGAGGCTACAGAGCCCAGCCCTGCTCCTTGTACTGCCCCACCAGGCAGGAGGCTGAGGGTGCACAGCCTGGGAGGTGACAGGGACAGGACAGTTGAGCCCAGCTGACCCAAGGGACACTCACACTGTATGACATCAGGCTCAGCACATAAAGCTGGGAGAAGAAGGAAGGGGGGGTGTTCATGGGTGATGGAGCCCTGCTTTCTTGGATATGGCTGATGGAAGTGGTGAATGGATTCCCTTTCTGGGGGCTGCCTGCCTGTGCAGCTCCTGCTTTACTATTAAACTCTTTATATCCAGCCATGAGTTTTCTCATTTTTACCTTCCAATTCTCTCCCCCACCCCTCTGGCTGTGAGGGGCTCAGCTGACAACCAGGGTTAAGCCACGACAGTGACAACCACCATCAGCAAATTCTTGTAGACTTCTCATTATCAATAGAAAGATGGAACAAGTGTGGCACCAAAATCATTACAGCAAAAAATTTATATACAATGCATTTCAGTTTACAGTGTGCAAAATGTTAACACAAAAATACATACTCTAATTTACATCAACTCACCATGCCTTTCCCATTTTAAGAAAATAAATATAATACAATCTTTCTCAAAAAACAATTAATAGCAACAAGTATTAAATAGTCCTGAATTAAATATTTCAGGATTACCTCCAGCAAGCCTTTCTCTAGAAATCAGGGCTTACACAAAGCTCTGTAAGATACAGGTGAGATTACTACAGTCCATTTTGGCCTCAAAATGACAAATTTAAATGCTCTAAATCCTTGATTCCAAATAGGAATGAATCAAAGACAACTTCATTGCATTTTATCTTTCCTTCTTAGCAGACACACTTATGAAATCTTTCTTCTTTCTTAGCAATGAAAGCATGGAACAGTATTCAGACATCAGTCTTTGATTACAAAGACTTGAGCCCAAATCCAAAGCTATTCCTCATTGTCCTGGCAGCTTCCAAAGTGCTTTATTACCTGCTCAAGCAATCAATCTAGAACCAAACTTGAAACCAGTAATTTTAACAAAATCTTTCCCATCCTTTTTACACCTAAGACAAAAACAATATACTGTACAATGCATTCCCTAGTTTATGTAATCTGACAAAATTACTTAAAGTGCAATTAAAAACTGGAAAGTTTTTTGTAAGCATACGCTTATTAACATTTTATTGTACTGCCATGAATTTAAGCTAGATTATATCTGACGAACTTGGGATAGTGTATTTTAATATACAAGCTTTTACAATTAAAACATGAATAATTAAAAAATAGCTATATAAAACATCATGACAAATAATACTGTACTCAAAATTCTATCCAGCTTTCCATGGATAGATTTCCTAAGGAAAATAGTTCTCTATTCCTCTTCTGACTAGATCAGAAAGAGTAAACAAAGACATAAAAAAACCCAAACCTAAACACATTTTAAAGTAAATGGAATGTTTAAACTGAAGCTCAGAGAAGCCCAAATTCATTGAAGTCTGAAGCACCTGTAAACCACAGATATACTTTCAGAACTGTTAAGAACACTTAAATCTATTTTCTATTTTAATATACAATTAATATTGTAGAGTGTTTTGCTGTTAGTCTAACAGAGGTTTTCTCAAGGAAGAAAAACTCAAATCTGGAAGAAAGTTTTCACATTTAATTTTCAGATTTTTTATTTGCATAGAAAGCAACACCCCGATTCTACCATTTTATCTACACAGAGAATTTACCAGGTTGGCATCATATCTGGAAACCACATTCTTCCAAGGTGTTTGGAGACTTCCAGATGAAGCCGATCTAAGCTGTAATCACTGTCTGGAATCAGCACCTCCTCCATTATGGAAAGCTGCGTAAGCCTGCCCCCACACATCTTTACAAATTCAATAAAGCCTCTGCAGGTGACTTCACACTCCCCCAGCCCCATGGCTGTTAAGTTCTTACAGCGCTCAGCAATCTGGATGAGTTCATCATCCAGAGGCTGAAGTCCATTGGCGCACACGACCAGCTCGATCAGCCGGGGGCAGTTCATGCCAATGCGACCCAGCATCGCCTTGCTCACTGCACGACCGAAGTACAGGTGTGTAACAGGGGTTTCCTCTCTGAAGAAAGCATCAAATTCATCTTCATACAAGAAGAAATACATCACAATGTTGACTTTGGGGGAGTGCTTAACGAGAGCGTCCCAGCTTTGCTTTTTAATGGTGTGAAATTGAACTTGTCCGGGATTTTCACTCACGACATCAATGCGAAGGTGTTCGAGATCAACGTGTTTTTCACTTGAAAGAGCCAGCAGCAGTTCATCACTTAATATGTAGTAGTTCAAAGCCAGCTCCTTAAGTCCATGACACTGATCAGCCACACAAAGAATGCCTAAGGAACAAAATAATTTATTCTTTAAAATGAAAAGCGAATATAAGCACAGTTGTTCTCTGTAAAGTTGGTTTAAGTTTTCATGCTTATATCCAAACCCCAAGAAACACCCAAGTTCTAGGCATCCATAACCTTTTACAGGGTTTTGGTCATTAACACTTCACAGTAAAAGACTCAAGTCACATTCATCTTGGGTCTGCATACCCTCCTCTTTGCCCTCCCCATGCAGAATTTTCTCAACTTCGAGGAAGCAACTGAAATCAGGTCAGATTCAGCTGAAGTTGAGCCATTCCCTTCCCTAATAATCATTCCTTCAACTTCCAACTAAACTATTTAAATCACCACCACCCAGTTTAACAGCTGCAACCTACTGTGAATTAAGACCAAAATAATGTTACCTCCTCCTAATCTGCTGGAATATGAAGTACATGGACTGTGCCACCTTTTGTGGACTCCAGAAGAGAATACAGGAGTAGACCAGACCCAGACTCCCTTTCCCTAGCACAAAGGTTTCAGGAGAAAGACGAGTGGCAAGGGACCCTGAAGCCCTCTGAACTTTTAGCAAGGCTGTACTTTGAAGGGAGTGAATCCTTCACCAACCAATGAGGAAGTTCAGTCCCAGATCTGGACACATGAGGGCACTCTGGAAACTGGAAACACTCACAGTCTTACACCACAGGTTTCTGAAATTTGTACGCACTCAGAGCACCCTACAAAACAATTACTGACAACTGTTATAATCTCCTTCATCCCACCAAGCAGCAGCTGATTCATGAATCAGGGATTCTGTGGTGTTCCCACAGAACACCAGTCAGGTAAGTTTAAAAATCTCTACACATTAAGGAGCACCCATCTGTTTACCCTCACATAGTAAAGCAATGATCATGACATCCTTTGAGCATGTGTGAAAGGCTTGCACTAATTTTTTGGAGGCTCTTCCTCCTCAAGGCCTATCATCAGAGGCAGAAAAGCAGCTGGAGAGGTTGAAAAAAAATCCCCAGGATTCTAGAAGATGCAGTCAAGGAAGTAGCACCTCCACCTTCATCAACTAAACTCATTCACTAACAACTACCTTCTTCTTCACCTTCCAACTGTCCAAACTCAAGACTGTCAATTATGATGCTTTATGATTCCATTTCTCACATACATTCAGTACTCACCAGCAGGTGAAACATGAGGACAGCTGCTCATTTTTAGCAGTTTTAGAGTATCACTGTTGTTAGCAACAAGAACCTTCAAGGAAGGATCATCAAGGGGAGTGTCATCTATCTTGATTGATGATAATGACTTGGAGTTCACAAAAACTACTGTCAGTGCTGATGCAAAATGAGCCTATTTGGAGAAATTGAAAGGGGAAAAAAATTCTTATGAAAAGATGAGCAAAAGTTCAGTGCTTCTCACGTTCTACACACACAGAAAAGTACAAAAATAATCACCTCCCATGGACCCCCTTTCTCTTAAGGATTATTTCAACATGAACAGAGGGGATGTTGTTTAAAAACATGCTGCTGCATGTGACAAAATTAACCTTACACTCATTATTTATCTACTCTGATTTATCATTTCACTGTAATACATTGATAACTACGGGGATAACTGGACACAGTGATGAGCCTGAAGTATCTGGAGTTTTCTGCAGAAAAAAGAAATGGCCTTTATTTTCCAGAAAATAACTCTTCTGTTACTTGAAACTAGAGACTGTTTCATAAGAACTACCATCCACTGAAACACAGAACATTAAGAAAGCTAAAGTGGTTTAAGAGTGAATTAAAATGTATTAGTTACAGTCTGTAGAATCCTACCTTAGAGACATTCATGAAGCTTGGTTTTGCTGTAGAGATCAAACCCAGTGTCTTGATAGAACAGTTCACCAACTGAGAAAGGATGTCACAGGCTGCTTCTGCTGACTCAGTACTACTATCAACCTATAAAAGTAGTTTGAAAATAGTGAAGTCATTCTGCAGTATTATGTACAAAACAGCACCATGGATACCCAAGACTGCAGGTTCCAGATCTACTCAGCTGTACTGCTCCAGACTGCAATCACCACAAGCACAAACTGCAACATTGACTGGAAATTTCAATACCAGAAAGAATTCAGAGAAGCTACTATTAGAAAACTTTCCTGTGTGACTGCTGGGTAATTCTAGTATGAACATACACCACAGATTTAACTCTTGTCTTCAAATAATTTCATATAACTGCAATACTGTAACAGTACCAGTGATATGATACACAGTGATATGTATGCAATTTTTTAAAATGGCAATTTTTAGAGCCCAAGAAAGACTTGATAAAGTCTTTGCTCTAGCCAACTAATCTATTTTATCTACACGGACTACACCTTTGCATCTTAAATAATGAGCTAATTCAAAATTCATACGCCTGAAGAGTAATTTTGAACAAATCTCTTATTTCGCCTAGCCTTCCACCTCTGTTTTGCAAGACATCAGCTATTTCTTCCTCTGCAGAGGTTAGAGTGTAGAAAACTGGATGAAACTGTCTGCACATGTGGAAATAAAATGTTGCAGTAGTTGCATTTTTAAACATAAGACTTGCCAGGTACAAGCCTTAGGCAGCTGCATCCCTCATGCTCAGTGACGTGACACTGACCCACCGCTCATCCACAGCTTACCTTGAAGCTGACGTACTGCAGATGGTCAGCGTGCCTCTTGATAATCTGCTGAATGAGATCCGGATGAGTGGACTTTAAATAAGAAGTAGCTGGCTGGCTAAGTTCAAATTCAAATCTCCTCCAGAGATCTGGGATGTGAAAAACTTCATTCCACCTTCGACAAACAGAAGATGCCCTAGCTCGATCCACTAAAGTCAGGAATTGAAAAACACGCAGAATTACGTGGTGTGGAAGGCTGCCCCAGTCCATCGAGGTGCACGGATCAGATTCCCCAAACCCTGAGCCATATAAACTAGTTTTCTGTTTTTTGCTTGTCTGTGATGTTCCAGGAGCGTCAGTTCCAGCCACCACCTTCTGCCCAGCTCTCTTCATAGTGAAAGTTTCAGAATGTAACAATCTGATGTATTCAAATTGCACAGGCTCCTGAAACGTCTCATGTACAACAGGTCTCTAGAAAAACACAGAAGATTAGGAATGGAAGGGAGAAATGGCAGTGGAAACATAGTGAGAGATATTAAAATTTAAATACAGCATATTTTTTGGAAAAGAAGCATGTCCATATGTCAATATCCAGTGCACAGATGTTGACAAGGACCTTCTCTTTCAAGTACTTTTTATTTTGTACAACTTGGATTGAATCTGGAGAACTCAGACTTGCTAATTTACCAAGTGTAGTTTCATGTAGTAGTATTCCATAGTACATAAAGCATTTTGTAGGGAACAAAAAGTATTTAACAGCAATTTAATTCAGAAGTAGAAATCTGATTGTTTAAACTCAGTTGACAAACTATGGAATCCACCTCATGATCTCTAAAAAAGGTTTATCAAATAAAAAACTTTATTCATAAACTCCTTTTTTAAACACAGATAAACCTGGAACAGACATGTTCAGAAGAGTCAGACTGAAAAGTTTTGCCCACCTTCCCCAGTTTTTTTTTTTCCAAATAATGCCAAGCAGAGGAAAGTGTTTGTACAACTAACGGTAAAAAACTTCAGAGGCCACCTATCAAAGCAGGGCAAAGTAAGTGAGGTTCACATGCTGTTTTCCAGCAGGAAAAGGACAGTGACCTTGGAAACCAGCAAACTGCACACATCTGCTTCAGCAAGGGACGTTTGCCTCACGAGCCAGAGCTCAGAAGAGCAGCACAAGGAAAAAGCTCTGCTTTCACAGCTGAAGCAGTGCCATCTAACCAAGTCCATTCTAGTCTGAATTCTGTTGTTCAGTTTTCAACAACTGTCCTTGCCACTTCATTTTAGTACAGGCTGAGGCCCCTTCTCAAATGTCCCAACAACCAGATGTTCATCCAGACCTTCTCTCTTCCCAGCCTGTGTGAAGTGAGTATTTTCAAAGCAACCATGCATTTTTCAAGAAAGAATGGAGCAAATTATATATTTTTACTGAAGAAATTTCCATGGCAACCCCCACAGCTTGCTTTTTCTGGACTGAAAATTTTCCATGTTCTCTTTATTATGGGGGGAAGGGGGAAAGGAAGAAAAAAAAAACCCACAAATTCCTGTCCTGCAAAAACAGCTGCCAAAATACATATTATCCTATCAAAAATTTACCTGGCATTTTCCCCAACCTACAAAAGATGACCTATTCGGCTCATGAGTGCCTGACATACTCCATTTTTATGAAAAGAAAGCTGGAAAAAAACTATGTAGCCGATTTATTAAGGGTTGTTCATATGACCAGCTTCACTACTCCTTGACTTCCTGACAAATTATCTCAACCACCAAGGAATTTGTTTTAGCAGTTGTTATACATATTCACTCAGTCTATTTAAATTTCCATTAGTGATTGGAATCAGCAATATATGCAGAAGGACAAGCCAGCAACACTCCTTAAATTATATTAAATAGTAGTTTTTCTTCCCTGAGCAGACACATGGCTTACACTAAGAGTGTTACTAATGTAATGAAGATGCAGGCTTAGCATGAATAAACATTTTGCTATTAGACCATCAGGTTAACATCCACACAACCACGTTTTATGACTTTAGACTACTTTAAGTCACACAACAAATGGGCATTCCAAACCATTAAGTGTGGATGTAGTAATTAACCATTACAAAACTCTCTTTTACAGCTGCTCATCGCCTTGCTAAATTGAGCAAAGGCTAAATACCTTTTGAGTCAAATAGACCTGTTGCTTGTTCTTCCTCCTCCCTACTTGAGAGGAATTACAGACTTGGCTGTTTCCTAAAACAAAAGTCCAGAACATAAAAATGAAATTGAACAAATGCTGTTGTTTGAGAAGCTTCTCCTTGCTATTGCTATTCTCATGCATAGCTGCAACATCTTGGTTAAAGGTAAGTTTACTGCAAATGTAAGAATCCTTATTTCATTCCGAATACCTTATGAACAGTATATATTTTAAAGCACAACCGAAGTCAGCTAAATTACAGTCCCATGTGATATAACTCAGGTAGCATTCAAACGAGAGGTTTACACACACACAAAACCTACCTCCAAAGAATGTGGAGGTTCCTGTCAAGTTACCAGCACCTTTCTGGTATCTGAACATCCATCCCACTGTTGAGTCATCCTGTATGCGTGCATGGATTCCTTAACCAGAAGGCAGTGACGGGTCCCAGAAGATGAACCGACCTGTGAAGCCACCAAACAAAGAAAAACTGTTCTGCAGTGGCTGGGAAACCCATAGGAAAGACTAACATCAATTCTGGAACAAAGACTGAGAGAATAATACCACTGCTATGCAGGGCAGATGCAGAAGCAGAGCAACAGGATGTAACAAGCAAATTGGTTTTACCAAACATTTGAAAATTCCATTTAACTAGAGGGAATGTGTAACTGTTTGCAAAAAAAATAGCTTTTGCATTATCTATAGTTTTAGTCACATGAGCACTCTTTTGCAACACAGATGCACCTCTGAATTCTTGAGTATTATCCAAAGAAAACTATAAACCTTGAAAACAAATGTTAATTTTTTTTCAGCCTACTCTATACCAAAACCATGTGAATCAAATGTCATCCTTAAAGACCTCTAATATTTTGACATTTAAAGACTCTCTGTTTTAAACTTTACTCACTTTTACTCCAAAAGTATGCTTACTGTACCATGATAATCTTGACAGTAAACAAACAATTAAACTAATTAAACTGTATCTGGAAGAAAGATATCAATAATGTACAAATATCCTCCCATAAACTAATGAAAAAACTATCCTATGTCTTAGTAAGACGGAGTACCTTGGTGCACCACAAGAAAACAGACCCGAACCCACCATACCCAGTTACCAATTTTACATTATTTGAAGATGCGTAATGGAGAGCTACAAGAACAGCACCCACCTCACTAAATCATGACAGATTTTAGAAACAGAAGGTGTTTACCAGGTACATAACATCTTTATAAACCTTCCAATGCTGAACTTCTCTATTTTTCTTTAAAAATGGGACAAGACTTTAGATTCTCCAGGTCATACCATCATCTTTCGAAAAACTACTCAGTTAATATCAGCTTTATAGATGCCAAGCTTAACAAAGGTGCAGTACACATTATTTATGAATACATGAGAAGTAGCCCCCATCTTCCACACAAAATCAAACTCAAGTACTGCAGTCTGTGCCAGTAATGCTGCTGCTCAGCTCACACACTAGAAAATTCAGAGCTGAGTAGTCATGCTTGCCTGTAAAGAGAAAGCTGATATTCATTAGTAACTCTGCTTGTGGGTGGCACCTGAAGAAATCTATCACTTATGGTGGCCTTGTATTGCACAGTCTGCAAGGATCACGTGTTCCCTCTCCTGCGAAGTGAGCAGTATCTGTACAGCACATAGGTAAGTACTGTCAGTGTCTAACAAACAAAAGGTTTATAATGCCACATATAAACAGCATGTTTAAATAACATTATAAGTGAGAGCACAAAACATTGAGATGCAATTTAAAGATTCAACAGAGAAGTGTATTAACTGTATAAACCACATACTTTGAAGCAACTTTCTTACCTGAAGAATGCCTCCAAGTTACAACAGGCAATAAATGAATGAACTGAGGCAGCTGCAGCCATGGGGCACTCACATGCATCTGTCTGCCTTCCCCTCCTGTCCAGATAAAATTCCACAAAATCCTGTGTTAGTTTTGAAAAAGAAAATAAACCTTCCTATTACATCCAATGCAAAAATGATGGGGAAATACGTTGATATCAATTCATAAATTTTCTTGCTTTTGTAAAGGAGCTTGAGGAGATCATCTTAACACAAGGTAGCTTACCCTACAATGTAGCTTACCCTTCTCATTGTCACTGAGAAGCATGAAGCCAGATTAAGTATAAAAGTGATGGGAAACAAATGTTGCAACTGCATTTACATTTATTGGTCAACAGTACAATGTAAACAGCAAGTTATTCAATATTTGCATTATCATTACCACTACTAGTGAATCTTGGTAAACAACACTCTAGCTACTAAAGTAATCTAAGAGTCATGAAAAACAAAAGAAAAAACCCACCCAACTGCTTTTTCCCTGCCTTTTTTCCTTCTGTGGCAAGGCTGTCTAATGGCCTGGGGGACCGTGTGATGAGCACACAGAGGCTCAGCTTCCTACCACAAACGTGCACAACCCTCGCCAGCACCTGCCCAGGCCTGGCTGCAGTCACAGGGCAGGAGCTGCTCCCTGACAACAACACAGCACCCAGCCCGCAGCCACCTCCCTGTTTACGAGCTCCCAGAAACCAGGTGACAGCCTGGGCACCTGGGAACGGGATCACAAGGCACTGCATCAAGGGGTTCAGATTAAAAGTCCCTTGCCTCCCTCCACACTATGTTCTTTTAATATGACATTACAGGTAAGTTTGTGTTTCAGAGTCTTCCGTCATATGTAATCATTCAAAGCTCAACTCCAGAAGAAAATTATTTTAGAAAAACGCAACAAAAACCTGAAATCTTTGTTGTGATTGTGACTTTACATTGCTTTTACGTAGCCCATCATGGGGGTGGGGGATGAGCACGCTTCCACCTGTTCTGAACTCAGGATTTCAGTATTCTTCCCAAGACTCCTCATGTTGCCACAGAAAAAAGTAATTAGTAACAGTAAACTGACATCTGAAAATTAAGGAAAAGGACACTGATATACTTTTATAGTAATAACTGTATCAAATATAGGTCAATAAAGTAGGTAGTCAATAAAGACTACCTACAATGCTCAGCAGGCTTCTGAATTTCACAGGGATGGGGCTGGTTACCTGTAACAGCCAAATAACCAGGAGTACCCCTGAGGAAGAGAGCTTCTCTTGAGCAGACCTGTCCCAAGACCCCTCAGTAGAGAAGGAATTTCATACTTTTACATTGCATATAAGAACCAGCAAAATTTTAGATAATACATTTAAAAAAAAAAAGTTACTGGAAGTGACTGTCGGCAATAAAAATATAACCAGGTGCACATCTAATGTACATCTGAGTGTCTAAGGCCACAAGAGCCATCATGTCAGCTTATGTAAGCTGAAATGTATATAATAAAATATTATAGTTATCAGACATACAATCAAATAGAAACTTGTTATGCAAACAACTAAATTGTTATCTAAAACTAAAACAAAATTCTTATCTAATGTAGTCACCCAAATGATTATCCAAGATAAACTGCAGCAACGCAGTCATTGAAATGAAATACTTTTATAACTGCTGAGGTTCATAAAATTTGTATAAAGCAAAGTATCAAAAACTGGTGCACGCCCCTCATACAGCTCTAACTGTGATTGAGTACTTTGACAGCCTCACATTATCTTACTCAAACTACCTTAAATCCAGTAAAGCCAACAGGATTCAGAAAAAGTCAAGTTAATTAACTGTTTCTGCAATTTAGCCTGCCAACAGAGCTGTAAATTTCTGCTAAAATTAAGACGTTAAAACCCCTACCGTGGCAGGGAGGCTTGGTGGGGGATTTGAAAAGTGGTCAGCAGTGGCCCTGTTAAACAAGCCTTCAGTAGATGTTCACTATTTCCCAGGCTACAATGTCAGTTCAAAAAAAGGTTTTATTACTGTAACCAAACATATCACAGACTCAAGCCACAAAGAAGTAACTGCTTCCTCTGATCTCTAGATTTCCCTTCCAGTTCTCAACACCGGGACTCAACAGGGATTAATAAAACACCGTAAAATCAGATTTCTAGTAGAAACAGTAGCAACCAAACACAAATGCAGCAAAATCCGAGTTCCTGAGAATTAAAAACCCTTCCAAATAACCAAGCTTGGAAATATTCTGGGATAAAGTAGGCATCTTGATGATTAAGCTTTAACTTTCTAACATCTGGAAATCAATGTCTGCGGACCTGCCTTACATGGCTGAAATCCCAGTCCCATTAATCACAGTGTCTTTAAAGAAATCGCAGTTCAGCGACAGCACCTGTGAGTGACCTCACCAGTTTAGGAACTCGAATTCAGACTCTCTCTGGGGAACAAGGGCACAAAAGGCAGGCAGCCCTGGAAAACTGCTGCCACCACAAACTCAAGCACCGAGTATAGTGCAAAATACAGGTAAAAACACACATTTTAAGCTTAAATCTCAGAAGATCTAGTCCTTCAGGATGATGAGCTCAGAGATAAAGATTTTTCTTCATCTAGGGCGTTTTAGACTTTTAATGCCTGGCATTTTTGCTTCTGATGAGGATTTTTTTATTTTTTTTTTAAATCAGTCCTAAACTGAGCCTCTGAGTCAAGGGATTTGCCACATTTTTAGTACATTTATGACAAACCCTCAGTTCTAAAAAGAACCACACTCAGCTGAACATCTTAATGCCTGCATTAATTTTAACTGAAGAAATACAAATACATTGCCACGTTTCTGGTGGTGAAATTTAGAAATTGGACTTCTACTGATGCATTATTTTTAGAAGGAAGCCACCCCCCTGTGCCCAACGCCCAAGACCCCTCGTTATACTCAATGACACATCTGAAGCAGCACAGCTCTTTCGAAAAGCTCTCTCGAGGGTTCACCTACACGCCTACGGCAGGAATGAAAAAAAAAAAAAAAAAAAAAAAAAAAAATTGATACTTCCACAGGTTTTCTTGAAACCTTCCTACCCGACTTTAGCAGGCCACTTAAGCTCCTTACATGGGAAAATCAGCTCCCAGGCCCCGCGCTCCCGCAGCTCGGAGAGGGCTCCAGGGATGGCACAAACGCAGGGTACCGAACACAGAGCCCCTCACGAGGTTTGCCACACAGAGAGAACCTAAGTCTCAAGGCTCGGAGAGCGTCCGCCTGCCTGCCTGCCTGCCTGCCCGTCTGTCTGTCTGTCCATCGGTACATCTGCCTGCCCATTCCGTCTCCGCAACCCGGGCCGCCCCCGCGGCCTGTCCCGCTCCCCGCCCCCCCCCCCGGCCGCCGCGCAAGGGCCGGTCCCCGCGGCCGCCCCGCCGCTCACCGCCGCCGGTGCGCGGCTCCCTCGCAGCGTGAGGCCGGGGCGAGGCACGGAGCAGGGGCAGAGCAGGGCCAGCACCGCGCTCAGCCCGCAGCGCCCGGGACACGCCGAGGGCGGAGCCGCGGCCCCGCCGCCCCAGCGCAGGCGCCGGGCGAGGCGGCGGGCGGCGGGCACGTGACGGCGGCGCCATTTCGCGCCCGCCGCCCTCGGGCCGCGGGTAAAATGGGGGGGCCGGACTGTGCAGAACCCGGTGCAATGGGGGTCCGAGGTGTGCAGGGCCCGGTGCAGTGGGGGTCCGAGGTGTGCAGAACCCGGTGCAATGGGGGTCCGAGGTGTGCAGAACCCGGTGCAATGGGGGTCCGAGGTGTGCAGGGCCCGGTGCAATGCGGGGTCTGAGGTGTGCAGGGCCCGGTGCAATGCGGGGTCCGAGGTGTGCAGAACCCGGTGCAGTGGGGGTCCGAGGTGTGCAGAACCCGGTGCAATGTGGGGTCCGAGGTGTGCAGAACCCGGTGCAGTGGGGGTCCGAGGTGTGCAGAACCCGGTGCAGTGGGGGTCCGAGGTGTGCAGGGCCCGGTGCAGTGGGGGTCCGAGGTGTGCAGAACCCGGTGCAATGTGGGATCCGAGGTGTGCAGGGCCCGGTGCAATGTGGGGTCCGAGGTGTGCAGAACCCTGCAATGCGGGGTCCGAGGTGTGCAGAACCCGGTGCAATGTGGGGTCCGAGGTGTGCAGGGCCCGGTGCAATGGGGGTCCGAGGTGTGCAGGGCCCGGTGCAATGACGGGGCCGAGGTGTGCAGGGCCCGGTGCAATGACGGGGCCGAGGTGTGCAGGGCCCGGTGCAATGACGGGGCCGAGGTGTGCAGGGCCCGGTGCAATGACGGGGCCGAGGTGTGCAGAACCCGGTGCAATGACGGGGCCGAGGTGTGCAGGGCCCGGTGCAATGACGGGGCCGAGGTGTGCAGGGCCCGGTGCAATGACGGGGCCGAGGTGTGCAGGGCCTGGAGCTGCTCCTGGCCCTCGCCAGGCCCCCGCAGAGCAGGAGGCGGTTGCTCCCCCCTCACTGGGCCTCCATCTCAGAAGCACACGATCGCTTAGGTTGGAAAAGACCTCCGCAGTCATCGAGTCCAACCTGTGACCAAACGCCAACTTGTCAAACGGACCGTGGCGCTGATAGCAAAGATGTGCACTCATGTCTTTCCAGGCAATTCCATGGGTGAGGCTATGGGTGTTAACATCTTCGAAATAGGTCTAAATGTTTCTACCCCCTTCGAGCCTCGTGTTTATTACAGAACCCAGACAGTTTGACTCCTGAAGCAGACAAATGGGTCCGCACAAGCCTGAGTTTCTGAACTTTAGGGTAAAATGACAGGTTCAAGGGGGAATATGCGGTAGGCAGTTTGGGAAGGTTGTACCTTCTAGTGCCTCAGCTGATGGGGAAAGGAAGGGGGCAGCATCCAGCTGGGAGTTTAAAAGAAGTCTGCGCTCTCTGAAACCCTGAGAGAGGGAAGACCTGGTGGACTCTTCTCCTTTATTGGAATAAAGTTGCACAGCTCTTCTGTCTCCTTTATGGACACTGGCTTTTCCTAGAGTGATTTTACATAGAGCACTGAGTGTCATGCCAGCTTTTCCTTTAACACTTTTGGGGATGGTAACTCCACCACCTCCCTGGGCAGCCCATTCCAATGTCTGATGACATTCTCTGGGAAGAAATTCTTCCTAATGCCCAGCCTAAGTCTCTCCATGTCCTGCTTCAGACCATGTCCTCTTGTCCTGTGGCTTGTTGCCCGGTCCCCAACTCCCACCTGGCTGCGCCCTCCTGTCAGGGACTTGTAGAGAGCAAGAGGGTCCCTCTTGAGACCCCTTATCCCCAAGCTGAGTCCCCCCAGCTCCCTCAGCTGCTCCTCACCAGACTTGTGCTCCAGACCCTGCTCTGGCTCCGTTGCCCTTCTCTGGACCCGCTCCAGTCCTCCAGTGTCTGTAAGTGAAGGCATCAGAGCTGGACATAGCACTGGAGGTGTGGCCTCACCAGTGCCAAGTACAGCAGACAATCCCTTCTCTGGTTCCAGTGGCCACACTGTTGCTGATACAGGCCAGGTTCCACTGTTGTTCTTGGCCACTTGGGCATACACTGGCTCACACTCATTTCCTACCACATGTATCCATCATTTCCTGCCATGAAGTGCCTGTGACCTCTCATTGTCCTTGAGCTGGGGCAGACCTGGCCAGTGGGAAACTGCCTCACAAGCCTCTTCCAGAGGCTATTCCCATCAGGCAGAGCCATCCCCTTCCCATGGGAGCTAGGCATGGAGTCATAGACTCAAAGAAGGATGGGGTACAAGCAGCTATTACTGATTTCTAGCAATCTTTTGGCCAAAAGGGCCCCATTCTGAACAGCAAGGCTTTCCCTGCATGCTGCATTTATCCTCTCTGTGGCCTCTCCAAAGCATCCCACTGAGAGAGGGCTGAGCACTGCATCACATCCAAACTGCAGATGCCCAAAGTTTGCCTTTTAATTTTTTATCTAAAGCATATTTTTAAAAAACTTTGCAGATTTAATCTACGCAAACACAGTGCATAACAGTTCATCACCAATCAGTGCTGGTTTATTATTGTAGTTATATCTAGCTGTATCTGAACAATGGATCTTTTATTACCAGCTGCGAAACTTGCAGCCATGGATTTCCTGGTTCTTGCATATAGCAATTATTTACCAATAATAAGCCTTTATATATATTTTTTATAAAGAGGTAATGCTAAACATGTGCAGCATTTCCATGATAGATTATATCTGCCCTACATATAACCAAAGCTGGCAAAAGTTATCTGACTATTTGTGTGACATCAAAATACAGTTTATTCCCACACATTTAAAAGCCTAGGAAATAAGCATGTTGAAAGGCTAGTGAAACAAACTGAAAGGAATATTTGCTGTACAGTCACTGTGACATCTTCAAATTCCTCAATTCTTTAAGTCATTTTCAATTTCCTCAGAGAGACAAAATGTACCACACTCTTAAAATCAATATAGTTTAGAAAATCTGCCAAAAGTACTCTTACCTATATTGTTCTTGACTGCTTTATTCTGTTTACAGGAAGTAGGAGATTGGGTTGCAGGTAAATTTTTTGTCCCTGGTGGATGGTTTAAAACTGTTTTTTTCAGTAAATACTGCTATGAAAACCATCTTCAGCTTAGTAGTTACTCTCTGTAGACAGTAGTAGAGGATAGATTGTAAACAGAGATTAGTGCAGATTTGCAGCTACTATCTAAATCCACCAGTCATGGGTTTCTCTGGTGCATTGCCAATAACCTTTGGGCTGCTGTGCAGGAACAGGCTCAAATGTACGTTAGAAAGATTCATACAGGCTAATCTCTGAGGCTTTCTGTATAGAAGAGCTTCCTGTTTTGATCTGGTCTAGCACAAACATATTTTATACCTAACAATATGGACAAGTATAAAATAGTATAGAAGAATTCTATGCATTTTATAGCTGTAGTCATTATTGCTCAAATGCTTACAGGTATATATGAATTAAAAAAAAAAAAAAAAAAAAAGAGAAATATCAGCTATGGAATTGACAGTACTGGAAGGAAATAGGCGCAAACAGGGGTCTACCCAGGAGATTCTGTTCTGTCTCTACTCATACCTCAGGAGCCTGGCACAGAGCTTCTGCTGGCTCCAAATCCTTCGTCTCATAACAAGATGCAAAGATGAAGGAAAACTGCATCGCAGAACCACAGAATGGTTTGGGTTGGAAAGGACCTTAAAGGTCAAGTTGCTCCAACCCTTGCCACGGGCAGGGACACCTTCCCCAGAAGCAGGTTGCTCAGATACAGCCTGCAGCCTGGCCCTGATACAGGCAGGTGTGCTGGATACAGGCCCTGCTTATCTGAGCCGTCACTGCCCACGTCATCCAGCCACTCAAAAGTCGAGCTTAGCCTTCCTCCTGCGGTTGTCTCTCCTCAAACCAGATTTACAGAAAGTTACAGTCTACTCACTTCTCATGTTCATGGTGATTACAGGAATGTTTTGCATTACAGGTTTCATAACACATACTCTTTCTGTACTTTGATCAAGAATGATATTCAGTTTTTTTATCACTGGGCTTTGTAGCAGTAAACAAGAAAAACAGTTTGAATAAAGCCATGAGTTAATTAGTATAAGAAAGCATTCAGGAAATCAAAATTTCCCAGAGGCCAAAGAATGAACGTGTCAATTCAGAATCAGTATGCCATGAACCTGAAAGCTTTACAAGGGCTGTGTGAAAAGTCTAGAAATTATTGGCCATTTCTTAACTAGTTTTTAACAGACAGTCTGCAAAAGTAAGAGGAGAAAGTACAGAAAAAAAAAGGAAATAAGGATGTTTATTGTAATATCAGGTAGGAAGCCATACAGTACATTGTGCTGTGCAAAAGCCAGTTCATACAGAGAGTTCTCAAAAAGAATTCACCACCAGCTTTTTTGACACCCTTACTTTGGCATAGCTGAACTTCATCATAGGACTTAAACATTTTAATGCAAGCTATGCTTCATTTTCATTGTGATCATGATTCCGACAAATCCACATAACCAAAGGACACAACTCTTAGTTTAGTGCTGTCTTCAGCTCTTGCAAAATCACAGAGGAGGCCATGGTGCTGGGCTTTGGCTGGAATTTCACGCAGGCCCCATCATTTCCATGCTGAAGGGTATTCAGGGTCAGTCTTAGCTTCTCTCTGAAAGCAGTTGCATTTGCGTCAGGGTGCTAAGCCAAATTAAGTCCTATATTTTAGCCATTCCTTTTAAAAGTTTAATTATAATTCTAAATTTAAAACTCGAACACTTCAACTTTTGATCAAACTCTGCAGCTTTAACAATTTAAACCTAGCACTGCAGACTGGAGCGGTGAATGAGACTCGTGCCCAGAAAGTGGGTTAGTATGTCATGTTTGCTGGAGGCTCATGAGCTGCTTTGCCAGACACCAGCTGCTGCACAGGCAGGCAGCGAGAGCCAGCCTGTCTTGGGAATAGAAATCACCCAAGTTATTTTGTAAAAATTTCTAGTGTACACACTGAACCTGAAATACAACTAGAGAAACAATGGCTTACCTATGTTCTTCTTTGCAAAAGCCTTCCTTTATAATTATGAGGTAAAACGTGTTTATATGAGCAAATCTTTATGAGATGTGCTTTTAGAGATGCAACAGTGGTCTAATATTGTCTCTCCAGAAATAAGCATGAATCACTGAAGGGAGTAACTCAAAGTGTGTTGCAATGCAATCCCTTCGTTTAATTCTGTGATTCTATAAGAAGTTACATTACAGTTGCTACATATATATATATATGCATGCTAGACATATGTTTTATGCAAAATTGTTAATAGGTACAGTTAACAGTGCCCATCAAACTGCAAAACAAGAAAATTATTGATAAAGGTGTTCTTTGTCCTTTCTGTGGAAAGAGCTACCACAAAGGTGTATTAATAATTTATAATTTGCCTGAAAATAAACTGTGTGGAGAAACTGCTATGTTCCTGTAGTGTACTGTAGACGTGCTGTTCAAACCCCATTGGGCCAATGTGGTTTTATGTATATATGTAAAATCTCTATCTAGCAAAAACCCCGTTTTTTCAATTGTTAACTTTTTGAAGAAGGTTCCAGTATGATGAGGACTGGTTGGGAGCCGGGGGTCTGGGAGCCAGTTGGGCTGGGGTCACCACCCAGCTCAGCAAGGCAGGTCCACGGGTGCCAGCCTGGTTCAGCCACATCATGGAAAAGGTCCCTGGGGTGAGGCAGGTCCATGGCCAGGTCAGGTCAGGATTCCTGGCCAGGCTTGGGGGTGCCAGTGGCTCCAGCACAAGCTCCTGCTTTGCTCAGGGAGGGATTGACAGGCTAAGGCTGAACTTAAATGGGCACTTGGGGCCCTGGGGCAAGGCTGGGGGTGAGGCTGCTCAGGGCTGTTGGTGCTTATTAGGTTATTAATGTATTAGTGGTGTGACACTTTCGATGGGTAACTGACCCCTAATCTGTAAAGAACAGGTTATTTGATCCTCTGACTCAATATTACCTAAGCAGAGTTAAAAATAACCTGCCAGCTAATTCAGCTTCTGTTTATTGGTGTTGGTATAGAGGTCACAGTGTGGCTGACCTGAGTAACGAAGTCTTCTGAAATGGCCATATCCACTGAGGTTCTGATTAAAAAAAAAACAAAGTGTTTGAGATGAGCACACGACAAATTGTCTTTAAGATGCCATCTTTAGCACTTTTGGTTCTGATTACCCTCTTTAACAAATAGATGACCTTCACACCGAGAAAACGCAGGACTTAGAGGACTAAGGCAGTCCATAGCAGGCAGCTGAAGATTTGATCAGAAAACAGCTGATAAAAGAAATACCTGATAAGTCAGCGCCTGATGTAGCAGCAAACAATTTGAGCTTTAATGCCAGAAAAAAGCTTTGTCGTTTTTTAGCTGAGTTATAGTGGCTTGTGAAGCCTCTTTTGAAGATCTCAGAGCAGGTAAGAAAATTTGGGGTGAGGATTATGTAGACATACAAAACCATGCTTCAGATCAGAGGAAGGAATTCAATTACTGTGCAAGTTACCCTTCAATCCTATATTGCAGTCATTCATGTTCTCTTTATGTCCTTATCTTCTTTTTCTGCCATTGCCAAGTGCTGTGGTTTTTTTCAGAAATATGAGAAAATCTGTTCACCCAGTTGGCAGGAGGAGGAAGTGGGTTTGCAGTTCCTCTGCCAGGAAGGGAAATTCTAACAACAATAAAGGTTATAGAAGGGATATCAACCATTTTTCTCCACCTTATTTGGATTTTATCTGTGGGCCCTAGGATTCATGCATAGATAAAATAATATTTTAGCTTTAGCAACCTCATCTTGATTTTTAATTCATTTTTCTGACAGTCTTCTTCATAGAGATATTCCTGTTCATTCTTTTCTGTACTGTGCACAGATGTTGGTTTTTTAAATTGCTTTTTAATGTTAGACCAATGGCTGGTGAATAAAAATATGCGAAACGGACAGATTCTCTGCTGTTTGCATTGTTTTGTTTCTCTCTAAATGTCTATTTTGTTAAACAGGTATTTTGTATTTGCAGGTATTGCTGTGACATCACTTGGTCACAAGAGGGAACTCGCATACCAGTCTCTGGAATTTATTTTTATGTTCAAACTTGGAGGACTCTGCAGACTAATAAAGAGATTACTAGGATATGCATGTGTGCCAGGGGTGTAAATGTGTGTATATACATCTATAATTATTTATATTCTCATGCCTTTTAATTGCCAAAGAGGGGAAACCACCCATAGAAATAAGGAACAATAACCCTGGCAGGCATGGCAGTAGAAAAGAACCTTAGAATGGCTCCCAAATATGGGGTTTTTATGCTCATGGGTATATATTTACACTCCTAGACATATGCTCAAGGGTTGTGGCTTGTCTCTGTTCCCACCCTGCAGTTCTGTAAATCTCAAAACCAGTGCTAATGGTATCAGGATAGAACAGAACATGCTCCCTCCATCAGAGCCTGACCAACAGGGATTGTTCCCACCAAAACATTTGAGCAGCACTTTATTTGGACTATGTGCTCTTCATCTCTTCAGAGAGTCATTTGCTAGCCAAAACTTGACAGTACTTGGGATCTGTTCCAGAATTTATGGTATTTAATGTACATGAATGTAATTTGATTGTTAAATGCATTTACAAAAGGAGAAGACTCAAATACTAATTAATTTCCAATTTCTGCTAGATGCCAGTGGCAACATCACAGATTGTTATCCAGTCTTGCCCAAGTTTCATATTTCTAAAATAACTAAAGTTATAAATCCAGAGCTTTCTAACCTGATAACTAATGTCCTCAGAACTTGGTGTCCACGCCTTCCTACGTGGATGTTCCAAATCAATCAATTGCCCAGTAATCCTGCTATTGTATTTACAGGTTCCTCAAAAAAAGCACATGTTAAATGTCCCTAATAAACTGAGCACAGTATGGGAACTTTTCTTTGAACCTTGCTGCTGTTTCTGTCCAGATTCTGGAGAAGAGAGCCCATGCACAGCTTGCAGTTGAGGATCTGGGTTTGCTGATATTTCAGGTGTTAGTTGGTTTTCCTAGAGGAATAGGAGTCAGCTTCCTCTGTGAACATGGGCTACCTTGTGTCACCCCTGGGGTGTGTCTTGTCCCTCACACATATTTATTAAGCATTGCTGTCAAGTTGTAGAAGCCCTTTGGCTTATTGCAGTGAAGTGCTGCAGTCCCACTGGAGCAGGGGATACATCATCAGGTGACACTTGCAGCACTCAGTGCTGCTTGGTTTGCCTTTCAGGTGCATCGTGTCCTTTTTGCACATTTTCTGTTCTGTCCTCTTGACTGCGTGGGTTCCTTAGCTGCCTTCAAGTGTTATTTCTGTACAAGTGCTACCCTTCAACTACAGCCTTGTGGAGAACATCCCCACCATGGCTGGAGACACTGCTGCAGGTGCCGGGGATTTGGGGCTGCGCATCACTGATGGGTTGCAATCAATCTGGGACCCTTTGAGAAAAGAGGTATCCTGCACCAAAGGGTGATTCCTAGAACTACTACATAGTCTGGGATCTGGGTGGAGATGTTTGCATTCAAGAAGCCCAGAGTTGATTCTGTTAAACTGATTCTTGTTTATTCAATGAAAGCCACTAAGGATAGAAGTCAGCTTTCCTAATCTGAACTTACTTACTGAGCTATGAATCACAGTTGATATCTGTCAGTTTTGATAGATGATACAGCTCCTGGTTCTGAAACTTCTAAGAGAAGATGATGCATAACTAATCATTATCTATAATCTCTACATCTGATTTATTAAACAGTCTAATTATTTATTTAAGTGCACCACACCTGCATATCATTATGCTGTTTGTTTGATTTTGTGGGATAACAAAGTTTGCACAATCTAATTTTCAAAATCTTGAAAGACTGGGATTAGTCCAGGAAAACTAAAAGTAATAAGGTTAGACCTCAAGCCAGGTGTAACAGTCAAGAACATGTCTCATGCTGTTAGAATTTACCACATCCTTTAGCCTGGAGAGGAGGAGGCTCAGGGGTGACCTTATCACTCTCTACAAAGGCTGAAAGGAGGGTGTAGGCAGTTGGGGGTCAGCCTCTTTTCCCAGGCAACCAGCTGATGAGAGGACATTGTCTTAAGTTGCTTCAGGGGAGGCTTAGGTTGGACATTAGAAAGAATTTCTTTCCAGAAAGTGTGATTAGACATTGGGATGGGCTGCCCCGGGAGGCAGTGGAGTCACCGTCCCTGGAGGTGTTGAAGGAAAGGCTGAACGTGACGCTCAGTGCCATGGTCTGGTGACTTGGTGGTGTTCAGTCACCACCAGGTTGGACTCAGTGATTTCAGAGGTCTTTTCTAACCTAAGTGATTCTGGGATTCTGTGATTCCATGTATGGTACCACAACCTGGATGTGGGCACAAACACACTGCTAGGAAAGGGAAGAAAAACCCTCTCAAGGCTGTACCTTTTAAGTGCTATATTTTTGTGTGCTGTTGATTCTGGAGTTGGTTTGTGCCTTGATATAGCTTTAGATGCCCTTTACTGGTGTGTCTTTTGTAATATATACAGCCGAACTACAAGCCTGGATGGTCCTCCTTGGAAGAGAGTGTGTGTTATTCTTCAGTCTGGGCTCTAGCTAATCTAATCCTTGGGGATTAATCTGCAGTAACTGGTTTTCCAGCTTGATCAGGAATTTTGGTAAGGTTGACTACAAATCTGTAGTGACCAAAGTGTGGAGTATAACCAAAGCACAGCGATAACTGAGCTTCATTTCACAGTGGAGTTAGAGGAGTGCCAGCTGTAGAGCCATGGTTTGCTTGATTCTAAGAAACTTTGAAGAAAAATTGAATGGGAACAAAAAGCCCATGTACTCTTCATTATTAATTCTCCTAAGGTTTTCTCAGAACACCTCATTGAAAAATAGGAGGTTTTCCTTAATTTTCAGTTGTTGAAAGTGAACAACATTTCTGAAAGTTTTCCAGTAAGAATATTGTTTTCCAGTAAGAACAGATAGGTGTTGCTTGAAAATAGTTTTGTTTTGAGACACAGACATTTAGGATTAAAGGATTCATCACAGATCCATGCATTATGTTTACTGTGTCAGTCAAGGCTTGTAAGAAGTGATAATTCTGCCAGATTTCTATTCATTACTGATAAATATGAATGGATAATACTTGCTGCCACAAGTACTTACCCAGGTGTTGATTGAAAAGATACTTTTAGTGAATGTACTTGGAGTTGGCCTTTGTGAACAGAAAAACCGACAACTTGTCCAAGTATAATTTAATGATATGCCTAATCTGATTTTAAAAATACCCTCAACTGAGGACACCCAGTGAGGGTGCAGTCCCATTCTTCTTTGCCCTCTCCCTCCTGTGTGAAGAGTTGGATGGAAAAGGAATGACTATTTTCAGGTGGGACAGTTTTCTATCCCACACAGCCTCGTTTCCTGAACACAGAACTGCTTAGGTACAGCCACCTTGTTCCAAAGTCCCAGGCATTTTGTGGTCACCCCATAACTGGGGTCAGTAGTAGCAAAGGTGTCACTTGCTCGTCAGTATCTTCTAATCACTGCTTCCCTGGAGAATTTTTGGATATTATAGTCTGCCTACTTGCCAGTAACTTCAGCTGCTTCGTTTATAGCAGGAATTCTGTCTGTATTTTGACTGAATACATTCTAAATTACTTCATAAGGTATTTTTATTCAAGAGCATGACCGTTCCTAGGACATGTCATTTGATAAATATCTCTAGTATCAAACAAGGACCAGACTAGGCTTCTGTATGCCTCCACTGGCTACTGCCTGATGCATCTCTCATCCATACACCCAGACAGAAGTTTTCCTCATGAACTTTGTAATAGTTCTTCTTCCTTTTGTTAAATAGGTATAAAATGAGAGCAATATAGCATTCTCCGTTCATTTCTGTAGCTGGTATTGCCTTGCTGCCAGCAGTGGGGTTGGCAGCAGAGCATTCCAGCACCTCTTGCTTCTGCTTCATCCACACTGCTCCACCTCCATCGTGGTTTCCCTTCATGCAAGCAGAATTCTCAGTGCCTGGGAGTCTCTGGATCAGTATAATCAGTTTGTTCCAGTGCCCAAGATTTTTCTACCTACCAGACCTCTGTAGGAGGAATTAGCAAGGAATGAAATTTTCAACAGTCATGGGGATGTTCTGACCTTCCATTCTGTCCAGGGTTTGGCACAGCTAAGCTGGGGCAGAGTGGCAAGAACAGCAACATCCCAACAGCAGCATGGAATGGCAGCTCCCACTTAACTCAAGAAGTCTGTTGGATTCATCCCTGGAAGGGTTCAGGGCCAGGTTGGACAGGGACCTGAGCAACTTGGACTCATGGAAAGTGTCCCAGCCCATGGCAGGGGCTTGGAATGAGGTGAGCTCTAGGTCCCTACCATCACAAACAGTTCTATGACTCTGATTCTTGCCACTACTTCTTTTTTTTTTTTTTTTTTCAGTGCTCTGTGTTAATGAGAGCATTATATTGAAATATGCAAAATAAGTGCTGTGCTCAGACCTCTTCTTAATTCCACAGAGATCAGTAAGAGGATTACTGGAATGGTAAAAGCTGAATTAAATTATCCTTCACTTGTACATCTTGCCCTCAATATCACAGAGTGTGTGAGGAGCAGGGAGACTGTACTTTAGAAACTCATAAATTTCTCTTCCCTGTTCTTCAAAACTGTGTTACAACTTCTGCTGCCTCACTCAGCCATCAGTGAAGGGTTCATTGGGCCCTGAATACCTGTTCTCTTAAACCCTAAAGAGATGTGTAAAGCAAATAATCTATAGGGTACTTGCTTCTGAGTAGGTGACAACATTTAAATGCTTGTTTGCCCTTCTCTTTCTCTCTGAATGGCACAGCCTCTATTTCTAAGTGCACTATCTTGCTGAAAATCCCTCGTGGTCAGTAGGGATCTTTGGTCTTCATGATTTCCCTTCTATTCCATTTTACTTAATTGCATGATGTGAGGCACATGGAAGTATGGCAAAACGAGAGCGAGAAACATTGTGCCACTGTGGAACAATCTTATATCTCAATGACTGATTTGTATCATGCCTGAAGTCAATGTCAGCCAGAATATGTCTCTTCTCTCCCACAGGCTGCTTGCAAAGTCAGAAATAGGCTGATCACTATCTTCATCTCTTAAGTCATGATTTCCCTCTTCTTTTGCTCTTTTACAATTCCAGTTTGTGGGGAGTCAGGGGGAACTCCCCTCACTCCTGGGCTTTTTGTTGACTTATTGGGAAATACTTATTTAGTCTGAAATTTATCAAATTAAAAATTAGCAATATGAACACAATGAAAAAATCGAGGGCATCTGTTTTCTTGGGAAGTCTCTTGATGATGCTGTTTCTAACATGAGTAAAAAGAAATATCGCTGGTATTACACACAGAAAATTATCTTTAAGGTAATTTAGTACTTTTTGATATTTTTTTCTAGATTATAACCTGATATAAGATTAGGATTGTATCATGTGTTACTTCACTACTAGATTTAAGATAGCAGAAGCAATTTAGACACATGCTCGTTCATAATAAGCATATTTTAATTTTTGTATGTGATTCACAAAAAAAAGAAAAAAAAAAATTCATTCTTGACATTGTGTTACTGAAGCTTTTTGCCTTCTCTTTCCACCTCTTTCACTCCTTTGCTTCCTGAGCTATAACCCACTCTGTATCTCAACAGGAAGAAGACATATCTTGTATATCATAACAGTGGTGTTAAAAATCAGGATTATTTACAGAAGTTCATGGAAGATGACAAAAGATTTATTCTTTGAACATGTGCAACTTTAGCTATGGAGTGTGTCCATGAAGATGCTGCAATTTATAGATCACTGTGGTTGCTTCCATGAGAGATGTACCTACAGGTCCTGAAGAATCTTTTGTTCTCACTTTTGGAGATTTTTCAGTTGATTGAATCAAAAGTGAGAGACCAATAGAGAAGATGGGAACTGCAACCACCTATGAGCAGGTAGAGGTTTATCTGGGACTGGGAACTGTAGTCCTTTGGCTTTAGTCTTCCCACTAGCACCACCTGATATCATTAATATGATATAACTTTTGTGATATTATTGAATCTTGGCAGTGTTAAACCCGAATGTGTGTTGAGCTTTACGAGCAAACACTACCAGTCTTCAGAAAATTGTAAAATGCAGAGAAATGAGTTCTCCATCTTAACAAACTCATTTCCTTACTTTTCCATGAAACTAGAAGAGTGGGGCTTGTCCACATGCCTCAGGAGGGTGTTGTGAGGATAACCCAGATAAGATCAGCTTTCTTTTACAAGTATGCAAAGCTGCTTTTGTATACCGAGCGTGATTTATGGCTGGGAAGCATTTGAGCAGCAGCCTGTGCCTCTCCTTCCCATAGCATAGCATATGCCAGACTTGTTCTTACAGGGATGCAAGAGACTAAGAGAAGAACAACATGCCAAATGCACTGGGGAGTTCTAGTGCCTCCAGGAATACCTTCAAAACCAGTTTTCATTTATTCATCATTGGAGACATTCTTATTAGACCATCAGCTGCTTAGGGCTTGGGCTTATCCTGCAGCAGGTCATGGAGCTAGGTAAAATCAGGGATAACAGACTGGAGCACAAGAACTTTGGCTCTCTGTAAGTGTCCCAGCAGAGACTCCAGCACATAAAGCTGTCCTAGCTGGGTTTCTGAAGACAACACTACAAGTTTTGCAATATCCATGCTGCTATGTGGATTCCTGACCTAAGAAAATCCTACTGCAGAGCTGCAGGTTTTGTGAATGGGTTTCTGGCTGACTCTTGACAGCAACAAAATCCTTCAAAGAAAGAGTTGTGTGCTGGCTGCTGTAGCAGGATTGGGAGAATTCCTCTTTGCTGAAGAGCAGAGTAGCTTCTCGAATGCCTTTGGGTCACTCATAGCATACAATTTTGCATTACTTTATGCTAATGAGGAAAATACTACAGCTGTGATATGGAAGTGGTCTGCATAAGTCCAACAGTGAACTCTCCTGAACAGGCTTTCCTGGAGAGAGAGGTGCTTTGTACACAGATAATGGTGTTACTTTCCAGTTTGCAGAGAGCAGACACTCCTTCCCTGCATCCTCAGTTACCGATGTTTCTGTCTCTGAAATCATAAAGCAAACTGTCGACCTTGTCTCCGAGTTTCTTGTAGCTGATGTGAGGTGTAGAAACAAGGCAAGTGTGGAACTGTGCATTCTTGAAAACAAGCACACACCTTGCCATGGGCTCCTGGGCAGGCTTGAGTTGCTGGAAGAAGGGCTCTTTCCCAAAGTCACTGTTGATTATCAATTAATAATTGTCAATCTATTCCACAAAATAATTGACTTGTGCAGACAAGTTATCTGACCTTCTTCACCTCCCCTGTCCCCCCTGCCCTAGGCCACATCCTCTCTATCAGAGCATGATATGACACATCCCGCCAGAGAGCTGCAACAGAAAGATAATTGAGATAACAGAATAAGGTGCTTGTTATGGTAATTAAGTATCTCAATGGATTAGCTGCCTTTTGTTTTCTTCTGACAGTTTCCAGTCCTATTGAGAGCTAAACACGAGAGAGAAGAGACCCATGGGCATCCACAGGGTCCCAGGTCCCTCAGGAGCCGGCCCAGCGTTGGCTGAAGAGATGTTCTGGCCTGCCAAGAGACATCCAGCCCTGCCCTCCGCCTGACCCGGGGCTTGCAGAGTCTTGCAGGGCATAAGAGCCCCGGGGAGAAGATCTCAATATGCCTGTGGGAGGCAGAAGGCGAAAATACTTGAGGATGAGGTGCCACGCCATTCCTGGACTGACAGGAGCTTGGGGAGGTCACCAGTGCAAGCAAACACTTTGCACCAGCTCACAGGGGTTCAGAGGCAGTCAGCAGTGCAGCTCTTATTTCGGGTTGCACAATCCTGCACTGGTGAAGATATGAGTCCTTCAAGATATTTAAGATATTCCATCTCAAAGGTGCTGTTACAATGCTTTTGTTCCTCTCTGAGCCACAACAGAGATGAAATTTGGGATTTTCCCTGCTGTAAAGAGATCTACGTAAGGTGTTGGTAAGGCTGGAAGAGGTTGCTGAGATAAGCATCATCTCTTACACATGGGTTGGTTTCTTTTTCCAACAAAGCTCGATTTTTGACTCTTCTGTTGAGCTGAGTAGAGAAGTGATAGAGAAGCATTTCTGAGCTCATGGCACTATAGAAAAAAAGCCAGCATTAAATACTGGGAAAGAAAGAGTTGTCCACAACACATTCCAAATGCACAGCCCCATTAAGAGCTTGTAATCAATGTGAGTTTGGTCTTGTTTTTGTAAGTTAAGATGTTAATGAATTATCTAGTACTGAATATTTAGAAGGAAAAAAAAAATGGTTATAGACAGGAAAACCTGCAGCCTTGCAAGGAGGAAGCTAAGTGACTTGTTCATGGTGTATAGGTATAGTCAGAAAATAAGTGATGCAGAAAGAAAACACAGATTGTTTTTGTTTGCATCTCAAGTCCAGAAATATTTCTTGTGCTATACATTGGGCAAAGTGTGAATTTTGCTGGAGCATCTCATATTGGTGAAAATATTGGACTGGAGCTTTGCAGAAGCATTTTTGACACCTACTGATATGATATCAGGACCTTCAAACCTTTCCCCAAGTCCAGAACATAAAATGAAGACTCAAATACATTTTGTGCTCAGGTAAATTGTAATTTTATTGGTTTATAAATGGTTATTTCTACCTTTTATATTCCAGGTGGACAATAAATACAATAAATAACTCTTCTGTTCCCTGTTCTTTCCAAAGATTTTGGATTTTTAAAAATCTTTTATAAAAGGAAAAATTAAGCATCGAATTTATCAATTTCTTGATAGGTGGTCAGGATTTTTGTCAGAAATTCCTTCACATTTCCCTTGGTCTTGTACTGGCATTGATCACCATGTGCCAGTCTCTGTGAAAGAAAGAACAAAGATTGGGTTAGCAAAGATTTCACAATAAAATGAAGAATTTAGATGAACCAGTGAAAATATACATTATCTGGAGCAACACAAGGTTTAAAAAAATAATTTCCTAGAGAATTACTCCTTGAGCAGTGGGTGTAAGAGTGGCTTTTCATGGTGACTGGGAAGGTGGCAGGTGGATTGTCATATAATTCTATGTATTCAGTTCATATATTCAGTTATAGCTAAAGTCATTTAACCTAAGCTGTTTCAACCCAGAAAACAGTGCCAACACCATGAGGAGCTGGGCAAGAGTGGGACAGGGGGTCAGTGTCCCAAGGCCACCCTAACTATTCCTCCTTGCAAGTTTAAAGGTGGCCTAAAGGAGCTGGTGACACTGCATTGTCAGCATCTTCTGTATCTCATCAAATCACACAAGCTTATGTAAATAAAGGATGTTTCACTGCCTCAGAAAAGGCACCTGAGGGAGGACCCAAGAGCCTTCCTGAGCATCATCACCAGTTGCAAGATTCTGCAGGTCACAGCTGTATTTCACAGCCAAGAATCAGTGAAGGCACTACTGCTCAGGTAGAATTCAAGCTGCAGAGGGGAAGGATGCTCTGCCCACCTGCCTCCAGCCATGCAACTCCTGTACATCCATTCCCCAGTGTTAGGTCATTATTATTTAATGTCAGAACACAATCTGAGAAAGGAGACTAGAAAAGCAATTTAAATAAAGCTCCTGTCCCAGAGATCTATTTTCAAAGGGTTTGGAGAAGAGAAAGGGCACAGTGGGGCAGAGCCCATCCCCCTTCTTCCTCTGCCAACTTAAAAAGCTTTTCACTGCCTCATGCATGTTGCAGTTTTATCTGATTCCTGCACAATATGAGTATTTAAAACACATCTAAAATTAATGAGACGCTTATCTGCAAATGCTTAAATTATTAAAAAAAAATACTTTCTTTTTTAAAAGATCAGAAAAGATCTGTTGAAAAGTAAGACTTACTTTACAGAGTTTTCTATCCAGTAGAGCCTGGAAGGTCCAGTAAAGCCTTGTAATTACTGGGTTGGAAGATTCGTTGTTTTCCATCAGGTGTTTGGTTCCATCCACAAAGCATGCCAGTTCGTGGCCATGCTGTTCAACAAAGAAGGCATTAGAAAAACCTAGAGGGCATTTTCTGTTTATCCACAGAAAGATAAAATTTGTATTCCTAAATGTGGCAGCACGTCACAGTCAAATGCAACGTATTTTGCAATATACTGAAAAGCGGTACAAGACCTTTGGGGCGACTGTAAAACACTGAATTCTCATGTATGCCATCTGTCTATCTCTCAAGGAGCCTCAAACTGTAAAAGTAACCTTTTTGAGGCATAGTTTCATCTAGTGCTGGGGCTTCACCACATCTGAGGAAGCTTAAAACAATGAAATAGTGCTGGATACAACTAGAGCTAAGTCTGAGGCTTAACATCTCTAGCCCAGGTTCACTTAGTATTTAGGCACCCAGGCATAAAAGAGAGCCTTGCAGAGATTTTCAAAGCAAGAGCCTCTATCTCTTGATATGCAAGTCAGGCCTACAGAGGACTTTTGCCTGAATCTGGGCTTGGTTCTGATTGTTCTGTAGTGGGAAGGCTTCTGATTCCCTCCCCACCGCTATTCATCAAGCTCAGTTTTGCTGCTATTGGTGTATTAAAATCTTCCTTATAAATAAAAGCAAAAGTTACATAAGGAGCAAAGTAAACAAACTTAAACTGGGTTAATACCAAACTTCTTCAACACCTACAAGAGCTTAAAAAGAAATTTACTTACCTCTGGAATGGGGAGACACGAACATGACTGAAAGCAAAAAGAGTGAGTGTTAACATCCAGCATTCAATGAACCAGTACAGATTTTTTTAGTTTCGTATTCTCAAAAGCCATGTACTCACACTGACAGTTGTCTGCCTACATGGGCAACTCACAGAACTATTGTCCTGGAAGAAGAGCAAGTGAGAAGTCAGTATTTGCTATCACCTCTCTGCACAAGCATGCATTTTTTCAGAATTAAGGTGCTAAACAGCCACTTACAAGCAGGCGCTGTGTATAGCGGATAATTTCCCGGACACCACAATACTCTGCTTGCACAGAGAGCAGCAGACAAGAGAAGAGTATGTATGACAGCATGCTGGCATTCATGTCAACTCAGTCTGATGGGTGACAGAAGAACAGGAGGACACTCCTTTTAATTGAGTCTTCACAAAATTCCCATTCTAATATGGAAAAACCCAATTATAAAACTGATACCAGGTGCCCACTACTTTTCCCCATAGCTCGGACAGCATTTTAAAGAAATCAAACGTGGAATTGAGTCACCTACTCCAGTGATTTTAGTACTGCGGAAATTCACAGATGCTCCTGAGAAGTGATTAATTTGAACATTATGATATCACACCCCAGCAGGAAACAATGGTTAAAGAAATCTATGAATGTTTTTTTTTTTTTTTTTTTTTTTTTTTTTTTTCCCAGACATGAGATTTGCCTCCTGTACTTATGTAAATTATAGTTACATGAAAGCAAAGAAATGATAATGTTTCAGCATTGCCAAAGTTCCTGAGAAAGCAAACTGATGTGCTGCAGGGTGGCTTCCCCCCAGATTCAGAGCAGGACCCTGCTGAAAGAAAGCTGGTGACACTGCAGGGGTCTGTGGAGCAGACAGACACATGGATCAAGTCGTGGAGCAGTGCCTGGACAAGTTCTCACACCGAATTACAGCCGCTGCATCCAGAGAGCAATCCCATAGTCCTTGACATGATCTCACTCTGCTGAGTGCACGTGCAGCAGAGTGCAGCCCTCAGAGTGCAAACAGGCTTGCATCCCACCTGTTGCCTTTTGAGCTGAGTTCTAGTGAACCCAAATGGTATTAACTTGGAAATTCTGACAGGTGGCCTCTCCAAATACAGCTGAGTGTTGGTGAGAGCCCTCCCTGGCAACAGAAGTTTCCTTTCTGCAAGTTGCACACCTTGGCAGAGCAAGTGGGAGCCTTTCAGGTTTGTTTTTTTTCTTAAATCCCCAGGGTTGACTTCTAAACATCCCTTCTGTTTGCCATAAGTCCCATTATGCCTCAAAGGTCCCCTCCAAAAGCTTGAGACTTTTTGAGGTCAGTCTGGCTGATGGATAACTGTGATCCCTCTGGAAACTGTTCTGGAAAGAGAAAACACTGAGCTGCAATGAGCTGTTTTTCTCTGGCCTTTGCCAGCCATCAGCGGGTTCACCTGGCTGAGTGTGGCTCTGCTGCCAGCAAGGGGAGCAGAGGAGACCCTGCCTGCTGCCCCTGCCCCCTGCCCGCACACCAGCAGCTCCTCTGGGCTGGCTGGATGCTTCCTGCCTTTTCACTGAGGTTTGTTCTGAGCTGATTCAGTGTGGAAGGTGTTCAGAGCCCATTGGGCGGGTCCAGCTTGCACACAGACCCCAGGAAACAGCTAGCAAAAGCCAGAGACCCTCCCTGGGCAAGCTAAAGCTGACAGCAGGCTGTGTAGTGATCAGCAGGTGCACAAATATACCCTGGGGGTTGCTGGCATCCATGAGCCAGACAGAGGCGTCTTTCAGGGAACTGGAGAGTCAGAGAAGGAATAAAATCATTGATTTGTGATTGAGAGCTTGTGATTCTCTAAAAAGCAATAAAGAAACTTCTGTTACAGGTACATCTCTTTCGAGGAAACTGCTCTTTGCCCAAGCAAAGCAGTGGGCTTGCTGCTCTCTGTTCAGCCAGTAAAGCCCTAATTACTTTAAAGCACGAATCCCTGCGGGAAATAAATTGTGAGTAACATTTGTGAGATCCTTGGTTTCTCAGGTGGTTGAAAAAATGATTTTATATTCTTTAAAGGAAAGAGTTCAAAAGCATCTTTGATTTAGCCAGGGTTGTGCAAAGAAAATGGTAACAAGTCATGGAAGAGAGGCGCAAGGGGCTCATCCAGGAAGTTCTGCTATGTCTGTTCTTAAGGCAAATATGTTCATTAGAAATCCCACTTTTCCCAGCAACTGCTATGCTGTCTTTGCAAGGATTTCACAAAATCTGATGTACTGAGCAGGGTCTCTAGGGCCTTGTCACCTAAGGAATGACATCTCAGTGCTGCTGCCATGCTCTGTAAACTAAGGCAATGTTGGTATAAATCGTATGCAAGATACATAATTAGGATCTTTCCATACACGAGATGTAATTATGGACGTTGGGCAGTGAGCAGATCAGATGACTTCTTCCCAGGCCTACAGCCCGAAAGGTGAGGTCTGTACTTTTGTTCCTAAGTGCAAATCAGAATGGCAGAGCTTCCAGAGCTGCTTCCAAGCTGCTCCCACGCCCGTGGTTCCTCCTTGCCCGTGGTCACTCTCTGCCAGCAGTGCCAGCACTATCTCTGCATCTTTCCGTTTCTATTTGATTGCTTAGTGAGATCTGTCTCACACTGTTGTTGCTCCAGGCTAAATGACTTGTCAGAGAAGCTGCATTCAATTTACAGTGAAAGAAAAAGCACCAGAAGTCAAACTGACAGTGAAAGATCTTTCCATGTGTTGGTTAGAACTGAGGTGGACGAGGCATAGGAGTGAGTGGCACCAATTGCAGCTTCTCTTTAGAGAGTTTGGTTTCTTTTCTTGCATTTCAAAGCTGCTCCAAGGCTGTGGAAATTAATAACTGATGCCATCCAGCAAAATGACTAACTTTTTAATAGAACCTGCAAACATATAGCTTTGATGCTTCAAAAATATTCATTATGATGACAAGCTGCAGCAACATGTTTTCACAAATAGGTTGTCATTTGCTGGTGAATTTTCTGTCCTCATGTCTAGGTAGCCTGATCATCTACTCTTCTCCTTTTATCTCTTTCTCAGCAAAACAGACCAAAATGTGGAGAGGAAATAAAAGGTTTTCATCCGTCGCTCAAAAAAAATTAAATAAAGACCACCAGCCTTAAAGATACTGAGAACAGTAGCCCATAGAAACATCCCCTGTGTCGCCATGGGGCCACCTGAGCAGGGAAACTCTCTGTGAGCAGCCGGGGGCAGAGGCACACAGCAGCAGATGGAGAATCCCCGTGTCCTGCCACTTCCCTACATGCTGAGGGATGCAGTGGGCAGGGTGCAGTGGAGGAGCAGAGTGAGGAGGGGGTAGAGAGCTCCATCACCACGGGTACTGCCAGCACCAGGGCAGCCCATCAGCTTTCAAGTGATGGGATATTAAGATTCCAGCCCTGAGCAGGCTATTTGGAAAAGGGGAATATATAAAACTCTCCAATGTATTTCTGTGGTCTCTTGCAGGCAGTTTGTTCTGGCTCCTTTGGAGAGTCTAATGTCTTGCACATTTTTTGTTTATGTGTAGATACTTTGGGATTATATATTTTTCTTATAAAGCCTTTACTTTGATGCTAGGTTGGATGACCAAAAATGCTGCACAAAACATCCGATTTCCAGATCGATATTTTAACCTGGTTTGCAGAAACCTCCACTCCAGAGTTTATGAGTTCTCATGAGTTCTCGTGAGAGAATTTGCATCCTCATGCAGAGTTTCTAAGAATCTCTACACATTTTGGGTTTTCTAATGTAGAAAAAAACCAATTCCCTGCAGAGGAAAAACACGCAGATAACAAACCAGTTTGTTTTTACGTTTGCTGTGTGCACTGATCAAGATAGAAGAGATGCAAAGACCACAAATGAAGAGATGCTATTCATAGTTTCATTTTCCAGAGATAACTTGGAGTATTTTTTTTTTCCTTTCTCTTAGATACAGATGACATATGCTAATGTGGAAATCAAGGAAAATAGGGGCATTCTAATCCCTTTGTGAGAGGGTAAACCATAGCATAGTAATAGCGAGATTACTTATAACAGAAAGGCATCAGATCCTGACAAACATTTCAGACCAGGCAACATGTCAGATCCAATCCAAGAGGGTAGTGCCCCTCCTGGGAGCCACAGGACTCACATTAACTTCTGTAGGTAATGGAGCTCTCATTACTTTCAGAAGAGTTTTAATTGATTTGAAACCATTTAAGCTTATGAACAAACACTAGTGGCACTCAGGAGCTGTGAGAGGGGAGAGCACATGAGAGAGACCTTCAGAGCTGCAAATCCTCCTTCTTTCACCCAGTAGCACAGAGCTGGCCTGGGCTGAGCCAAGCATTCCATGCTGCAGTGATATTTAGCAAGAGCCGAGTCATCTAAAAGAAAAAAGTCCTGACAGCAACAGGCCAGGCATGCTGTGTGTTGTGCATATTGCAAATGCTTCCCACAACCAACCATCTCTAAAAGCAGGCAGAAGGCAGCAGGAATTGACCATAGAGGTCACCAGGAATTCTCTTGTATTTTAAGATTTTTCCTAGTGTCTTTTTCCAGTATCTTATTTTGTGTCCTGACTGCTTTGATACCAGGAAAGAGAAACATCGAGCTCTCTGACATCAGAAGTCCACTCACCCTTCCTTGCTTGTCCCACTGTGCGGTGAGCCTGCGTGCTGGATTTCCCTCTCAGCACAGCGTGCAGAGGGAGGCTGAACATGCAGGACAGACAGACAGCACGAGGCATTCGCTCCGTGGCTGCCTTGGAGCTCTTCACCAGCCAGCCCCACATCGCAGCTCACTTTTCATGCTGGAAGCATTCAAAATCCACCTGCAGGCTGCTCGATGGAAACACAGCAATAGTGATTTAACAGTGAAGCAGGGATGAATATTGGTTCCCACTTGGTTGCATAAGTAAGAACAAGCTGGCCCTTATCCATGAGAATTGGCAGGATTTCTATACCATGTGTTTCTATTCTGTGTTTGAAGTAGGCTACATTAGTGCTAAAATGTTTTGAAACACGGGAGAATGGAGCGGCCCATGAAGATGAGCTAAGTCCTGGTGCTTTCACAGAGGTGAGGCCGTGCAGGTGCCTGTTTGATGCAGCAGATGTTGGTGGCAGGGCAGTCTCAAACGTGCTTTTTCTCACCTGCAAGGTTCTGGTTTCTCCAAATCTTTCTCCTCGTGACTCAAGGTTATCCATTGCTTTCTCTATCACTCAAAGAGGACCTTTGTATTCTCTTCAGAGACTGGGTGTTGTATGGCCCAGTAGCCTCAGAATTTCATCCTTCCTAAGCAAGGATTTCTTGATGTATCCAGCACTTTATATCTTACAGTGAAACTGCACATGGGAACTCTAAAACCCCTAAATATATATATATATTCTTCTGCACGAGTGGCTCCTAACAGGTTGGTTGTTCTGCTTGTGTCTGATTCTGGAACTGTCACAGGATCTACAGTTTAGGAAAACTGCCTTAAAAATCAGTGTGACTACTTAAATTTCTGCTCACTTCATGGCTTCATTCCTTTTGGAGCCTGTCTCTGGAAGGATACTCTACATATTGCTTATCTAGGCTGGCAGGGATCGGTCTGTGCATCACTGAAGGAGCATATATGGGAAGAAGACAGCTTTAGAGAGAGGAAGCTGTTCTCGTGCAGTTCACATTCAGTTTAGCACTTGAATTTCTTCCCACTTGTCTCCTTGGATCTCATCATTTTTCTTGCTCTACACTTTACTTTTTTCTTCCTAAGTACAAGACAAGCATTGGTCTTCTTGGCTGACATGAATGCCACGCCTAGGAGAAGAATCTCTACTAAAACAACCTCTATGACAAAACAAAGAACTTCAGATAAACCAAAGAGATATATCTTAATGCCTGCAAAGATGTCACCTACTCCTCTGTCTCAGAAATAGAAACTGAGATGTGGACTGTGATCTTGCCTTCTCCTGTGGTGGGGAAACACCAGGCAGGGACTCCAAGGCGTGAGAAAATCTCAGCCTGGCCTAGAGCCATCGTAAAGTCATTTAGGTTGGAAAAGACCTTTACAGACACTTTTTGATAGGTGCTAAATCTACTGGGCAGCACCAGCCTCTTCCCACTTTATGCACCATAAACATCACAAAGGTTATCCCAGCCCCAAAGTCCTTCATCCAGGTCAGGGCTGTTTTCTAGAAAAACAGATTTTCACTGGGAAATTGGCTCCTGTTTGATTGGGCTTTTTCTGATGAAGGAAATAAGCTGCTGTTTCCCCTTTTTCCTTTCATAGCACTAGGTAGTTTATAAAGTGTGAAAAACAGCCAGCGTCTCATTAAGTAATGCAAGCTGTCGTAAGAGCTGGAATGCCACCAGAGACATGGAAGTTGGGCAATTACAGAGTTATTTGAGGGATGACAGGTCTGAATATGCTTTCACAATCCAGACAACAAACACACAGAACTATGTATCCCTGGTTCTTCTGGTCTCCCTTCTCATTTTTTGACAATTTCAGAATTTACTGCATTTATTTAGAAATTAGGGTCTCTGTAAACACCTTGAACAACCTACTAAGTAGATGGCTTCTACTACTCCAGCATGTGTGTGGAACATGCCGCTGATGGCAGGTCAGTACAGACAGAGCACTGGCAAAGGAGCTGGGTCCATATTGTGAATTCTCTTGACACTGGGGTTTTCTTTTCTGTAATTCAGAGACAAAACCACCAACATATGTAATCAGTGTCCCGCTGAATCAGCTGTGTGTCTGTCTGCCTCCCAGGAAAGGCTGTTTTAAACTCCCATCACCAGGTCCCTGAAAAATTCTTTGTAGATCCTAATTTCTATGCATAGATAATGATACTGATATTATTTCCAAAATTTAATGCGTTTGATATATGATACAGAAGATTATTCACAAGACACAGACTTGTCAAGTCTCTATGTGTATAAATTTTAATTGCCATGCCTCATCTTTGGGATGTGGGGCTGGCCCTCTATGGCATCACACAACCCCAGCACCACTCGACCTCTTTTACTGGTGACACAGCCACACACTCTCTACTGCGAAAGACTAAAGTGTCTTCAGCCCCCATGTGCAGGGATCAGAGAGCCAGAAGGGTTTGGGTTGGAAAGGACCTTAAAGCTCATCTCCTTCCAACCCACTTACCATGGGCAGGGACACCTTCCACTAAACCAGGACCCTGTCCAACCTGGCCTTGAGCACTCCCCAGGGGTGTGATGGGTCACAGTGAGGAGTATCACAGGGTGTGCTCTGCCCCAAAAGCTGCTCGTCCCAACCCTCAGGTGTCCTGGGTCACCAGCAGTGGCCCAGAGACAGCCGAATCTCCTTCACAGTGGCCTGTGCTGCTGTCACCCTTGAAACCCTCATGCTGTAGCCCAGAGTGGCTTTGCCTCTTTGTGGTTTGTCTGTGAATGCTAATGGGGTGATGCACTGATTAACCAGTGTGTCCGGGGCTAGCCTCCAGGGCTGCCAGAGCCTTTGGCAGGGCAGGGTCACCCAAAATGGTTTTTGATTTGTCAAGGCTGTCCAGTGTGGGGCTGCCCTTGGGGAAGGGAGTGTGTGCTGGTCGGGCAGCAGACCTGGGCTCGGGGTTGAATGGACAAGACGCAGAGGGGTTGCTTGGCAGCTCCAGTGAGCAGCACGTGCCCTGCCAGGGATGAGGATGCCATCAAGTGGCCAAAGCTTTATATTCACTTCCCACTTGATCGTCATGATTTTGTATTTATGTTATATATATTTATATAATATATATTTATATTATTTAGAGTAGCTTTCTGCCCTCTGCTCCCTTTCCACACCAAGTTGCCCATGGCTCTCCCTGACAGCTCCTCCCAGCAGGTGTGTGCTGCGTGAGAGTTTTGTCCAGGCAAATCCTGAGCTCCAATATCAAAATTGGTTTCATTGGATGAATAATATGAAAAATCACCATGCAACTCCAACACGAGTCTCAGGGCTATACACCCAGAGAGTACTGAATGGATCACCATGAGGGCAGGACCATGCAGATACGCAGCTTGTTGTGAACTCATCAGTTTAATTCATTCCTGGTCCATTTTACATTATGCAGGCAGATAAACACACCATTTATTTGCATTAAAAAAATAGTCTGCCTGAGTATGATCCCTGGAGACACGTGATATTATCAATCTAAAAAACATGTTTTACATACATGCATTAAAATAGGCAACATGGAAAGGATGACTCCTTAAATGCAGCCAGCAACAAATACTTGTGTGAAGGCTCATCAATTTTTTCCATATTGTTTATCAAAACCAGTTCCATGTATCCTAAAGAAGGTCAAAGGCACTGTCAGCCTTCTCACAGTGAAGTCCTGAGATGAAGCAACACCAGCTGTTTCTTTCCCTTTTAAGACCAGTTCTGGGAGCACCCACTCTTCTGTTTTTAATCCAGGCCCTAGTGATGAGGAGCCCAAAGAAGGTGACCCCATTTCCAAGTACTGTTCCAGACGGAAAGTTTTAGGCACTTTCTGCTGACATCTTCAAGTGTTGTGGCCAATTCTCCCATTCCTCCAGGGAAGAAGACATAGGAGTTTCTCTTTCCTTCTCCTCATTTTGTGGAGGAAAGCTGGACAGCAGCTCCACATTGTCCTCAGAAACCAGGTTTTGAAGGCATCTGCTGAAACTGCAGTCACTGAGCTTTTCCCCCAGAGCTCTTCTCCAGAAGAAGAGCTGTTCTTCTTGAACATTTCCCAGATGAAGTGTTGTCCTAGTTTTTTGCCCCATGTCATGTGTCCCTCTGCATGTGAGCCCCCTTGGCCTCTCCTGCCAGTGCCACCAGAGTCGTCGTGTCACAGCAAAGCTGGTCCTTCTTGGGCTTTGGCATCAAAACCTTCATGCTTAGAAAATAAATCATAAGGATATTTAACAGCATAAGGAGAAATAATCATGATGTAAAAGATCTTGGAATAATTGGGAGGCTGAGGTAGACCAAAGAGAGACTGGGCCTGCCCCAAGGGTCTCAGTGGGATTCCAGCACAGAGCTGGAGGTCTGAAGTGTACTGTGTCCTAAAGAGACTTCCTTTGGTGATGTGCTGCTCACAGCTACAAAGTGATGTCTGCAGGTTTGGGCAGCGGGCAAGTCGTGTCAGGGAGCTCAGAAGGTCTAATGAGACACCTCAAGCTGGTCCCTGGAGGGCGGCACCAGGCAAGTTGTGTGAATTAACAGGCAGCCTTTATATGAAATGCAGACTTGTTTCATTGTTTTCTCTATTAAAAAAGCAGTTTAGTCTGTGAATTTAACATCCTCCTGTTTCCCAGTTTAATTTATACCTTGGATGACAGACTGAAATTGTTGAAGCTTTTACATTTTTCATGATATTGTGTCAAATTGTGCCAAACTGTGTTGTAGAACACAAGTGTTTGTATGGGAGGAGTCAGCCACTTCATTGAACCTGAAAGCATGCTAGGATTTGAGGAATCCAGACCTTCCAACAGAAAAAGCACCTGTGTACCCACTGCATTTTCTCCTTTCCTCATTCACCAAAGAAGACGAGTGTTATAACGCCATGTTGTATGAAAGATGTTCCCCTGGTGATTTGAGGTGGGCTGGGTTTGGGTACATCCCTTAGGAAAGGGAAGTAAGTTGTCTTCCTGGTTCAACAGGGAAAATGTCATTGGTGAGGAAGCCCACCACCACCACCAGAGTTATTAAGGTGTTCTTACTCAACAGTGAAAGATTTGATAATAAAATAGTCTTTGGATTTGATTGAGCTGGTGTGATTTTCAGAGCCCTCCAATGGCCACGTGTCCACAGCAGTTGCCACAGAGTTGCTGCAGGATGGGAGTCTTCAGTCAGAGCAGCTGAGCCCTCACCAACTCCACACTGCTGGTCTGGCTCAGGAAAGTACAAGACTTTCTGGTCTGCCTGGCAACACTTTTGAAATAAAAAAGGAGATTTATGAAGTACTGCAGAAAACAGCAAAGACAGCCAAGAAAAATCTTGAGTATCTAGCTGCTAAAAAAGTTTCTTTAATCAGATATTTTTAATGCTGCTCCTTTATGCAGCTCTCAGTTAATGAGGGAAAGAGTGAAACAGTCAAGGCTCTTCGAAAGAACTTAATTTCATATCTTTGGGGGTGGAACGAGTGAGGAAAGAACTCCTGTGCAGGGACTATAATAAAAATGATATTTCAAAACTTATAAAATATTACAGAATAATCTCAAATTCTTATTTCTAGTTGATATTAATTAAAATAATCACAACAATCAGAACAGATTATGGTGAAACTCCAGGAGATGTGGACTGAAACCCAAATCCATTGGCACATTTGCAGTCTGCTCCAAATCCCACAGACCCAAATTTTGTTTCGCTATTCAGGTGTAGGTACCTGTGTAAGTTAATACAACTTTCAGAGGATCTATAAAATTGCAACTCTGTTTGATTCAAAGATTAATTCTGTAATTTTAATAAAGCTAGAGGGTCTTTATGTGCTGACCTGGAAGTTAGGGACTGGTGTCAGTTTGGCATTTTTTCATTGCTTTGAGAGAAAGTTCATAGCCAAGAAACATGGCAGCACTCGATGGGAATCCTCGCACAGTATTGACCATGAGGCCCCTACAGAAGACCTGTTGGGAATGGAGCAAGGTTAGAGCACAGGAATATACTGACTATTTTAAGAAGAGGAAGAAGACATTGAATGAAATCATGGTGGGATTCTGAAAAGACAAAACTTTTGGGTTTGCTTGGAAGATATGCTCCCACTGCTGGTCTTGGCTGGGGTCTGCACCGGGGAAGGGCAACACCGTGGCAGGAGTCGCTGGCTTGGCACCATTGTGCTCTGGGCTCCCTACAGACCCCCATCTGCAGATGCCAGCCAGAGTTAAAGAGGTAAAGGGTACAAACTGGCCTCATGGAACTGGTATAAAACAGAAAGCAGGAAATCTAAAATGTCTTCCAGTGTTGTCCTACCTCGCTACAGTCATAGGGTGACAGAACCACAGAGTGCTCTGGGTTGGGAGGGACGTTCAAGCTCACCTTGTTCCAACCTCCTGCCATGGACAGGGACACCTCCCCTAGACCACATTGCTCCAAGCTTCATCCAACCTGGCCTTCCTTCCCTTGGCATACATAAGTCTGTGGGGATCATGCAAACCCCAGGGTACAAGAAGGCTCTGTGTTCATGCAGGAAATGCTCTGACCCCTGGGGTTGGGTCTGTGGGCACAGGAGATGTTTGACAAGTGGAGAGGGAGCGGTGTAGCTGTGAGCCAGCCCAGCCATGCAGGGACAATTTTCAGGTTTCACCCTTGAGCATAGAAGGAATTTCTCAGTCAACTGAAAACCAGGCTTCGTCTGTACCTTGCTGAGAACTCTCTCGCTACTGCCTTTGGGAAAAAATATTTGATAGAAGCTGATATTTTCCCATGAGTCTTTCTAAGGTCAAACTTCAGTACCCATACCTAACTCAGCACTTTCTTTAATAAAGCTAATAAATACCAGCTTCAAGATTTCCTTTTTCTGGTCTTTTTCTATTTCTTTTTAAAAGACGCTGGCACATACAACAGTGAAAGATTATGTGGCTTTTAAATGCTTGAACAATAAAGTGCTTTTGAAAAAGCCTTGTCACTCCTGACAAGGAGTATGTGTGTGTGTGTGAGGATGTGCACAAACTGCTATCTTTGGGGTGAGTCTGCTCATCAGTATGATGGTTCCAGGGGGTGTCTCTGCTGGCCTGTTTCTCACAAAATCACTCCATTACCCACCAAGGCTCATCACCACAAGTCGCTAATCTAAACACCACAAGTTCACAACAGATGTGAAAAGGAACATCAACAATCAAACCCCTTTCCAGGCTTTATAATGGCAAAGCTCCCACAGCTACTATAAAAAAACATGAAAAATCTTGGCCCCAAGATCAGAAGCCCTTAGATTTAAGCATATAACCAGTTCTTCCCCTGAAATTACTGAACTCTACTAAACATCATCATATCTTGTGTCCAATAAGTCTAAACATAGTGCTGACTTGTTTGAGACAGAATCAAAATATGCTCACATAGTTTAGATAAAGCAATGTAAAATTGCAGTGTTGGGACATTTAGGATATTATTTGATTAATTGGGATGTTTTATTTTGTTCGGAAAGAGAAGATTCCTAACAAACTGGAAATTTCTTACCAAATTTCCTGGGAGGAAATTTAATGTTTTTGCATTATCCATAAAGTAACACAAGAGACTCAAGTTAAATAATGAAGATTTAGGATGAAAAGTCCAGAGGCATAATTTTTTCTTATCAGAATGAACACACCTGGCTATGGAGAAAGACAAAGGTATAGTTGTGTTTCTTTGTATACATCAGGCAATTATTTCAGCACTGAGAATGCTGTTCCTTTGTCCCAGAATGAAAGCATCCAGCCCTGGGTTTGCCATTTGTCAGTTGTGAGTCTCCCAACATTTAAAAAGATTTTCCTTATGAGATCAGGATCCAGTCTTGCTATCAACTAATTACTCAGTCCTACTGATGGCTTTGGGTGCAGGTGCCAGATGTGACAGCCAAAAAACCGCAAGATGTACAGAATTCCACCAGAAATTTTAGTTGTTAATTCATGCAGGTCAAGGAGGGCAGGGGATGAGAATGAGGATGAGGATGGAGAGGGAAGGGAAAACCCATGGAAGTTCTTGTTTCAGTCACCCTGCTGGGAAAGTGCACACAAAGTGGAATGCACAAGGCAGGTACTGTAGAGCCTGTGCACCCTGTCCCTCATCTGACTTTCCAGGCACAGTCCTCAGCTTCTCTTCAGGTGCTTGTGCTTCACGTGAATGTGACTTTCTTCATTCAGAGGCAAAAGCTGAACCAGACCACAGGCTTCTGTGACAGCTGGCATGACATAGTGGCACGTTGGCAAATACTGAAATCACACTGACTTGTGATTTTGCAGGTTATTTTCCCGTTTGTAACTTGTTTTGTTATGTTTCACTCCAAATGTGAAAATTAACACTTTGGAGTTAAGAGACAATGTGCTGTTCTGATGATAAATACAGATTTATTTCAATATCAGAAGATGTTACTTCCACTACCATGCTTTGGCAACACAATGAAGCTGCAAACCCTTATTTTCTGCTGTTCATATTTAACTGAGGCAAAGTTTGCAGGTAGAACAAATATCTTTTATTGCACTAACAGACAAAGTCAGGAAAAGGAGATAAGTTGTTTGGCACGCAGCCCTTCTTCATGTTCGAAACGAAAGCAATTCTAATTTAAGAACGCTGACAAACAGCTCTGTCTTGGTGCAAAACGGGGGTGAGGAGTGCAAAAGCAGCGTTAGTTCCACCAAAGCATTGCCCAGGGTGACCAGACACACCCAGAGTGCAGGACTGTCCCACAGTTCATCAGTTCATTGACTAAAGTCAATGGGAAATATTTGACCTCTGCATTTTGCAGAAGAATCACAGAGGTAAGACTTTCTACCTCTGATTTATGATAAGTCAAATTATATCCATGATTAAGTGCACTAACATGACATGTTGTTTGAAGTTAATTACGCCAGCAGTGTGTGACCCCCAGTCATTCATTTCTTTATTATGTAACATGCATTATTACTCTCACTATTTTGATTTAGAAGGAATCTACACTATAATTACCGACTGCCATTATAATAATTTAGCATTAACTGGCTTTAGCTGTCTCTCAACACTGCAAATAGGTTTTTAACGGACACTGTATTTTCCAATTGACAATTAAATACCTAATAACCAGATTTAACATCAATTGTCACTTACTTTTAAGCCCTCGTTCTGGTAGCTCTGCAACATGCAGTCAAGGATCCCTCTGTACTGGTTTAAATAAACTCCATCTGCCTGAAGTCGACTTTTCACCACATCCATTGGAGTACATACTGCCCAGGAAACGGCTCCTGGAAAAATGCAGAAGTATTTGAATAATTCCTTCACTATACTTCCTTGCCCGCAGGTCATTGAACTCAGAAATTCACATGTATCCCTGGCAAAGTGACTGGCAGCTGCCCTGAGGAATCCAGGGAGATGCAGGCATTGTCTGTTCTTCTCTCAGTGACAATGAGCCCAATGAAGGTCTGATAACACAACTTCCATAAAGTTTTTCAAGTCATAAAGTGCAGCTGTGGTGCCAGAGCACCCTGCCCTGGGGAAGGAAGGTCGTTCAGTCCCGTGTCCTCTGCTGGTCTTCAGGAGGATGCGGTGGCCTTTGAGTCACCCTCGTAATCTGCCCTGAGAACCTTCCCGTTCTTGTTTTGCCAATGCTGTGAAGAAGTGAAGGTGCTTACCTGCTACACCCCCTGCCACCCAGATAGAGAAGGGATTAGGAGAAATGCTTCCGTCAGGAGTTATCCAGTCACAGAACATTGCGTAGGGGATGAAATAGGCGCAGTACCCGGGAACATCCCTCAGGAGCATTGCTACATTGCCTCGGTACACTCCTGCTATCCCCTCTTTCTGTAGGATTGTCCTTAAGCAGTGAATTGGGCCTCGGTACACAGGAGATCCAGGAACTGTGGAATTTAGTTTAGCGTTTGCTACAAAAAAAAAAAAAAAAAAAAAAAAAAAAAAAAAAAAAAAAAAAACCCCACCAACATTGAGAATAAATATATTGCCATAGAACTCCTCTTCAAATCCCATTGCCATTGATTAGAAGTCACTGCCATCCAGTTTTTTCTGCTGGGGTCAACAGATATCATAGGGGGAAAGTTTTAGGTCCATTTTAGAGAGTATTTAGGTCCATTTTCAGAAAACATTTGGACACTTCACGATGGATTTTTCTTAGAGGCGTGTCATACCTCCCAATAGTATATGCCCAGTGAGACTTCCAAATAAGTTTAAGGCAATGTGCCCAATTTTCATGGATTTTAACTTCAATTTATGCCAAGTCACATCTTTGAAAGCCTTATCATCTTCAGAGTCTGTCCCTTCCCATCCAGACCAAGTTGTTTTTGTAAAAGGCATTAGGTTGTTAAGACGCATGGAGGCTTTAAAATGGGACATAATATTATTGAAGCAACAGAAAAATGCCAGCATTTCACAGTTAAACACCATGACTGAAATTGTGAGAAAGGTGAAATGCTGAAATCCAAGCTGTTCAGCTCTGAAGCTGCTCCATGCCTTCGTCTGGCTGTGCGTGTGCTCTGGTGGGGTTTGCTCCGTGCTGGCAGCCTGCAATGGAATTCAGCTGCTGTCTAGAGCTGAAGCAGCTCCTTCTGCCTGCAGCTTGTGGACAGGGAACAGCCACCCACTGCCATCCTGCTCGTGCCCCCTCCTGACCCGTCCTGCTCACACCTGGGCTGTCTGGCACCCTGAGTGAAATAAATCAGCGGTTTTTAAATGTGAATGGGAAACTTCTGATTTTGAACAGAGAAGGGTGGAATTACAGAGGTTTATGGGCAAATATATATGGGACTGAGAGTGTGCAGATTGAGATGGGGAGCTGGCATTGCCACTGGTGGCCACAGTGTTTCTGTTAGGATCTCCAGGGGACCTCACAGCCCAGGAACTCACAGTTTCTGCAGCTTCTGGTCTGGAGCAGACCTGCCTTATGTTCCTTATAGATCCCAACTGGCTGGAAATTGATTGATAAAAGCCCTGCCCTTGAGCTGGGCAGGATGGGGTCCATCCTCAGGCAAAAGGGGGAAATTTTAGCCCAACTGCAGCAGCACAAGGCAGCAGAAAGCCTGGCCTTGAACAAAAGTTGTTCTAAAGCTCCGTGTACATACCAAAGACTGGCAGAGACGGGAAGAAGAAACTCTTGCTTCCTACCTTTGGTGTAGGGCTGTGTTTGCATCTGTAGCCTTATCTTGACCAGTTCCACGGGAGTGCCAATGCCCACAGAGATGACCCCTGCCACGATGCTGGCCAGAGTCATGTCGGTGAGCGACGGCGCGGCAGCGGGGTCGCCGTGGTGGAGCTGCCCGAGGAACCGCTGCGTGCTGCTGAAGACACCGAACACCACGGAGCTGTAGATGCCGATGCTGGCCAGCGGGAAGGACATGCCCTTGAAGAAGCCAGCCAGCTACCCAGGAAAGGGAGCAGGGCTTAGGAGACTGAGCGGGACTGAGCAGCGTAAACCCCAACTTGTCTATCAGGTTAGAAATCCCAGAATCGCACAGTGGTTTGGGTTGGAAAGGACTTTGAAAGTCATCTCGTTCCAATCCCCTGCCACAGTCAGGGATGAAATGGAAATCCAAGTAGCAGATGTCTCCTGGAACCAACTGTTTGCACATGCTGAGCAAAGGAAATTGGATCATGCTGCTAAAGGCTTATAAAGATCGTGCAGAATACGGGATATGGTTAAAAGCACAGGAACCCGTGTAGAAGTGCCTCATATAGACAGTGTTTGTTCTGGCTTCACCAAAGTCAGCAAAATCCCTCTGGGAGACCTTTGCCAGTGGGATCGGGCAACAGAGTCACTGTGGGTGCAACCGATGTGGAGACACCGATCATTCCATGCCAGGGATCTCTCTTTTCCCTATAGGAGTCACCAAGTGGATGACCTTAGATTTAAGCAAGAGAAGGCTGTAGGGATTTGCAGGCTCAATTCCATAAACTTTATTGGTCTTTATATAACTGCTGGTGTCAACAGCATTTTGTACAATTGCTTTATGTATTTATCTATTTATTGACTTGCACTTTCTACCAGCGCATTTAAAGCACGATGAAGTACTTACAGACTCATTTCTGTACACAGTGAGAATACACTTGAGTGTATTTCCATATCCTTGTCCAGCTTGCAAACGAGTCTGCAAAAGACATTTGTAAAATGTGATTAAAATCCTATGCTTCCAGCCCAATGGAGGCTCATGCTACCTAAACAATGTGTACTTTGCTTTAAGAGCAAGTCATTCCTTAGTTGTAAACAGAACTGAGCAATAAAATAAGATATATGTGCATCCACCCTCTTGAACTTTGCCAGAAGCAAGGCTAAGCAGGATCTCACAGCCTGAAGCTCTCTGCAACATCTGGAATCAATGACTGTCAAATTGCTCTCCAGTCTGGACCAGCCACCCTGACCCAGCACAGCAGGCTGCTGGTGCGCAGTGCTGTCATTGGCAAGGGCCTGATTTATGTGGAAATTAGGAGAGTGGTGTGGTCTTCTCCATTTGGAGACTCTCAGGAAAGGCTGGGGTGTGTTGCAAAGAGAGGAGAGGAGAGCTTCTGCTCCAAGGTGGATTTTAAGATGCAGAGACACTAATTGGAGCTAAAATAATTCAACATCATCTCAGAAATTCTCCATGCTTCACTCAAAAACACAGTTTCATATAATTTTTTAAAAAAGACATCTTATTTCTGGAAAGCAAATTGCTTATACACCTTCTGAGAGATGTAAGAAATGGCATGTGAGTAACAACAAAGCCTACAAGATAAAGCATTTCCCCTTCTCATATGTATATATTTACGTTGTCTTTCATTCAAGATGCTCACAAGGTTGCACTAGAAACATCCTAAATAGGGATGCATTTTTTGGGCTTAGAGGTGTGCAAGGTAATGGGAACACTCTTCACTTCACAGCTCCTCAGGCTTCATCTTGGCTGAGGCCAGAGCTCATTTTTTATAGAAAGAACACACATGCTCCATCAGGAATGTTTTTAGGAATTGGGGACAACATTTCTGACCATATTTCTCAGCAGTGCTGCTAGCAATGAGGTCTTAAGGGACACTGCCGACCTGCACTGGAGGGATGGTGTCCAATCCCCTCCGCTGGCTCAGCCCTGATTTACACCAGGGCGAAGCAGGAAATTATTTGGGAATTTAAAGCCCAAAGGAATGAGTGTCTGCCAGAGTTCATGACTGGTGGGAGCTTTTGGATGGCAATCAGCAGGTAGGATGGCACAATCGTTTGGCCCAGAGCCCTGCAAGAGGCTGCCAGTGCCACCGTGGGACCCTGGCAGGAGCAGGAGGGACCAAAGTCTGTGTTCACCCCTCAGCCCAGGCTCACCCCTCACCCTGGGGTGGCTCCATGCAGCTGTTTGCATACATGGAGCAGCCCCACTCTGCTCCAGGCTTGCCCAGAGGCCACAGAGAAGCAGCAGCAAAAGCAGAATATTTACTGAACACTCAGAACAAGCTGGTGCATGAAGATGCTGCCATGGCTCACGCAGCACACATTGTGCAGTGTGGGCTGGCCCAGGCTGTGGGTGCAGACTGGGCACACCCTGACCCACACTGGGGATAACGGGGCAGGGGAAGGTGTCTGGACCCTGAGAAACCCAGGAGAAGCTGACCCCGATGCCCAGCCCTGAGTTCTCTCCTGGCTTCTGCTTAGCCTAGGCATTTCCACTTTGCCTCCATGGACTTGGGTGTTTTCTTTCTTTCTTTTACCCAGTAACCAGGTATTTAGAGGTTCAAGTTAATATATTTTTTAATTAACTGGGGGCAACTGAGTGTTCTCACAATCTGGTTTTCACACAGGTCCCTTAGCTAATCTGTTAACACCCAGCCCTGAAATCCCTGCTGGTATCTGTGACAGTCAGCTCTACCAGTATGGATGTACCTCTGGAAAGTTCTCCTTTTTGTTATGTTTTGATTAGATAGGGCTCTTGGGTAATACTCAGAAGCTGAAGAAAGTTCTGGGGAAATGAATGCAATGGGTAGGATGAAAAGTGAATAAAGGCACGACTTTTTGAGTTTTGCAAGGAGGTAGGAAAAAACAGCTGCAAGGGTTTGATGGAAGCTGCAACAATGGGAAGAGATGGCTGAAGGGGGAAGAGGTGGCTTGATGGGAACTGTGGTGTAAATGCCACCAACCCCACAGAGACTTATACTCAGTCCTGCCTCCTCCCCCAGATGGGGAAAGACTCCTCCCCTGGAGGCTGCGGGTGCTGCTCAGCAGCCCATTTGCTGGCCTGGTGCCGTGTTAAAACTCTCTTTTCCATTCTCCTGCTCCTGAATTTGGAACATAACAAGTCTGCCTACTTGGTATTCCCAAGGCAAAGCCTTGCCCAAAGCCGAGAGCAATAGAGGGGGCAGCCTGAAGCTCTCTATAACCCCTGAAGGATGAGCTTGCTCTTTTCTTGGCATCCAGAAACTCAACGTTTGAGCAGGATTCTCCTAGCCAAACTCCTCCAAACCAGGCAATGATGCCATGACCACCAGCCCGAGATGGGCATTGCCTTGGCAATGCTGGGCAGAGCCTGCCCTTGCTGCCTGTGCCCTGCCCATGGCTGGGTGGGGTGGGCAGCCTTGTGGTTCCTCCTGCATGGGGTCTGCACCCACCTTTGCACAGGGATGCCCTTGGGACTCCATCACTTTAGCATCTCAGAAAGAATAGGGCTGGCTGGGCATCTCCTGATCCCAGGAGAGCCTGGTGTGTGCAAGGGGACAGCTGTGATGGCTGGGGAAGGGAGGTGATGTGGGCCATGCTGGGCCCTGCCTCCTTGGCATCACCCTCCAAAGGTCTTTAAGGTGCCGACTCAACCAGGGGCTTTTGGGTTTGCCGCAGCTGGCAGCTCTGCCTGGTGCCAGAGCCAGGCTTGAACCAGAGCAGGGAACACAGATCACACAGGTTTGTAGATTATCTCGAGTTGAAAGGGGCCTTTTAAAGTCATCTAGTTCAACCTCCCTGCAGTAAGCAGAGAGATCTCCAACTAGACTAAGTTGCTCAGAGCCCCATCCATCCTGCCCTTGAGTGTTTCCAGGGATGGGCATCCCATCACCTCTCTGGGCAGCCTGTGCCTGTGTTTTACCACCTTTTTTTATAAGACTTCCTTATATCCAATCTAAACTTATTCTCTTTCTGCTTAAAACCAGTACCCATTGTCCTATCGCAATGGGCCCTGCTAAAAATTCTGTCTTTATTTTAGATCCCTTCAAGTACACAGGAAGGCCACAGTAAGATTTCTTTGGAGCCTTCTATTCTTCAGGCTGAACAACCCCAGGAAGGGCAGAGAAGCTAAAGTAATCAAAGCTGCCCAGAAATGCCTGGGCAAAAAATGGAAAGAACAGGATCCTGTTCCCTATCTCTGCATCAGTAAGGATGGTCAGCTTGATTGAGTAAGGATTCATGGGTGTGTGCATGGGCTTGTCTGCATTGTGCTGACAAATACCTTCTTACTTCTCTAAATGCTTCCATTGGAGGAATAATTATCAAACAGAAATCATAAACACTGTGTGTCACAGCCCTGGGATAGCAATTTCAGCACCCTGCCCTTCCAATGTTGCCAGCACTGGTAAAACATAAAAATGTGCCTGCAGCAAAACAAATACAGTTCCCTCATTGCCCTTTGAATATTAATCTGTGGCAAAGTTCAATAAAACATTGGCAGAACTGTTCAGTGAACCACACATTAAGTAAAGCCAGGTTAATTTTCAGATTTAATTCTCCACAGAGGAACTTGCACGCATCAGTCATTTCTTTTAGTTTCTCATACAAAATGAGCATTGGAGAGGAAGAAAGTCTGTTAAAATGTTCCAAAGTCCTTGGAAGCATCAGCCAGAGAGAAGGTCTGAACTGATGGAGATTTGGGTGGTGACATGTGAACACAGTTCAAAGTGTTTTACCTTGACCGTGTCCAGGGGATGGCCCGCAACCACACTGGCAATTCCTGGGGATGAAAGCAAAGTATTAAATCAAAGCTTTTGTAGCAGGACGGGATGCAGTGGGTTGAGAGGAGAGATTTCCTTAGGATCAGTTGTAAGGGGCCTAACCAGAGCAATGACCAGCATCCCCTGTCCCTGACAACAGCTAAAAACTGAGCTTAAACACTTTTCTGTGTACACTCTCCTGGGCTCCACATCTCGAAGACACCAGAGAAGAAATCATGTTAAGATATCCAGGACCAGCCCCTTTTGCTCTCCTGTAAACTCACACAGATTTTTAGCCTCAGAATGGTGAGATTCCTGTTTGACACAAAGCAATGTTTTCTCCTGGCTCAGAGTGATGTCCTAGCTGACTGCTAATGGGACCTGCGAGCTCCTCATCCTTGGCTGTTTTAAGAGCAGTTTAAGAGATACCTGTCAGAGAGGGTTCAGATACAGAGGACCCTGTTCTGTACAGATCTCTCCTTCCTCCCCGTGGTCCTCTGGGGAGAAATTGGCCCTTATTCTCTTACCATTCACCCACCTACCCACACTGCCAGGAGCCCTCGTGGCAGCACAGTGCACGGTTTGGTTTCCCTCTTCTCCAGGAGAATGGAACACCTGTGTGCCATGGCCAGGACATGGTTTTGTGTGTTTGTTGCAAACAACACTGGCAGATTTTACTGTTTGTGGAGAGGGTGTAAATTGTGATTCTTCCTCACATTGAAATCTCTGTGAAAACCAGTGCCCACAGGTGCTTTGGGGACTATATGCAATTTCTCACTCATAGTAGGTTAATGCTGAAAAGAGCATCATGTCAACACATTATGACTGTTCTAAAAATGTGTTAAAAAGTGTCGCCTCTCCTCCCGGACCTGGGACCATCCATGGTCTAGTGCTATGCATGAAAACTCTCAGCTGCCACTGCTGCTGAGCGCTGGTGGCTGTTCACCTCCCTGGACATCCTGTCCCATTGCTGGGGGTGTGCAGCAGCAGCACAGGGCAATGGGGCAGAGAGAGCAACCACAGCCAGCAGGGATCCAAAAATCAGCTGCTCACACAAACTTTTGGCAGAGGGTTTTTTAGTCTACTAACTTATTAACCTCATCTGGCAGGACACCCGTGAACCACCTCACACCCTGCTCCTGCGCCGGGTCTGAGGGGTCACCTGGGCAGAGGTTTGCTCTGCGGTGACTGGTGCCACGGTGGACTCTCTGTCCCGCTGCAGCCCTGGGGGCAGCAGAGCTGTTCACCCTCTCAGCTGGCAAACCCAGCGGGCACCTCTCAGTTCCGTAAACCTCGTCCCATTACTGACGCACCTATGTGTCATTTGGCTTCCTTTCCTTTCTTCTACCTGTTTCCCGGTGTTTGCCATCGGAATTCCCAGCACACGGGATCAATCCCCGCCCTGGCCATTATCCCGGTGGCGGCGGTGGGACGGCGGGGTGAGAGAGCCCGGCGGTGCCTCTCCCGGGGCTGGGGACACGGGGAACCCCGGGTTGGCAGCTGCCAGCCCCCTCCGAGCCGGCGGCGCTTCCAGCCACGGGGACGAGGACGGGAGAGCCGGCAGGACCTGGGGGCATGCGGGGAAGCCGGCCCCGCAGAGCAGCATCGCACGTTCTAAACTTTAAACGTTCTAAATTTTAACTATCCCGCCCATAGAAGCGGGATCGAACCGCACTGAAGCGAAGCAAACCGTGGGAGACGCCGGGCGGAGGCGCAGCCCGTGGGTGACCCGCAGGGATTTTACCCGTGCGCCCTTCGCTGCCTCCCCACCCGCGCCCAGGGCATCACTCACCGCCCACCAAGCCCGCCACGAAGTCCTGGATCTGGACGCTTCCCATGCTGCGCCTCCCAGCCCGTCCCTCGGGGCTGGCGGTCCCGCGGCCGTGCGGGCTCCGTGCGGGCTCCGTGCGGGCTCCGTGCGGGCTCCGTGCGGGCTCCGTGCGCTCCGCGTTCCGCGCCCGCGGCTTCCAAGCGCTGTGACATCACGCACCGCGGCTTAAAGGCGCCGCAGGGGCCGCGGAGACACCGCCCGTCCGCCCGCCCGGGGCGGGGAGGGTCGCGGTGCGGGCGGGACGGCGGCAGCGCCGGGGCTGGGCCGTGGGAGATGGGCGCACGGAGAGCCGAGCATCGCCCCGGGGATGCGGCAGCGGGAGGAGCGGCATCGCTCCTTGGGCGGGCAGCGCGGGACGGGGCTCAGCGTGGACGGGGGAAAAGATAGGGATGTGGGGAAGATCATGTGCGCTTCGGATTGAAGGTGTAAGTACAGAGATAAAGATAATTGCAGCCTTAATCAGTTGAAAAATATCTCCGTTCCCTTCGTTGAAATGACTGCATCATCCTTTGAGGAGATACCCCCCATTTCTGTATAATCTTTCCAGGAGATAACCCCAATTTCCATGTTTTGGGAAGCAATGAACAATTGTCCCCCTGAACCATTCTTTCTACATAGTATTCACAATTTTCTTATACACGTGTTACACGTTTCTCCCTCTGTCCTGGCTTTTCCAGAGCCAAGATTCCAGATCTGGTTTATTCTCCTTTCGTGCAAGACTCTCCTTTTCACCCTCCTTAATCATTTTTGTTCAAAGTCTCTCAACTGTGCATCCAGAACCACAAGTGATAGAAAAGAACCACTCAGCAGAATAAAGATTTTTCTGTTTTGATCTCAACCCCTTTTCTGGGAATTCCTAACATGCCTTTCTGACTGGGGCTGAAGGCTGTTCTCCCTCTCTTGAATCATGAATACCTGATCCTGAGCTCAGCGTGGCTGTCCTGCCTCCTCTGTGGCCCTTTCAAATAGTAAATCTAATGATTTACTGAACAGCACCTGGCCTCTCAACTCAGGACCACCTCATGTTCCTCATCCAGCTCTCCTTGTGCTCACCAACTCCATCAGAAATGTCCTCTTGGACTTCAAAGGCACGACTGCTCTGAAAAAGATGTCTTTGCTCTTGGCCACTGTACACATACATCTGGCTGAGGTTTATGCTACAGCCTAAAGCAATTTTTTTTTTTTTTTTTTTTTTCCCGTCTAGGCTAGATTTCTGTAGGTAACTGTTCCTCGGGTCAGTTTTGAAAGATTTCTGACAAGATTGGCATCAGGTTTGCTACATTGCCTTCCTTAAATGCAAGACTGGATTTTCTTGAAATGTGTTTTGAGTACATGTTCTGGTAACTACAGAAAATGCTGGTAGCTCATGAGCAAGAAGCCCCAAATGCCAAAATACTGGCTGAAAATATAAATATTTAATTTTTTCCCTTAAAAAATGGTATTTCCATTGCTAAATTAATATATCCCACAAAAAGGCCTTAAAACAAAGTTCCCTTATGTGCATACACATACACATAGGAAACTTTATCACTGAGTTTGCTGAAGGGGGCTTTTGTCTAGAAATAGCTTATAGAAATTTGATATTGTGTGCATGGTTATCGGCTCAGATAATCTACACCTGAAACTTTAGATTTTTCAATGCATATAACAATGCTCATTCTTCATGAGGAAAGTTTTCCTCAAGCACCAGGTCTCTAATGGATTTTGAGGGGGACTGTGGTCCTGGATAAATGTTGGAGAGAACATGTGTGCACAACCACTATGGAAATTTGTCAGTTATTTCTTTTCTCAAACTGGCTTTCTTCTTTTTAGTAGAAATATTATTCCACATATACAATAACACAGAAAAAAGGTTTTGTCCTCATTTTTCATGCACGTTTTCTTGCAAAACCAAAAGAAAAACTGGCTGAATGAGGTAATTATTCAGATAGCAGCATTAATCATTAATCATATGAACTCTCTTTAACTGGGAATAACAGATTTCCGTGCCAAATTCAGAACATCGGCTAACTCAGGGAAAATATCGGACGTGGTCTTTGTGCGACGCTGAACCTGGAGCTGAAACCATGTGTTATGGAGAGTTTAATCCAAACAACTGCTGGCTAGAGGAGGGAGGCTGGGACAGACTGGATGGAGGTGTCCTTGCAGCCATCCCTGTGGACGCACCCAGGCTTGCAGGGCACTCGAGGCAGTGCCCACAAACCCACCATGCTGCCAGCGTGGGCAGGGACCTGTGTGCAAGCCTGGACAGTCCGTGTTTGCTCAGCCCCTCGGTGCCCTGCTCCCCTGGGCTTTGGGAGAGGGTGTTTGTTCCTGAAGCATCGCGGCTGCTGCTCAAAAAGAGTTTATCCTTGGTGCCAGCTCTGGACTGGGGGCAGGTGGGTCACTCCCAGCCAGGCTGAGGCACCTCTCTGGTTAGCACAGGTGAGCCTTTGCTGCAGCTCCTGCTGCTGCTTTGAGCAGCATGGCCTGTGGAAGGTGTCCCTGCCCCTGGCAGGCAGGTTGGAACTGGACACGTTTTAATGTCTCATCCAACCCAAACCGTTCTAGGATTCTATGATTCTGTGATTTTTTACCAAACTGGGCTGAGCTGGGACCACTAAAGCAAAGATGCGTTTGGGCAGTGGCACTGGCAGTTTGCTCTCAGAACTTTCCAGTGTGCTGCCACATCCTGCCCGTGGGCTGAGACACTCAGGGCTCTTATCTCCATGTGCTGCTGTCAAATGCAGAGCTGTTTGTTGAGACCTGTACACACACCTCCACCTCCCAGCTGGCAGCACATCTCCTTTTACTGGGAACAGGCAGCAGTGACGTATGGAAAACTGGGAAGGGATCCATCCTTTCTGCTGCTCTGAGCCCCAGCCTGGGCTTGTAGCCACTCACAAGTGCTGGTCAGAGGGAGATACGTGTGGTTTCGATTAGGGATGAGGAATTCTCTTCTCCCTGCCAAGAGGGGGAACAGGGAAATTGTATCATCCTGAGCACTCTGGATTCTGTCTCCTTCTCAAGCATAAATCTTTTTTTTTTTTTTTTTTTTTTTTTTTTTCCCCCCGGTGCCACTCTTTCACCAGTTTACAGAGTTTCCACAGCAGGTTGAAAATGCTACCAATAAAAAGGAAAGAATTTCCCCACTGTCTTAACCAGGGCTGTGTTATATTCTCTGGAAGAGCATTGCAGTGAAAAAAGTGGGACAGATTCAGGAACTTGTAGATTCACACTTAACTGCTCTTGGGAATTAAAGAATCAACTCAATAGGGACAGAGTATGTTAGAGATAGAAAGGAGTTATTAATTTTGTATCCATCTGAAAAAGATTTCTGGGCTAGGATGCATTTGACTGTAAATTCACTTTCTAATTACTTTTAAATATTCCCTTTAAAATTTTTCAAAACATTAAATGGTTAGTAACAAATAATGGCTTGAGCTGCTAGACAAGGTACAAGTAAAATGACATTAAACCTTGCTGCTGCATCCAGAGTCACTGGTACCAGATTCTAATGCTTGGTGTCTCTTTGAGGGACTGAGTTGCATGAGCTGAGCCCAGTAAATTAAAAAACAATGCACAAACAATCTGAAGCAATGTGTAAGTGGTGATAGGAGGACAACTTCATGGCCAGAGCAACCAGACAGATCCAGGCTGTGGGAAGACATGTCAGGGGATGCATAGCAGAAATAGTTTTCCCTTCCAGGAGCTACCAAACAAGCCTGTTTCTGTAGGCAGCAAAACATGAGTGCTTGCTCTGCAGGAATGTGCACAGCAGATGAATTAGAGGCTACAAACACACCAGAAACAGGCATGGAGGGCCCCACTGTGAACAGCTGAAAAGCTCTTCTCTGCCCTTCCTTGTCCAGGACCTGGGTAGGGTTGGAGAAGCATTCCAGGAAGAACTAGGCAGTGAAGGGAATCCTCTGGTCTTTTCATCATCTGTATCTATATAATTCATATCATATCATGTCATATCATATCAATCTCATCTCACTATCTATTTATTTTTATTTAGGGAACTCTTCTGATGAATGCTTGAAGTAGCTGATATCCCATGAGAAGATCTCTCTCCAGACCTGCAGACAAGACCCAGCTGATGCAGTTCCATAGTGCTGCACCAACTGCTGGACGAACTGCCCGCAGCCTCCAGCACCAGGCATCTGACATACCTGACATATCTGACATGTCTGACATGTCTGACATATCTAACATTTCCCCCAGATCCCAGCCTGGCTGAGCACCAGCCAGCAGTCAGGGCAGACACTCCATAAGCAGCTCCCAAACACCATCCAACACCTTTTCTTGAGATCGATGAGCAGCCCTGTCCACTGCACCGAGCTCTTCCTCTGCCACGATTCCTGGAGAGCAGGAGAAGCAGCAGTATCTGGAGCTGGCTGAGCTGCAGCCACACTCCCACCAGGCAAAGCTCAGGAGGTTTTGGCTGAGATGGGCCAGCTCAGCAGGACATGCTTGAAGCCGAGAGCAGAGCAATGCTGTAAAAGCCAGGTGTATGGCAGCAAAGGTGTTCTTGTCTGTCCTGGCAGAGGAGACAGCCAGCTGTGACTCATGCTCCCTGCCCCCATTGCCTGGGCTCATTTTCCACGAGCAGCTATTGATAAGACCTGGAAAGAGCAGGAAGTTTCCCTGGCAGAGGCAGCTGCACAGGTAATGTGGTTGTACTGCTAATGAGCCTGAATGGAGCACTTTGCCCAAAGCCATGAACAGGTTTCTGAGTTTCTGTTCCATCAACAGCTCATGGAGCTCAGCTCAGCCCCACAGTGCTTCTTGGTCATGAATGGTTTGGGTCAGAAGGGACCTTAAAGATCCTCTTGTTCCACCCTCCTGCCGTGGGCAGGACACCTTCCACTAGGCCAGATTGCTCAGGGCTCCATCCAAACTGGCCTTGAACACTCCCAAGGATGGGGCATCCACACCTTCTCTGGGCAACCTGTTGCAACCTCACAGCGAAGAATGAGGTCTCAGGAAAAGGGCTGGTGCCCAGGAGGAATCTTCTCAACACTTGGGACAGGATTTACTCCTTTGAGCTTTGTTTCCCTTCTCAGTTCACTGCCTGGGCTGGTCATGGCAGCCCCCTTGGGCATCTGAGATGAGCTTGTGGCTCGTCATCCAGTGGGAACCTAAGGTTAGGTGTACACAGTTCCACTGCAGACATACACATTTAGGTAAAACAATCCCCACTCTTGTTTTCCAGGTCTTGTGTCAAGGCAGACATGAGGCAGACTCTTCAGGTGAGATGTGTTTGGTTTGAGCTCCAGCTTCGTGTGGTGAAACCCTTTCTCCTGACATGCATTTGCTGAATACCACATCTGGAACACCAGCAGTTGAATGCACAGGATCTCACACAAACCCACTGGCAAATGTAAATACAAATAAATCCTTCTTATCAGCTTGTGGAAGCTGAATTTCTAACTCTAGAAAAATACATGGCGAATTGGACCTTGGCTTTTGTAAATCGTCTTGAAAATCACTGTAACTGCGAGTAATTAAAATATTCAGTTCTAAAATTAAATTTAAACTGTGTGAGGTGCGTGTGTGTGCGAGTGTGTTTATGGCTGTCTTTAGTGAAAAAGTTTCCTCTGTGTTTACCCCTCCAAACGTTCTTCCACCTTTTTTACTATTCCGTTGCAGGAAAGGGATTTTCTGTAGGTTGCCAGGCCCAGCTGGGCTGGGGTAGAAACTCATCGTGGGGTGAAGAGGAGCAGGCTGACTTTACAGGATGAACACTATTTGCTTGGAAACATCTCTGCAATCAGTAGCACCAGGAAGAGGAATTGCAAACAACACAGTTAACCAGAGATTTCAAAGTTGCAAATACCAACCGTGGTGCTGAAAGCTGCAGGAAAATTTACATGAGAGAGGCAAACCCCACTGCTTTGTGGGCAATGCTTTGATTGAACGGGCACAGTGAGACAGTTTCTCATTTGTGTTAATGGAGACGCATCCTTTGTATTGTCTCATTGATTCCCTGCTCACAAAGTCCAATTTAAGCCCCATTAATTCACTACAGAAGTGAGTCTACAGAAAGAATTTGTGTCCATCCTTTCTGGAAGATCTTGGAGCATCACTGTAGTGAAGGGAAAGCATCAAGCTGAGAAGGGCTTGGGTAGGAGAAATCAGCAGAGTGAAGATGGGAAAATGGGGAGCAGAGCCTTTGGTCTGCTGGAGAAATCCTGTTCACCCTTTGCAAATCTCGCCATGACAATTATCTGACAGGATAAACAGGACTCCAGGAAGGTCCCTCTGGAGGCTCCTCCCGGCCCAGTAAAGCAGGGAAGCGTGCTGCACCTTCAGCTGGGGCTGGATGTGTCCTTGTGCATTTTGGCTCCCAGAGCTGCTGGGCTTTACAGCAGGAGCTGGGTCCTTGTGTGCAGATTCTAGAGATTTTCACTCTGGAAATCTGCAGATCAGAGCCCAGATCTGGTCTGAGCTCTGCTCTTGTGGTGTCTGTCCAAAGCTCAAGGAAATGTTTATTCTTCCAAATGTATTATTTTGCCAGTGGCTCATTCCTGTGCATCGTTGCTGTCATTCCAGAGACACCATCAGTGCGACCACTACCAGAGGAAATTATGTACAAAAACTTCAGGTCCAGCCTGGGTATCTGTCACAGATGCAATGCTGAACGCCAAACCCCCAAGGACCTGGACCTGATGCTTGATAATATTTGGGCCGACAGTGCCACCAAAAGGAAATGGGATAAATCACCCATCCTAGAAAAGTCTCCTAACGGTGTTTTTGGAGCAGTTTCCCTGACTGCCCTCCCTCCAGATCTCTGCTTTATCCTTTCCTCCATACACCTGTCTCTATAAGAAACACTCACAGCCCTCCTGAGAGCCAGGGAAATAATTGATTTAGCTGGGAGAGTCTCTTTTTAGCACCTAAAGATATTTCCAGCTCTATAAAATCTGAAAAAAAATTAAAATTGCTTGACTGCTAAATTACATCACATGGAGAAAATTTATTCTTTGTTTTATAAAACATATTCCCCATATCCTGCAAAATAACATTTTATTTGCTTGTGGTTAACTGGAATAATTTTATCATTTTTTTTCCAAGCAGGCACTATGACAAGAAATTAAACATATTAGGGTTTCCCCAGATCTTTAAAGCTTCCTTTGCTGTAGCTGGCTTTGCTAAAGTAATCCTACCTGATGAGGTTTACACTAAGCTGGGACCACAACTGCAAGTTTATCTTAATTTAGCGAGAATTCACGGTCTCCGTTAAGAGAGGAAGATGGATTAAAATGCTTCTCCGAGGCTGGCTTTTCCCAGCGCTCCAGCCGGGGTGGCTGCAGAGGGTGCTGTTCACCTGCACACGCCGGTGCTGAGACACTGCACAGCAGGACAGAGCCCTGGCATCCAGGGGGATGTTAAAGAATTCTCCTGCCAGGATGTCAGTTCAGGCTCTGCACAGACCTGGATGCTCCAGCTGCACCCGAGGGCTTTGGCTGGATGTGGGAGAGAAGAGCACATCCCACCCAGGAGCCTTGATTTGGTACCTTGGACAAAACGCTGTTTGGATACAAAGCATAGCAGGATTTGCAGCTCTTGCTGGGTCTCAGCACACCCTGGGTGTCCCCAGACTGGTGTGTTGGAGAGGGGAAAAGCCAGAGAAGGGGGTTCAGTGAGACCAGGGTAACTGCTTGGAGCAGAGCAGGATGGATCAGTGAGCTTTGTGCAAGCTGCGTTTTCCTTGCTGTGGGGGAAGGATCTGTACCCCTCTTTCTTTTTAATCTGGTGATGAGGAAACCATGACTCGGCCTCCCTGCACTGATGAAGTATAAAAATAGTCTTTTATCACAGTCTTAAGGATGTTTGTCTCTTCCCAGCATTTGGCACGAGCTATTTTTTGTTTTACCAACCTGAAAATGTGCCATTTGTTCCTGAGGAATGGTCCAGGTGCACCTGAGCTGTCAGTCCTACCCTTGGAGCTCTCCTGCAGCATCGTGTGTCAGGAGTCAGTAATTCACTCCTTTGGTATGATTCAAAACTTCCTCTTCTGTTTCCAAAAGCAGCTTCTTGCCCTCGATAATGATAAAACCAGGCTGTGCTCCTACTACCAAATGCTGCTTTCTGCCCTTTCTTTTGATTTTCTCTGTTTCAGAGGAGCGTGACACAGGTTTCACTGTGGCGCCTGCAGGGGACACCAGGATGGGGCAGGGATGAGGACACGGATGCAGGTGGCAGGTGATGGTGGAGACCACGAGCCCTCTCCAACCATGGGGCATCCTGAGGAGCTTTTACAGGACTCAGCAGCTGAGATAATTTTTTCATGATGGCTTTTACATCCATTTCATTTCAACATTAAATGCATTTGCCTTCCTCGTCATCAAGGTTTTGAAAGCTGTTTTCTTCCCTTAAAATCCCTGCCATGGTTTTGCTCCCAGTTGCTCTTGGGTTTCCTCTAATCCTGCCTCTCTAGCAAAGGAAGCTGCAGCTTCCCCACTCCTCCAGACCACCTTGAAGACCATGATTTTCAGCATTTGGCTCATCACCTGAGCAATTTTTTTTTCCATTCAGAGGGTACACACTGGTGCCAGCTAACAGATGCAGTCAACAGAGTGGTTTTAATGGGCCAAAGGTAATGGTGACCTTTCGAGTTGTGGCTGGGACATTTTTACAGGTGGAATATTTTTACCTGCTCAGGTTTTCAGGTTTTCTGTGTTTGTTTTCATTTGTGATTTTTTTTTTTTTTTTTTTTTTTTTTTTTTTTTTTTTTTTTTTTTTTTTTTTTTTTAATAATAGTTTCAGCATCATTTTTCCAGCTTTCTGCCTATCCCTATCAGGAAGAGTAATGTCAGAGAAGTCAGTCCAAAGCTGGTTGAATTTTTGTTACTGCTGCTGTGTGGGTATATGGTGAGGAACAGGCCCTGGAGGGTGAGGGTCCTCCCAAGGGCAGGCTGGGGCTGTGCAGGGAGGAGGCAGAGAGCTCCTGATTCCAGACTCAGCACCCCCCTCAACAGGGCATGTGGTATCCAGCCCATCATCCTTGCTGCTCAAACCACGGCATTTTGCTTGTAAAAAGACAGAAAGAAGACAGAAGGGAGAAAAATGTTCACAGTGAGGGATTTAGAAGAAGCGTCAGCAGAGTTGTTCTCAAATTATCCCAAGATCATTCCATCCATTGCTGCTGCTGCTCAGTGGAAAAACCATATAAATAAAACTAGTCCAGGCCTGCTGTACATGAAGGCAAGCAGAAACTTTCAGCTTGTTTTATTACCCCACAGCTGCTTGCTGCTGCGTGGAGCTTCCCTTAGTTGGTATGACCCAAATCTCAGAGCTGTAGGTGCCACGCCTGGATGTGCTGTGACTTCATCCCTGACCCTTCTCAGGTATCCTGTTCTTCGTCAGCAGATCCCAGGGAGCCCAGAGGGAGACAGCTGCAGCAGGTAGTGCTGAGGCTGTCTGCTGCCATCCCCAAAGTCTCACAGTTAGTGCAATTAATGCAATTAGCAGCCCTGAGGTCAGGATTGAGCTACCCAAGCTGCTGCTCTCACTGCAGCTCAACCCAACACAGACTCACAGCCTCTGTTTTCTCCTTTTCTTTTCCTTCTGTGAGTTTCCATGCTTTATTAACTTTCAGAGTTCCAATTGTCCTTGTCTCTCTCCCATCTTTCCCTCATGAGATAGCAGCAATGATTGGTGAAAAAACCAAAAAGGTTGTTTGTGTTTTTTCTCCCCAACTCTTTCATTGCTGGTGATTCATGGGTGCCACGATTTCCCTGAAGTTTTCAGTAGTTCCTTCCCCTGCCCATTGTATGTGACAACTCAGTCTGAGAAACATCTGCACCCCATTAGGAACAGCTTTGGGTACATGGAGCTGAATGCAAAGGGTAAAAAATGTTTGATGGCTGAGTTACGCTCTCATCCAGGAAGCAATCTGGCAATCAGCACGGGGTCCCTAGGGCACCCGAGCTGAAAAACAGGCTCAACCCTCATTTCTAGTAAGTCACTGAAGCTACTTATCCTGCTAAAATACCAAAACTGATATGAATCATACCTAGAGCATGAAGAAGCTGAAGTCTCCTGTGTCACCTAGGAATGTCGGCTTCCTTTCAAATAAAAATTACTTGCTGGAGTGCTGTCATGGAGTCAGCACCCAGAGTCGCCACCAAACCCAGTTTCTGGCTGCTACAGAAATCAACTTCATTCCATAGTTTCTCAAAAGCTGGAACAAACTGAGACTGGAAATCAGACTTGTTTTCATGGGGCTTCATGTAGATCTGATTTTGGTTACTTGGGGACTATTTGGCAAATGGCCCATCAGACAGCAGGAGGCTTTGTGGTTAATCTTGGCTGTACATCTGAAGTCAGCACAGTGCTTTGCAGGGGCTGCCAGCTCGGTGTGGGACCAGCAGGATACATCTCCATCACACTCGAGTCATGAGATCCAACCACCTCCCATGGTTTTGGTTTTACACCCCATCAGCCTGCCCTGCTTGTTTGAGCATATCCTTTGAAATCTTTCCTCAGGAAATCCTGGACAACCTTCATTTTGGTGAGTTTTAGGAGTTTTGTGCTCCGTGATGAGTCTCTTTTCTCCTCCAGATGACCAGCACATTCCATGAGAGCTCACCTCTGCTTTCTGCCAGTGTACTTTCTCTCAAAGTATTTCAGATTTTCCATCTCTTTCTGAGAGCGAGCAAAGATAAAAGTGTTTATCAGCCACTTGAAGATTTCTTTTTCCATTTTTGTAATCTTCTAGGACAAGAGGAAACAGCCACATGTTGCACTGGGGAGGTTTAGGTTGGCCATTAAGGAAATTTTCTTCACCAGAAGGGTTGTCAAACGTTGGAACAGGCTTCTTAGGGAAGTGGTGAAGTCATCATCCCTGCAGGGATTTAGAAGACGTGTGGATGTGGGTTAGTGGTGGGCTTGGCAGTGCTGGGTTAACGGTTGGACTCGATGATCTCAGAGGGCTATTCTGACCTAAATTGCTCTGTGACTCTGTTGTGAGGCTGTTTTGACTGTGAAGCTCCTTCCATGCCCACTGCTGTCCCCAGACCCCTCTGAGCTCAGTTGTCCCTCCCTGAACCATGGTGAGCCACGCTTCCCAAAGGCCAGAGCATTCCCATCGGTTCCTGGAGAAAGCTCACAACGGTGCAAGCAGCTCTTGGTTTTTTATACAATCTGTTGGTGCCTTCCTTGTGCCAACGTGGTTTAACAATTCATTTTGGAAACTGTAAATGTTGAAGCCCCTGCGGGCTGAGGAGTGTTTCAGACACAAAGGCTGACTGTGTTTGTTTCACATCCTCGTCTGCTCATTCTCTTAGTCTTTATATGAACATAATTGCAAGATTTTCCTTCCTACTTTCAAGTGAGAGGACCATCAAAGAAGCAATATCCAGCCAGCTACAGTTCAGGCTTGTCTGGGAAGGGTAATAAAATGCTAAAAAAGATGGAAAATGTTTTTGATGCTGGCTGTTGCTACAGCTGTCAGTGCATTACTTAGAGCCGGGAGGAGATTCCTCCAAATTTCATAGACAGGACAGAGATGGATAGCTAGAAATAAATCAAGACAGTCACAGACCAGAGCCAAACGGTTTGCAATGGTGTAGAAAGAGGATCTTGATTTGGGAAACACAATGATTAATTTGTTTTCATAGAGTAATTACCAATTAATCATTTGGCTAATTATGTTGTGTCATGAATTAGTTATAAACAGACTTCAGTCCAATTATGAGGACTCAACTAGATAATTTAATTGAGTATTTATGCGTCCAAAAATGCCTCACAGGACTTTTTTTTTAGCAGCTGAACACATACATCTAGCTGGAACATGGCACACATTTAAATCATGGACAGCTAAAGATGCCTTAAATTACACCCTGTTGTAATTAGGAGGCTTAGTGCTGTATCCATAGCTGAGCTTGACCTCTGTGATAATGCCAGTTGTTGAAGTGTGTAATCATTCCTTTACATCAGATCCTTTTTTCATGAAATGTTGATATCTAAGGGAGGTTTTTTACTTCATCAAATGAGGAGGCCTAAAATAAACATTCTTCTCTATGCTGACACGTGACAGCATTAACAATTGAAAATAAAATTGCACATAATATGCTCTTTCAAAGAATTTCCTCAGAGTTTCTGGAGAAAATACCAGCTGTACATAGCAGACTAATACTTAACAGCTCAAGTTATCCCTTGGGGATACATCTGCCAGATATAAATATTAATGAAAGAGAATTGTGACAGGAAGATTAAGATTCATTAATCATTATTATTAGCCATCATCAGGTGCTAACAGGGCAGCTGCTTGGAGTGAGACCCCCTCACGTTCACCCAGAGCACCCATTCATGAGGATGCCTCAAGAGAATGAGCTCTTCAAAGGAAGGGATCAGCACTCCGCTCCAGAGGAAATGTATTTAGGGAATAAAGCCAAGGCTTGGTGGCTGTGGGTGTGAGCTGGGTCCCTGAAAGGATGTGGTGGGACAAGGGGCAAATCTCTGGTTTAAGGGAAAATACAGTCAGAGAAGCCAGGAAAAGCTGCAGCTCCCATGCTCCGGTGGGATATAGAGGATTTCACAAGCTTCCCCATCTGAGGCGTTGTTCAAACACCGTGCAGCTGTCAGACCCTATTGTTAGGTTTATATTGTATTGGGGTTTTGACGTCTCAGCCATTGCAGAGCTTCGGAGTGGGGAAGAGTTCACTGCTCCTCCCAGGCAGGTTGGTGTCTGTTTTCACAGCTCTGGTCAGCCAGGCAAGCTTAACTCCTCGCACTCCACCATGCTCCCTTTGCATTGCTTGTATTGCTGCTTTCCTTCAGGTCTTGCTCCTGCAAGGACTTCCAATTTATCTCTTTGCCTTTGATAGTTTTGCTCAGTACAAGTCACCATGGTTCTTTGGTGTAATTGCAACAGGAGCAGCTCTGTGTCACCTCCAGGCTCGGGCATTACTTTTTCTCAGCTAAAACCATGAGGAGGTGGCCCAGTGTCCACCCAGACCACAGGCTGTGGCCAGGCAGGTGGCTGTGCCCCACGCAGTTACAGGAGTCAGGGAATGGTTAACACTGGAAGGGACCATTGGAACTCATCTGGTCCAACCTCCCTGCTCAAGCAGGATCCTCTGGACTGCATTACTCAGGATAGTGTCCAGGTGGCTTTTGATATCTCCAGGGATGGAGTCTCCAGAGCCTCTCTGTCCCAGTGCTCATTCACCCTCCCAGGGCAGAAGTTCTTCCCCATGCACAGAGGTAGGTGCTCAGAAAAGCAGAGCACAGTCATTCCCCTGCACAGTGGATAAACTTCAAACACGAGTTTGGAGAAGTCCACAGCTCTGGTGATCTTGATGTTCAGCTGTCCTTGGAGATGCATTTCCCCATGTGTACTTACCAGTAGCAGAAATTGGCCCAAGGGCACCAGCCTTGACTAAAATACATAGCACATGCATTTTTCCACATGTGAAACTCTAATGATCGCTGCAGAAGTCAAGGACTACATGATTTGGATCAGGTGCTGGCATTTCTGCCTTGCCCACACCTGCAAATCCCAACAACTTGAGTTCCTAGGAAAGGCAAAAGTGCCCCCAGGAGCCTGGGAGGAGTTAATGGGAACTGGTAGCACTGGGGTGGGGACAGATAGATTTATGGGGGATTATGCAGGTCGGGAGGCTCTTTACTTTTTCACCACCCCCTCCCACATGCATCATTAACAGAAAGAGTTGCAGACTGGGCCAGCCTGTGCCTTCACCCTAGCCCACCTTTTCATATTTTGAGGAACAGGTTTATTTTGAGCAGGTACCTCACTTGTGTCCAAGCACATTCGTTCTTGTGAGATTAGGGTGTAGCTCTAGGTAGATACAGAAATGTGTCTGTGTGTCAGGACAGACTAATGGAATCCATTCCAGCGTCCAGGTGTGACAGAAGCACAGCTGCTTCCCCTCCTGTTGCATCAGCTTCCCTGTGGATAACAGGACCTTGCAACCCTTGCTTCTTCATTCCTTTGTATTTCCACGTGTTCCTGCTCCTGAGCAGCATTCAGCACAGCCCTCAGGCAGTACCTTCAACCTATCCCTGCTCTGCAGAACACAGCTCCTCATCTCTGATGTGGTTCCTAAATTGCGTCGGCGAAACACCGAATCCTGGACTAGGCTGTCCCAGCAGGAGAGCTGTGTTGTTTCCCCCAATCCCTGGGCTTACCCAGCGATGTGCATGTTCTGGTATTTGCTGAAGGTGTATATGCAAGGTATTCTCTAGTCACTCACCATAAGCACAGTTCTGAAAGGAAGCCAAGTTGTTTCCCATTAATGACTCACTTCCATTCTTTCCCATCACGTTGCTGGGCAAGGACCTATTAAAGCTTCTTTGTTTCATGCTGAGTTCTGCTCTTCTGTGATAAATGCTGCTTGCCAAAAGCTTCTTTTCTAGCAGAGTTCAAAATAAAGTTGTTAAGTCATATACATTGACACAATCCAGATTTGGCAGAGAAAAGAGAACCCTGCTGACACCAGTCCTTGGGGCAGGGTGCACACCAATACATTTAAATGTTGGGGAGCTAATTTTCCTCCCTAAAACAGCATTTGTGGGGTTCAGATTTATATAAGGAATGTGCTGTTCTATTCCACATGGGGAGACTGGAGCCCCAAGCCCCCTTGCTGAGGCTGGAGTTCTCTCATTGCTGTTAATAATCTTTGGGTCCAGATCTTAAGGCCTGCAGTGTTTTACTAAAACAAGTCTCTTGTACCTGACTTCAGAGACAAATTCCATGTCCTGCCATGTCTCTGTGAGTCCTTTTATTGACTTTGAAGTAGGTTTTTCCCAAGGGGTACACAGACTAAAAAATACTGTTGCTAGAGTCTTGTCCCCCCCTTTCTAAATGAAATCTGACATCAGCTGTTGAGAAAGAGGAACCTGCATTATCAGAAATCCCCAAAGACAACTACGATCATCACCACTTGTTATTAAAGGGCATACTCTGCCATGGTTTATTTGGTTTGTTTTATGAATCCACTTTGTGAATTCATGAGATTAAAAGCTTAAATGGGATCAATGAAGACTGCACAGCATGCATCAAAGCAATTGCAGATTGTTTTTCAAACTCCAGAGGATTGCTGGTGTTGAAGAACTGAAGGTTTAGGGCAGTAATTATGAATTTTTCAAACAGAGGGATGAAAGGAAATACATTATCAGTACACAAGGATGAACCAAACTGTGTGACTAGGACCACTCTTGGGGTGAAGGCACATGGTGTCCTCACTAAGGCAGGAATCTGATCCATGGAGCAGTTTGAGAAAAATCATTTGCTGCCTGCGTACAGGATGTTAACTATGTGGAAAAGTAATAAAGTCGCATAAACCTTGGAGAGAAACACAGAAGCTTCCAGCACTACCCTCCATCCTTTCCTTTTTACCTCCGAGCAAGACTGTGTGGAAAATACATTAGAATCATGAGTTTTGCTCAGCTCTGATTTCAAGATGGCAACATATGATATGATATTTGCCAGCTTTTGATTAAATTAGGCTTATCTGATCTATGAGCATGAAGCTTGTAATATTCTCATCTCCCAAGTCCTTGATTTCTGATGTTCACTGTTCCCATAAATTATCAAGTACAGCCAATAGAAAGCAGCTAATTTCTACCTAGTAAAAAACAGGCAGATTTGTGGATTTAATATGACATCATTCAAAGCATTTTAATATGCCAAAATTATGGAAATGTTGAATTTAAAATTCTCAGAACAATCCACGCCTGCTTTTCAGACAGAGTTCGTTTCCTCCTCTGCCTGATCCCTTGGGTTTGGATAATCTCACTCTATTTTGCATGGCTTTCTTTCAGTAAACCCAAGACATCAGCCTTCTTTGTGCTTAAAACCAGAAGCTGTTTCATACAGTCTGACTCAGTTCATCTGGAATCTGATTTATCTTGTTTTCCAGCAGGAAGGTGGCAGGAAGGTACTGAGGTGTCTGTGGGAATGCAGGGATGCAGAAGGCATGCTTAGTGCTCTAGTTGCATTCCTGATTCCAGCTGGGGCAGCTGTGTGAGGACATTGGGATGAATTTTCACAGATCTGGCTGACCCCAGGTTTTTAAACGTTTTTTTAAAACCTGGGAGTGAGGCACCACTTCTTCCTGAGCAGTGCCTAGAAGAAAGACTGGGATCAAAGCTCCTGTCCGGGAGATCTGCTGATTTCCAGCATCTAACCAAAATCCCTCCCCAACTGGTCAAAACCACTGAAGAGCAGTGTAAGCAGAAATTATTAATAAAACCATCATGTACCTTGCATGGCTGTGGCATTCCTGGTCTCAATGTCACACTTACCACAGAGAAAGCCAGCCTACCTACGGAGATGTGAAATAGTGAAATGTGATGTGTTTTTCTCCTTCGATCCTTAAAATACGTACGACATCGGTACATTTAGACACAGCCTGTCAATACACTGTCATACCAGTGTGTAATCATTATAGAAACACTTGAAGATTTACTAACTGGTTGGAGTAAACTCATCTATTTTGAGCAGAAATTGTCTGTGAACAGCGCAGGGATGGGAAAGAGCCATTTTTCATCAACTCGTGTGGTGTCTCGAGGAGGTGACATAGTTGGCAGTAAGGAGAGGATGTTGCAAGATTTCACAACTGCACAGAAAATACTGAGCTGACCTTTTTTGGTTAGATCCTCATCTGGTGTAAATCAGTCAAGACTCGCCGATGCCAAAATGTTTCTGGATGCTGTTTCCAGTTTTCCAGCATCAAAACTGATGTTTATAGAAGCTCCTAGTTGCACATATTAAAGTAATCAAGAGTTTTTTCATTACTGACTGTGCAAGTGAAATGAAGACAGGCATAATGGAAATGTGTTAAAAAAATCATATTGACAAAGAATTTAAATAAAAATGTTTTTCTTTTTCTCCTGTGTATGTCTGTTGTGCACAGGTCTAACAGATGCCAGTAATACAATGGAAGGATTGTAGTGAGGGGGAAAGGAAATGTATTTCCCAATCCCAACTGGAAATTATGTTTCTTTTGAATTCTTCCAAGCAACTTAGATTTAAATAATTCTTATTTGTTTTTCCCACTGGCCATTTCCCATAGCTGCACATCCCTTGAGTGAGCATCTCGCCTTTGGGATTAGCTACAGAGAAGCACAGTTCTCTTCCTCGCGTCTAGAGAAATTTTATTGGATTTCCCAAGCTCCCGCTCTGCTTCTTTCTGCTTCCATTACACAGTCTGGGGTATCACTTGTTGGTTTTTGGGGTTTTTTTTGGGAGAGAAGGAATATTTTCATTTTATCCAAATTCACGCAAATTTTCATGTTGTCATAGGTTTCAAGAGTTTCTCCTTCACATCATCATTCACAAACCCCCTTCCTTCTTCTCAGGACACCAAGCAGCTGTCACGGAGATTCCAAACACCTGATCCTCCCCTTTGTCCTCCCTCTTTGGTCTCCAGACCTTCTATCCTGGTGAAGGACCCTTTTCTTTGCAGTGTGCCGGTGCAAATCCCTCCCTCTGTCCTGTAGTAAGGGAAGTACCCACTGCAGGGAGGGGGCTGGCCCAGGGCTGGGAGCCCGCTGGGGAACGAGGCCATGGGCAGGCAGAGGGCAGAGCTGCTGGCTCCCAGGAGCTCCTGTGCTGGGGGCTCTTCCTTGCTTGTAAGAGAAATTGTCCTTTTTCTCAGCTCCAAACTTGGCAGGATGCTCTGAAAAAAAACGTGTACAGGACCGAGAGCTGTGAGATGATGAGGTGTTGGGAATGACGCTGCCCCTGGGAACACAGCGGGTCCCTGCAGCAGAGGGACAGGTCCCACCCAGGGCCAACAGTGTCCCTCACAGCAGCAGAGGGACAGGTCCCACCCAGGGCCAACAGTGTCCCTCACAGCAGCAGTCTGGGTTCCACAGGTTGTTTCAAGGGAGAGGGACCTTGCTAGGACTACCTCAGGTATCTCATCCTTGCAGATAGCTCTGCTCCTGCATTGCATTTTCAGAGCACAAGTCATCATTTCATTCCTAAGGGCCTAATTTTGAGTAACAGTTTGATGTGAGATGGTCCTGCCTCTCTTCTTCTCTTCCCACCCCTTTTAGAAACATTCAAGGTGAGTTCGCCCGAACCTGATTTGCAGGTATTTAACCCAATTTAGCCATATATGCCATCTGAGTGTGAGTGGTTGGCCAAGGAGCTCTTCAGATGTCCCACAGTGTGGAAAATCTCCTGTGGAGTGGCTGAATAACTCACTTTTTCATCCTGCTTAGCCTTAGCCTTGCCTTCATTGGAGCTTTTTTCTCTTTCTGTGCAGATGTGAGATGCTGGGCAGATGTGGGATGTTCTGTAGTAGGGCGGGTACTGAAGGTCCAACACCTGGGAACCTGGGCCAGGCTGCTCATTGCAAAGCAGGAGGTGGGGATTCAAGCCTGCAGGACTGCCTCTGGTCAGTGGGATGTTTTCCAAGCTTCCTGGGCAGGATGACGGGGCTGTGGTGGTGTTCTGTCTCCACATCCTGAAATAAATTTGTATTTGATCGAACATGATGCAATTATGCCATCAATGGGCAGGGGCCACGAGCAAAGTCATTCCCCAGTGGTGATCTGTCCTGCTGCACAGCCAGGCCATGGCACCTCGGCCACTGCTGGGAGACACTCACTTAAAGGCTGAGCATCGTAAGGATTCCACGTTGTCTTGCAGCTCTTTCTTCTTGAGTCTTGAAATATTTTCCCATGTAGTGTTTTCAATTAAATTTAAGTACCAAGTTCGTTCCTATACTCTCAAGCAGTCTTTAGTAGTTCACACAGGAAAAATAATGCGATTTGATGTTTTCTCCTTGTTGATTAAGAACGACAATAACAGAGCTCAAAAAACAACCCCCAGTCTCAGCACCTGATTTTTCGCAAGCTACTGTTTAGCACTGTGTGAAACCATGGCAGAGAGAATGTTTTTACCTCGTTTGAGGTTAAACTTACATCAGATTTCATGAGCTGTCTTGGAAGATTCTAAGCCAAAGAAAAGAACTCCCACAGCCTTGGGCTATTTAGGGTGATTTATGGTCTCCTGAAAATCTTTGTAGATCAGCAGTGATTATGAGCATTCTGGAAATGGAAGAACATTGAAATTTGGGTAGAGTCTGAAAAAAAAAAAAATTATGGAATCCTCCTCTCCTCTAGATATATCCTTCTTGAGTTTTCTGTACAACCAAAATGGGCATATGCAATTCAGGTCTTTAAAAGACTTTGAATTTGAAGTTTCAAATCAATTATTCTTCTATCTCAGTCTTTATTTGAAAAGGTAATTTAACAGTTCTTTGCTATATAAGGTACTATTTTATTGGGGAAAAAAAATAAAGGTCCTCTTGCTGTTACAGGTAAACACACAGAAATATTTTTCACTAGAAAATTTGTCGGCTTCTTGGCTATTTGCTACTCTGGTGCTGTTATTTCCCCATCCACACTGACTTTCTCCTGCTTTTTTCTTACCTAAAGCCCTGTCTCCAAGGTTTTTTCGCACTTTAAGGACACTTTACAAGTATCTCTTTGGAATGGGCCTGAACCTCCCCATTGGGTAACGTGACTGCCAACCACCTGTTCACCAGGATGAGACAAAGGATATTTTTATGGTTACCACGTACTCAGGAAGAATCCAGGAAGAGGAAAGCCAGCAGGGAGACAATCATCACCCTGCATCTCTGGCTGCCATGGTGATGGGGTTCCAGGGGAGCATCACAGAGGGAGAACACCCCACCCACCCCAGCTCCCTTTCCTCCTCCCCAGAGCAGTCCTGTGGGCATCCTGGCTGTACTGGGATGCTTGCCGATGCCCTGGCTGCTTTCTAAAGAAGCTTTTATCTCTGCCAGTGAGGTAATGAGCTGCTGAGACAAGCCCTGATAAACCGGACATCACCTTCCTTCACTTCCTTCTTCTCTGGTGCGGGAGGGATGTTTGATGGACTTCCAACAATGTGGCCATGTATTTTCCTCCATTTGAACTTAAAATGCATTTTGCTACATTAGAGATGATTTTTCTTATTACTGCATCAACATGTATGAATTTCAGAGTTTAGCTGGCAAGTGTAATAGAGTGGAGCAACTTCTCTGACAATACATTAAAAAAATGCTCATAAATAGCTAGGTAATGGAGAAATTCTGAGTAAGATTCATTTCTGCATAGTATTTGATCTATTTACTGAAATTCCAAAGCTCTAAAGCACAGGAATGATTTTGAATGGACTATTATTATTCATCCCATATATTATCCTGGTTGCTGCCTGCAGTAAAAAGTGGTTTATTAAAATGTGATTTCTCAGCTGCAACAGTCAGATATACTGGCAGCTAATGAAGTGTTCAGGCACCCAAAAGCCCACCATCATTGAAATTCATTACCACAAAGGTTCTGCCAGAACTAATTGCTGTCAAGGCTGCTTATGCATGTCTTAGTTTCATCTCACAGAGTGACAGAGCTAATGCTGGTACAAACTAAGAGGAACAAAGCCCTCCAGCCTGCAGCACACCCCAGCACAGTGCTGGAGGTTCCTCCAGTGAGTTAACACTCTGACTGGGCCAAGAATAGTCTGAGGATTTGGATGTGCTTTTTTCCCTTCAAATTGAAATATGGAATTTGTGTGCAGAGGAAATAATGACTGAATATGGGAGGGACTTAGGGAAAAATTGGGGCAGTCTCTGCTGCCTCCAGTGTACCCTGAATCACTGGGCTTTGGGCAGGGCATGGGCTTTGGGACAGAGAACAATTCAGACTCAGACTTGGGGTTTGGAGATGAGTGGTCAGGGCTGAGCTCCAGCCCATGGCTGCTGTGGTGCTCCAGGCCCTCCCGAAACCCTGGGTGCTGAGCTCCCACCTCCAGCTGCCACTGCCCTTGCAGCCTCCCCTGGCCAGGGCACAGATCTTCCTGTGCCCCCAAATTTATACCCACAGGCTGACATCCACACACATCCTGAGCTGCAAAGGCCCTTTTGATGAGTGCATCTTTGAAGATCCTTTTATGGCAAAAAGCAATAGAATTATTGAATCAAGACTAGAAAAGACCTTCAAGATCATAAAGTCCAACCTTTGACTGAATAACCAGAAAACCATTTCCGTTTCCCTGGGCAGCCTCTTCCAATGTTTAACCACTCTTTTAATGAAAAAATTTTTCATAATATCCAAGGTGAACCTCCCCTGGTGCAACTTGAGGCCATTTCCCCTTGTCTTATCTCTGGTTCCCCAGGGGAAGAGACAACCCTCACTTTGCCACAGCCTCCCTTCAGGTATCTGTAGAGAGCAATAAATGCAGTTTTCAGGAAAGGAAGGGAGAGGAAGTTTTGAGCTCAGCAGAAATTTCTGAACCCTGGGACTGCCTGAACAGATTTGTTGAACAACTCCATTTACATGCTATTTGCACATTCCTGTTTCAAAAGTCAGCCTACGCGGATTGCTCCTGATACGCCTTGCCAAAATACTTGGGAGTGATCCAAGGGAACGATCTTGACTGTTGCAGGTGGGTTGTGGACCCTTGAGAGGTGCTGGAGGTGTCAGGGAGCTCGCTAATTACGGCTCATTACAGGGGGAGGACGTTCTCAGCACGGTGAGTTTTGGTGCTTTACCAGGACACCTTTCCAAACACCTCCTGACACGGCCAGGGTGAGCAGTGATGGGAGCTCTCTGTCGCAACCTCCTGCTGTTGCATTTTGCTGCTGACATCAGTGGGAGCAAAGCTGCTCTTTTGTGGAGCCTTTCAGTGTTTTCTGCAATGATTTCCCTGTGACTTCAGACCTCTGTGACTTGGCCAGTTTGTTTCAACAAAGACAATTTTTATTATCTCAGTGAAAAGTCTGGATGTGCTCGTATGTTGTACTCGCTACATACACATTTTCAGGCATTAGTCATGCCATAACATCTGCTTTTTATTGGTAATTACACTATCCCCATTTTAATAAGAGGTAATTCTTAAATTTCTCATAAAATATACATGGCTCCAGGGAAAGAAGGTGAAAGGTTTTGCAAGCCTCTCACAGCCACAGACCAAAATGAGTCGAAATAAATCCTTCCTGAGCAGAACTCGTCCAGCCACTCAGAAGAGCACAACCAGGGATGCCTGTGTGACTCGCCATCCCTCTCTCTTCTGATTGTTCATGCAAAGTCTGTGCACCACAGCCCTGCTGGGGGCTGTTAATGTGCTCAGAAAGGAGGGCCTTGTCCTAAAATGGCACAAATCTGGATACCTCCTGGGTATAACTGGACTGGAATTAGCATGAGGGGGGGGTTCTGTGAGATCAGGTCTGAACTGGGGAGCAGTAAAAGTTTGTGGGTTGTTTCCAAGTGTTTTAGACACTTTGGAATTATAAATAGGTGCCTGGATTAATGGACCATAGCTTGTTTGCATTCATATTTATAGTAGACTTGGTATAATACTGAAAAATGAGTAACATCTGAAGTAGAAGACCAATATCCAGATAAATAATCTTGAAAAGGAATATTTGAGGGCTCCATTAAAAGCTTCCAGTTTCTCATTTCCCACTGTTTCCCTGTAGGCAAGAGCTGCTGTGCTGCTTTGGCCTGTGAGAGCTGGCCTCTGCAATTCCATAGCCTGTTTCCAGGGATTTTCCTAGTGATTCTGGACAAGGAAGGCAGTGACAAATGACACTTTTGCAAGGTCATCTCTAAATCTTTGAAAACCAGGGAGCTTTTTCAGTGGCTCCTGCCATTCACTGAATGCCAGCAGCCAAGCCCATATGGAGCATTGTGTGCTGGGCTCATTGTCGATGCAAATGCACACAACTAGTTTTGATTAAGAACAAAATGAAGAATTGACTCAATCTGCTTTTTCTTTGTTTGAAACGCTTCAAGCCTCTCATTATCATCAGGGTTTCTTTCAGTGCAGGAAATGGGAATTTCCATAAAATAATGCTGAAAGGCACAGGGTGAAGTCAAAGAACATTTACCTTCCTAACGAATGGAAGGATAAACATGCAAAACAAATTTGGGAACACTCAACTAAACATTTGGGGGCATGTTATGGCATGTGGATTGTTTAAATTATTCAATATATATTAAGCATACACAAATGGTAGAAGGACAAAGCAGGGGGTTTGAGAGAGGCCTTTTCCCTCTGCACAGTAACTCACAGCTATCCAGAGTGTGATTATTGCATTCAACAGCCAGGAGAGTTTGCACTGTAGAGTGCCCAAATCACAATGTTTCCATTTGGGGGTTGGATTAAATGACCTCTAAAGGTCCCTTCCAACCCGAACTGTTCTAGGTTTCTATGATTTATGGGAACAGGGAGCTCCTTCCAATGAGAGGAAGGTCCCATGGCAGCATTTGTAGCCTTGGGGTCACTGAGGTGGGATCAGAAAGACTTTGTGTAACCCCAGGGCTGCGTTTGGAAATGCTGATGCTTGGAGGGATGTGCTGGCCTCTGTGCACAGCCAGCACGCAGGTGGTCCAGCACCACTTCCCATCCTCAGGATGTGCTGGATGGAAAATCCTTGAGCCAAGGGAAACTGGAAAGTGGCAATCACATTCCTCTCTCTTTCAACACCCGGATGGATCTGGCCAGAGTGTCCCTTCATTTTTTATGGGGTTTAATCATAGCCTGGGCTGGCAGTGTTCCTTGCAAATCTGGGTGTTTGGTATTTCCAGTGCAAGACCCGGCTGTCCCCTGTATGATACTGCAGGGCAATTTTTCTGGGGAGAGGAAAATTAAGGGAAGGACATTTTTACCAATTATGACATTAAAAAGCTATTTTGCAAAGACAAGCTCTCCAAAATGAGAAACTGGGGGAATTGAAGGCACTTTTCCCCTATTTCTCTGCATGCCTCATCACGAAAATATCAATAACAAAACCAGCTCCCTCCTGATTCCTTGCGTTGCCTGCCTGCCTCCCCTGGGTGGCATGCAGAGGTCAGGTTCCTTCCATGTGGCTGGAGAGAAGGAGAGTTGTGTTCCAGGCACGGCTTTGCAGAGAACAAACTGCCTGTGAGCAGATGAGGGGCTGGCAGGTGGGTGGCCATTGCTTTTCTCTGGTCCCGGGGGACATTACTGGGAAAGAAATTGTCTTTGAGACACGTACAGATATGGCTGTCATTTCCAAAAATATCTGAAAAAGAGGAATAAAAAAAAAAAAAAAAAAAGTCTTAAAATCTATTAAAAGCCTAAAAGTAATACCTAAAGGGGAGATTAACCATCCAACTGTCTTTTGACAAAGTTGGTGATTCCTATGTGCTGTCTTAACAGCAAATGTTCCTGGTGTAATGTTTCATCACCTGGAACACCCCAGTTGAACCATTGTCCTAAACAGCATAAAATACTCCTTTCCTCTGGTTTGATGACTTGAACAACAGCTCCCAGCTTCTCGTGTTGTGTACTCAGAAGAGGTCAGAGAGAGTGGGATAATCCTAGAGACAGGAGAATATTCCCCACAGGAATGCTCCCCACCATTTAGGAGCTGCGGGTATGGTGTTGGGGGACCCAAAAGGCAGATTTCAGGGTGAGTTTGGGAAAACTTGGACTGAAAAGAAAAATAAAAATTAAAATATATTTCCTTTTGGTTGGTGCACCTCAATGAAATTTATCTGCTTTATCTGTGCAGGAAATGATATTTATTTGCTTTATCTGTGCAGGACAACCCCAAATATGGGAAAAAATGACAGCTGCAACAACTGGGAACCAGAAGAAGCCTAAAGCAGAAAGCAGAGAGGGAGAATGTGTCAGAGATTGACAGCATTAGGTTTTCTTAAAGCAAATCTATCTCTGCCTTCACAGTGGTAGGTGGAAGTGGAAAGAAAACTCATTGTGTGTTTAAAAAATAGGTCATCTTCAAGAAATGTCACAGAAACCTTGAGTAGACATGAGCAAATAGCCCCGGGGGAGTAATTTGTCTTTGCTGTCAAGAGGAAAATTAAGACTCCGGGGGACACAGAGGCTGGGTTTGATGGATGCTTGAAGCAGAAGGCAAGTGGGTCATCATTCCTGTCCACCAGGAAAACAGGTTCTTCCCCTGGAGAAATGTGTATCAAGTGTACACCTGTGGGGAGGAGAGAGGCAACGAGAAGATAAATGGTGGAAAGTCCCTAAAATCTCATTTGGTGCTGACAGCAATAACCTCACTCACGAGCTGGGGGATGCTGTGCTGCCTGACGCGTTTTGGGGGCAGAGGGGGGTTGGTGGTTTCAGCAGCACTGCACTCCCAGTGCCCATGCTGGGTGTTTCAGGGGATTGGTGACCCTGAGGGGTGTTGGTGACCCATCCAGTTCATGTGCTGCAGCTCCACACCTCAGCACAAACCAAACTGCCCAGAGGGGAGATGGGTGGGAGGTTTGCTTCCAATTTCTGATCCTTACGTAGATATACCTGGGTACAGCACCTACCTGTTAGGAGGAGATTCCTGTGATGGATGCTGCTCTGCACCCCTGCAGCCCTCAAACCAGACTGTGGGAGACCCAGCCCTGAGAATGAAGAGAAAATGAAATTTCTCTTTTAATCAATGTCCAAGAAATTATTATATCTTGTATATCCTTGGAGCTCTTCTAGATCAGTTATCTTGTAATCCTCCTAACATACACATATGCAGGGAAGATAACTGGTGATTAATAGTGTGGAGCCATTTTAGTTCATCCCTGGTCAGCTGTGCAATACACATCTCTACTCAAACCCAAAATCTGACTTCTATAAGCAACCTATTTCCACCAGTGAATTTCCTTCATGGTAAATCATGCCACTGGATATACTAGGATTTTTTTTTCTGTTTTCTAATCAGATTTATTTCAGCCATAAAACAGAATCTGGTGATTAATGTTCAACAGATTTCATCTGAGCAATCTGTGCTCTTGAGTTATTAATACAAAGAAATAAGGAAAAAATATTCTGATAATATTTCAATATTGTTACCTGCCAATGCTGGGAGAAAAAAACAGCAAACTCCAACTCTTGACGTCATCTTAAAAAATATTAAAAGTTTTCAACTTTTTAATTAAGTTAGTTTCCTTGGCTGCTTTTTCAGTTCAAGCATTGAGGATGTACTGAAGTCTTTAAAGGTATTTTTCCCGCAGCTCTCACATAATCATGGACTGCAGGAGGGGGAAGCACCACGAATAATGAGACATCCTACTAAGCTGCACAGTTTGGCAGGCACAGAGTTCTCTAAAGAGACTCAAGGTGTTTATAGACATTTCAACTACATTAGATCTTAAGGGCTACGCTTTAAATTCTCAGCATCTGCAGCTGTTTCCGAGCAGGTAGAGAAGAAAAGGTACCAGTGACACAGAGGGAGGACTGGAAAAAATTGTCCAGACCTGAATAGCAGTCCCTGACCACGGCAATCACCTCCATCAGTTAGTTCCTGGGAAGGGACAAGCTCCTGCTTGGCAGCAAACCTCCTCACTATAGTGTCCTCTTAGAAACACTGACTTCCACTGCATCCTGTGACATCCAGCCCTAGAAGGGGAGTAAGAAAGGAAATTGCTCTTTGGGTTGCCAGTCCCCTCACCACCTCCGTGCACAGATGGCAATGACCAGTGGTTCCTACTTGATGGTTCTGTTCACTATTCAATTTATCTCAGGAATATATTCCTCGCTGAGCAAGTTAGCCCGGTGAAGGTGTTTATAGACATGGCAGGGGGTTAGAACAAGGTGAGCCTTAAACTTCCTGCCAACCCAAACCCTTCTGGGATTCTGTGATTTGGCATCTGGGACTGTTTCCTCTCAGGCAACAATCCAGGGGTGCAGCAGCAATCCAGTTTCACTCAAGCTTCACTCCTTTGCCTCTGGCAAAGTTTGGATAGTGCAGCTGGGATTTGGGTCCACTCCTGCCCTTGGGGCAGTCCCACACCGGTCAGGCTGGGGAGTTTTGACTCGGCTGGCCCTTCCATACTCGTTATTTACCACAGCAGCAGCTGCAGGCAGCTGTGCTCCTCCAAAAAGTGGGTCCTGGTCCTTCTGCCATTCCCCCATCCCCAGCACGAGGTGTCCCCTCAGAGCAGGCTCAGCCAGCAGAGCCAGGGAGGGTGGTCCCAGCAGAACCAGGACAGAGAGCTGAGGGGGATCCATGCAGCAGGTCCAGAAAACACATTCCTGGGACATGACAGCACCTCCCAGGGGCTGCACTTGTGCTGGGAGGGAAGGACTGGGCTTGCATTCAGGCTCCCCTTCTCACTTGGGAACAGGGTTTGAGCACATTTTTCTAAAGCTACTGCTGTGTTTTTCCCAAACTCCGGCCTCAACATTTCTACTGTGATTCTGAAGGGAAAATAATCCATCCTCAGGGGTCAGCCTGCAAACTGCTGAGTGCGTCACGGCCAGATCCCACCTGCCTCACTTGTGTGTGTGCACCCACATCTCCCCGTGCCAGGGGAAAACCTGATGGAAAAGGAGAATTTTGTCCCCCAGCAGCTAACAGGAGGTCCCCAGTGAGCCACAGCATTCCCAAATACCAGGCTAGCATTTATTTATTAAATAAAGCTCCAGGGACGTGCAGGTGCAGCCTGGCCATGGGCACAGCCCACACGAGGTGTAAATGAGCTGAAGTGGAGCAGCAGGACACCACTGGCTGTGTCCTCTCCTTCTCAGCAGGTTCGTGGTCACGTTCCTCGTGTGATGAGGGCAGGTGGAGCAGGACCTGAATACCCAGCCTCATTCCAACTGGATAGATTTTGCCTGCAGTCATGCTCACTTTTGCCCAAAAAGGTGTTTTTAAGGAAGGAATCAAGATCACCCACACAATGCTCAGGTGAAATTTGGATTCACCTGTCATTGGTCTTCTTGCTCTAGAAACCTGATTTCAGTGTTCACACTTTTACAACCCAAAACTGACAAAATCTGCCTTTTGCTCTTCTCTGCTGAGCTACGCTGGGCAGCCCAACCAAACTCTTTAAAAGTATGGAAAAGAGATTAATCATTTTTAAGTCGTGGGTATATCTGAACATATATTAAAAGCAAATGACAAATATGGGACTAAGCCAAGGCAGAGCATGATCACACTCCAAATGGGATTTGGAAATAAACTATCTAAATAAATGCAGGCTCCCCCTTGATGATGGGCTTGCAAGATTGCAGAGGAGCTCTGGAATTTGCTGTGAGGGAGCTGTGGTTGAATTTCTTATTGTCGCTGTTGTTTTGCAATGCCATAATAAATGTTGGTGAATTTGTAAATCATAAAAGCAGGGACCATGGGTGGGTGCTTTCGTCCAAGTCTAGAACAAACATTTTTGGTGTCAGCCCATGCCAGAGAGATTTTCAGTATTCTAAATTAAAAACAAGGCGGGGAGAGGGGGTGGAATGAAAAAGCTAAACAAGCAACAGCTGTTTGGAACGGGGCCCTAAACCCAAAATATATAAATGATGTTCAGACACATGCTGAGAGACAGTGACAAGAAAATACTCAGCACAAGAACTGCAGGGTCATTTATAACTATTCTGCTCACTGTTTTTGTCCAGCCTCATGAAATAAATCATTTTCAGTGCTTTCAGGAGGCTTTGGTGACCCAACCTCTTCCACATCTACCTTGGGCTGCACCGGTCAGAGCCCCCTGTGACAACTTTGGGATGTGTCCCTGGTGACTGTAAGGGGATGTGGCACAGCCTTGCACAGCACATTACAAAACACTGAAAACAGCTGAATTAGGAAAGCGTCAAGAGACATTTTAACTTTGGGGATAGCAAAGCAGAGGTAATAGAGAATAAGTATCAGGAGAAAACAGCGACTGCCATTGAAAGCCTTCTAGAAGGAGATTGTAGATATATACACTCTCCAAGATGAATTATGAATATTAGTTTGTTTGGAAAGGTATTTGCCCTTTGGACAGCCATATTTTTGTTTTGAGCTTCAGAAACATAAATTACAGCAACTTCAACCCCAGGCTTACATTTTACTTCAATGATGTAAATGAGTTCCCGACTTTCAAAGGCCAGCTGTCCCTTGCAGCAAGAGGTAGCAATTATATAAAATTCTTTTATTGCATGGAGGTATTTTCAGTCCTTTAAGTTTATGTGCCCCAGGTGAAGCAATATAAACAAACTATAGCTGTCACAGTTGTGTTAATAATGGAAACTGCGTTTGGGAAATTTTAGGGATAAAACCTATAACTTTATCCTGCTGAGGTGTCAAACCTTTCCAATGTAAAACAGAACTGCAGCTGTGCAAGGCACAGGGAAAGGTTTCTGCAAAGCCAACATTCACAGACTCTTTAGGTGTATAAAGGTGGTGGCTTCCAAGCCACAGTCGTTAATCAGGATTGCTGCAAAATTAAGGTTAAAAATACATCTAAATGTCTGTGGGTTTTTGGTTAACTTCAGATATACAAAGTGAAATCCACCCCTAATCGAATCTCACTGAAATCCATATTTTACAGATGTGCTTTTGTTCGTGGCTGATGGCAGCAATGAAATGCTGAGGCACAGCCTGAGTGTGGACACATCCGACAGGCCAGCCTGGCTCTTGGCTCAGAGAATTGCTCCTTCAGCCTCAGTGCTGGATTTTTCTGTTGTGGATTCCTAATCCCCTGATTTAAACTTCAAAAACAGACCAGGCAAAGCAACTGGTTGCAACAATTGGGTTAGGGTTTGTTTATTTGTTTGTTTTGCCCTAACCCCAGCAGATGAATAGAGAAATGCTGCAACCTTAGAAGAACTGTCTGAAGGTTCAGAGCCAACAAAAAAAAACACACCAAAATGTGCTGGTGTGCCTATGGATGGCTCTAATTTGCTGCTCTGTCCACCCTGAGAGCAAAGCACACTGCAGCTTCCAAAGGTACTTGGTGCTCCCAGCTGTGCCTGCACCTGGAGCTGAGCTGATTCTGATCTCCATCTCTTTGGCTTTTTACAACAGTGACATCCTGAGCCACATGGAAAACAATAATTCTGCTCTACAAGAATTTTTAGAAGCAGTTTTCATTCTGCAGCCAGAAATACTGATTTCCTTGCATAGAAGCACAGAATGATTTGGGTAGAAAGGCTCCTTAAAAAATCACCTTGTTCCAACCTCCCCAGCATGTGCAGGGACACCTCCCACTATCCCAGGTTGCTCAGAGAACCATCCAACCTGGCCTGGGACACTTGCAGGGATGGGACAGCCACAGCTCCTCTGGACAGCCCCATCCCAGTGCCTCACCACTCTCACATGGAAGAAATTCTTCCCAATATCCCATCTAATCCCCTGCTGCTGTCTGAAGCCATTCCCCCTTGCCCTCTCACTCCATGCCCGTGTCCAAAGCTCCTCTCCAGGTCACTGGAGCCCCTTTAGGCACTGGAAGGGGCTCTCAGGTCTCCCTGGAGATTTCTCCAGCTGAATACGCCCAGCTCTCCCAGCCTCCAGAGCAAAGGAAATCCAGTCCAAACCCACCCATATCCACAGGACTGAGCTCACACTCAGCCATGAAAAAGTCAGGGAGTTTGCTATCAGTCAGTCTTGCAGCAAAGCAACGCAAAAGTTTGGAGGTAGAGAGAGAAGGTTTGGATGCAGTTCACGTCTCTTGCCTGGTGAACTGACAACGAGGAGAACTGAACTTCAAAGACTTCCATTACACAGTTGATGACATTTAGGCAGAAAAGGAAAATTACTGCTTTTTTAGGAGATTTACAAATGCCATCCATGTCCATGGGTGTAATTTTCCACAGAGGAAAAGGAATTTCAGAAGCAACATATGGACCATGCAGTAAAGAAGTTACCATAGCAACCAGCCTCCTAAAAATCCCTGTATATGTATACAGAAATCAAATGCATGTAATAATTACGGCCACATATCCAAAGTAATTTAAAGTAGTTCCATCTTCATAGCTTTTTTGTCTATTAAAAATCTAATTCATACTTTGGATATCTGCTTACTCTGCTGTCTCTTAAACCTCCACACATTTTGCAACTGAAAGTCAAAAGCATCACAACTGACAGTCAGTGACAACAGAGTGAAATCTAATTTAGCTAATTCAAAATATATGTTATAAGCATAAAAGAATGGTTATAGGACCAGAATGATTTAAGCTCTGGGAATACAGCTGAGATGACATTTAAGTTCAGAAAATGTTAGCTGTTAAAAACAAACAGATGAAGGTGTTTGAATGTCAGAAGAGTATTTCATAAACAGGATGTTTTACTGGGGAAAGGGAATTTGCAGGGTTTCAGCTCTCCCTCTCCTCGGTGATCCCTATGTCATGGATTAAGCTTTCCCCAGATCCCTGGTGCTCCCATCGCAGTGAGCTCATGGACATTCACTTCTGCTATATTTTGAAATCTCTAGGGGGGTCTTCACAGATTCTATGGCTTGGCATGGCACTCTCCCATTTTTCTGTGCTCTGGCATTAGGAACCAGAGATACTCCTTATTGTCTGCTGGATACTCTGGAAGCCTAACAAAGATGGATTTCCTACATGGGAATCTAGAAATACAATAGATGTCTAGAAATTCTAGACATCTAGAGATATCTAGGAAAACATCTCTCTGCTGTTGAGAGTAGAGGGAGTCAGTGCCAAGAGATCGCCTGACTGTGGGATGGGAGGCATTGACATTTTCTTCCAGATCCTGCTTCCAGAGATTTTGTAAGGAATTATTTCACCCTTGCTCCTGGGGCATCAATCAGTCTTTTTGGCTGGTCAAATTGGGGAGAGTTAAGCTTAACTAAATGTGAATTTTGCAGACTGATGTCACAGTCCTGAATATTGAGGTCAGTCCCAGCACCCAGAAGCCCCAAGTAAGGTTCAGGTCCCATTTTGTTCTATCTTCAGCCAGGAAACAAATCAATTAAGTGCCTAATAAATGAAGACTCTTCACCAGTGTTCAGTCTCTCAGTGAGCTTTGACACATGCTCTAACTCAGCAGTGTTTTGCATGTTAAAAGCATTTTTTCATCACACCTGACTCTTGTTCCTGCAGGTGGGAGCCACCTCTGTCTGTGCTGTGCCAAAGCCTGCACTCCTGTTTGTGAGGCTGCATCCCCCATGTGCAAACAGGGATCCTGCTTCCTTCTCCAAACAGAGAGCTGGAACTGTCAGGTGAGTGCCTGTTGGTCACTGGGACTTCTCACAGCCCCTTCTTGTCCTGATTGCTGCTCCCCTTCCTGCTCTGAGCATCAGTGCCTGAGGACTTGGTGCCAAAGGAGCTGAAATGAAGCCTTGGACAGGTTTGGTGCAGGTTGCCCCCACTTTCATCCTTCCAGCCCTTCCAGCTGTTTGTTCTTTCACCTTTTCAAGGCAAGTGGAGCAGCCTGGAAGGTCCTGCAAATGTCTCTTCTGAGGGAATGCATTGTTAATGCTCTTAAGTGGACGTTTATCCTGCACTGAAAACTGACATAAAGTTAATAAAATCACCTTTCTAAACCCCTTGAGCCCTTGTTCCTCATGACAGTTATTTCTATCACAAGTTTTAGCTCTCTCCCTCTGGCTAATTTGCAGCAAACTTGCTCAGGAAAAGACCAAGATATTGTTACATGAGCAAAGATGTATTTGTTCTCCCTGAGTGGAAATCAGCACTGTTAGAGATCCAGAGGAAGACCTTGGCTGAACTTAAATCCTTTCTTTAGCATGAATGGATAAAAAACTAGCTTTTGCTCAAATGTCACTTTCACTCTGGTTACAGAGACACTTGATTCTATCTTGCTCCACTATAAAATAAAAGACATCTTTGGAACTTTTATTTATTTATCTATTTTTTTGCAATGTCTCATGGGTCTGTGACACTTTCCTTCTTCCTGCAGTGGGGACTGGTGGTTTTCTAAGTTTTGTTTCATTTTGTTCTTCTGTTTAGGCAAGAAGGGACATGCTCCTAAGCCGGGAGTCTACAAAGTCCACATCACACCTGTTTATTGTGAGAGAGAAAAAATTTAGAGGCACCAAGATGCAGAGTCTGCACAGGTCCCTCTGACACAGAGCACGTAGACTGAAACAGATGGGACTTTATTGTCAGAAGAAATTACTGTACACACAGAGATGCTGGGTTTTTCAAACTCAGGCACTGGAAGATGAGAGCCATGATCTGCAGGTAGCATGCCAAATGTGAGCTGTGAATGTCTTTGTTGTGGTCGGTGCTGCATTTCCCATTTTTTTTTTCCTGGTGAAGTGAAATGTGCCAACGCTGATGCTATGATCTGTGGGTTGTGTGCCAAGAAGGCAGGAGATGAAACCTGCTGCCTCCTCCTGACCTGCTGGGCAGGGTCTGTCCATCCTCAGGGCACAGGAGCCTGTGGGTCCAGACTTGCTGGCAGTATCAGACATCCTGGCACTCACAGGGTGCTGCTGTCTCTGCCCAAGGCAGCACAACAACTTATGTCATCTCTCCTGGCTGCTGTTCAGGAAAGATCTCTAGGAAAGGACTTACACTCCTTTGAAAAGAGACTTAAACACATGCTCAGGTGCCTCCTGGAGCAAAGGTATCTATGCACATGATAAGGTGAGGAGGTGGCACAACTCACCTGGCAAAGAACAGGCAGCATTCCCACAATCTGCCCTCGTGTCCTTGCCAGATCAGCATCACGGTGTGCCAGATCCACAGATTTACCCCCCAGGCTTGAAGAGAGGCCGTTCATGGGACAAATTCTTGTGACCTTTCCAAAGCTCTCCCCAGGCTAGAGATGCCAGGCTTGAAAAAAGTCATTTGCCGAATGATTTCTTAATGTTTGTGTCTGCAGGGGAAATTTCTTATGCTTTTAATTTATTGCAGAAGAAAAGTGGAAACAGGGAAGGCTTTATGATTTTTAAATGTTCTAACATTTATTTTGGTGTTTCAGTTTTTATTACAATTATGCTTGTGACAAAGGAAATTTCTCAAGACCAAGAGCTAATGTTTGCTCTCAGCCACTAATGCGTTTTCAATTAATGTCAGAATATGCTAAAAGTATTCTTTTGCTGCCTCAGTAGGGAAGAAAAGCCTCTGGCACATGAGTGTGCAATGCTGTCAGTCCCATTACTTGTGAACACTGCTAAAACACACCTTCCTTTAACAATCCCTTTGCCTTTACTGGGTCATGATTGTCCTCTGTGGAATTTCTCTTGAGCTGGATTTCTCCCTGCAGACTTCTTAGTGAGCACAGTGCAAAAGACACTTACTTCTCTTCAGGCTGGTGTGTGAGAGGAAATCTGTTGTTTTCATTCTGTTCTGATCAGAAATGCTGAACATGCATCTCTTGAAACATTTATCCTTTCCTGCAACCACACCTGTAAGTGCCACATTCCGTGTTGGAGCAATCAGAGTGGTTCCAGTGCTGTGCAAACTGGTGTCTTCACAGAAACACAGAGCAGTTTGGTTTGGAAGGGACCTTAAAGATCGAAACCCCTGCCACGGGCAGGGATGACACCAACTAGATCAGATTGCCCAGAGCTCCATCCAGCCTGGCCCCATCCAAGCCATCACCTGGTCTGGATCCCATTTCAAGGCTCTGTGTTCTTCCAGGAGACATCTGAATCTTAAATAAAATGTTTAATATAGTCACTTAACTCCTGATCCCTGGATTTCCTACCTCGGCATGGTTAATAGCTTACATCCACTTCTGGCATTATATGATATTTGTTATAGCTGTGGAAGTCACGCCAGCCAACGAATTAGATCACGTTCTGACACTTCCTTGACTCCTGCATCAGCACAAACAAAGCAAACAAAAAATGATTGTTTAGGTGCTGTCCTTCTACCTTTTTGTGTTTCAAGTAGAAAACCTTTCAGGGATTTCAGATCTCAGAAGATAAGTACCAACAGAGGAAAGGTGCTTCTCTGCGTTCTGAAGCTTCGCTTGTGTAATGCTTCCCCAGCATCAGCACCTGTTACTTAAATCCTTATGTTTTCCATCCCAGGAACAGCTTCCCGACGCCTGAGATGTGCAGCTGGGTTGTGGTTGCCTTCTCTGGCGGCCGAGGGCAGGCGGCGCGGGTGCGTGGTGCGGGAGGGATGCGCTGCCCGCCCCGCAGATGCGCTTTGATGCGGCCGCTCCGGCAGCCCTGCCCGCCCCCTCCATCTGCGGATGTCAGCCCTGGCCACACAACAGACGCTGCTCTGGGAACCCCAGGAGCAAACAGCTTCCTTCTGCTGCTCCGGGATCGCCTGAAATAGCCTGACCCCTAGTATTACAAGTGAAGATGTGATTGTATTAAATACAGCGAGCACATGTGGTGTTCTCAGAGGGGCAGGATGCAGGCGCCACATCTTGACCGAGTGGGGCAGAGCTCAGTGTCTGTCCACGGTGCGTGAATTCACAGGCAGCACGGTGGGAGGGAGCCCTGGAGCGGGATGTGCCTTTTGATCCGATCCTCTCTGCTGCTGCACAGACATTTGCTGCAGTACCTGCCCAGACACATTGGACTTGCAGAGGATTTGTGCGTTGGGGTAGTTTGTAGGAGGCAATAACACTAAAAGCCTTGCATGATTCCCATCTTATAGATAAAGAACATAAGAGGGGGATTAAAACAGTCTGAGGGTGGAACAGACAGGATAAAGAAAATCAGGATGGGGAAAACATATTTCATCCTGGCAGTAAGACAAGTGGATTAATGTAAAAATGTAAGAAAGGCTACGGTGGGGCACTGAGTGTTTAACTACCCTGGAAGCCTGTGGTCACCCGCAGCCAACACCACGTCTGGGGGCCACACACCTGACTGCAGGAACAAGGTGAGTGTCTGCCCCCGGTTTACTTTCCCAGGTTATAGGCAAGGTTTTTAAAAACGGTTTTATTTAAAAACCCTACATCTTTTAAACTGTTGCGTTCTTCTGCTTCCTAAAAATGTCTTGGGTCATTTCGTTCACCAGCACACTCAAAGGGGAGCCTTGCAGGTGGGATGAGCTGCCCAGCTGGCACCTTCCCCCCTGCAGGGCGTGTCCAGACTTTGTTCCCTGTGTCTGGATGCAGAGGGAGGGAGCTGTGGGGCTCAGGGACAGCAGCATTAGTCACCCCCATACCAGGGCCCTTGGAGCAGTTTGCTGTTTGTGAAATGTTGCGATGAGTGTTTGGTTTCTATTGGCGACATAAATCAATCTCACTGCCTTGGCGCTACTTCTCCAGAACAAAGAATTCCCAGAAAAAGGGAACCCCACTGCTGGGTTGTATGATATGAATGTATGATCCTGTTGGCCAAATTGTACTTCCAATACTGAAATTTTTTTTCTGCAACCAGGATGCAACCGGTATTCTAATGAAAACAACACATGGAAGACCTCAGGATGAGCCCCACTCTGCTGAAGAGTACATAGCTCTGATCTGAGTCCTAAAGCAAACACAGATGCATCTCAAACAATCATCAAAGAAAAACAAATGTGAGGCAAGAAGGAAAGTCTCTATGTGCCTGCAGATTAACGACTGTCTTGTCCAGGCTGTGGGGTTGAATTCCAGGCTTTGCATATGAAGAAGCAACACGTAGCAATAGGAATGGGAGTGTGTCCAGAGAAGGGCAGTGGGAAAGGGGCTGGAGCACAAGCCTGATGAGGAGCAGCTGAGGGAACTTTTTGAAGGTTCAATCACTTTTTGGCGGGACTCAGCCTGGCGAAAAGGAGGCTCAGGGGGAACCTTCCTGCTCTCTACAGCTCCCTGACAGGAGGCTGTAGCCAGGTGGAGTCTGAGCTCTTCTCCCATGTAATGAGAGATAGGACAAGATGAAAGGGACTTGGGTTGTACCAGGGGTCATTCAGTTTTGATATTAGGGAAAATTTCTTTGTGGAAAGGGTAGTCAAGCATTGAAACATGCTGATCAGGGAAGTGGTGGAATCACTGTCCATGGAAGTGTTCAAAAACAATGTAAATATGGCACCTGGGGCCTTGGCAGTGCTGGGTTTGTGGTTGGACTCGATGATCTTTGAGGGCTTTTCCAACCTTTGTGATTCTGATTCTGTAAGCTGAACATACGAGTGGCCATGGAGGGAGTGTTGGGTGTCACTTTTCCTGGGCTGAGATCAGGGAGGAGTTACTGTTCCCTATGGCTGGGGAGAGCTCCTCCCCATCCCCATTTTGTTGGCTGATAAACCACAGGGAATTGCCTGAACCTTCAAAAATCCAACCCCAGAGCTCTCCTGCATCTTGGTGTATTGGACAACTCCTAGCAGAGAGGTGAACTGTGAGCACCACAACTAAAAGGAGAAAAAACCAAAGCCTCCATTCCTCAAACCAGAGCTCTCTGTCCAGCTGTCTGCTGTGAAGGCTGAGGCAGCCCTGGCTTAAGGTCTCCACTAATACCATTAAAATATTTTGACAGACTTTTAAGCAAAATTTCTGCAGGGCAAAATCCTTTCTTTCAGGTTAGATCACACAAGTGACAAACATTTTTTCCTCAGCTATAAAGCTGAATATTTCCCGTAGTTTTTTGACAGGCAAATTTCATACTGATCACAGGTGATAGAATACAAACATCCAGAAACATGTCCAGGCAAGCTGATTAGAAAAAAACTATGATTTTGGGGGGTAATGTACTCAAGGGAGAAACTAATGACTGAGCAGAAGAATACTCTGAGAAGAAAGTTTAAAAGCAAGTCCTTAACATGGCAGAAACCTTCCAGCCCAGTTTCACACTGGTCAGTGTGCTGGTGGAACACCTACCCCTGCCTGCTCCAGCAGCATCCTCCCAGGTTGCTAATGTGGGATTAATTACATCTTCTGGGTCTGATTCCTGCATTTTTTTCAGAGGGAAGTGCTAAAGAACTACAAGTGGCAGGAGGTCATTTGATTGGGAGGTGGTGTTTGGGGTTTTTTTCTGCTTGAAACTCTCTGGCAGTGTATGAAGTACATTTCCATTGACATTGGCCGTTCAGTACATTCCTATGAGATTTCATCTTGCCTTATGATATTTCCCACTTTGCTCAGTGGAAAGCTATATTTTTGGGCACATTGTAGCAACACCCAAGAATTCAGAGCATGGATTTCAACATCCCCCAGTTGGAAGAATCTTGGAGAGACAGCAGAGCTGTTTTCCAGCTTACACAGTTAAGCTGCACTGCTATCCTCCAGGCAACACCTCCCTGCATCTAGCCTTGTTCTGACTCAACATGCAGAGCAGAGCAGAGCAGACTTTCATGAATTCTGATTTCTCTGAGTGTATTTTCAACTTTTCCCTGTTTTCCATGAAACCCCAAATAAAATATAAGTACCAAAAAAAAAAAAAAAAAAAAAAAAAAAAAAAAAAAAAAAAAAAGTGATGCTGCTGTGAATCCCTGAGGCACCAACCTTTGGAGACATACCTGAGAAGGGACGAAGAAGCCATCCAAGGACCAGAAGTCAATGCCATGAAATTAAATATTTCTTGGGAACAAGTCTGAAAGAAACGTAGAGCTGAGCACGGAGTTTAGCACATTGGGATTTATCAGGGTACAATCCCTGGCACCTGGAGCAGATCCTGGTGTGGATATGCCAGGCAGGTCTGGGGCTCTCTGGGTTTAGGAATGAGGTGCAGATGGGCCGCATCCTCCATGTTACCAACACCACCAGCAAGTGACAAAAAATTGTACCTTTTTCAAATCTCTCGGAAGAGATTTGTTCCTCTGATATCTAAATTTATGAGTCAGGCATTAAAATCCTGAGGATTTTCTAATGCTCCACAGTGTATGTGTGCACTTTCTGACCAGACTTGGAATACCTGAAATGACTAAATATTAAGAGCAGGAAAGTGGATTGAATAGAGACATCCTAGTCTCATCAAAATCCCTCCTGTGCCTCTTCTACCCATGAGCTTTAGCATCATATATCTGCTCTTTTATTTAAAAAAAAAAAAATTAAAAAATCTGTTCCCATATTTAGGTTCCTCTCTTCCTGTGAATCATACTCAGATGATTTTTGAGGACCTTTCATTCTCTCTCTGCCTTACATGTTAATCCAAATCTCCTTTCCTAATTAAAGTTTTATTCTACAAGAGTCTTTAACATTCACTTCTAAGTGGCAAAATCAAATCCAGCTCCCCTTGATAAGGAAAACTTATTCCTGGTTGATTGACAAGTTTAATTAAATACCAATATTTTCCTTTAATTGCTAGGTTATTACCAAGACAGCAGCTTCAGGGATTATGAGGGATGCCCAGGGAAATGGCACCTGAAGGCTGAGCTGCACAACTATTTCAGGTTTGCTGCTTTCCCTTTCCCAGAAGGGATTTTATCTGCTCAGTGTCACCTGGAGGAGCAGGGCATGGGCAGGGTCTGAGCTCTGATCTCGTGTGACCTTTCTGTGCTTAGCTGTGGTTGGAAAAGACCTCAAGGATCATCAAGTCCAACCGTTCCCCCAGCACTGCCAAGTCCACCACTGACCCTTGTCCCCACGCACCACCTCCACACACAGATGTCCATATGGCCTCTGTCAGGATTCCCCCTTCCCTCCTCCCTTCAGCTGCAGCCCCACTGAGCTGGATGGGCCTTGGAGCATTTTCAGTTTGCTGAGATACAAGAGGTGAGCAGCCAAGCTGTGCCAAGCCTTGCTCTAGATACATCTCTGTTTGCACTGAGAATTGCAGTTAATAACCAAGAGATGGCAGGATGGAAACTGCATCATGAAAAACATCCCATCCACATTCCTGAGGCTTCTCCACGTTACAATGCCCTGCACTGTGGCAACACAATGTTCATCTCTGGAGAAAGTGGAAAAACCTGGCTATGGGTCTATTGCACCACTGTGTGAGCCAAAAACCATCATCTTCCCCAAACCATTGAGTGTCCAGAGAAAACAGGGTGGCTGTCACAGACCAGAGCTTCTCTAATTAATTCCAACTTCATCTGCCATGAATCACTGCTTATTTCAGTTACAGTCTGCAATTGAAACATGTATCCATATGTGAAATTTTATTTTCAAGGATTTCTTCTTGCCACTGTTTTTGATAAATTATTGGTGAACAGTAGGCAACTACAATTGGTTTTTGTTTTTTTTTTTCCAGGTAGTAACATTTACTTTGGTAAATTGTCATTACAGAAAATTACCTAACCATAATAAAAGAGGCTAATAGTTTTTTATTTCAACAACAGACTAAGCCCTTCCCCCATGATACCCATCTTATTTGTGGGATATGAGTCAGACATTGGTTTTTTATGAAAAATAGAAGAGCAGAGCTGATTCACATGAAAGTTATCATGGTAATGATCTTGGTGACAGGATAAAGCCCTGAGAGCCAGGTCAGATAAACTTCCCTAGCAAGACCTTCCACTGTCCTCCATAAACCAGATAATCTGTGCTCAGATAGGAAAGCTACTGAATAACTCTTTGAAAGAGCAATTTCATCCCAAGGCTCCTTATCTTGGCAGAGATATTGTCGCGATGCCAAATTATTCATCACAGCCTATTAAGACGTCAAAGCTGGAAGTTCTCTTGATTTGTTTATGCATCTTAGGAAACTGTTTATGGTTTCCCATCTGTTAAAGAAACACTGTTTAATATGTATTAACAGGGCTGTAATTTTCATATGGTCTCTACCATGCCTTTGATGATAGGGATGAATGAGCTACTTTGAGGGGATTCTGATCACTGATCAAAGAGGTGGAGGGCCCTCGATACCTTTCCCTGGCTTCTTTCTGACCAGTCAATTAAAACATCAAGCCACAAGTTCACTAGAGCAAGACCATTACTGATCACTAAAAGCAAAAACTCTTGGCTGTCTGCCTTGTTCAACCCAGTGGCAGAGAAAATGTCCAAAAATACCATTCCCTTAAACTTACCTTTGAGATCTACTTCATTTTTTGCACACTTAATTGCAGGACAACTTAACCAGAGATTTTCAGTTATGATTCTCACCAGGCACCTCCATCAAATTTGCATCAACATTCATGTGTAACTGTGATTAGGTAACTGTTTCATTTTCCTTGATTGTCACAAATGAACTCAATGCTAGCATACAATTCAGATGCTCAAATATTGCAAAACCAAGAGGTCTCCTACCCTCCTGAAATCCTAACACAGCCACAGCCTCTGGGCAGCTCCTCTACGTTAATATCACCCACAGCTCAGTCCATGTTTGCCAAGCAAACACCATGGTTCAGAAGAGCTCATGAGAGTATGGAATCACAATAGCATAAGATAAAATCAAAATCACTGGCCATCAATAGCTTCTACCAAGGGCAACCTTGACACGTGCAGTGCAATGTGAGGGATTCCAGCTATAACACTCCCATTAAATTGAACAAAAGACATGAGACTGATTCTCTGCATACATCACAGGCTTTATGTTGTTCTAGAGGCTCAAAATTCAGCTTTCAATTTGAGTGATGTATTTTATGATTTGTAGTTCCCATCCCATATTTCCTTTCATGTGCTGCTCACTCTAGGTTGAGCTGTTGAGTCTTTTGGGGTATGAGCATGTGTGACATGCTAATGGGTGTGATCTTCATACAACCAACCTGCTCTTTCTTTTTGATTACTCCTCCTGTATTCAAAACTTCCTTTGCATTGCCAAGAGGAGATTGGCTTCAGCATCTCAAGACACTTTTTCTCACCCAACTTTCCCTGTTTCACTGGTTCCTCATCTGGCACCTGGGGTGGAAGGTCCCAGAGGAACACACTGGCCCATGGCCAACTGCATCCCCCTCCCTCACCATGGAGCCAACCTCACCTTGCAACCTCCAGGCAAAGGAATGTGCCCGTGTGGATGGGAAGAGGGTTATCCACACTGAGTGGGAGCAAACCTTGCTCAGTGCTGAGAGCAGCCAGTGTGTGGGAGTGGTATCTGATCCGCTAATTATTGTCAATTGTTTCCTTTCCAACATCCTGTTATTTTACCAGCACAGTGATTTACTGACATTAAAAATTTGGGTTGGCAGGTGGAGTCTTCCTTGTTGCTGGTAACTGCCAGGAAAGCAGGTGCCCTGTTTCTGGATTTAAGAGGCTTTTTGTTTTTCTTTCCATGGATACTCTTTTTTTTTTTTTTTTTTTTTTTTTTTTTTTAAATATACTTTCCCCTCCTTGTGGTTTTCTTCTTTACAATTCCTATCTTTTCCTTTTTTTCCCCCTAATCTCTGACTTTGGAATGTTTCCATATTTGACTGTCACTGGTATTTAAACAACTTCCTAATCTCTAGGATTTCCTTTCTTCTGTAAATCGCCTTTAAAAATCCAGCAATACCTTGTTATTTCTCCTTTCCTTTTCATTGTTTCATCTATGACAAGCAACATTCAGTCCAGAGAGCATTTAAAACCAATTTCAATTTCTGCATAAAAAACATCCCAACATTTTTCAAGGCTGAAGGAGGATTTTTGCCAGAGGGAATATTTGTTCTCTCTAGTAACAAGGTGACATGGTGCCAGTTCTGTCTAATTTCATGTGGGGCCAGGAAGGATTCATTGAAATGGCTGCAATATTCATTCAGCATTTCTTTCAGAGTGTCCTAAATAAACTGAGAGCTGCGTGATGTCCATGGAGCTGTTTCCTTCCTCCCAGGGATATGGGAGCACTGTGCTTATTCTCACAGGTAGCAACAAAAGAGACCATCTGCTTGGATATTTTATAATCAGCTTATTTATCTGCATGTGGGCACTGCAGGATGCTTCAAACCTGCCCCCTGAAGCCAACAGCTGGAGGGAAGCCACGATGGCTGCGGGTGTTTTGGGGCAGGGACCAGGCACCTGGTGGGTTGTGTGCAGGGTCAGGAGCTGGATTGGATGATCCTTGTGTGTCCCTCAGTTCCATGTTCTGTGATTCTGTGCTCTGCCCCTGAGTGTGCCCCCATGAGCTGCCCCCTTTGGCTGCACTCCAAGCTGGTGTTACTTACACGCATCGTTACGTGCAAAAGTGTGGCTGAAAGCCAAAAGGGCAACAGGTGGGGCAAGAAATCAGCCGAGGGGGCATTGCACAGGGGAGAGATGAGGGCAATGGCTTCTCTTGGCAATTTGCTGCCTGCAGCCCTCAGAGGTGGAAGGAGACCAGCAGTGACAGTAATTGCAGTCACCAAAGTAAATCACATCTTGCCGCTTGCCTACGTGACATTTTTCGCTCTGTACACGAGAACAGAAATGAATTTTCTGGCTGTGTTTGAAGATGATGATTTCAAAGATTTTACAGGAGGATTAGTTACACGTTTCAGCTTTCAGTGCTGGAAAAGGAAATTGTATGGAAAAGAGAACTTCAGTCCTTTTTGTGAGATTTTGAAGAAGGCTGTGGAGAGCAGGAGTCAGAGCAAAAATGGACCCCATATACATCGCACTGGTGATATCCTTAAATGAGCAGTGGCGCTTTGAAGTGCAGTGAGAAAATAGAGATTTTTATCTGAATGAAGTAGGAAGATAATTGCACTCAGAAACTTTAATCAGCATGCTTCGGATTTAAGCAGATGGATACACAGGGCAAATCTGTGAAGGATGAATTATTTATTTTGGGCACGCTAAAACTTTGTCTCTTAAAGGTCATCAAACTTTCAACAGAGTTGACAAAGTCTGCTGCGTTTGTGAATGAGATTAATCTTCTCATTAGTGAGAGGCAACATTTTCTTTTGAACTTGATATGCCTGGTAGGGGAACAAAAACCCCACAGAACTAAATCATTTATGGAAAAGTACAGCTGAAGAGCATCTGTTTGTCTTACAGCAGTGGTTCTGCCCAATTGCTCAAAAAAAATTAAACTGGAAACCTTAGAGCAGAATATTATGTTCTGTCCAGCAGGCACAAATATTTGACGTATCTATCATTCTTAATGGGATTATAAAATTAAAAGTCACCCTAATCAAGCAGCATTTATCAATAAGTGCAATGTCTCTGAAGTGGCTAAGGAATTTTGGTGTCAAAGTCAATAAAAGAGTCATTTGCACCCAGTACCAGAAATCAGCAGTGAATAAAGAAGAAATGCCATTGCTCATCATTGACTCCAATGGTACTGTTCACATGGGTGAGCCTAAATGCGTGCAGGAATGGCTAAAATGATTTACAATACTTCGCATTTAAATCAGACATGGGTCAAAACTGGGCCCTCAGCTTGAATTTATCCATCTGGATCCTGATCAGAGGAGCCAAATTTTTATTTCAGAGGTTCTGTTGCATTTCAGGCAACACATGATGGTTGCCTGCAGAGGCCTGGGACCAGGATCATGCTGCCAGTCCTCCCAGTTGGAATTTCCACGGGAATTCCACAGGAGTGAACTCGATGTGTGCCCACGTGCCAAAGGGGTTTATAGGCAAAGGCAACTTAGACTCCTCCTGGCCACCACAGGGAATCAATGGAAGAACTAAAGAGAGAAACTGCATTATTAATGGAGATAAATGATAAGATGAAGGCTCATGCACAATTAAAATACCATGTTGTTCAGTGCAGATCTCCAGTGGGCACACCGTCATATGGGACCACTGGCAGGAACATTGGGCAGTTGAATGTATGTGAATATTAAAACTCCTGTGGGATGGGAAAAAAGCACCTGAGATCCCAGCAATTACTCAGATGCCACACTGAGTTAATGATACTGAGTTGATTTTCATTCTTGGAGTGGGGCCAGGATAAAATTAATGGCTATTTTTGTGACTTTAATAAGAGCACAGAGTCTTCATTGTGCTCAGCAAACACAAACATTTTAACAAACAATTTTTTTTCAATTGCATGGACTTCAGCCTTACTACTTTGGAGCACGGCACACATGTTTCAGTATAAGCTCCTCTCTACACAGGAAAGTATTTCAAGATGCACAGAAGTCCCTTTTCAAATTAAGAAGTGAGTGAAATAAAAAAGCCTCAACAATGAGCCAGCTTGCCTTTCATAAATAACTTCTTTGTAATAGTTTCTTGATATAATTGCACAAAAAAATGCTGCAGCAATTTCAAAAACCCGTATCCAACCTAAGTGCTGCCATACTTTGCCTGAAACCGAACCTCCTAAGAGGAATAGGTCACAGAAGTTTTTGGATTTTGACTTAAATGAAAAGCCCTTGGGCACTTAATTTGCAAGAATATGGTTTAGACATGGACAACCTCATTGAAGAACAGCGACAGCCTGAGCACCCCAGAGCCAGGTCAGGGCAGGCTGGTGTCAGCCCAGCTCTGCTGCCCGTGTGATGCACTTTGGGGACTTACATACGTTCTGATGACTTAAACCAGCCCCAAAATGACAAAGTCAGGAGCGCTAAAGCACCGCTTCCAATGGAAAACTGGTCTGAAAGTTGGATACTGAGCACCCTCCAACCTGGAAATCCCCCAGCTCCATGCCAGGGCGTCAGGCAGGGATCTCCCTCACCTCTTACCATTCCTATGAATATCCATATTTATTTTCAGCACAAACCTAGCACAAAAATCCTCAAATTCAACTCTGAGATGCTGTGCATTTACCAGGACCACAGCAGAAATTAAAAAATGGAAAGGTCTGCTGCCCACTATCCCAGCTTGGTGGTTCTTGCATGGTGAGGGCTGAGCAAAGTGAAGCTGTGTTCTGTGCAGGGTTTTACTTTCTCAAGAGAAGATTGTAGCCAAACTACTCTGGGAAGAAAAGGGCCTTTGAACAACAATTTATACTTAATAAAATTCTAAATTTAAATACACGCACAAATCATTTCTGGATGTTTATTTCATTTCACATCAGGAAAATCCCCCTTCCTTTGGTTAGAATTATTACCTTTTAATGGATACCAGAAGATTTTCTCACTGACACAACTTTTCCCAGGATTTTTCTTCCTTAGTGTGTCCACAGTGTTTCCCTGTTTTGCTCTTCCCAGGATCATGCCCTGTATTCAGTGGGGCAACTTGGTTTCTGCAGTTCCTGAAATTTCCAGCCAGGTTGGAGTAAGCACCTTAGGCAGGGAATTTAGACTGGAGATTAGAACTAAAACAGTGTAAAAAACAAAGGAGTAAGAACTGAATGGTTGATACTATTAGCAACTTCTTTGAACAGAGAGTGACTTTTCAATGTCTTGGCAGTTTGGAGGTGCCACATTTGGGATGTCTGATGCTCCTCGCTTAAAAAGAAAAGACAAACTGGTGTGAAAATCAGTGAACTGGGGTGACATACAGTGATTTCTGGTTGTTTTTGCAGAAGGAAGTGTGGCATGTTCCTGATGTGGGCATGCAGATCCCCCACACTGGAGCAGACTCTCCGCCCTGGGCAGGGACTGGGAGCAGGATGCAGTAACACAGACCCTTTGCCAACAAGGGGCTGAGCTTGGAAGCCACATTGACTTAATTTATTGCATGGAGGAGGGTCTGGAAAGTGGAAAATTACCCAAGACTGAACAAAGAGGCTCATCTGTAACCATGGGGACACACCGAGGGGCTGGGCACCACCCAGGTCGACTCAGTCAGGAGGAAGGACACACGGAGGAGCTGCTGTAGAGGGGGAGCTGGCCGTGCTCTCACTGGGGACCAGCATGGTTACAGCACGCCGAGCTGGGCAGGGACAGAAACTTCCAGCTGTTCTACAGAGAAGTTATAAGATGTAGGATAAATGTCTTGGACAACCCTGGGTGGGTCTGACCCCTGTGACTACAATGTTTGTGTCATTGGTGCCTTACTTAGGGTTGCCCAAATATGCCTCAGCCTCACAAATGAGAGTTGTGGGGAGCAAAAGCAACCAAGAGAAGCAGAAGCAGATTTGGGAAGCCTGATGTAACAGCCAGGACTCCTTGTCTCCTTTCACTTAAGTGAAATAATTAACTCTCCTAAACCCCATCCTCACCTGCTTCATGGAACAGCAAGGACAATCCCATTTACTCTTTAAAAAATTATCTAATACCTTAACCCTTATCTTGGTGCCCTGGTCAACCCCAACATTGTAACACAATTGCTGGTACTATTTTGTTTGTTACTGGTAAATCAGACTTTGGTTTACCAAAGACTTAGTAAACTTCACTCACCACCTGTTTATAATCTGTCTGACACAATATTTTTTTAATGAAGAAATTATTTTTAGAATGCTCTTTGGTCAAGGCTGTCATTGCTTAAGAGAGGCAGTTTGCAAACACGTTGCCGTTACAAACACTTGAAAAGCTGGCAACAGGAGATTAACACTCTATAGATGAGTAAATATTTGGGAACCTGTTAAAATAGTAGGAAATGAGGAAACGTGAGGACATGCCCCAGTAGAATCCAGAACTTTGTTCATAGTCCCCTTTCATCTATTTCAGTGAACCCTCAACACATCATGAACCCTTCTGCACTTGCACAGAGCCCCACTGCGGAGGGAGAAATTAATTTATATGGAATAGGAACCAATTCCCAGCCCTTCTTTGAAGCCAGCCGCTCTCAGTGCAGCCACAGAAGCGGCTTCCACGGCCAACATCCCTGCAAGCCATTAGAGCACTCGGGATCTGGAGATAATCTTCACTGCCCAGACCCATTCCTGGCTTCAGGAACACTGTGCAAACATCATCTGTTTGATTTTATCTGCTCGTTTTCACGTAAGGGGTGCAAGAAAAGAGGACACCAAAAAAAGCCTTTTAAAACATTTCTTTTTTGGTGTGGCTACTATCAGAGGCTTACATAAAACTGTATCAGCCTCCATAGAAATCTCAGGCATATATTATATTATGCAGATATGTTATGGAGAACAGCAGCCAAATTTCTACTCTCTGTCAAGCTAATGTAAATTTGATTTTCTGTAGCTAAACTGTAGGAGAAAGAAGAATTCTTTGCATGAATGATCTTTATTTACACAGGCAAATAGTGATAGGACAAGGGGGAACAGTTTTAAACTAAAAGAGGGGAGATTTAGATTAGATGTTAGGAGGAAATTCTTCCCTCTGCGGGTGGAGAGGCTCTGGCCCAGGTTATTCAGAGAAGCTGTGGCTATCCCATCCCTGAAACTGTCCAAGGCCAGCTTGGATGGGGCTTGGGGCATGGTTTAGTGGAAGATGTTCCTGCAGGGCTGAGTGTAGGGGATAGTGCTGTTCCTGCAGCTCCATTTCTATGGGATGCACCACAAAAGCTGACAAGGATAGCTGAGGGAAGGGAGGACTGCAGCCCTGCCCATATGAAAGGGATCTATGAAACGTGTGGAGCCCAAGCACAGGAACCCCTGCCAGGGCTGTGATGTGTCCTAAATGACCAGGGTTAATTGGCTTAGTCCGTAAGCCACAACACAGCTCCCTCGTCCCGTCTAGGAGGCACCAGGATCTCCCCAGGGCTCCGGGGAGCCGGCAGCCCCGGCTGCCGGAGGAGGCGCAGCGGCGGAAGGACCACATTTGAAACATATTTCCTGGAAAATGATGGTTCCCAAATGGTCTCAAAAGCCTGGAGAAACTCCCCCTCCCACCTCTCGTGTTCCAACAGTGCTCTCTGGCTTTGGCATGGGCAGCACGAGATGCTGAGCCTCAGGACCTCTGCAGGAGCAGGATGAGGCCAGGGCAGGAAGCAGGCTGGGGACAGACCCAAGAGGGGACGTGGGACAGAGCAGAGGGACCACACAGCAGAGAAGTCCACGTTTGCAGCACAGCTGCTGAGACGCCTCCTCGCTGCGAAGGTGACAGGGAGGAATCCACAGCTGACACACACATCTTTCTGCTGGAGTATTCCATGTCTTTTCTCAGGCACTGTGACTAATTAAGAGAATTAAAAAAAAAAAAAAAAAAAAAAAAAAAAAACAACAAAAAAAAAAAAACCCTACAGATTTTGCCAGAAGATGATAGACCTAAAACAAACAAACAAAAAAGGCAATCTACCAGGGGACAATTCACATTATTGACCAGTAAAAAATGGTCAACAGCTGTGCCTTAGCATCTGTACTGTGGAGTCAGACTCTGCAGAAAGGAGTGAATGACCAGAATAGAAATTGCCAATAGCTCCTCTAGTCAAGCCTAGGCCATGCTTCAGGCAAGGAGGAGGCCAAGAGCCAGGCAGGCTCTTTTGCTCTCACAGGACAGAAAGTGGCTCAGGTTGGGATTGGTTAAAGGTGAAATTTCTACCACATTTCTACCACTAGAAAGGCTGAGTCCAAATTCAGAGGTTCAAGCTCTCTTTGTTCCATCACCCCTCTGCTGAGACCTCCTGGATGGACCATGCTGGTGGGGACATGGTGCTTTGACCTGCCACCAAAGCCATGTCTTGTGCCTGTAGTGTTTTTATCTTAAATTACAGAAATGAGAACTGTTCTTGGTTTGCTTCTTGCATTTGCCCCTGTAGGCAAGATGAAAAGGAGTCCAACAATGAGCACTTCAAGCAATCCCAGAAGATGCTCCTGACTCATAGGAAGCTTCATTGCTTCAACTGAACCCTGGGTGAATTGCAACCAATTACAGTTGGTCTGAATTTCTCAATCTGGAGTAATGAGATTACACTAGATCCTGTGTTCTCAAACCCTTTTTGGTTGTACAATGGAAATCTAGACTTCCTTAGCCTGATGGCTCAAAATCAAAGGACAACCAACCTCTTCCTTTACATTCACAGTTATTAAGCCCATCTTATGACAAGACAAGACTCCTCAATTTCTAATATTTATGATTTGTTTTGCTACCAGGACAAAAGAGAAATTCATGGATCACTGGGTCCTACTGCCTTTGTTTATAGACTAAGGCAAACACATTTTTGCAGAACACACTGATGCAACTAAACCAATCCACTGGGCAATCTTGCCCTCAAAAGGACTCTTCATGCTGCCATGAATGCTTGGATTTTTAAAATACCAATTGCAGTTCCCACATGCTGAGGCTGCACCCTGGGTGAAGCTCTGTGTGATGCAGCAACCTCACTCCTGCTCAGTTGGGATCCCAGGGATGCAGGGAGCTCCTCAGTCTCATCCCTCACAGCTCTGAGCTTTGCCAACACCTTTAAAAGAAGGTATTTTTAAGCACCTGAAAGAGGTGAAGGCATATTTACTCCCCACACACTTCTTTTTCTAATTACCAAAGTAATTAATGCCCTGTCTGTTGAAACACAGTGAAATGGATTTGCTGAAAACTGCACTTTAAGCCTGTTTGAGGTGAGATGAATTAATTAAAATAACAAATAAATCCGAACAACAAACATACAGGATTCAACCCAAAGTGATCTGAAACAGCCAGTAAATAGCTTCTCATTAGCAGTGGGGAGATTTTTCCTCAGACTTTTCCAAAATAGTTCTCAAAAATAGGTTAATATATTTAAATAACATATTAACAACATATTCACTTGGCAGTATTTCTAAAAAGAAGTATGAGTATTTCCAAAATGGCCTATGTATTTTTTTCAGCATTTCCTAGAATAAATAGTTTAAGGGTTTAAGTAAAATAAATAAATTCTTCTTTTTCCTTTCCTTTGCAAAGGAAAAAAAACAAATCAAAACAAAACAAAAAAAAACCCTAATAAATTGAAATGCCTGGAAACAATTTTTTCAGCAATGCTTTAGATTTTTCAGCTAAAAGAAAAAGTTGCTACATCTTCACTCTGACTCTCTCGAGAATGTACTTTGATATGATTTTTAAAAGTGGCTAAAGAACAGGCTACTGAGTTTGCCTCAAAATCTCAGGTTGCATAAATCAGAGGAGACCCATAAAAAGGCACTCAGTGGTTTACACAAGCTGTGAATCTGTCCCATTTTTGCTATAAATACGTGCACTGGAATGTCACATACGCTTCCACATGCTAATGGCAGTGTCATATTAATGCTGTGAAATCACACTTGTGAGACACAGATTTAAATGTCATTGGATTGAAAGGATTTTAGAGCAGAGCACATAAGTTTTGAAGGCCTTTTGTGGCTGAAGGATAAGGAAAATAACAGCCCTTTCCACTTTCATTTGTGACTCCTCTGTCAATGGTGACTGGCTGTGGCTTATCACATAATTCAGCTGGCAACTTCCCAAACTCCAGCGAGACCAACAGAGAAAATCACCATGAACGTTTTGGGGCTAGAATTATGAGTTTTGGTAATGAATATTTTAAGCTCCTTTTGCAGCTCTCGTTCCCAGGGTAGAAATGGATTTAAAAGACGTGCTGGGGATCCTGAAGGGCTCTGACATCACTTGAGCTGTCATGCTCTGCAAAACCATCTAATTACATGAGTTCTAAAGTCCTGCAAAAGCCGCTGTTTCCATGGGTTGAGCTTAGGAGTTAATTTAAGTCTCCTCTTTAGACCATCTCTCACTTTGCATTTTGTCTGAAGTGCTTTTTGTTGTTCTGCATTTTGATGTATTTAATTAATTATTCCACTTAGGTGCTGTCAGCTTCGCCTCAGATGGAGCTCTGTTGTTGTGAGATGTGATGAGCTGTGCTGCTCTGTCCTGAACAGGGGACCAGGCTGTCTGGGTGTCTGAATTCTGACTGTTTTTCATTATTCCTCTGATCCACTGAGAGGTGGGAGAGCCTTGTGCAGACCTTGGAGATGGCCTCTCCCACAGCATTGCTGATTGCCTTGGTAACCCTGCACTGTCCCCAGAGGAGAGACTGCATCTGATGTCTCACAGGCTTTGGCTTCAATCTCCAGTTTTACCAACGATTATGCCATTTGACATCGTCATAATTAAGCTCCTTCGTTTTTTTTTTCCCCCACTTTGTGGGCTTCAAATTAGGCCCCTAAATTGATACATGGCTTTTAAAGACATGGTCTGATTTTCAGAAATCCAAGTACTGCAATCTCCATTACTTTTCACTTTGGCACCCTGAAAATCAGCGGCCAAAGCTCCTCACTCTGTGTTTCTCCCTTATTTAAGAGTGAAAGCAATTGAGAAGGGAAATAACTGTCTACCTGCATAAGAAAAACTAGTGCAAGTAACTTCACTGTATCTGCACTGATCCTCTCATTTTGCACACATAACCCACATTTACCACCTTTGCATGGATTTTTCCATGCCTAATGCTCTGCACAGCTCCCAAGCCCAGAGCCTGCTTGCTGCAGGCAGGAAAGAGCATCCAGGCTCATGAACCTGCACACCCCAGTCCCCCTGATAACCCAGAGCTGAGCTCTGGCACAGCATGTCACCATAAAATAGCAACGGAACGACTGGGAGTGGGCGAGGTGTTTGTGTCTTCTGAGCCTCAAACAAGACCAAAAAAAGAAAATGAACTCAAAACAGAGCTTGAGATGCTCCTCCTACAGAGATGGGAGATGTTCCTCCCCGCAATGTGGGAGTCATCCAAATGTGAGGAGGAGACCCTGCACAAATCTTTATGGTTGGAACTAATCTCATGTTTCAGCTCTGTAATCTAGGACCATTAAATATTTATGCTGTTGGAATAAACACAGAGAAAATTAGTACCTGTTCAAATGAAAAGGATCAAGCTAGGATGGAAGCTAAAAGCAAAAGAGAACAAAATGATCAGGCTGGATTTTCTTTCTCTTTTTGTTCTCAGCTCTCCTTCTGCTAATGTGTTATTTCACCCTCAATACCTCCAACAGTACCAGCTGCTTTGATCCCTAAGGCTTATTTGCTCCTTAAGTCAGCAAGTTTGCAATAGCTTAAATAAACTTGGAAAGGTTCAAAGCCCAAAAAGAGAGAGAAAATATACTTTTAAAAGACATGAAGTCAGGAAGGCATGTATTCCTTAATGACTTTCCTGGAGGCATTGTCTCTTCTTCCCCCACATTCCTCCTCCTCATCTACCTTCCTTCTGTTTTCTGGCTTAAATTAGACTGTAAGATCTTCTGGAAGAGAATGCATCCTTCCTGTGCAATGGGCCATGGTCTTCACTGGAGCCTCTGGTAATACTGGCACTCATTTTCCATCTGTTGTCAAGGGTACTTTTTTGGTACCTTGCAAAGAAAGCAAAAAGTTTACCCATGATGTACTAATTCCCACCTCCACACTGCTCATTTCTTGTCTCCAGACACTCCTTTTAAAACACAACAGGTATTTTCCACACATGCCAATGTAGTAAGAGAGGCTGTGGACAATCAGAACAAGCCCAAACAAGTTATGGAAACTGCAGGAAGTGCTTCTATAGACGGTGTAACTCATTACCTGCTGCATTCTGCTGGTGGCAGGATTGTGTCTGTCACAGACCTGGCTCAGGAGGTGCCATGTGAGTAGGGTGGCACAAACCTTACAGCATCCTGAAGCTGCAGTTGTAAAAAGCAACTGAGTGTAAGTGTGGGGAAGGAGGAACAAATGCACAAGAGATGAATTTATTTTCTTTGAATATAACAATGGGGTTTGTCTGCGACAGCAGTGAGATTAAGGCCATGTTCTACCTTGAGTTATGGCCCCTTTTCACCCTCTTTTTGGATAGGGATGAAAATAGTGCACTTCCATATATTGCAGACTTCTGCCCTTCTCCAGGCTTTCTCAGAAGCTGAATTAACATTCATTAACATGCATATGCCCTGTTAAGGGCATAAACAGACAGCTTTGCCAGGCTCCCGGGATTTCAAATGCCTCAAGTGAGGCCACACAGTCTTAAAACACAAATTCTCCAACATTGCCAGACTTTGTCATCCTGCAAAACGCCCAGGGAGGGTTAATGCTGTTAGAAAGCTGGGACTGTAACTTTCCCACTAAATGGAGGGGAAAAAAAGAGTTGAACATAATGTTTACTGCCAGTACTCAAGCTTCAAGGCTTAAGATGCTCTCCACTTTATCTCCTACCCTTCACACAGTAGTAGAGGGCTGGGCCAGGCTGGACTGGCGGCACCACAATCCATAACACAGTGCCAGCAGCCTGGCAGCGAGATGCCAACATGCCTTCATCTCCCCAGACCCCTCACCAGCCTCTGCACAGCAGGCTCCACTCTCTTCTTCCAGAATTTGGGAAATCTGGTAAAGATTAAAATAAATTATACTCATTTTCTCACTAACAAATCCAGGAAAAATCTTTATTTTGTTTCCTGGCAGATCAAGGTTTGTTAAATTATAATAGTTTGCATTTCAAGTAAAGTGGTTTTACGGAGGGAGGTTGCTCATACTCCTGAAGGACGATGGCATCTTCCCTTCTCCTTGGTGCTTGAGGAGAATAGGGAGTCTCTGTTTCACCTCATCTGGCATCCAACATTTTGCCACGTAGCCCACACACATTGCTGGCTACTGCTGATTCATTTCACATATAACTTCTGCTCACCCAGTTTGCATAAAGGAAAAACACTGATGCACAGAGCTTTGGCAGGCAGGGAACAGAGAGGCACTAGGAGACACAAACCTCTTCAAAATCTGCAGAAAATTTGGTGTTTTATATATCTGTCCCTGCTACACACACTAAGGGAACAGTCACAAGTCAATCTGAAATCATTACAATCATGTCCCCATGTGCAACCTGTCAGGGGGCTGAAACGAGATGATCTTTAATGTACTTTCCAACCCAAACCATTCTACAGTCATATTCCTAAGGATCTTTATCAAAACAGCCTCTGATTAACAACCTTCTGCACACAAAAGCCCATCTAACTCTCTTCTTGTAGAAGCAATTCCTGGAGCTGATCTTAATCCAGGGCCTTCCAGCAGTAGAAAGTTACTGTGTATTAAAGCCACATGTACATTTTTGGTAGATCATGTCCAAAAATGCTGGGAACAACAAACATTTACATTCAACCAGTAGCCACCAACTTCGTTATAAATATTTGTGTAGGAAAACAGGCACAAAACCTTTGTTTACTGTACAGCAAAGCAATCAAAATTTAGGAATTTTAAAGTGCATATGTAGCATTTGTTAGCTGAAAATATGTTCTTGAAGTGACGAATCCTGGGTTTAGTTACAGTCAGACAGTTTGACTCTCCTGAAGTGAACTCAAGGCTTCCACATCATTGCTAGCAGCAAAAACAAGCTCTCATGGTCCTTTCCCAGGGATGGCCAAGTAAATGCACTAAAGGCTCCGAGTGCTTATATTAAGTCAAAACCTCACTGCACAGCTCCAGCTTCCCCCAGTCTTGTTCTTTGGTTTACACTACACTCACATCACAATTCACAGTCGCTCAGAGCAGACCAAAAGATCTTCACTGGCAGCACTGCACCATTTCTGATATTTTCATGAGGTGCTTATGCAGAAAGTGATGGTCCAGAGCATAAAAGGAGCCAGAGCAGCAGACACTTCCCAGCTTGCATATTTTCCACGTGCATTGCACAGCCTGGCTGCTGGAGCCAACTTCTGGGGTAAACACAGCTCCTCAGGATCCTGTTCCCTCTGGTTTGTACTGCGAGTTCTCCCTCAGGCCAAGGCATTTTGGCTGAAGCTGCCTCCCTTCCTTTGCTGCAGGGCAGGAGGAAAAAGCCTGAGGACACAGCTTTGATTTCAGATTTATGACAGAGCTGGAGATCAGTCAGTGGCATGGCAGGAAATAGGCACCACCCCAACAACAGAGTCAAGAGCAGATCCTTCCTGATATCTGTGGGCTCTTTTGGTTTCTCTCCCTTTTTCTCAGTCTGTTGGTGAGATAGAGAGCTTTGTAAATTTGTGTTGGGATTCTTTTCCTGGATCCTAAAGGAGAAGAGACTGGGCAGAAGATAGTATCGCCCTGCCATCCATCAACCAACTGAGGGAGGCTAAGGATTAGTGATCAACCCACAGATGGACAATTGTTCCTTGAACCATCAACATTTTTCATCTTTTGTGCAGCAAGATGCTTTGGCAGATCCCAGCTTTACCTTCCCAAGCAAAGGGCATGGGGGCATGCTAAAGTAAGGGGATGAAGCAGCTGTCCTTGGGGAACAGGAATGTGCCTACTGGCACAGCCAGGGTGACCTGGCCAATGCCCTGGAGAATGAGCTGAATCAAGAAATTAGTCTTTAATACATACAAAATTAATGGAGAGGGGAATATTTTTCAACCCTGCATGACTGCACAGTGCCCTTTAATGCATGGGTCTCTCCTGAACACAGTTCCCAGGAAACAGCTTAATGAACTCAGTCCTTGGAAAGAGAGGGGAGAGCACTGACGAACATCTGATCTCATATAGGGGCTGGCTGAAAAAATTAAACTTTTTTCCAATGGAGAAAACAATGAACTGTAAAGAACACAAAATAAGCTGCAGATGATCAAATCTGGAATATTTCACATTATATGTAAGGAGACAAGGTTTGCTAAAGGATTTAACCTTTCCTCAGTACCCTGTCCTACCTACTTGCTTTCTCTATTTCCTTCAGATTTCATAATCTTGATAATTTCCTATTTTGGATGCAAAGAAAGAAGTAATAGTCACTTAGGGAAAACTGTATCAAGCATAGGAGAGGATTTTTTTCACTTCTGCTGCTTAATAACTTTAGGAATGTGGGTAAAACTGTTTCTTTCTCTACTTCTGTTGCATTAGTGACACATGTAGATTGCAGAGAGCTCCATTCGCCCCGTTCCCCAGCATCTTTTTAAACTGCATGAACTTAAAGCAAGCTTCATTTTGAGACACCCCCAAATCAGTGTTGTGTGCTGACTGGCACAGGACTAGGTCATGCTTTGAAAAGCTCTTGAGACCCTCAGAATACTGCCTCGAATCTGAGGCATCACCAAACAGTTATCCTTCCTAACCCTGCTGCCAGCGTGGGATTTAGCAGACTTGTTCAGAGAAAACCTTTGAGCATCCAAAAGCAGCACACAGGAAGGAAAGGAACAGCAGGAACGCACAGAAAGGTAGCAAAAGAGAAAAAGAAACTGATGCTTCTTAAAGACAACCAAAAAGCTTGTTTTCAGAGGGTATCCTAGAGAAAGGCACTCAGGGAGGAGGCACTGAACAGGATGGGAGCCAGCCACAGACTGCCTCCTTCCTGCCAGAGGCAGGCAGGGCAGTACTGGAAGGAAAGGGAGTCCCTTAAAAACATGTTTGAAGGGTAAACCCACAGGATTAATTCCCACCTGTGTAATAACAGCTCCCTCTCTCTCCTTGCATCACTGTGTAGGGTGATTTTTTAATCAGAAATACACAATAATCCTCAATATTGCTATCCAGAGGATGGCCTTAGAGTAAGGAAAGAGCTCAAATTAAACTTTGCTCCCAGCCTAAGCCAAAAGTTGGTGCAGAGGGATTGCATCCACTGGATGCAGCCTAACTCTGGGTTCCACCCCAGCACCCCGTAATCCCCCCAGAGCAAACACAGAGCTTTATCCCCATCCCACCGGGCTGTGGCACCCACTGACCGCCTCAAATGCTCCTCACAGATAAAAGGGAAGGGCTCTTGTGTTCCCCTCCCCACAGACCTTCAGTGGCAGTGGGAGCCACAGGGAAACATTCAGAGTGAGCTTTCAAAGCAAAACGTACAGCTGCTGGGTAATTCAGTAACTCGGCCTGATTCCTGACAAACGAGATCTGGCCAAGTCCTTCCATGGTGGCAACAAGACGTTAATGAAAGAATTGTATCAACAGCTCTCAGGTTGTCTCCTTTATTTATACTAGAATCTGGTAATAGACACAATTACAGTAGATTAACTTTGGCTTAGCTTTAGCATGAAAACAACATACCAGGGCCAAATCTTACTCCAAGTATAATATATCCATTGCCCTGCCTGTGTTTCTATTTATTTTGCTTGGACTGACAAACTTTGATTCAAAGAACGTAATTACAGCATAGCTTGGTGCAAGGTTTTTCAAGACTATATTATTCATTTGAAGGGAAAGTAAGTTTACTTCTCATTGACTTTAACTATGAAGGTTAATTTTCTTTGAGTTAAAGGAGTTTGGTTTTTGACTTGATTTCTATGCATTTGGGGCAACCAGCACAGCTGTGAAAACATAATTGTTCTTAAAAAATTCGGGATGTTCATCCTCATTTTCAAAATTGCTTGCTCTTTTGTGTGCTCTCCTAATTTCAGCTCGCTGAAGCGGCCGCTGATTAGCAACCACAGGTGCAATCCTTCTGGACTGCTCACTACCTCCAGCTCGAGCACTTCCAACCACATTCTGCACTGCAGAAAATAGCCTAATTAGAGGCAAAAAGCTGATCTGTTAAAATAGCAGAGGGACCAGCTAGAGAAGCAGGGAGTGTTGTTTGCCCCATCAGAGTGAAGGGGAAATTTACCCTCACATCAGCAGGGAGAGGGAGCGGGGAGAGGCAGAGGACGTGCAGCTCTGGCACCCACGGCGTCAGGAGTGAAAGACTGGCAGTAACCTGTTATTTATCAGCCATTAGTACAACTCATAATTGTACAGGAGCAGCATCCCCAGGACCTCACCCCTCGGCAGCCTTGGGACAGGGCAGAGGCTTTTCTCTGTGAATACACAGAGGTGATGTCCCTGTGTGGGTGCTGAGGCTTTGGGGGACACACCAGTGAGGCGCAGGGCAGTGTCCAGAGCTGTGGCTGTAATGAGCACATAAATCATCCCTAAGGACCCCTGAGCCAGCCAGCCTGTGTGGGGGACAGCGAGCTGGCCCACGCTGCCGTGGCTGCTGGAGAAAGGCTTCAGGTTGCAGTGAGCACAAATGGCTCTTTCACACGTCTCAGCAGATGTTACTAATTTTCTCCTCATCTGACTTTAAGATTTGGCTCCATTCTTTCCCTGTTCCCAAAGCCCATCAGTTGTCCTAGAAACCTCTCCCAGCTCTCCATGGGCAGTGGGCTATCCCAGTGCTCAGCAGGGGCTGGCCCATCTGCAGGCATCCCACTACTCCGAGTCCTCATCCGGATTGCTTCTGTCCTCCCCACTGAAACTCGCCTCATCTCCTGGCCATTTCCGCTGCTCCACTGCACGTGGTGTTATTCATCAAGGTGCTTCTCCTCCTGCACAGCCGTGAGCTCTCCAAAATACTTAAGGACATTTGCAGCATTTGGACGGAGGTTAGGAGTAGCAAGCAGGACCAGATGTTTGCTGGGAAAGACTAACGCTGCAGCTCTGTGACACAATGTCCACGGCTCACCCCTGGACCATGGGAGCATGAAGGGCAGCCAGCAGGGAGAGTGCAGCTGCTGCTGGGATGGAGATGCACAAGGGCATCATCTGCACAGCCCTGAGAGCCACACAGCTTTGGCTGAACTGTCATCCAGGTGAGCAGGAGTCTGTAATTCACAATTCACTTTCCCATATCTGTCTTTTAATTTTTCTAAGGATACCATAAAAAAAAAATAATACCCTCAATAGATGCTTCAAATTTTTTGCCATGTTGATAGCTTAAGCTGTATGACACTTTGTAAAGGGAAAAGATAATATAAGCAAATTCTTAGAAATGGATTGCTAACAATGCATGTGTGTGTGGTTTAGCTCAGATCTATATACCAGTTGTGCACCATATGACATAGGATTCAGTAATCAATCTATAACTCAAGAAAAACATTTTCTATAGATTCTCCTTGTTATATTAAGCACACAGATCACCCAAAGTCACCTGTCAACACCAGCAGGAATTTACTTAAAATAAATCATCAGTGAGAGCTGCAGTGCTCAGACTCGGAGCTCAGGGTGGTGGAGGAAGATCTGATTCCTCTTGGTTCAGGGAGTAAATGTTTGCCTGCCTTGGTACTTGAACCCCCCATGCTCAGAAGAGTGAGGCAGCCTCCCCAGCCTGCAGCATCCCAAGCACATTCTCAGCAATCCACAATTTCACAAGAAATCCTGAGATGAAAATAAACTCCACAGTAAGGTGTGTTCATGGGAAATAAAATTAAATGTTGACACGGAAGGAGGAAGCCATCCATACAAAGTACATGTGTTACTCCAACTTTGAGTTCTCCAGAGGCAAGTTAAGAAAAGCCCTGGGATCCAAAGTAGTAAAATAAAATTGATCAGAACCACAGTTAATCAATATGTAACTCAAGTTTGCAGCAGAACTTTCACACAGGAAGATGCTTACAAAGTCACCTTCTTATTGCTCCACGCTTGTACGAATGAGAAAAATACAGCTCAAGGATAGCTTCAGGTAATCAAACCCCAGCTGTCAGAACTAAAAGCTGTGTCCAACCAGTGATTTGTTTTTCTCTGGGGAGAGATTTGTGGTGATCCTCAACACTAGAGCTGTGCCCACCATTTATGAGGGATTGGATTTATGAGCACGCCTCCATGCCATCAGAAACCCCGCAGTCACCAGTGAGGGACAGCACACCTCGCTGTCATCTGTGCAATATTTTAACAAGGAAAACACTCAGCAATACCTTGTGGCTGTCATTTAATGAACAGTTGGGAGTATTTCACAAGTAGGGTAGCAGATGTTTGCCATATTCCAACCCAGAAATTAGGAATACATAGAAGGTGAGCAGAGCCACATACAAGTCCAGAAAATTACCATGTGCAAATAAAACTGCTTTGCTCCAAAATCACCAGGTTTTGGTGACAACCCTCAGCTCTGCTGTTGCCTACAGAAACTCAAAGAATCATAGAATCATTAAGGTTGGAAAAGACCTCCAAGAACATTAAATCTAACCTTTGGTTGAATACCCACTAAACCGCACTGCAAAGTGCCACAGTTACTCTTTTTTTGAACAACTCCAGGAACGGTGATTTCACCACTACCCTGGGCAGCCTCCTCTAGTATTTAACCACTCTTTCAGTGAAGAAATATTTTCTAATATCCAACTTGAACCTCCCCTGATGCAACCTGAGGCCATTTCCCCTTGTCCCTTTGCTTGTTGCCGCGGAGAAGAGACCAATTCCCACAAGCTCCTTTCCAGCAGTTCTGAGTTCAAGGTCGCCCTTGAACCATTCTTTTCTCAAAGCTGAACAACCCCATCTCCCTCAGCCACTTCCCACAGGTGCTCCAGACCCTTCACCCTCTGATCATATCCCACCACACCACCACACCAAGGAGATTTTTCTGTGGATGCACTTCCTGACATCCCTGCGGATGTGGCGCCGCAGCTGCAGCCCCAGTGCAGGGAAACGCTGCACACGGTCTCCAAACAAAAGGAATATAAAAAGGAACCATTTCCCCAAACAGAGGCTGGGGGAACCATCAGAAACAAATTAAAATCAAAACAACTTTTCAGCAGGAAACAATGGAACAGGTGGAATAATACTTATTATTGGAAACTGCTAAACGTGCCAATTAATTTTGAAGGGGCTTAAGTGGATTAAGCACTTTTCTACTGGAAGATATGAAGAAAAAGTCATGAATCACAGCAATACCTTCAGCATTGTCAATGTATTTTTCTGGAAGCATCTTCAGAAATCAAAGGAAAAAACAAATCCAAAAAGTCTCAAATTGGACAATAATCTTTCTGTTGCATAAATAGTATCAATGTCCCCATTACCATGCCCAGAAATAATAGGGGGAGGAAAAAAACCAAACCATTGTTTCCACACATTTAGTTGGTCATTTTTGTCTGACTGAGAGGAGCATTTGACTGGACCAAAATTAGCCATGTAAGCAATTTGTGATGCTCTAAATGCAGAAAGATTTTTGAATTCATTTGTATGTTGAAAGCTGTATAGATGATTAAATTCTCAGACAGAGCAGTGCATGTAATCCAACCCTGCTACCACACAGAGGTAGTATTATTAAAAGTAGGAAATTAGTGTGCATCTTTATTTGTTTATTTTAACACAAGAACAGGGAAGTCGTTTCCCACAAAAAATGTGTAATGTTTATAAAATATTCATCTTACGCTAGGAGATGAAGTAAAACATGAATAAAAAATATGTAACAATCCAATTCAATTTTAGGAGCAGTTAGAGTGAGGGGGTTTTAGTATTTTTACATGCTTGCTTAGAAGTCTTTTATCTACATTGCTTCCTGCCAGAAAGAGAATTGAGAAGTGCCTTTCCGGTAAGGCTAGGAAATCAATTTAATTTTTCCAAAAGGAAATTAAAAATACTTCACAGCACTGAAATTTGCCCATTGCAAATATTGATTTTGCAAAGGGACATTCTCCTTCACAAAACTATCCAGAAACATTCTGCTCAGCTCCACTTATCATCATTGCCTTCCCTTCCTTTCACATTTTATATAACACTTCATGTTTTCTTATGCAAAATTGTCATGTTCCTCCCAAAATAGTGCTATGTTTAGAGAGGTTATAAGGAGTAACTAATAAAACTGTGGTTATTTAAAGAGTACAAGATAAATATGACACACACGCTTTCACAAATAGAAAGCAGCTGGAAGAAAACTAACAGTGTCGGAGTTATGTGTAAACTCCATTTTCCTATCAAAAATTACGGAAACACAAAAAGAACCCAGAAAATTTTGCTTTTTGCTTAAACTTGCTTAGACTTATTGCTGCTGTGTCTGGATATGGCTCATACAAGAGACAAATTGCTTCATGCTTCCAGGCTTTGCAATTTAGATCTCAGCAAGAAATTTCTGATTTCTTCCTTAGTAGCTTGAATCTATTTCCTTTGGCAGATCCATTGCAATTGTGAAAGTATTTTGTTGCTAAATGTGAGCAGGCTTTCTTTTCTGCTAAGTGACCCAAATCCCTGATATTTTAACCTGTTTATATGTGCTGAATAATTGCTCAGTGGGAACTTTGGCTCTGTGAGGAACTTAAGATAAGACTTTTCACACAAGAGCATGGTGATAGCTGAGCTATCTCTGCACAGTCCTTAAAAAGAAATGAGGGGAGACACCTCCAAAAATGGATCCATCCTAAAGGAGTTATCTGGGAGGGAAGGAGAGAAACAAGACATTAGTTCAGTCTTATCTTGTTCATTCCCACCTGATGACAGCCCGAAGTTCCAAACATTGCCATCCTGCATCAGCCACAGGAGCCAGCCTTGTGGAAAGGGTTAAAAAAGCCCCTCAAGTAATGAGACTCGAGCTGCCTCGGGGCACTTCAGCTGCTGAAGTGCAGGTGTCACTTATGGAAACCTCACAAAATGCAATCTTTTTCCTACCACCAATACTAAAGCCCACAAGGAATTACTCTCACACTTACAACCAGATGCTGCAATCAACCTCACTCAGAGAATAGGGGGAAGGATCCAACTCATCTCACACTTTGCCTTTCCTCAGGCCGAGGACACCAGAGCCACTTTGCACTGTGGGTGACACTGGCCATGCTGGAGCAGCACCAAGGATGCCAGAGGAGGAGCTGCCCACCTGTCTCCTACAGAAAGAGGGAGTCCATCGAGCCAGTTTGCTCTTACTTATGGGCTCCACCAGCTGCCAAACCCATTCAGTCCTATCCCTTCCTTGTTTATTAAATATTTGACTACTAACTCTCAATGCCTCTACTATAAGGACTTTTTAAAAATTTAAACACAGCTCAGGTTCAGGAAACTCTGTCATCATGGGACATTGCTCATCACCTGCTTTCTCTGGGTGATGCCCTGTTTCCTCTGCTCTCCTTCAAGTGATGGGTGAGGGTACAACAGGTATTTAAACCCCAGGGGTTTAAGAATTGCTCAGGGGCTGCATCACTGCATGTGAATCCACAGAGCAATCCATCCTTTTGTACCCTCCCTGGGCATCAGGCACAGCTGGCACAGTGCTGGCCTAGGAAGGGAGAGGAGTGGCAGATAGAACACGGTTCAGCAGCGTCCCAGCATCCAGACATCCCTCCCTGGGCACTTTCTGGAGCTCTAATTGGGACTAACATCATTGGTAACCAATAACCCCATTTTCACAGGTCAGTATACCTACATATCCAACCCATATATACCCCTGTGCCCATGGCTTCTCTCAGTTATGTATGCACCAAGTACAAAGTTGAAGTAAATCTTTTCATTTAAAGCAAACTTGGTTTTGTGTGTTCTGTGCCACGTGTTACAAAAGGCAATTCTGTACTGTACTCCTCCTGTACTGCTCCTGGCTCAGCCCTCTTCCTCCCGGGTGATTTGGGAATGGTGCACCATCTCAAGCCCAGGTGCCCAACCATGAAACTTTTGGACTTGCTCACAGATGTCTCCCCTGTCCAGAGGAGCAACTCTGTGTGTTTAATGTCCAAACACTCCAGAAAAAAATCGTGTTTTTCTGTGTCAGCATCTCCTCACTGGATAAAGTGTATGACAGCAGATTTCATGGGAATGAAAGAATTGCTCTGGTTGAAAAGGGTAATAGTATCCATCACCATAGGCTAAGATTCAAGCTGACGTTGTTGCAAAGGCAATAAGACATGAGCTGTTTGCAGCCCACATTTCTTAACCCAAACACACAGCACGCAGCATGGTGAGGAGGAGGGGGAGAGGCTGAAGATGCCCTTCACTCACTTCTGCCACGTAGTGCCCGCAGAATGGGTGTTCACAGTCCCATTGCTCGCATCATTTTCCATTTTAAAGAAAGACAAATCCATCACAGAAGCCATGAGTACACGGAGAGAAAAAAAGCACCACAGTTCTCATTTGACTTAGTCCCTGGAGAGGCCATGTTTTACTAAATTAATAATCTAGTTAGATCTGTTCAGCTTCAGCTTCTTAAGAAACTAATCCAGACAAGCCCAGAAGTACTAATAACATTTCAGTCTGGGCTTGAAGAGAGATTAGAGAACATTTATTTTGCTTCCAATATTTTCTGATTTCTCCTAACCTTTCCGTGCACAAGCATCTAAATGAAGAAATATGAACAAAATGACTAAGTAGTAGGTCTTATGTTGAATTAAACTCCACTGAGAAAAAAAAAAATCAAGGCAACCACAGGAAAACTGAACCACTTAACATTCAACAAAATAAATATACAGGAACATGCTGGGCTGTGCATGTAGAAAATTGGAGATTTATAGGTCCATATTTCAGAACTACTGCAATGAACTCCTTCATCTGCCACTTAAATCTTAGCTCCCAGCTCACCTACAAAGTCAGACTTGAATTTTGCTGCTTTGATTGTTTTGGAGGGAGTTTTTTGATGCCTCAGCATGAGCATGTTGACCGAGGTCATGGAAACCCCCCTAACCTGGATTCTTTTAACCATAGAAAAAAATCAACTTTCCCTTAAAATCCTATTTTGCCCTGGAAGCCAGCACAAATATACCAAGGCAAAGAAAAGTGGGAAGGCTCAGAAATGCAGATCTGGAATCCAGGTTGCTGTGACTGCTCTGCCCATGCCCAGGCTCAGGGAGAGGGCAGAGTTGTTTGTCAGCCCTGGGACATCGTGTGAATGAGCGTGGTTGCACAGGAAACATCGCAAGGTGAGAACAGCAAGTGGCCCTGGCTGGAGAATAAACCTGACCCAGCTTCAGGGCAGGGAGAACTGGGCGAGGTGTTTGCTTTAAGCACCAGAGCAAAACCAGATTGTTTGGAAACTGCCTGAGTGCCACAGCCCAAGCCCAGGAAATCAAACCAGGAACCAGCAAATCCACCGTTATCCACTGTTAGGTCCTGCTCAGATTTATTGGCTGATAAGTGGATCATGCAAGCAGGTATAAAGCTGTAACAAGATTATATGTGGATGATAAGGAGGGTTTCGTCTCTAAGGAAGCACAGGGCAGCCCAGGGAAAGGCTCTGGTGATTAATGGCAGGGAGGCACGGCAGGGGCTCGTACAGCACTTGGCAGTGGGACAAAATGCAAAAGCTGGATGAGGTTGTGTTAGAGACATGAAAACAGAGGTGTGGGGCCAGTTTCACTTGCCCTACAATGGAGTGAGATAAATCATGGCTGTCAGCACCCACTGAGCCCTGGGGCTCTCGTCTCTCTGCTGACCCTCAGTAGGTTTTTCCTTGGCTGGTGCCTCCTCAGAGCTGCACAGAGGAGCTGCAGCTACTGCATTTCATGGGGGCGAACCCACAGTGAGTGTAACTCCTGCGTGCCAAAGGATCAAAAGGTGTATTGAGGCTGTTACATTGACTAAGCAAATCTCACCTTGTTTAAACAATTTTAAAGCCTTAGAAACCCACAATGGGATGTTTTTTAAGGAATCAAATGGTGTGATTTTTGTCCCCACAAACTCATAGTGCAGGATAGAGAAGCACTTCCCAGCCCTGATATAAACATTTTACCTTTGCTTCCTTGTCCCCACATACCTTCTGTTTCACTGGAAAGAAACCCAGACACGTGCTTTGGAACAGAACTGCAATACCTGCATACATACATATATATATATAAAATCTAATATTCATAGAATCATTTAGGTTAGAAAAGCCCTCTAAGAACGTTGAATCCAACCCTTAACCCAGCACTGCCAACTTCCCACCAGACCATGTGCCCAAGGGCTCTATCTGTGTGTGTTTTAAATTCCAACCCTTTTGGTGAAGAAATTTTTCCTAATAGTCATTCTAAATATTATCAGTATAATCCAAATAATCTAATAATATTAATAATAGAATATTGTGAGGTCCTGTCTTGGAAAACAAATGCTTACCTCTGCAAGGATGGTTCATGTTAATTCCGATTGAATTATATTGATTAAGTATGTATATAAACATTTATAACCTTTGAAGTCCTTAACACTCCACCTATTTTTGGACACTAATTGGCACTACTAATTTACAGGCATAGGGAGCAAGACAAGTGAGCAGCACGCATTTTCCACACTGAGCCACAACCTGGGAATGGAAAGCCGCAGCCCCAGGCTGTGCTCCAGGCTGGGATTTTCCCCTAGGCTCTGTGCTGCCAGCCCAGCATTGTGTGGGCTGGAAACAGCCCCAGGAGCTTCAAGAACCTGGCAGTGACATGGTGGAGACAAGCAAAGAGAGATACAGTGGGCAATACCCTGGGAATCGGAGGAAATTCTTCTGTAGGAAAGGGCAGGAAAGCACAAATACATGCAGAAAAATCCCTTAGGGCTCTTTTAGTGCCTGCATCCCCCATCTCACTCCAGGCAGGGCCACAGGCTCTCCTTCAGATTCTTGTGGAGGTGAACAGCCACGTGCACAGCACAGCCAATATCAGACCTTCACATCTCCAACATGTCACGGACAAAATCAGTCAGATACAGGTGCCCAGCGCTGTCACCTGCAACCCATCAGGTATCAGCCCACTGTTAAGTTAGACTGAAATTACCCATAAAGTTGAAATATTTATTGTGGGAGGAGAGAGAGACAGTGCAATCCAACAACACCTCGTTTCTGTAAGCACATGGCAAGAACTGCTCACGTTATCAGGTTACTAAAATGTTGCCTCAGTGCAGGATGCCTTCATCACGCCTGAAATGATTGCACATTTGATCTGCTCTAGAGAAGCAAAATGTATGGAGGTATTTAACATTGCTGACATCTGTCTTACTATATTATGTGGTGGTTTTTAATAAATCAGGTTCCTCACTCTAAGACACAAGTCCTAACATGAGGAACAAAGAGCTGAGGAAAGACATCCACATGGACTTCAGCTGAGTGCTTATCAAACCCACAGGGTCCTGGGCAACAAAAGCAGAGCTATCAGCAACCCACCCATTGTCATAAACAATGTTTTGACAAAAATTAATACAGAAAGGTATTTGTCAAGTTAGTTTGCCTTCTGGGTCAGAATCAAAGGTGATTTATAGCATGCATCTTGAGTGCATTAGGGAAAGACACAAGATTTGGCTGGTGAGTTTGTTAAAAATATGCACTGAAAAGAACCAGAATATACTACAGCAGTTTCAGCTGATGGAGTTAGGCTGGTTTATATGTCCTGAAGATCTCATACGTGGTTTATACTGTTCAAGACATTCCCCAAACAATGAGCAATACCCTGTCAATCCCATCAACCCCACGTCCAGCAAATTCCACCGTGAAAATTTGGGAGGCGAAATTTCTATTTCTACTTCTTTTTTTTGGCTTGGTTGGCTTCTGTCAGCTTTCAAGCAAGCTGCATGAATCATGGTGACATCAGAGAGGTCAATATTGATATCTAAACAAGAAATTTGCTCTATTGCATCTCTTTTTTTAGTCTGGTAAGGAGTGGTACCAAGTGATTTTTGCATGTCCAGAGAATGGCAAAGGATCTGGGGCAGGGTCTGGAGCACAGGTCTGGTGAGGAGCAGCTGAGAGACCTGAGGGGACTCAGCCTGGGGATAAGGGGACTCAGGAAGGACCTTCTCACTCTCTACAACTCCCAGATGGGAGGTTGTAGGCAGCAGGGGACCAGCCTCTTCTCCCAGGTAACAAGTGACAGAACAAGAACAGCCACAAGTTGTGCCAGGGGAGGTTTAGGTTGGGTACAATGAAAAATTTCTTCACCAAAATGGTTATTAAACCCTGGCACAGGGTGCCCAGGGAAATGGTGGTGTCACCATCCCTGAAGGGATTTAAAAGCTGTGTAGATGCATCACCTGGGGACATCACTTGGGTTTAATGGTGGCTTTGGCAGTTCTGAGGAAATCGTTGGACTCAATGTAGAGGGCTTTTCCAAGCTAAATGGTTTTTATGGTTCCATGATTCTAACACTTCAAAGCAGGAGCTGGGCCCGTTAGGAGGCCAGGAGAGCACCGGAGGGTCCTTTTGAAGCACAAACACACTAAACCACACTAAAACACCTGCCCTGTCCTGCCCAGTGTGACTTGAGGGGTTGGCACCCGGGTTGGTGCAGGGGTGGGATCTCCCCACCATGGTCTGGGCGTGCAGGAGCAGACCGAACTGCTGCCTCAGTCATTAGGATTATTGCGATTTGCACCACAGTTGTCACTTTGCTTCTTTCCACTCCAACTTTTCTCCATAAGTGTAAATCAGCTGCCTCGCCCTGAAAGTTGTCTCCTAGCAGCAAAAAACAGAAGCTAAAGAATGCTAAAGGGCAACTTGTTTTATCATGCTCTAGCTCTAGATGGATTTGTGCAGACAGAAGTACAAATTACAGCTTAAAACAGTGGTGGTTGGCATTGAGAAAGAAATTACTGCACCTTTTCATCATCTATTCTCATCAGCCAGACTCTCTGCAACTCCAAGCATTATATCCAAACAAATTACACAAGGCCAGGGATGAAGTACTGGGCTGTAATGAAAATCCCTGGTGTGTGCTATACTCAGTGGACAGAGGTCAGCCCAGAGGGGACCAAGGTTAATATAACAAGCTTTAAAAGTGACATAGGTGTGCTACATCTGTGAATGGCTTCTGCACGCAGAGTTTGCAAAACAGACAAAAGGGAAAATTCTGAGAAATACCCTGAAACTTCAAACACCCTTGGATGTAATCATGAGGTTGAACGGAAGGGTGAGAAGATGGTCCCTTAGCTTGAACTGGACCATTTTAAGAGCTTTTTTAAAGAAAAACAAGGCCACCCTGTCCTACACATACAAGTCAAATTAATAATAACATTCTTATCTGATATAACCCTCCTGACCAACTAGCAGAATCATGGATACAAGATCAGGCCAGTGTTGTGGGAAAGGCAAACCTGCCCTGGGTTTTTCCTTCCTGCATCCAGCCTTACCCAATAGCTCATTTGAAGCAATTTACATGCTAAAGAAATTAATACGTTGGGTACAACGTGGGTTTGTTTGGGTACGAGCACATCTAAAGACTGCGTGGGCTGCTTCTCATACTTAGAAACTTTATTTGCTCTGCAAGAGCATTAAAGGATTCAATTTTCACTTCCAGACAGCATTTCCCAGGCGACTTTCTTCCGCTGCCCCGCTCCGGTGAGGAACATCAAGAACCGCTGCAGACCTTTGAAGAAGCGGCCAATAATTTCAACATCTCCTTGGCAAAAACAGACCCTGCAAGGCAGCCATCCCACCTGACAGCTCTGGAGCAGAGGGGTGGGCTGTGCAGGGAGCAGGGGCACAGCTGCATTCGCAGCAGAACAGCCTTTCCCAAGCCAGGCACTAAATGCAATTAGGGAGAACAGAAAATCTCAAGTATAAGATAGCTAAACAAAACACGTTCAAAGTCTGGAAGCCGATTGTGGGGCAAGGCTAGGATTGTTTGGAGCTGGCCTCCTTTCTGCTGGCACCCACTGCTTGCAGACATAGAGAGCAGTGCAGTTTAAAAGCTTTTTTTGTTGTTGGTCTCCGTATCCCATGAGGAGTTTCAGTTTTGGAGTTTAACTGCCTGTTGTTAAAACCAAGGTATTCTTACTGCTAAAATGTGGCTCCTTTGTTATCAAAGTGCCATACCTATGGGAAGTTTTCTGTGCCAAGGGGAAGAGATCTAGCCAAAGTCACTGCTGGGGGAAAGAAAAACCAATTCAGACACCTGGAAGGGTGTCTCTGGAAGGGAAACCTGCCTAATCTAGCGGATATCACCAGCAAACTTATGCAAAGTACCAGAGATACAAATGCTAATGAAGAATTTATGAAGGTAAAGATGTTCATTAGAGAGACATCAGTCTCAAGAAACTCTGACTGTAGCACAAGCACTAAACATTCATCTTAGACTCTGGCAGCAGTTTCCTGCTACCCACCAGCTGGTTGAGACATCAGACCAAGGGCTTGTATATCAGGGAAGGAGGAAAACTGGAGTGTTTGTGCACTCCCAAAGGGGAACTGACTTTGGCAGCAGTGCGTGGCTGCAAAAGTCTTGAATCTTTGCTAATCAAAGGCCAGTGATGGCTGGCATTGATCACCAACTGATGGTGCCCCGAGGACCCGTTTACCCAAGAACATGGAAAGTTCCTTTCCAGCCTCTAGCGCAAGAGTTTTCCCATTGACTTCCACCTGGGCAGAGGCTTGGTGGTTGCAGAAGGTGGTTGCAGAAGAAAACAGGGAGCGTATGACACATACAGAGCCTGGAAATGTCCTGGAGCAATGACCTGGAGCACAACAACATGCTTTAAAAAGGAAGAAACAAAATCACAGCCCTAGGGAAACATGGGAACCAGAGCTACTGCTGGAATGACAACTCATAGAAAATACTTCTTTCTCTGAGGGCAAGTCACTTGGGACACAAAGTGCCAAAGCCCACGGCTAGCCTGAAGTCCCAGAAAGGATCTGCTGGATCTGCTCTAAGGCATGAGGACTGTGACTCCAGAAGCACCTCTGAAACGTTGGAAGGGAAGGATGGAGATCCTTTTCTCTGTCTTGGTTCTGAGCATCTGCCACACTGCTCCACGAGCAGCCTGGAGAGGGAGGTGTGTGCAGCTCAGCCTCCTGAGATGCTGAGGGCCGTCCCCTGCTGTAGCTGTTCCCACGTCCCTGGACTCAGAGCTCCAATAACCCGGCCCTCCAGCCCTGAGGGAAGCCACGCTCCGGCAGATGCCACAGCTCTGTGTGGTTTCTGAGAGCACCAGGGGAGGGGACATCCAGCAGTGTCCCACCACTTGTACCTGAAATGGATTGTTTCCTTTTGAATCCCTGCAGGGGACCAGTCTCTATCACGGGTTTCATCTTTGCAGTCATGAGTTATCCAAATCTGTTAAAAAAATAAGAGAATATTTGATCCCCTGAAGGACAAATTTCCCAATTCACCATATGAAATAAGCTGTAAAGCAGCAATTCCTTTGATTTCTCATTTCCTTTTATTTTTCCATTGATCTCATCACATTCTCTCGTTGTCTCATCTTATAGAGCAAGGCAAGAGGACAGCTAATCTGTTTTCCCTCTGCTCTTCTTAATATCTTCTTGATTGAAATTCATGTTAACTCTTAGGCACCCTGATCTCTGAGAGTATCCATAAAGCCACATCCATGTCTAGAAAATTCTGCTGCTCTGAGACTTCTCTTCCAAGCTACTGAGCTCTGGAGAGCTCTTAGGAACGGGGCAGATACTTGCATAATCCGTAGCAGGCATCAAAAGAAATGCTGGCTGCTGAGTTTCTCCAAAATTTTCCTTGGGACAGAGCACTGATCTAACACAGGGGATGAAGAAGGACAAAGGGGGACTTCACAAAGACGAGCTGCTAGCACAAAGCCAGCCCCATCCACGATAGGAACAACCTTGGGTGCTGATCCTCTCCTGCAGCAGTAGGGTTCCAGAGCACCACTTCTGCCTCCAAACCACTTTAGCAACACCTGCCTGCCTTTTCAGCGACAGCCAGCTGCCAGGAGAGGCTGCCAAAGGCCTTTGGAAGGAACCACAAGCCGGACATATTTTTGTCCTCGAGAGTGGAAGCGGCAAAGCCCTGGATTTGGGGAAGACACCTGAGGCAGCCTACAAGGAGCAGGGGCTGCACCACCAGTTTTCCAGTCCCAGCCCCATGCCATCGCTGTCCTTGGCATTTGTAGACTTTATCAGCCCTGTCTTGCTATCTAGCTGATTTCTCATTTCATTTCCACAACAAAAAAACACTGTTTCTTCACCACATCAGTTCTGCAATGTGCCATCTTTGTGTGATTCTTCTTGGATTGTTAATAAAAACCAAAAAAAAATCATTTCTACCTGCTCAGGGGTATGACAGTGCAGCAGGGCACAGCGTGAATTTTCTGTGCTTTAGCTATTCATGGCCAGGCAGGGAGGGGTCAGCAGGGTGTAAGGAGGAGGGGGATGATGCACAGTGGTCCCTGCTGCTCCCCTGCTGTCTCTCCCTGTGATGATCTGCGAGCCTGGCCAAACCACCCTGCTCCTAGGGAGTGATGAACTCCAGAATGTTTGCTGGCAGAGTGGGCTTGTGAAGTGCTTGGCCCAGCTCTTTTGCAGCCCACCCAGACCACACATGAAAAAGAGATGGGTGGCAAGGCATGCTCAGGCTTGAGCATGTAACCAGGTGGAAAACTCGAGAAAAGTGGGCAAATCCAGCCTGAGGGGGGTTCAGAGCCATGAGGCTCCCCACCGAGTCCCTGCTGGTTATACCACTGCCAGAACTGCACAGCTTGGCTGTAGCAGTAGGACGTCTCTTGGTTTGCTTGCAGAAATTGTGGTCTATTTGCAGAATGAACTGATTTTCTTAGGAACACTATGCATAACAACTAGCTCCCTCTTCCCTCTTCCCAAGTGCTATGGTAATTAAGCTTTTATTTGAGTAGATAAAATAATTAACATATTTATTACTCAGAAGAAAAAGATCTTTTTTTGATTGATTGCAGGCCTACTAATGTTCCATCAAATATTCAAAGTCTGCATTGTTAAGCCATTAATTTTATTTATTTTTAAAGACACTACATATGTTTTCTATCCCAGGGGGAGGAAAAAAATCAGCGTATGAAAAATTCCCATCATTACTAACACACAGCTCAGCAGAAAATGAACAGAGATAGGAAGCACCCTTCCTATCTGCAGGAGAGTGGGCTTCATTAAACTTGCAAGGGATTTTTGCACATTACAGAGAGCACTGAGGGGGTGGGAGAAGCCCTGCAGAGCCTTATGGGCACCTACAGCTGTCGTGGCTTTGTGCCCAAGCCAGTCTCAGCGTGCTGCAGTGCTTGGTCCTGGCACTCCCATCCCTGCACGCACGCCCCTCCAGTGGCACCCCGGGCACTCCTGCACCGCACCTCAGGAGATGCTGTGAGACCATTTCCCTCCATACATCATCACTGTATTACGATCATTTTTACCTAATGGCTTTAATTCTTGCTGCTGGGCAGTTTTTGTTGCTGTGGTTACTCTGTGGGCAAATGTAAACAGCTCCCAGTCACTGGGAGCAAGCACAAAAACAAACCTCTCAAAGGCTGCTGAGAAGATTTTCCGTGGAGTGCTGTATCCACACACCCACAGACTTTTGGATGTTCGGTTTTTTGGAAAGATGAAGCCACAAGTCCAAAACAAAGATGCCAGAAGCCACCAGAGAGAATAACCATGGAATACACCAAGGTAATCACTGTGTTTTTCCGGAGGGGCAATCACCCCTTTCCAGTCGTTTCCTTGTGTGTGGCATCCTTGTGCAGCTCCGTGCCTGGATGCCACCCCTGGGTTATCAAGCAGGACTTGAGGTGCAGCAGAAAGGTGGATCTGACACCCTGCATGTCTCTGCCTCTGCAATTTCATATGTGTCATTTTATGTCTTCACCTTTTTGTTTCAGAAGCCCTCCTAAAAGACAACAGAAAAGACCACCACTCTGCAAAAGGCCTTGAAGAGCTGCAAATACATCCCTGCCACCATATCTGCTGTCACTGCTGCAGGGGCCATCACCCTCCAGGCACTACAGCTCCCACCCAGAATGGCAGCAGAGCACACAGGCCCTGCTCCTGCCACTGCAGCTCATGGTTAATGGCCCCATACACACCAAGCATTGCTGTCCTCTCCCTCACAATCTCGGTTTCCTCATATTAAAGTCCATAAAACCAACCAACGTGGACACTTCAGCAGGGTCCCGCTCACCAGCTCTCCTAAGGAACTCTCATCCCATGGAGCCAATGCTGGAAGCAGATGTGCTGAAGCACGTTCCTGCCATTCCTGGAAATGTTTGAAATTATGCCCAGTTCTAACGAGCTGCAGAAAGGAGAAGTGCCAGGAATGGGTTTTCTCATGCCTGAACATTTGTGGATCTTGCTGTCACAGCTCCCCACCTGAGCAAGCACTCACCTGGGACAGGATTAGAAGCTTTTCAGGTGTTGATCTCATCTGGTCATATTGTCTTGCAAAAACAAAACACCTTGTTGTTCAGTTTTCCACATTCCCTGTGCTTTTGAATATGGATGGCTTGGCAGCAGAGCCATTCCTTTTGAGAGAAGTGACATTAATAGCACAGAGAGAGGCTGCCTCTAATTCATTACATACAGTGACACCCTATTCTACTCCTAAAGCCTTCCATTGGAAAAGCTGGCCCCCACAGATGACCCAAAACTACCCCCACACAGACAGAGATGTGATCAGCAAATCAGGATGGCACAAAGTGTTCTCAGTCCTGGGGCAAAAAGAAGGGTTTTCCATCCAATTGCTGATCTGCTATCCAGTGCTGTGATGTTCTAACTGTGCACCTGGGCACTAACACCATGTCCTCAGCCCAGTTCTCTCAGTCTGATGAAGGAATTAAAAAACAGTTGGGAAAGGGAAAAAGCACTAACAAGGACAGGGTCATGCCATCCCCATCCTTGTCCCAACCATCTCTCATCCCATACAACACCATGAAGACTTCTCAAGGCTTTAGCCAGCACTAGCAGGAATGTGAGTCAGTCAGATCAAACAAATTGCCTTTCTTACCTTCACATTATTCCTTCTACACTACAGCAGGCATTGGGGTAGATGGTAAAGAAAGCCACACAACCTATTGTGTGATTAAGCACAAAATAAATACCTGCAGCCATTCACAGCTGAAATGCCTGTTAACAAAATTGTGTAAAGTGTAAGCTGTGCTTTCACATAAAAACCAATGGTAAGTTGTAACATGCAAGGAAATGAGTCAGTAGCAAATTAAACACAATTTACTATTTTCTCAATGTAAATGGTCACAGTTGGGATTAATCCTTTTGTGCATATCTAGAGGTGACTCTCAAATCACCTACACAAAGAGCCATTTCTCCCTTTCACCATTTTATTGCAGCCCTTTTTAATGATTCATGACAAAGAGTATCAAAGAGCTCCAAGCCATGACAACAGTCCCAGACCCGACCTCCTTGCTCTCATCACAGCAAAAAAACCCTCCTTGGTGAATAAATTAGGTTTAGGAGGAGAGCTGCCTTAAAACTATTCCCAAGGGAACAAACAGTGTCTAGAATTTAATCTCAATATGGAAATAAAAATAAAAAGAAAATATCAAAAGAACACAGTGACTGCAACAACAATACAAGCCTTATTTTGCAGAATTCATCCGTTGTGAAACTCCACAGAAGGGAATACAGCTGTTTTCCCTGAAATATGTTTCATGTTTCCCGAGACCAAAGATGAAATCCAAAGCTTTGCCTTTCAACTTACGATAGACAAATACATGCAATGATGACACAACTACTGTTCAGGGCTATTGAGGAAAGGAAAAGGTCATTTAGAGCTAGAGGTGAAAACATGGGCTTGACCACAGGCTGCAACACTTCCTCCACTAAGTTCAGCACGGCGGGAGCAGGCTTGCAACAGCCTCCCAAAATCTGAGGCAATTCCCCCCGACTTCAAGCTTGGAATCAAGTTTTATATTTCCTCTGTTGCAAGGGCTGAGGGCCCATACAGAATGGTTACAACACCAAAAAGACATAAAAAGAGGAAGTGCAACACCCAGGGAAAGAAAAAAAAAAAAAATGCATACAACAGGCATCACATCTGTACACCTCCACCTTAATGCTGAAATTTCTAGTGAGCATTTAAGTCTCATTCCTCCTCCAAATTCCTGACATGATATGCAGGGGCTTTTTCACTTCACTTCTAATGTTTAATCTTCTCCTTGACGAGCTGATAGGGATATTCTTAGACATTAAACTCGGATGAGCCATTCACAGTTTGCTTCAACAGCAATAAATTTTTGCTCCAGTTTTGCAAAAATTTCACACCATGACGAGCACCTTCATCTTCCCTCTATGAAACACTACATTGGATATTTGGAACACTATGTTGATATTTGGAAGGACAGTTAATCCAAATCACAGATTGCCCTGTGCTTGAAATAACCAGCATTTCCAAAGCCAGCTGAATACTGAAATATTTCTAATAATGGGGGTGACTGTAATAGTGTATATCCTGGTGCCTGGGATGCAGATGAACACCTAAAGGACACTGTGTGCTGGCTTAGGAACTTGGGTACATTCATGGCAGGAGGAGGAGCCTCACCTGAGGTCAGGTCAGGGCATGGACCCCACCCAACCTTTTTTGAGCACAGACACAAAAATCCTTGCCCTGGCAGATTTAACAGCTCTTTTGGAGCCCTCCCATTTTGCCACCACAACTTTTTATTTTGGGAGTAGCTCATTCCAGTAGCTCCCCCTTCAAAGGGCAACATGCATTTGGGGGATGTCCCCTTGTCTACGAGCACAAATATTTTGCTCCAGCTCAGCTACACATTGTGCTTAACAACATGTGGTTTCAGCTTCCAGGTGGATAAAAATGATGAGGATTTTTCTTCAAATGGTAGTCCTTTTGCTAAAACTCTTCTTCCTTATTTTAGGAGGAGACAACCACTCATCCATGCCCTCCATGTCACACAGCACCCTCCCAGGGTAGCAAATCACCTCTGGTCCCTCTGGGTCTCACCCTCAGAGGCAAAGCCAGGCTTCAGCATTGGTTTTCTAGAGAGCCTTATGCTGGAGCAGAGACCTGAAAAGATCAGAGGATGAGATGAAATGAGCGTCCTTTCGGCAGCAACAATGCCCCTCTAATTAGCCAGGCAGAGCAGGTGACACGCTCTGTGCACAGGTACAGTGATGCTCCCCAGGGGACGCATGGCTCTCGGAACATGTCCCATCTGCAGAGCCAAGGGCAACAGCAGGACCCTGGTGACTGTGTCTGCTCTGAAACTCCTCTTTTGTCTGAGGCAAAAGCCAAGCCCTGATCAATTACTCTGGCTTTGTGAGGTCTGAAAGGGGTGCTTCAGCTGCTTGCCCTGTGCTCACCTGGCCAGCCCTCCACAGCCTGTGGAGCACTGTCTGCTCATCAAAACGCATTTGCAGGGCTTAGCAGATCTGCTGGAGATACCCCAGGCGCACCAGTTATGCTGAGCAACTCAGCACATGATTGCACAAAGAAAATATAACTGAATTACTAGAGTTTCTTTTTGGGAGGGACTGTTTCTTTTTCCTCAAATCATTTGCTAGAATTTCTTCTGTGATTGTCATTCTAAGACAGAGCAGGTGTCAGAGACAGCTGTACATGGCCACCAAAATCTGTCACACCAGGCAAGAGGCACCTTTGAGCTCTCAGAAATAATTACTGTCAAAAACAGCGCCTGGCATAAAGACACTGAACTGCTCAGGCACACAGTGAGAGTCACCATATGTGTACACACACCTCAGATACATTCATTTCTACATGAAAATTGGAACTAAAGCAGCAGTTTGCTTACTCCATACTTAACAAACTTGGCTCTTTTAGCGTGAGAAGAGTCGTACAAGAAGATGGGATTCACTTTTGGAGAGCACAAAAATTTCCTTTCATTTTTCTCCAGCCTATACATGAGTTCCCTGGTTTGGGGAAAGTTCAAATTGCCGTCAGCTAAAGCTGCACCCAAATTCTTAATAGCAGAGGGGGAGGGGAAAAGATTTTTCCTTACCACTACTCTCCCTGAGGCTCTTCCTGCACACAGTGCAGAGAAAGCTGCAAGGAGGGAATTACCCTAAAATGCAGCAGGGAAGGATTACAGCTCTGGACATGCATGCTTTTCAGCCAATTCACCCCTGTGACCAATGAGCATCTTCACCACCAGATGATAGTAATTCTGAAAAAAGCCTTTTGTACTCTCCCTGGGCTTGTTGGTGGCTTTTTGGTTGGGTGGGGTTTTGTGCATGTGTGTGTGTGTTTAAGAAACTGGGAATTTATTTGAAAGGTTTGAACTGAGACCTTCCATACCTCAGCTGCCTGTTTTCATCCCAGGCTCTGGAATAAACCTCTCTTGAGTCCTGTTGGCATTTAATAACACAGCCCACAGACCATTTCTAGCAGGGTGCAATGAGAGCCACTGGAGCTGGTTTAGAGCTGGGCAGCAAAAATATTAAAAGCCCCGCAGAAACTGTATCATAGCTTCCCCCTCTGCTCCACTGCACCAGCAGCAGCCTCACAGCCCCGAAGCAGGTCTTTCACCCCAAAAGCTCCGTGCAACGTCAGCCAGCGTCCCCAGCCTTGTCTCCGATGTGCAGCCCCCGGTGCTCCCCCATGGCAGGAAGGGCTGAGCGGGCAGGGCAGGGGCAGGGCAGGGGCAGGGCAGTGCGGGCAGAGCGGGCAGGGCAGTGCGGGCAGAGCGGGCAGGGCAGTGAAGGCAGTGAGGGCAGAGAAGTGCGGGCAGGGCAGAGCGGGCAGGGCAGAGGCTGGGCCGGGCAGTGTGGGCAGTGCAGTCAGGGTAGAGAGGGCAGAGCAGTGCAGGACAGTGCAGGCAGGGCAGAGCGGGCAGGACCGTGCAGGCAGGGCAGAGCGGGCAGGGCAGAGCAGAGCGGGCAGGGCGTGCAGGACAGTGCAGGGCAGAGGCTGGGCCGGGCAGAGCAGTGCAGGCAGAGCTAGAGCGGGCAGAGCGGAGCAGTGCGGAGCGGGCAGTGCGGGCAGAGCAGTGAAGGCAGTGCGGGCAGAGAAGTGCAGGCAGAGCAGAGCGGGCAGGGCAGAGGCTGGGCCGGGCAGAGCAGTGCAGGCAGAGCAGAGCGGGCAGAGCGGAGCAGTGCGGAGCAGTGCGGAGCGGGCAGTGCGGGCAGGACAGTGCAGGGCAGAGCGGGCAGGGCAGAGCAGTGCAGGCAGAGCAGAGCGGGCAGGGCAGAGGCTGGGCCGGGCAGAGCAGTGCAGGCAGAGCAGAGCGGGCAGAGCGGAGCAGTGCGGAGCGGGCAGTGCGGGCAGGCTGTTCCCGGCGTGTCGGCACGTCCCGCATGGGAGCCAGGGCCAGGAACACGGCAGCTGCCTGCGCGCAACGTGCAGCCTGTGTGTGGTAGGGCTGTACTCGCAGCCTGCCAACACCCGGGCCGGGAACGCAGCGGGATGGCCGCTGCCAGCGGGAGCCGGCAGGAACGAAGCCATGTGGGAAACTGGAAATGCGAGCGGAGCTGGGAGTGCGCGGCGAGCCCTCCCCAGGCGCTGCCGAGCCGGCAGGGCGCAGGGCGGCCGGGCTCGCTCGGTTCTAGTAACGGGGATGGGTGTGCGAGCGGGGAGCGCGGCTGGGGTGAGCCGCCGAGCCGCAGAGGGGTCTGCTTGGAACACGCTGCGGGGAAGGCGATTAGAGCCCGCTCTGATCTCCACCCGTTTCATTTAGACAAAAATCTGGAAACTGGATTTAAAGATGCTCTCTTTAGTTGTTCCTGAAATCAGTAACGGACTCCGCAAGGGAGGAGGAACGTGTATTTACGCCCATGAAGTTCCTGCGTGTTGCGACCCTGTTATTCATGGAGCAGAATATCGTTCGAGTGTTCATTAAAGCAACCGTAAACCGAGCTTGTTTCCTGAAGCATTCCACATGCTAAACCCACCTAACCACGCTTTTAGGAATATTTTCCCCCATTCGTTTCACTAAACTTTCCTTTAGATTTGGAAGCCTGCTAAAGCTAGAAAAAAATAATATTTAGGTCAATCTGTGACAAAAAGTGACACCTTTTCCCAGGTGAGACTTCTCCAAACCTTATTTCCAAGGTGCATGGGAATTTCCGCGGAGCTCGGGCACATCCCTGGACCGCTCAAAGGCGGATGGTTTTCCAGCTAACTGCCTCATTCATACAAACACGCGCATCCCCCTCCTGGGTTCTCCTCCTCTGATGGAGAAGGTCCCAGCTGGGCAGGGGCAGAAGCAGCCGCCCCATCGCCTGCGCTCCCTCCGGGATGTTCGGGGCGGGGATGGGGGATGTTCCCCCCCCCGGGGTGCCGGTCCCCCCCTCCCCGCCGGGGCTGAGGAAGCGGAGGGAGCCGCGGAGTTGCTCTGCATATTAATGAGCCGGGAGCGAGGGCAGCGGGAACCGCTTTAAAGGAGGAGAAGGGAAGGCAGCGGCAGAGGCAGGCAGCGCCGGGCAGCCGCTCCGCCGGGAGCCGCTCCGCCGTCCCCTCCCTGGTGACACAGCCCCGGGACAGCGGGATCGGGGGGACGAACCCCAGGCCAACAAACACATCGACCCCCGGCGTCTCCTTGGGTACCTGGTGTCTCACAATGAAGCTCCTGACAGCAGCTCTGCTCCTGGTCTTCATCGCGATGTGCTTGGCCAGCGCGGAAGGTAAAGTGGTTTATTCCGCTTATTCCCGTGTAAACCTCTTCTCCGGTAATTTGTGTTTGTGTCTTGATAGCCCTGGATTGGGCTGAGTTACCCAGGAAAGGTGCGTGTAGGGAATCAGTGAGTAAGGGAGCTGCAAGTTATTTAAAGGTGAGGTAGAGGTAAAATACAAGGGATAAAGTTGTGTCTTCATTTGTGTCTTCACTGCACGGCAAAGAGCTCGCAGTGGGGCAGGTCATGCCGTGTTCTTCGTTATTCAGGGACAGAGCTCAAGCGTCTCCTTTGGAATTGAGGCTGGTTTTCAGGGCGAATAGAGCAGAGCTGGATGTGAGGTGGTGGCACAGCCTGTGTTTTCTGCTGTGCACAAAAGTGATGGTTTAAAAATGCTCAGCTTTTGTCTGGCTATGACTGCACCACAGCATCCATGCAAGGGGAATGATTCAAAGTCCTACAAAGTCCAAGTGAGACACGAGTGAATGAGAAATTAGCCCAAACATGCACTTGCTTGTTCAGCTTAAAGTGAGTTCTGGCTCTTTAATTTCCTTTTGTTAAATACAATTATATTTATTCACAGCAGGTGCACTTTAAAAAATCTGCTATTTACAAAGTCCCAGAATATATATGTATTGCTCTAAAACATATTTCCCAGGGAGTCACTACCTTTTCCTGGGATATACTAAAGGAAAAAAAAAATCTCTTTTTAAGCTCAAAAGAGTTTCAAAAAATCGTCTTTTCCCACCAAGGCTTAAAAGAGCAAACTGAAGTTTTCCTGGATGCACACAGGCTGGAGGAGAAGGGACGCTTGGTATGCAGGAGGCTTTGCAGGCGCATGAGAAAGTGCTTTCTCTTGTAGGCGTGAAGTGCAAGTGTTCAAGAAAAGGTCCTAAAATAAGATTCTCTAATGTACGGAAGCTGGAAATAAAACCGAGGTACCCGTTTTGCGTGGAAGAGATGATTATGTAAGTTTTCTTTCATTTATTGCTTTCCGTTTTCCTGTCAGCTGAACTGCTTCACCTTATCTGCAAGTTCCTTCTTTGTTCTTTGTTTTCCTCATGCCCTGGCATGCTAATTCCTGGGAATAGTAATTTGCTGCATCAGATGAGGGGGAAAAAAAAGATGCAATGAAACCGGGTTTCATTTTTTGACACAATTTTTTTTTTTAATCAAATAAGTATTTCCAGAATGGGTAGCAGCAAAAAATTATCATTAGCTCAAGTGAAAATAGGGACAAATTCTACTCCAAGCCACCTGATACAAAACTCAGAACTATTTACTCAAGTTATTCTCAGCATGCAGAATAAACATGAGCAGAGCTTGGTCCGTGGTGGTTTCTGCAAGGAAGAGTTGCCCCAGCCTGCATTGTACCAGAGGAATCCCCTTCACCTGAGGGGGTTACTCAGCCTGTAATAAAATGTTTTTGTCCCAGTGTCCCTGCAAGTCAGGACCAATGCTGCTGTGAAATCTCAAACTGATGTACAGGGCAACCAAGCTGAGGCAGGTACAGGGATTTTTTACATAAGTAGCTAAGAAAGGAGGGTGTCTTTAGATTTTAAATATGGGTGGGTTTGGCTTTTTTCCTGTCGTGTTTGGATATCTTAAGATTCCCCCAACAATGCACCATCCAACCAGCACATGATGCAGCTGGATAAGAACCAGAAGGGCAAATTATCCAAAAAGACTGCACCAAGCCCCCCTGCCACCTAAGAGGGGGAAAAAGGGTCCCAAGATCAGCCACAGGCCAGGACACCACGGACTGATTTGATCCAGCATTGCGCTCCCCCACGGAAGAGTCGCCTAACAAGGGGATGCGTGCAGGCTGCACACCACCTCCAGCACCCTGCAATGCCCACGGGGCATCTGCCCATCCAGCTGGCACAAACACCGCAGGAGATACCACTGACCTCCCACACGGAACGGCTGGCCAGGCTAGCACAGGGCTTGTGGAGAAGGAACGGAGATTCGAGCTTCCTTAGGCTTCCTCCAGGGCCAAAGCAGCGCCGCTGTGAGCAATGCTGAGCTCAGGAAACATCAGACCCACGTCCTTGAAGCCCAAACCAGCTGATGGTGACCTGAATGGAAAAATTCTTACAGAGCAGCCCTGCCTGAATCGGCTCCTCACAGCTTTTCTCTGTTTGCTTTGACCCTTCAATAGTAAAATGATGTCATAGAGGGACACTAACTCTCAGCATCCCACTCCAGTTATTTGCCCAAAAGCAGATGGTGACCAGGGGGTGTGAAATAAATCTTGTTAATGCAACATTTTACTTCTAATCAGAAATCTGGGAAAGCCAGAATGCCGTGTAGAAGCTATTGCTTTTCCAGCCTGACAGGGCAGATGTCGAGCAATATTATTGCTGAGGGTTGTCCAGGGTTTGCAGCAGCTGCTGGGACAGAACTGTCCCATCACTGTCTCATCACTGGGGGTGTCTGTGGGGCAGGCAGGGCAAACCTGCTGCCATCACTGCCTTTCCAGCTACCCTGATGCAGCCTGAACCCAGCACTGAAAGCACTGAAATTAATATTCTGGGAACCAGTTTATCCGGGACTCTCTGGACACGGCACAGAGGAGCTAAATTCCTGCAACTGAGTTTTTGTTGCTGCAGTGATCATCTAAAACGAGTTGTCAAAGCTGCGTCCCCTCCTGCCCTCCTTAAAACTCTCATATCGCAGAAACCTGATATAAATTCTGCTGGATAGAGAAACAGTGTGTATGGGGAGTGCAGATAGGAGGCCAAAACCCCCAGCAGAGCTGGGCCACGGGGTAAGAGACAGTTAAACTGAGCCCTCAGCCTAGTTAAAACCCATCAAGATTCATGGTACATCTAGCAGTAATTGTGAGTCTATCTGTCTCCTGGAATGAGGGGAAGCAGCAGAAAACAGGAGGGAAGTTTAACTCCTTCTACGTGAAATGTTCTGAAACACCCCCACCCATGTTTTGCCCCATCCCAGAGTGTGGGGATAGATCAGGCTGAGAAGAGCTGATGGCTGAGGCTCACAGTAGTGCCTTTCTCCAGGGGCAGTAAAAGCAGCTCCCACACCAGCCTGGGATGAAAGGAGCAGAGCCAGGATCCCTGAGGTCATGCAGACTGGGTAGAGGTGCAGCCCCTCCACCCCTGCAGATGAGATGTGTGAGGGCACAGGGTGCTGGGGTCCCAGGCTGACTCAGGGTGTTTATCACAGCCCTGGAGGCATGGACATACTGGGGAGAATTTTGGCACAGGGACACTCAGACACACGACAGTGAAGGCTGCAGCCACCGAGCCCTGGGCAGCAAAGGGACAAATCCCACTGGAGGAATCTCACTGGAGGTGTAAGTTTTGGTGCTTCTTCCCCTCTCCATATCTCTCAACATCTTCTTGCAGCCCATACAGGCAACTCCTTCCTCAGGCAGAAGCTCCCACAGCACCTCTTAGGCATTCCCTCACATTTGTCAGAGCAGCATCCCCAAAAGCAAGTCCAGGTCATCTCAGGGTGCCCAAACACGCTGCCACCCAACCCTGCATCCATCAGGGACTGTGAGAATGGCAGAGGACCATGGGGCTTCCCTGGGAACATTTCTGCTGCCCATCCTCCAGAAGCAAAGCAGAAAACCTACGTGTGATGTCAAAGCAATGCATCTCAGCCTGAGGAAAGAGGCAGTTCACCTGAGAGGCAAAGCATGGATCTCCTCCTGCTCAGACTGCAGACTGGTAAATCCAGAGTGTGCTTCTCTGCTTCTGGTGAAAATGTAGGGCTTGCAGCTTTTCAGATGTGTTCCTGCTCCTCTCCTCCTGCAATTCATCTTGTCCACCACTTTCTGGAAATATCCTCTATGGTCTGTCAGAAGAGAAACCCAAGCCCAGGTCTGGATCAGCCAGTGCAGACGGCTCTGCCCTCAAATCCCTTAAAACTCACATCATGCAAAGCTACAGGGAACTCCCCTTCTGAAGCACACCCTGCTCTCAGAGGAGCTGGCTGAGAACATCCTTAGAACAGAGTTAGTCCACAGTTTTTAGCTGACCCTTCCCCTTCTGATGCCTGCAGGTATTAAAGGCTCTTCCACTGCTTTCCCATGCATTGGAGAAAAGTCCACGTCTTCCCAGAAAACAGCCTGAAAATTACACCATAATATTTTGTGACCTTAGCTGGAGATGGAGCAGAGAAGGGGAGCAGGGAAGAAGGTTAATTGAATAAAAAGTCCCACTTGAACCGCTTGTAAAACCTTGAAATTGGAAGTGTGCTGAGACCTTCAGTTCAGTTCATGCAGGCAGCACGTTTTAATTTGTGAGGCACCAGGAGGGTGAGCTGGGAAAGTCTGCAAGGCATTTTGTCTTCGTTTCTGAACCAAACCATAAAAGAAGCCCTTCAGTATACACAGGTATTTCTGGGTTTCTGCCATCATACTCAAGTCTCTAGCAGCATTTAATTAATTCTGCTATAGGGTTTTAGATAAACCAATGACTGGTTTTCCCTGTTATGGATGGCATTTCCAGAAAAATATTAGTTCTAATATAAATTGTCATTGTGGGTTGGTTTTTGGATGTTTTCAGGGTTTTTTTAATCACAAAATTAATAAAAAAACCTGAAAACTTCTCAATTTTGAGCCCCAAAAGTGAGGCAGTCTTGATGTTTCTGGAAAGCTGTCCTGTTGGGACCCAGCTCCAGATCCCTCACGTCAGCTCAGCTGTGGCAGCCTCACTGAGCCCTCCAGGAAGGAACCTCAAATGATGAAAAGACTTTTGCCATGTTTTGTCTCCCAGCATGCTCTCCATGGCAAGGAGAGCAGGATCAGGTGGTGATCAGAGGAGGCTGAAGCCCCCGGGGCTGATGCTGAGGATCAGAGTTTGGCTGTTGGGCACACAAACACTCTGCCACATGCAAGTATTTAAAATACTACAGAATTAAGAACAAAAAAAAAAAAAAAATAATCACCGAAGCAGTTCTGATCATTTCTCTCAGATGAAGTACTGTTGAGTGTGACAGAACTGTCTTCCCATGAAACGTCCTTGTGGTTGCCTGAATGAGCCCTAATTAAATTAATTAGGCTCAAAAGAGGATATTTAAGTCTTAGGCAGAGCAAACCCACTGATTAAAACCAGTGGGTATGTCTTCATCTGGTACAACCTGAATGCCCTGCACTGAGGGAGAACAGCTGCTCTCTCCTTATCCCAGTAAATCCCACATACCTGCCATAAAGCACAGAGCTGGAAAAGCCTTTCCCTGCCCTGCTGGCCCATTGTGGCATGCAGTGGGATGGGATGGGATGGGATGGGATGGGATGGGATGGGATGGGATGGGATGGGATGGGATGGGATGGGATGGGATGGGAGCAGAGGCTGTTCTCATGTCCTGTGAGCTGTGCCCTTGCCTTGCAGCGTGACGCTGTGGACACGGGTGAGGGGGGAGCAGCAGCACTGCCTCAACCCCAAGCGCCAGAACACCATCAGGCTGCTCAAGTGGTACCGAGTATGGAAGGAGAAAGGCAGGTAAGTGCCAGCTGGCTGAAGGGCTGAGGGTCTTGGAGGCGAGTCAGGCAACCAGCAGCATTCAGAAATAGAAAAAAAACAGGAAAAATGCACACGCTGGGAAGTGCTCCATCCAGCCCACTGTATTTCATTACCAAAATTACAATTTTAAATGGGTGTTCTTGATATTAATTTTTTCCTGCCACATGCGATTCTCGCTTCTATTTTGGCATTAGGCTGCTCTGACTATAAATAGCAATTATTTTTGGTTAAAATATTCATCAGCTGACGTTCTCGGTTATTTACATACACTCACCTCCCTTCTACGTGTAAAAATCCAAGATGAAAAGCTAAAGTACTTTCACACAGTCACGAGAAAAGCAGTCAGGAGAGATGGAAAGAGGGAGTCCTGTCCCACACCACCAATCACACCACCTCAACATCAGCAATACTTGATGACGCAGGTATTTGCCAATTTTAACTAGCGTATCATGCCCAGAAAAATGATAATTTTCTGATAAAAATCTCTGACAGCTTCTCCCTTGTAAAGAGGGTTGTTTTTTTCCTAAGTCATAGACAGAAGACAGAGAGCGAGACATGAATTCCTGATGGCCAGTGGCGCTGTCCCCATCTGTAATTAAGGGGAGCAGCCCAGCTCCTGCCCTGTCTCCAGCCATGGCCAAGGAAGAGCCTCCACACACAGTACAGTCCATCAAACCCTCATCTTCCTCATCTGGTGGGGAATTTGCTTCCCAAAAGGGAGCTCAAGTAAGGCCAGGGAGCGGCAGGCTCCTCTCCCCGCAGGCCCAGGGGTGCTGGTGGTGCCTCAGGCGATGCCAGGGCACAGCAAGCCCCTGGGCATCTCCCCAAATTCCTGCCAGCTCCCTGCATCTGCTTCACAAACAGAGCATGGGGAAGCCCTGGCTATTGCATAACCACATATTTACACTCTTCCCCTTTTTCCTTTTTTTTTTTTTTTTTTTTTTTTTTACATAAGGCCATCATTAATGTGATGAATGATGCTCAGCCCCAGGCTTGTGCCCTCAGGAAACACACAGACAGACGAACCCATCAAACTGTGCTGTCAGAAAACAATCTAGAAAAATGAAATGGAGTAATATTATTGCAAACAACAGATATTGTGAATGTATTCTCCATATACAGCTCACGATAAGCTTCAATATTTGTACATGAGATATGAATTTTCCAGCATTTAAAGTGAATGTGTAGATGTGGATTTCTTCATGTTATTTACCCCGATAATTGTGGCAGAGTGTGTCACTCCCCACATGGCTCTAAGATGTGACAGTGTCGAAGTCTAACACTCCTCCCAGACACTTTATGGATATCGGTAACAATCTGGTGACTGCTGAAGTCAATAACTTGCTTTCCAAATTACTCAGGCACAGGCTAAAAATCTGGGGTTTGGGGTTTTACTATTTTGGGGTTGTTTATTATTATTATATGATTATTATTGTTATTTGAAATGGAGTTTTTAAATTCCTAGCTTAAACACGCTGCTCTTGGCTCTTTTTTTGTTTAGGGTTTATGAAGAATAAAAGAAAGTGGCACAAGGAATGGAGTGGACTCCCTTGGCTGGCATAGGACTGGGCTCTACAGAAGATTATTTCTCTCTCGCAGACATAAGACACAAATTCTATATTATTATAAAGCACTTTTTACCAAGGGTCAGTTTTTACATTTTATAGCCGTATGCAAAAGGCTTCCAGATTTCACAAGCATCTGTTGCACTTCTGATTTCATAGCCGTCTGCTCTGTACTGAAATTAGGAAAACACATGCTTTTCATTTTAAAGACGTTCTTTGGGGAGGTTTTCTTTTTGTTTTGTTTTTAATTATTATTCATTCATACTTCACTATGATTGCAATCGAGCTTTATAAGCTCATTAGGCAAACAGAACTGTTTGTGACAGTGCTGTACAGCCCTCCCTCCCCTGGCAGTGGGAAAGCTTCGGGCTGGGGCTGTTGCTCGTGTTTGCAGCCTCCACCTCAGTCAGGCAGAGCAGGGACCAAAGATGAGTTTGCTGGGGAAGATGCCACTAAAATGCTGTGGCTGTACCTGCAGAGGTGAGGTCCCTCAGCACCTCGTCACATGAGTGTGAGCATCACTTGTGTACCTCTTCTTTAATGGACTTGAGGTCTTGCTGCAAGGCAAAGCGTCCTGTATCTCCCATTTAACCTCTCATGCGTTAGAAAGCATTTCTAGGTCATTTTTATTACTAAGAGAATGTTTTGGTTGTTTTTTTTTTTTTTTCCACCTGAAGCACTTACAGAAAGTTTGTGGCTTCAGTACTGAGACATCTTAAGCTTCAAGACTATTGTGTATGTTTTCCTAGATTTGTAGCAACAACAACAACAAAAAAGCCTTTAAAAGGTACCTTTTTATGACAAATATGATAGGGCAAACATATAAATACCTATGTATCTTTTAGTCACAATACAACATATTCATTATTTTGAATGTAATACTTTGATGTTAAGCAGTGCATTCCTCTTTTTAATATAACAAAACTACCTTTTCATTTGTAAATATACTATAGGAAGTCTCCCTATATTATCTCACTGTATAATGTACTGTACTGCTAAATTATCATATGCTATTTAAATGTTTGAAATATTTAGAAAGTTGCATGCAGATTTCATATTTCTTTCTAAGACAAATGAAAAAAAAAAAGGTAATAAAAAAAATTTTAAAAAAATTTACAATTTCTTGTAAATTTCCTGAAGCCATCGGGGAATTCCTGCCACTTTCAATCACTTGGTATCTGAATTGGTTTGTGGGGGGGAAACAGTAGATCAGAGAGGCTGATTAGAGACAGGGCATCTTAATGACACTGGAATTAGAAAACATTATTCCAGTACAATTTGCTTTCCTTTCTCGTTTTAGGATTTGGACTTTAGCCAAACACTGAGGAATGCTGTGACATAAAGAAGGGCGATGCCATTTGCCTGTAACCACTGGTCTAGTGTTGTGTTAAGTAAACGTAAATCAACAACTTCAGTTCATAGAAAACCATGTAAAAAGTGATTTGGACAAGATCTGGGTTAGATTAGGGATGGTCATACAACAAAAGTCAGACAACAAAAACCTGTGAGCCACCACCTCCTCCTCCTGCCCAGTTTCTGCCCTTTGCCCACAGGGAGGAACTTCGCACCCAACAAGGCTCCTACATCTCTCCCCAGATACAAGGCAAGTAACAGCTCGGGGTGGTAAAGCCAGCAGGAATTTAAACACATCAAAAGCTCCTGGTGCTCCCTGAACAGTGCCACTGGCCCTCCTGCCTGCTCCCACCTGCACACGGGGCTGCTCCTGGGATCGGCACGAGCTCCGTGACAGCAACCTTATCCTGCAGAACCAGGGCAATGCCTGGCCTCAGCTCAAGGATTTCCTTTAGTTCAGACAGACAAAATAGGGAAAAAGTTAAACATACTATATATATATATAGCCTAAATTACTGGGATAAGCACCTGGCAGAGCTGGAGGAGAAAGCGGATTTCAAAGTAGTTTCCTATTCTGCAGAAGGATGGAGATCAAGCTTCAGATACTGAGTAAAAATCTTGAGAAATATCCCAGGGTATTTAAGAAATTAAATCTCTGGGGATATGAGCCACAGGGGGCTGTTTCTGGCTGAACATCTGAATCCAATCTCTGGGCAAACCCAGACCTGTGATTGAGCTAAGCTGCCCCTCTTCTTTCTTGACTCACATTTTACAAAGCCGGTAGTTTTTCCTTGAGAAGATTTGATTTCAACATGCTGGCAGACTTCAAAAAAGATTTCATTTTATTTAGTAACTACTGGGCAATGTATTTCCTGGGGAAATATTGATATGGTTGCATAAGAGGTGGTTAAACTCCACTGGGAATGGTGTGCACAGCTCTGACTGCCCAAGCAGAGGACTCACTGACTCATACCTCACAGGGCAGAGCATGCACAAATGGCTTAGCTCCAGGTTCATCTGCCACACCAAAACAACCAGCATCAACAGAAACTAGGTACAGAGGAAATCAATTGCAATTTTTTTCCACTTGTCAGAATGAGAGACAAAAAAAAAAACCAAAAAAAAAAAAAAAAAAAAAAAAAAACAACCCCAAAACAAAAAATAAAAATCACAAACCAATTTTAAAAAATTGCTAGTTTCAATACTTTTATTTCCTTTAACCTAAAATCCTTTGAAAAGAACTCTCAGGAAGAAGAATTAAAAACCTAAAGAGGAAAAACTGACTCTGAGCTGGTTTTCCCAGCTGTCAGCCTGCATCTCCAGGCAGGGTTGTTAATTTTCCAGGAACAAGAGGAGAACCCCTTGCTGTCCCTATATGCAGTTTTAAAGGGAAATACTGCATTACACACAAAGCATCAGCCACTTTCCCTCTGACTGAAACATCTCTGCTAAAACATTTAAATAAATATAATATACATATGTATATGTAGGTACTTCCTCCACCGAGATTTGGCAGCGATCTTAAGGTTTGGTTTTGTTTTCGCCAGCAGATTTCAGGTTGTGAGGCGGCAGGAGACCCTTCAGTCCAGCCTCCCTCACACACAGACCATACATTTGTGCTCTGAGATTGAAAATGAAGCTGCTCAAGCATGGTCTGAGCACACACCAGCCAGCCACGACTGCTCCCCAGTCACCAATTGTCCTTCCCAAGGGCCTGAACGTTTGCAGGGTAAGCAGGAGCCTTGCTTCATCCTGGCGTACAGGAACAGGACACACAGACCCCACAGCTGCTTTCCTTGAGCACCAGTGCTGCACCACGAGTGTGTGAACGCACCCCAGAGCCTCCAAAGGGGGCAGTGGGCAGCTGCAAATCCAGCTGGCAAATCTGCTCCCTGGCACTCTGTAGGAGCACCAAGCCCTGCACAGGAGACCTGGCCACATCCTTCCCCTGGGCATTGGGTACCCACAGGCTGCACCCATTCCACAAGAGTGCTGTTAGATTTCATGTTAATAAAGGCACAGGGCTCACCCAAGCAGCTGCAGTGAGAGGACACAACAGCAGAGACCTGCCTGCCTTTTCAGTGAGAGCGCTACGTGGGATCAGTAATGTTACACAGAGCCTTTCACCACTTGCTTTGCGCTTGTTCATATATGGTCTAGGTCAGCAATGGCCAGAAAAGTTTATTAAGAGGCAGTGGTTGCTTGGTGCTCCCTGTGACACGGCTCTCAGCAGGTCCTGCAGTGCCCCAGCTCCCACAGGCTCCCTAAATCAAGGCACGAGGCCACGCCGGGTCGTTGCACACATGGGGACCTTTCCTGACCACGTCCATGTGGTGGAAGTGCTGCTTCCACACCAGCAAAGCTTTATCAGGGCTGTGGGAGCACACGTGGGGATCCATGGTAAAGTCATTGTTGGGGCTGGGAGTTTGCACTGGCCACCCCTGAGACCTGAGTGGGAAGCCAAAGGCCGTGTTACAGCAACACAAACGCTCTCTGAGCTAATTCAACAGCAGAGCCCTGTCCCTTCCGGGCCCATATTTGTAGAGAATAGGAACAAATGTGAATAAAAAAGCCACCCTGCCCAGGATTTGCCATCCCACCGGGATCTAGAGCCAGGGAGCTGTGCCTGTTCAAGGGTAAAGGGCCCCCGTGCACCCTGACATCACTTAACAGGTGTTGTATGAGCCCAGACGAGGGCCCTTGCACTCTCCAAACTTCCCCTTAAGTCAGGTGAAACTCCAGTCACATTTGCGGTATTTTTCCTCCAAAGCTAGTTTTCAAAATCGAAGCACTGAAATCCAGATGTGCCCAGCATCTTATCCCTGGTTGTTTCAGCACCTTTGGGAAAAGATAAGATGGTTTGGGCTGAGGTTGGGCTTGAGATCCAGGAGGATGGACAGCCCTTCCCGAAAGCCCTGACTGCACCAAGGTCATGCCAGAGCATTCTGTAGATTTTCCACTTGTGCTGGGATTTGTTGTTCAGTTTGTTCCCTTCAGTGGGTTGGGGTGTGCACGGTCACAACTGGAAATACAGGTATTTTTTAGGATTGCTGTTTGAAGTGCTCACTACTCTGCGTTTGCTCCGTTGGAAACTCTGTGTCTGTTAGTCAGATTTCCCTGACTGATTTCCCTCTGATCCTAAAACACAAAGAGCCAAGTGTTTCTTGGAAATTCCTTAGTTTGCCTAGAAAGGCTGCACCCCATGAGCCTCCAGATATCCTTGTAACCAGCACACATTTCTGGCAAAGATCTCTAATTCCTTTACTCAGAATAGCAACAGGGATTGCCATTGCCTGGGAGACAGTGGGTGCAGCTGCATCTGCAAGCAGCTCCAGGTGCTCAGAGTGGCCACTGGTGCTTGTAGATATCCATACACACCTTACAGAAATATGAATTGTTTTCAAAATCCTGGGCATCCAGGCAGCTTGGAAGAATCTTACAAAATTTTTGGCTCTGCCTTCTGATGACACATACCTGCATCTCCCTGGAATATGCCTGCAAACATATTTGAACTACAATTTCATAGAGAGAAAGCTGAACACCTGCATTGAATGGGGTCACCATCTATTTTACCTTCCAAGGCTTTCCCTTGGGCCATCACCTCTGCTAGCCACCAGCGCTACAGCAGCACTCCCTGAGTCATGCTACAAGTATTAAAGCATTTAATATCCAGTACAGTACAGACCCAGAAGTCGGGCTTTGAGCATTTCTGTGAGCCAGCACTACTTGAGGCAAAGCCCAGTGAGATCAAAAGGATGGTTGGGTGGCCCCAGCAGCCTGGGACTCAGGGCCCTTCCTTTCTCTCACCAGCAGCTCCTTGGCCGCGGCCATCAAATCCCAGCCCAGATCACTGTTCTGAAGGAGCAGCGGGGAAAGCAGGGCTGAAAGGACATCTAGTGGCAACCAAAAACCTTCTCAGTCAGCCAAGGGACACCTCCACATCTGTCTGCATCATAAAGCAGTTTGAAGCCTGCTCATGGTGCTGCTGTTGCTGTGAATGTTCTTCCCCAGCTCTGCAAGAAAAGCCTCAACAATTGCACTTGGTTTAAGAAACACCTCCAAAGCAATTCTTTTTTAAAACATAGAAGAAAGAAAAAAAATAAAAAAGGCAAAGCAGCTGTGGTTTTGGGAAGCCTGCTCAGAGGTTCACACAGTTGTATTACCCTGTCAGTTTGGAACTTTTCCACTAAGAGAAAAGAGAACACCTGGCTGCTCTGTCTACAGGAGCCATGTCCATCACACCAGCATGGAAACCGGATTGCAGCACAACTCAGGGCAGTCTCATTCCCAAATAAACAGCCCCAAACCCTTTAAAAACACCAAGTGTTTCTGATCAATATGGTTTTCTTACACAGAGGCTCTCCCTCCTGCCATGTGCTCTCCAGCAAGCCCAGGAGCCGTGTGGTTGCCATTCCTCTGGTGTTGCATTGGCCTCCTGCCCTCAGGTAGGTCCCTTTGAGCTCCCACGCATGCACAACATCACCTGCAGTGCCTGAAGTGGAGAACTTGCTCCCTTTCGCTGGGTACCAGCACCGGGACATCCAACCAGCACAGCAGAGCCAGGATCCTGCAAGAAATGCCTGTGGGGATGCAACAGGCACGAGGGCTTATCCTCTGAACACCCAGCGACAGGTCGCGCTGCTGGACCTCTGAAATCCTCAGATCCCTTCCGATTTTTGTCCCTTCTTTTGCCCGTTTGTGCTGTCAGCTCTTTGGGCAGTGACTGCTCTGACGACACACGTGGAGGGCATCCAGCCCAACGGGAGCTGCTCCCTGCCAGCGGGCGTGCAGGACGCGGGACGGAGCAGTGACGGGACATGAAGTGACAGGAAAGGAGGCCGGCGGCCAAAGCCTGGAAAATTACCACGCCTGTGTTTTTGGTTTTCCTCCTGCACAGCAAAAGAGGTTAGTGAATTCCTCTTGAATGGGTTTCAGAACCTCCTCCAAGGGGAAAAAAAAAAAAAAATAAAAAAAAAAATAGAATCCTGTTCATGTTCGCTTAAGGCTGATAATTACAGGAACAATTATGATTTATTCCCATCATAAATCTTGGAGGAAGAAAAGGATTTTGAGGTTTGCAAGATTTGCTGGATGACAAAAGGAAAACAGAGCTCTAATTGCCCTTCTTTGTTGTGTTTAATTAAGGATTCTGAAGCAACTGATCTCAGGGGGTTTTTTTCATGGTAAGAAACCTGCAAGGAAAAGAAAATCTTTCCGCAGAGGCACCAATCGAAGCTTTGTTGGGTTACTAGGCACTAAGTGTGCTACATCTGAACACTCAGGACACCCAGAAAAAGAAGCTTATTAAAGGAAAAGAAATGCTACAAACAGGCTTCTTTCCACCACCACCCCCCCACTTCCAGTAGGCCTTGGCAATTTTGAGCTCACTTCGAATCCCAGAAGAAATGTCTTTTGTCTTTACCCCTCAGCATTTTTACCTCATTATTGGCCACTCAATTGCGTTGCAAAGAAACACTTCTCCATTCCTATTACCTTCATAATTCCACCATTTGTATATTTCCTTGTGGTTTGCTTCAACTTCCTTTTTTATCTCTCCAGACTCATCACTTCCGCAACCGCATCAGGGAAACCAAACCAGCCCAGAGCTCCTCAGCTCCTTTCCTGGGCCAGCAATTCCCAGTCGAGTACCACTTCTCCCCAGCAAGAACCAGTTTGCCAAGTGCTGCCTCTCCAGTTCGAAGTGTAAGTGACAGGCAGGGTGTTCCCTCTCCATTTTTGTGCAACAGCTAAAAACAGTTCTGCCAGGAAAATGCGGTTCCTCGTTACAGCAACCAGTGTCAAATGATCACGCCTGGCTCTGAGTGAAGCCACCGGCCCACGAGTTACAGCATGCTCAGCCAAGGCGCAAGGAAGTGAAGGAATAAAAAAGGCAAGAAATCCTTGGGGTTGTTTTCAATCTGAAGGCACTTGGGACAGTGCTTTTGCAGAGAGCAGTGGCGCTCCCAGGCTGAAAACAGGAGCAGCACACACAGCAGGGAACACAGAAACACAGAATATCCTGAGCTGGAAGGGACCCACGAGAGGCATCGAGTCCAACATTCAAGTGAATGGTTCTGTGAGGAAACAGAGGGATGAGCTGCCCAGAAGGTAAAATCCCAACATTTCAACTGTACAGAATATCCTAGATAATTATACCTTGAAATGCTGCTCTACGAAGGGAAAATGTCAGCTTAAAAAAAAAAAAAAAAAAAAGAGAGAGAGACCTCTTAAGTTTGTTATGATGTTTGTGAAGTGCTCCTTTAGGGTCAAGAGAAAAGGATGAAGGGGAACACTGATTTTGGCTAAAGCTCATTGTGTGGGGAAAAAAAAAAAAAAAATTAGAAATTAAGAACAACAGCCATAAAACAAAGAATGGAGAGGAAACAATAATTTTTCCCTATTATAGAAGATATTTCCCGCTTACTTGAAGCAGGTGCCTGGGTTTTCCAGCAGAGCCTCTGCTCGGGGTTTTCCATTCCGGCCACTGCCGGGAGAGCAGAACCAGCTCCAAGCTGCAGCTTGGTGGAGGTTGACACCTTGTGGCAATTCCCATCACTTACAAGTCAGGAAAGCTGGAGGGGGTTTTTTGTATGTTTTTTGGGTTTGGGGGGTTTTTTGGGTGGTTTTTTTTGTGGGGGGGGGGGGGGTTTTGTTTGTTTGTTTTTGTGGGTGTTTTTTTTTTTTTTTTTTTTTTTTTTTTTTTTTTTTTTTTTTTGTGGTGGTGGTGGTGGTGGGTTTTTTGTTTTGTTTTGTTTTGTGGGGTTTTTTTTCCGGCAAAGATGGTGGGTGGAGACCATAGCTGCAGAGCTAAATTCCCAGCACCTGGCATGTCCTCTGTGGGGTAGGGGTCTGGGGTCATTAACAGTTTAATGAAGATAAATATATGAAAAGCATATAAAAAGAAATCCCACTCATATCCTATTTGTTTCTGGGGGAAAAATAAAGAAAAGGAAAACAAGATTCCTTGGCATAGCACCAGCTGTATACAAGCTGTACACAAGGCCCACAAGACAAGTAATAAAAAGTGGTCTAGTGAAAGATATTTCTCGGGTTTTTCAGTCTCATTGGATCCCCTCCTGTTTGCACAGTGGGGTAAGAGGGGCAGAACCCTGACTAACTCCAACAGCTGCTTCGGAGAGGTGAAGCTGCACCAGCTTCAGAGAAATTATCTCTAATTCCCACTGGAGTAAACAGAAACAGGCCCTGCCATGCATTAAAACTGAGTTGAAGGAAAAAATACCTTGGGTTTTATTCCTTGGGTTTAAGAAGTAGTACATTCACTTCTTCATTAATAATTAGCTTTTTTAACGCAATTTACTGCATGCTTAAATTAGAAGAGAAAGCGGCATCCCCTCACCAGAGGCCCAGCAGAAACATGTCAGCCAAACTTGTCTCCCCTCATTAGCCAAGTACTTGTTTCAAAGGAGCTTCTTATTGTGGAAGTGCATCCAGCTTCAAGGGGAAAAAAAAACTTCACCTAGGACAACACTGACTTTCCCTTAATCATGCTGCTCCATTGTCTAATTTCCTGAATACTGAATTCCTGAATACTAGAGCTAGTACTTTGGATTTACTTATCATTTTACCCCTAAAGCCATTCCAAAATATGTATTAGCGGGTCTAAAGCTTAGACCTACACTAGCAGACAAATGTTCAGGGATTTTAAAGGCTAATATACCCCTTGGAAACTATTCTTTCCACTTAACTGTGGGTCAGGCTTAGCTGCATCCCCTGATCCTCCACAGCCCCACTCCAGGCATAAAGCACAGCACCTGAAGTGTCTTCCTGGAGGATTTTTCCTTCTCACTCTCTCCCCAGTTCGGCTGCACCATTTTGTACTGGTGCCAGCAAACCCAGCAGTTTGGACCCTGAGAGTTTTCAAGGACTGTTACGCTCGTAGTTTAACGCCGTTATTTTTCTCTTCTTTTCTCTTTATACCTGGAGGCACTACCAGAAAGAGCTGCTGAGAGAGATGGTACCTGGCTGTGAGCATCATGGACTCCCTCACCTCCACAGCTGCTTTCACCAACGAGGGGCTGAATCTGGGTTGAATTCAGACTAGAATTTCAGATGTTCATACCTGTGGGTTTGTCCCTGAAAAATGGGAACTTTAAGGGATTGCACATATAATACGAATGTAAATGGTAATTTAAATGGATAAACAGAGGCCATTCAAGTCAGTGCAAAGGGTTCCTTTAAATGCCAGAAAGCAGAGCAAATCTACACATTATATACCACATGCTGAGATGCAAACTCTTGCCCCTGCGTGTCCAAATTTGCAATGCTGAGCCTTGGGTTGTCACCCTTGTCCCTCTCATGGCCAGGGTGGCAGGACCTACACCCCAATGGGTCATCCCTGGGGTCAGGGTGCAGGACCCTGAGCCCAGGGCTGTTGGCTGGAGCCGTCTCCTCTCCCTTCCTACCTGCCCACTTTGCCCAGGCTCTGGGGCTCCTGCAAGCACTGTCAGGTCCCTGCCTGGCCTTCATGGCCTTCACATCTCTTTTGGGGTGAATGCTCCTCTTTTTTTTTTTTTTTTTTTTTTTTTTTTTTTTAAATTGAGGAATTGCCAGCTTTTTCCTCACTGATATAATCTTTTACTATCGATTGCCACTGTGTATGTGTGTAATATACCCAGTTTTGTTTAATGTGAAGGGCATCAGGATGGTTTCATAGTGATGTCCCTTCAGAGAAGAACCTTTCCTACCTGACCCAAGGGCCTGGAAGAGGATGCACTTCAAAATGGCTCCCCACTTAAAACCACGTGAAGCATCTCAATTTTCTTTTATGTACATTGTGCTCTAATTGCTAGGGCAGAGCAGCGACTGAGGTGTGACAGGGAATTTTGATGGAGGCTCCCTGCGAATGCGCATGACCCAGCTTTCCTCTCCTACTCTGTGTGCAGAAGTACAGTTGTTTATGTATGTAAAAGTCAGTATCATCACAGGAGTTTCTGACTGCTCCTGCACACACCTGAGTGTGCAGGGGACGTGAGTACATGGCTGGGTGCACACGTGGGACACGTGTCTGTGTGGCACATCCATGGGGGGGTTGCTCCCCAGCCTTGCCCTCCCACCCCAAATCCTGGGGAAGGAAGCAGGCAATTCCCTTTGGGTACAACCCTTGTCCGTACAACGCCAGAGGAGGGATTATACCAGGGATTAACATTTTAAACTCCCCTTCCAGACCTACTTAATCAAAGATCCTTAGGCCAGTAATCGTATTTCTGTCCTGGGATTATTGCGCTCCTGAGCCCAAACCTCAATTTCAGGAGAAGCTGGGGAGAGCTCCCCGCCAGTGCCTGCATACCCCAAACTCCCTGGCTCGGGGCAGGAGCCCCTGAATTTGGGGTTCTTCCCTTCTTTAGCCATTCTCTCCAATTCCCCTGCCACGGTCAGGAGAAGACTCCGTGAGTGCTTTTCTTGTCGCCTGCCTCCTCCTAATTCCCGGTAATTTATCCCGTATTAAAACTCCCTTAAGGAAGAATGGCCCCGGGACCCAACACCTGCTATGCAAATGGCAGCAAATCCCCCGGGCCCCCGCGGCGGGGCAGTGGGGACCCGCAGGCTGGCCGTGCTCCTGGGGCATCCTCCCCCGCCTGCATCCTCCATCCTCACAGCCAAATGGGGACCCCCAGAGCGGCGGGGCACCCCCGAAGTCCCCCAAGAGTTCTGGCTCAATTTCACCCCCACATTATGGGGCTTAAAACTTTCGGGTTGTCTTTGCTCCTCCCGAGCAGAATTATTGATTTGAAAGGTATAAAAGAAAACCTGAGTATCTCAGCATGTAGTTAAGCTTCCTGATTTGGATGTTGTTGGGGGATTTCTTCGGCAGGGCAGTCAGTGAGTTTTGTCCCTTTCTTTTTAGGATAAGTATTCTAGCTTCAATTAGCAAAATGCAAATCAATAAAAGAGGGAGAATTGTGGGAGGGAGAAGGTGAAAGGGGAAAAAAAGAGAAGAAAAAGCTCTCGCACAACAGAGGTGCTGGGGGAAAGGGCTGGTTTCTCAGAGGTGACACCCTAACCTCGTTTTTCTCAGTTCATGTGGTAGCCAGGAGCCTGGGCAAGGGCCAGGCAGGGAGTGTGGCCCAGCAACATGACAGCACCGGGAGGGTTTGGCCCTTTTCCTTGGACAGCTTGGCTTAGGGCTCTTGAAACCTTGGGCAGCCACTCGCATCCCCAGGCACCTGCACCCCACCCTGGGTCCTGCCCGTGTCCCCGGGGTTCCTATGATGGGGAGCCCCACAGGGACCCCACATGCCCCTCCATCTCCACTCTTTCTTCCCCTGGCCCTTTACCGTGATCGTACATTTCCCAGCCCTGAGCACTTGAGTGACATTTGGGCTATTATTCGAGGAGATAGATTGTTTGGCCTGAAGATGCATTGTTTGGGCTCCTCATAAAAGAAACAAGTTAAATGCCGCAGCTACCACACACAAAAATGACTCCTTCTGGCCATAAAACCAGTGGGACAAGGAAGTGGCTGCAGGAGTCAAACATAATTGATGCTCAGAAAGATGTTATAAATAATCTGCGCCGAGTCCTCTCTCATGTGCCTCAAAACCACAGAAAGTGGCACTTTTTTTTTCTCTTTATCTCCCCTTGAATTCAGAAGCATAATACACCGTGAGCACCAATAATTGATGTATGTTATAATTCTTCATTACCCTATCAGTAGTCTGGGAAAATTGGAAGAAAAGAAAATGCCAGAAAGTTATGGTAAAACTTAAGATGCGACAGAAGTAGCTTTCTTTGCTCATGCTGTGAGTGTTTGAATAAGAAGAATGTCCCTGCACTGTAACAAGCTAAAAGAATGAGGAAGACAAAGGATTTCACGAAAAAGGTTTAGATAGAAGACAAGGCAAGTGAAACTGAAAGGAAGGGAAAAAACCCATTTACAATGGAACAATGCATGTACTAATCGCTTTGATATATTATACAAACCCAAAGACCCAAAACATTGTGTAATTATTTATAAATGACTTCTCCACTCCTGTGTATAATACCACAGAAAGAATAAAACTGCAGGCTACTCTCTAAACTATTTCTAAATAGACCTAGCTCAAAAGGAAGCAGAAGTGTTTGAAAAAAAATAATTAATGGTTGATTTTATGGTTGTCTCATTAAAACATTTTAATTACAACAAACAAAATACATTTGTGCTTGCAGGGAACAATCGTTTACCAACTCAACCCCCCCTTCTAAAGAGAAGCAAAATGTTGCATCACACATTTAAAACCTGAAAATAAAGCATTCCCACTATTTCTGCAGATCCCCCAGGAGGGGTTGAGCCCCGACTGCAACTCCCAGGCACTTGTGCAGGATTTCAGAGAGGATTTACCTCACTGGGTCAGGACCCCACTGGTCCATGGGGACACTCCCTGTGATGCCCCCATGCTCCCCACCCCAGGCAGCCCCTGCACACGGCCAGAGGCCTCACACTGGCCACAGGCAGGTAAGGACATGAGGCCAAATCCTTCACAAAGCCCTTGAGCTGCTCCCAAGGTGTTTCACTGGCAGGAGAAGTGGCTCCTGCTCCAAAAGGGGTTAATGCTGCCTCCCTGCAGGCTGAGATCCCTTTCAAATATTGGGCTTCCAGGGCTGTCCATTAGCCAGCAGCCACGGCATCAGTCCCGGAGCCCCCTGTGAGCCTCGGGCGGGGGCTGTAACGTGACTCCAGCCAGGTGAGGGGTCCCAGGAGCACAGCACCGTGTGTCCATCCCTACCCTCACAGCCCTCGCCACATCTGTCCCCAGACCAGGCTGGACAGCAGCCACTGTGCTCTGCACCATGTCCAGGCAAGCACAGGGAGACACTGAACCATCCCCTGCTTTTCTACCTGCTTTTAAAATTCCTGCTGCCTCTGCCCGGGCATCTCCAGGGGTGAGGGGCCCAGATTCTTCCTTCACTCCTGCAAGGCACAGGGTCCAGCTTTCTGCTCCGGGTGATGGCTTTGCTGTCAGCCATGTCAGCTCTCCAAATTTAGTTCAAGCATTCTCCACAGGCAGCTCTGCCTTCTCTTTCTGGCCATGCTTTCAAACAATGAGGGAGCAAAAAAGCAGCATTCTCCTGGCTGATTTGTTATTTTGACACTCATCCCAAGAACTCATCATTAGTTCAAGCCCTCTTGTAATAATGTAACAAAAGACAGAGTTTGCTGAGTTGCTGTAATGATGTGTGCATCTTAAGACCTAAAAAAAAAAAAAAATTATATACCTCTGATTTCTCTGAAGCATTCCAATTGTAGGAGCAGTTTTACTGTGAACTGCTCTTTTTCATGCTTGAAGAGTGATGCTAACACTGCTCTAATGACCATAATTCTGGTAGGGTTTGAAATATGAAATTGAATGACATGGAGTTTTTAATTTACTTTTGCAAGGTACAACAAACACCAGGGAATGACATCTTCTCATGGACTGGCTTTTTCCTTGAAGGAAACAGTGCATCCCAAGAGCTGCAGGGAGCCTTGTGGCACATTTTCTCCAAAAGCCCTTCCGGCACCTTTATTCATCAATTCCAACTTTTTCTGGAGTCCAGCCATGAGTGAGACACCACACAAGATATCTCAACACAAGGGCAGAGGAAGGAGCTTCATGCTCAAGGCCTTACAAGAGATAAATATGCTGCATGGAAATGCACCCACAACAATTTGAATCTTGGATGAGCGGTTTGCCATCACTTGTAAGGAAAGATGGGCCAATCTAGCTGTGCTTTTGCAGTTTTCTTAGTAAAAAAAATACCATTCAAATATTTTTCCCTCTCGCTTTTTTTAAAGTGCTGTCTCAAAAAGCAAATTATAAAGTATTTCCGAAAACTTCCTTAGTGTCCAAAATATGAACTTAATAGCATCCATGAGTGAAGCTGAGCCCAGCTACATTTACATTAAGGTAGAAACATTAGTATCAAAAATAAATAAGATAAATATCAAAGATAAATCGTAAAACTCCAGATAACTCTAGATCACATCACTGAGATGCTTGCAACACACTGTGTGTTTCTTGAAATCACTGGTCCTGTTTCGTTTTGGAATTTTTTTCTTTTCCTATCCCAGAGAACTTTGCAAAACTTCAGCAGCCGACTTCCATAGGAACAGGCCCATAAGGTGTAAGAGCTATTATCTGTGTTGGCTGAATAATTTATCTGCAAAATTAGTAGACTGCCTGCGATAGAACGGGTTGAATTATTCATCGGGAATAAATTATCCAAGATATTTAGCACTTCTTTCTGTTTGCGAAGGCTTCCTGAAACAATTCTGGTTCTGTGAATGCATTCGTTATTCATAAGTACGCACTGAATAGATTATGCAAACAAATTTCAGCCTATGGGTTGTTTGTGAAACATTCACTTCAGCCCTGGCTATTCATGGCTGTGACTGATCACAGAGACACATGGTGCTCTCTCCCCTCCTTGATTGGAGCACAAACTTTTAAAACAAGAGAATAACAAATGACAAACCGCAAATGATGGATAAGGACTAATGAATAATGCGCTTTCACTGCAAACTTTCAGACAAGTGATCGGTTGTGCCAAAGTCTGTGGAACTCTAGGGAATCATAAACATTTTAATGAATAAACTATTGACTGCTCAAAGACAACTAAACAAAAGACAATAAAAGTGTTGCAGACAACACTGGAGTTTATATCACTATATATAAAATGCACAAAACAAAAGTTGAACACTTTTTGCCATATGCTTCCATAACCTTTAAATTTGGGTCCCTTCTGGCTTTCTGGTTGGCGCTGGAAACTCCACCGTCGGTCTTCGCCTGCCGACAGAGTCCTCTGATTGTGCCGCTACTTAAGGACATGAGTAACTCAGTGAAGTGGAACTGCTTAGTGCAGAAAGTCACTTACGTATGCAGAGGCCCTAAAAACATCAGCCTGATTGCAGGTCCGGTGATTGAGAGAGCCCAGTCCCTCCCGGGATCAGCCGGGCCCCGCTCCGTCTCCTGCCGTACCTGGGAATACTGCACAGCCCTGGTCTGCAAGCGTGTAAAGATACAGAAAAGCAGAAAGTGAGCTGATCCTGCAAGCTCGGCCGCTGCCAAGCTACTTCTAGTTTGAGGCTCGTTAATATTCATCACCCAGGGCTTTTCGGATTGCTCACTTCTGTGCGTGATCTTCTTGGCACAAAGAAGGTTGTTTGTGGCAGTTTGCTGGTGTCGTGGGTCATCGCAAAGCGAGGAGGGTGGAAAGCGAGGATGACTCTCTATGCTGTTAATTTTCCCTGCTTATCAAAGGTCAAAGACATAAGAGAAAATCAAAAATTGATCTAAATTTTGTGTAAGGGTAAATCAGGTAAATACGTGTGAGTTTAGGCACAGGCACCTGTAATGGCTATTAAGGGGCGGTGAAACTGAAAACCTTCCATGGACACAAGTACCTGAGTGCTGACAATAGGGCTTCTTCCAAGCGGGGAGAGCAGGATGCAAAGAGCCAGATGCCAGAATTAGGGAACTTTTTAGCCACTTACAAAACTGTGGCTTCCCAAAATGTGAGACTGTGATACCCAGCACTGAATGGGGACTAGCAGAAGCAGCAAAACAGCAGAATTTTTGGGGGTTTTATCCAGAGAAAGCAGAATTGTGTCTGTACATTGTCTATATATGCATATACGGTGTATATAATAGTGATTACAGCCACCGAAGATTATAAAATAAATGTCCTTTGTAACTTTTCACTTTCTAAACACCTGCAAGACCCTTTTCAAAGCAAAGGACTTGAAAGCGCATCAAAGCAAAGCGCGTGTTGATATTCACCTCAGAAACGCAGGAGGGAAATACCTGTTTTGAGTTTTACCGAGTTTTACCATTTCAGAGTCTTTTCACTTTGGCGGGTGGGCGTAGAAAAACCGCAAGGTGCGACGAAAACCTGACAAAATCTTCCGCCCGCATCTGGCCGGGGAATAATCCACGGCTCATCCTCTGGAAATCCAGATTAACCTTTTTCTTTCCCCAAACCCCCTGCTCGCGGCGGTTTAAACTCACGCCGGAGCCCCTCCGGCCGGAGCGGGACGGTGACCCCTCCACCCCCGCGCTGAGCCGCGACCCCCCTGCCCCGCTTTGTCCTGCCGCCTCCCTGCCCGCACACGGGGAGGGGGGACAAAGCGGGGGGACCCCCCCCCTCTCTCCCCCGTCCCCCGGGGGCGCGGCAGATGCGCGGCCGCCCGCGGTAATTGCGGGCACGCTCCGGAGGGCGCGGCGCACGGGGCCGACCTGCCGCCTCGGCGCGGCCCCGCGGGGCGGCCACGGGGCCATTGTCCGCCCGCCGCTATAAGAACGGGCGGCCGCGCCGTCGTGTGCCAAAGCCGCCGCTCACACGAGCGGATCGCAGCCCGCAGCACTTCAAAGCCACGCGCGGTCGCGTGTCCCCCCGCCCCGCCTTTCCCCGGGCTTTTTTTTTTTTTTTTTTTTTTTTTTAATCCCGGCTCTGAGTCCCCCGCTTTTCCCCATAGCGGCCGGCTCGGCTTCTTCCTCTCTGTGTTTTTTATACCGTTATCGCTTTAACCGCATCCCCGGGAGTGCCTTTCCATGTGAGTACGGGAGCGCCGGCACCTGCTAAGCAACCGCACCGCCACCCTCTTCGTTTTATATATATATATATATTTTTTTTTTTTTTTCCCCTTCCCCCCCCCCACTCCTTCCCCGGCAGCTTCGCACCTTCCCCTTCGCTCCCCCCTCCACCCTCGCCGCCCCGCGTGGCAGTGACCCGGCTCCGGCTTCTCTCCCTCAGGATGCCCGCCGAGGCGCCCGGCAGCGGCGACGGCGCGGAGCCCGGCGCTCCGCGGGAGCGGCGGAGACGGCGCGGCCGTGCGCGGGCGCGGACCGAGGCGCTGCTGCACACGCTCAAGCGCAGCCGGCGGGTCAAGGCCAACGACCGCGAGCGGAACCGCATGCACCACCTCAACGCCGCCCTGGACGAGCTCCGCAGCGTCCTGCCCACCTTCCCCGACGACACCAAGCTCACCAAGATCGAGACCCTGCGCTTCGCCTACAACTACATCTGGGCCCTCTCCGAGACCCTCCGCCTGGCCGAGCAGTGCCTCCCGCCGCCCCCCGCCTTCCGCGGGGCCGCCGCGCCCCCCAGCCCCGGCAGCGACGCGGGATCCTGGCTGTCCAGCGCCTCCCCGTCCGCCCCTTCGCTCTGCGCCTCCGCCTCGGGCCCCAGCAGCCCCGCCACCTCCGAGGACTGCGCTTATGCGCCCGCCGAGAGCCTGAGGGGCTTCCGCGGGCTGCCCGCGGGCCCGGGCGCGCCCCTCCGCTAGCGCGCAGCGCCCCGCGCCCCCCGCGCCCCGCGCCCCGCCAGGGCCGGCGGCGGAGGGGGGGAGCGGGTGAGGGGGGGGCCTCGTCCCGTTGCACTTTTCATCGCTCTCCTTCCCCCCCGGCCCCTTCCCCCCGACCCCCGTCTCGCCTCCCGCGCCGCTCCGAAAAACCGCGGAGAAGAAAAGCGACAGATTTGCTGCCGCAGACGAGGTGAAAAGTCAATTTTACAATTTGTAGCTCTCCGGCGAAGAAAAACGAGCATGAAAATTTGGTTTGAACGCCCTGACAATGCCATGAAAAGGCTTAAGGGGCCGATGCGGGCCGGGGCGCAGCGCGGGGCTCAGCGCGTCTCCCCGGCCCTGCCCCGGGGCGGCTCAGCCCCTCCCGGGGGTCCCAGCACCGGCCCCGATGGGACCCCGCACCCGGCGGACGGCGGAGAGGCTCATGCATTATAGATGCTGACCCCCAGCGCGGCCGGCCTGCTTTCGAGTGGGAGCAGACACGGGGTATTCAGCGACCGGACCAGAGAGCGGTTTAATTTATTCAAGATGTTCATTCATATGAAAATTGTATTTTTGTACATAAAGAGCTTTATTCTATTATTATACCTCTTATCAAAGTGGGGTGTTTTTGGTTTTGGTGGAGTTTTTTTTGTTTTTTGTTTTGGTTTGGTTCGGTTTTTTTTTAAGAAATCGTACCTTTACCATGTAAATAAAATTTTTAACTTTTGTACTGAGTTTTGGCAGCGCCTCTGGAGTTTTGTTTCTTGCACTGGTGGGGTTCACTCCTCAGAAGGAGGCTGGGGTGGAAGGGAAGGGATCACCCCAGGGAACAGCCAGCATTCTGACACCTCACTGGCCACAGACACACCTGCAAACATCTGCTGCCCCCAAGTGATTAGAGCCCTGTTCAGGAGATGCAGGCAGAGAACCGGAGCAGAATGGTGATGCCAGCGGTGCTGGTGTTTCAGGCTGTCCTTGCCGTGGTGTTTCAGGCTGTCCTTGGTGTTTCAGGCTGTCCTTGCCGTGGTGTTTCAGGCTGTCCTTGCCGTGGTTCACAGCAGGAGCTGCAAGGTGTCAGGAGCTCTGGGGCAAGGAGAAGGTGCTGTACTCCAGAACAGGGTACAGAGCTTGAAACTTTCCCTGAACCTGTAACACTGGCAGAACCTGACTGGCATGAGCTGCCTCTTTTCCTCGAGTCACAAGGTGGGACGGAGGCTCTCCCAGTTCGCTCACAGGCCCCTGCCTGTGAGGAAAAAGAGGGGCCAAAGCTGCCATCCCATGGTCTCAGCACCAGCTGCGGCCCAGCTCTGGCTCTCAGCTAGAGACTGCGGGTGTCAAGAGTACCCTCGTCTCCAGGAAATCTGCTCCACCACTGCAAAATCCCAAACTTTCCTTTCTCCTGCAATTGCGTGTAATGGAGCCCTCTGATCCCCGAAATTCTACCTTCTACTCTTCCTGACTCCATCCTGCGCATCTTTAGTGCTGCTCAAAGCTCCCATATTGCACTGGGCACACAGACCCTTAAAAACAAGATTTATCCTCTTTGCCTTGTTTTATGGGGAAAATGAGGCAGCTCAGACATGTCTCTACAGCCATCTCCAAACCTTGAGTGAGCTGGAGCTGTATGTGCAGTTAGCAGGGAGTTTGTGGGGAAACACGGAGAGATGGTGTTGTACAAGCCCAAATAAATCAGATCTCTGATGGGACTGCCAAGAACTACAGAATGAATTGACTTTCAGTTTTCTGTGCCTCAGTTTCCCATGTGTAAAATTGTGGTACCACCATCCCGTCATCAGTGCATTTAAGGATTTAATTATGCAGAGCTTTCAGAGCACTCAGGGCTGCAGTAAAAGCCCAGGAAGGAATTCTTTAGGACGTGATCATACACGGTGTGGGGAAAAAGGCAGAGGACAAACTCTGAAAGCATCAGACAGAGCACTGAGAAGCTGCTCATCGCACAGGCAAAAGCTCTGCCTGAAAGTTAACTCTCCTGTGGGAAGAAGGTGGAGATATTATCAAAAGCGCATTATGGCATCATATAATTGTCACAAAAATTAGAAGAAGAGCTGAATTAAGTTTGCACGGATACTTCAGTGTCAGCATTTCCTCCTTTTTGAGTGCCTGAGCCTGCAGTATAGATAAAAATTCCTTTAACACGGTTTTCATATGCATGTCTATACAGACACACATCCACCACTGCTTGTCAATAACTATAAATGCTGAAAAGTGTTACTTTTTTGAAATCTTCATAGCAGCATAATACTTAAATTAATTAAAGACACCATCAACCAGTATAGGGCAGCTCCTTAATGATGTCCTGTTAAATAAAAGAGATTTGTGAAATCTAATTCTGGCAGTAACAGGTCTTGATCTGTGACGCAGTGAAGCTTTGCTTGCACCTGCCCTTGAAAGCCAGGAGGTTTTGTATGCAGGAGCCTCCAGGGGCTGAAATTTAGTACAGTCCATGGAGGCGGAAGGTCATCTAAAGTCACTGGGTCCCAAGACACTGGACTTCAGTCTCAAAGAAAAAAAAAAAAACAAAAAACTCCACAAAACTTCAAAATATCCTCTATTCTTTTGTGTTTTCTTAGCTGCCAGCAGAGATCTGTGGACATTATGCAGTATATAAAGACCATACATCCAGCAGGACTCAGTGTATGATGTTAATGTTCCTAATGGGCAATGAAAGCTGCAAACTGCGTGAGGACACAATTAGATTCATACATTAACATGAGTCAGAGAACAGTTTTTCCCTGGAGCAGTGATAGGTTCAGACATAGTTGAACAAATCTGCTGCCAGGACAGATGGAATGCCCATATTCAGAGGCTGCAGGACCAACCTGCACTCCCGTTTACAACAAGGGGGGTTGTATTTATTTTTATCAAAAGAATAGTTTGGTGAATTGGAACAGGCTTCCCCAGCTGGAAACAGGCGGCTATTTTTAATTGCACTAAAATCATCTCCTTGCAGAAGTACAGGGTGAAAAAAATACGTGACTTAAATACTAGGGCTGATGAAAGCATTAGCAATTTTTTTGGAAATACCAGGTTGTTCTGTGGTAAAAAATATTTCTAAACAGACAACAGACTCGGTCCCACTGACATGAGTGTCAAGATCCTTACTGACTTCAGAAATATCTGAAACAGAATCTTGGTTTTTAATCTTGGCACCACATTGCATATGTGTATATGCATTTTTTCATATGGCTGCTGATGGGTGTTGGTAATGCTTTAACCCTGTTGGATCCATTCGACCACCTCCAGGGCATGCAAGCATTAGGGACCCTCTGCCAGGAGGTTCTGCAAGTCCTTAGGTCTCTCTTAATTCCCCTTTAGTTAGGAGAGAAAGTCTGAGATGGCTCCATTGATAGGGAATCCCTGCTGGCTGGGAGACATCCAGCACAGACTTCCTGGAAACACAGCTGGGATTATCCCACTTTCTCTCTGCTGGGATTTACTGTGGGGAAACTGCCCCCTACCAACTACAAGATGCTTGTGTACTCTGATGAGAAGGGCCCACAGCAGCTGGAACTACTGTTTCAGCCTTTTCCAACTGATTTGAAGCTCTGGAGATTCTCTGCGAATAACCTGTGCTCAACAAGTGAGCAAATAACTGCAAAGCCAAAATTCTGTGCAGGTTTTAGGCAACAAGGGTTTGCTGTAGTTTCAATGCCATGTGGTGCCCTCCTTAGTGTCATCCTTGCTGTGGTGAGGCTCAAAAGATGCTTAGCATTTAGTTATGAACAACAGCATCCTCAGAAGGGTTTTCATTATCAGGCCTCAATCTGTCACAGATTTTGATTTTACTCTGCACATGATCTGTAAAATACAATCTGCACTACCACCTCTGAGCACATGAAACTTGATATTATAATTACAGATCTCTGGGGCTCAAATGCTCCATTAAGACTGATTTGTATAGTAGGTAGAGATTACCAGAGCAGAAGCAGGTGAGAACGATTTTTCAGGAGCTTTTTTTGTTGGTGACACATGCAATTAAAAGAAGTCATCTGGAGGAGCAGAGCTGCTAAGGACCAAGCAGATTTACTGTCCACACTGTATGTGAACAGAACAGAGATGCAAAAATACTACACAAATACTTTAAGCTGATACTTTGCCTCTTACTTGTATAATCTTCAAATAATACTGCTAGAAGATTTTTAAGTCTAGATTAACAAATTAAGTGACTTGTTAGAACTGGGTTTATGCCCAGTAGCCCAATAGCAGTGGCCATGAACAACTAGTCCCTGTTCTCTCTTCCTCCTCAACCAAAAGGCCTAATGGTCAAGGTGAAGAAACACTGAAGACCCCAGAGATGTCACAGGTCCATGGTGATGATCCCTTTAAAAGCCCTGTGGGACCCAGCCCTGTTATTAATCCCCAGGGCAAAGAGAATGTGGGGCTGAGCTGAGGGGCTGAAATAGCCATGTCCCTGGAAGCAGGGGTTTCCCCCATGCTGAGGTTGCTGTTCTCTCAAGAGAGATGGCAAAGGCTTCACCTGAGGCACTGCTGGTGCAGACAAAGGCTCCACACGTCGAGCAATGCTCCTCCATTATCATCACTATCATTTTTCACTTGTCAGTCTTCCAGTTTAAGATCCACTAGACAAGAGTTGAAAGACTCTTCCCAATGGATAATGCTCTTCTCTGCCAGCGTGGAAATGCTGATGGCACAGCACTCATTGTTATTCAGGTCCCCCACTTTTGTTTCTATTTGACTGTGCAAAGCATCTGTTAGAACCTCCCATCTTCCTGCTAGAAACTCTGATGGTTTGGAAAGGAAAATTAAATATCACATTAGAGAGGCTGGGACAGATGCCACCCTTCTCCATGCCATGTGTATGATTCCACAAGCACAAGAGACTTTTCTTACTACCCCATTTGTTTTACTCATCGACTGCCAGGGGGACTTTGGCAAAGGTCAGCGGGACTTCGGCAAACGTCAGTAGGATAGAGCACACAGCGTAGCTCTGCAGAGAGTAAAAATTTGTGGAAGCAAGACTTTTAGAGAGGAGATGAACTTTACTCTTTGAGTAATCATGAGTAAGGTTCCACAGACACAGACTTGTATGCACTCTGCCAAATGGAAGTGCCAAAATCAAGTCCAGAAATTTGGCATCTCAACACAGAAATTGGAAAGAAAGTGCTTTGAGTGTCTCACTAACGTCCCTGCTCAAGCTCATTTATTTAGTTGCACTATTCAGCCCCCGGATCCCTTGCTTTCAATCCAAAAGATTCATTGTGCTTCAGGGAAGGACCAGACTGTGTCGGTGCATGGTCCCCCTTACACTCTTCCCTCATGCTTGTGAGATGTACTTAATTACAAACTGAAGCATGCGGGGGGACTGATGCCTCTATTTCCCAAACAGGGATTTGGCAGAGTCCTCAGGACTTCACTGTCTCTTTCTTGGATTATTACATTCTGCACATTCCAGGATAATCTTTTTCTTTAACCTGAGGATTTCACAAAATTGCCTTCTAGGAAAGCATTTAAAGCTGTCTAATGGCAGTCCAAGGTGATTACAGACCTTAATGATTTGTTGCACAAATAATGGATTAAGTTCCATCTGTAGGAGTTAATTTGACTTATTTTTTACAAACAAACCACTTGCTCTGCTCCTGTCTGTATGGCAGATGCCAGCAATCTTTATAAAGTCATACCCAGGGATACCTCGGGCAGGACTGTCTAGGGCAGCACCTGGCATCTACAACCCAGCACAAACCTGGCAGAACATCGTTGCTTTTCCAACTTGCAGTTTGCATTGAGATGACAAGCCTGAAGAAAGACAACATTTGCAAGCATAAAAATACAAAATCTCAAACCTAAGATGGTGTTGGTCCACTTTGGAGGTGACAGGAGAAGAGACACACAGCCAAGGGACCCTGTGGAATTAGAAATTTGTCCCTGTCTCTGTTGTGAGGACCAAGAGATTTGGGGGCCCTCAATGAACACTTCAGTTTAGATAAATGAGGCCAAACAGAGAAGGCAAATGTTACAACTTAAATGGAGGAAGACAAAATTCCCAGCGTGGTCATTTTCCTGTTGGATTTCCTATGCTGACCTTCAGGATAATGCACAGATGAGAGAGTCTCAAAGATAGGATCAGAAATAATGATAATCACTGGTTGCAGGTAAAAGTTGATCAAACTACCCTACATAGTCTTTTCCCACCCGGATTTCTCCTTTAAAATATTCACATTTGAGGAAGCAATGTCCTTCCAGTCAAGGCTGCTAACTGTGTGGAAGAATGGGACATGGCCTCCAGGTGTAAATTTAACATGGGCCAGAAGAAGCATCTCTTCCCCTGTAGCTTTCCAGGTTGGTCTCTCGGACTCACAGAAAATAGGTAATATTTATCTATACATTATTTTTCTCAGACCCTAGAAAAGCTAGAGACATTGCCAGTAGAGACCAGCAACTACAAACAGCTGAGCCAATCCCTCCCTTCAAATCCTAAAACCTTCATTACTTTCTTACTTTTTCACTTGATAATCCCTAGATATAAATGTATTTTCTCCACTGATAGTAGTATTCAAACCGAAGGGATTTAACTCCTGAGATAAAAAAATATGGTGTTCTTGGGTTTTTTGTTGTTTTGTTGGTTTTTTTTTTTTTTTTTTTTTTTTTTTTTTTTACCTTCCTATTTGAGTACCATCTCTTCTGCAACAAGTCTTTTGTAATCTGAAAGGAAAACCCTTCCTGTCACAACACCAGTAATGGATATTGCTCTCTCAATTACCCCTTGCTTCACCAGGAGAGCAACTGATGCGCATCGTGTTTATCCAGCTCACTGAAGTGCTTTCATTATCTCAGAAAAGAGGTTAATTAGTATTAAAGCAATCTTTTCACAGAGTACAGTTTCCTCCTCTCCTATTTGCAATCCAAAAAGATGTCAGCTTCCAAAGCCATAATGCCCTCTTGATAAATCAAGTGGCAGCTAATGAGGTCTGTGGTCCCAGGGAAGGAAGGTCTGGGCTACCTGTCACCAGCACGGCTGTCACCTGCGCTGCTCTCCCGGGATGCCGCGAGAGGCAGGGAGCCATATGGGATACAGGGAAGGGAACTACCAGCTGAGGGAAGGTGCTGGTGACTGTGTACACCCCGGACTGGAGTATCCCAGTACATGCCTCATTCTAATCCAGTTTGGAGGATTTACAGATAAATCTAACAGAAACTCTACCCTCAAGAAGGAAATAGATGGGGATTCTTTCTTTTCCTTTCTTCCTTTCTTCCTTTCTTCCTTTCTTCCTTTCTTCCTTTCTTCCTTTCTTCCTTTCTTCCTTCCTTCCTTCCTTCCTTCCTTCCTTCCTTCCTTCCTTCCTTCCTTCCTTCCTTCCTTCCTTCCTTCCTTCCTTCCTTCCTTCCTTCCTTCCTTCCTTCCTTCTCTGTCTCCTCTTCTTTTCTTCTTTCTTAAAGATAACCCAGGAGCATCTGTATGAGCTTGAACTTCAGAGGTAAGAGCCACTAATTATGCTTGTTGCCAAAAAGTTTTGGGTAATAAAAGCATTATGCCATTTCAAGAAAGATACATAGAATGATGGAGTTTTCTTCATTAGGCAGTGGGCAAGTATTTGCTCTTCCCTGAAAAATGCCGAAACCAAACCTCTCTTACCATTTCCACTGTGTTAGTTCTGTGGCTGGGGCTCTGCACAGCTGTGCCGAAGCTGAACTGGGCTGAGACAAACACCTGTTAAAGCAAAAAAACCTTCATTTTGGCCAGTCTTAGAGAGGATCTTGAGTGATCTGGTCCAAAATAACCGTTCCAACTGCCCAACCCTCACATCTTTAGAAAGACCCAGCAGCACCTGCAGCGTTTCTGAGATATCTAAGCAGAGAAAGCGGCCCATGCATCCACATGCTCCAGCCCTTTTGGCTACTGGGCTATTCTGCCCATAGCCGCTGCTGCTGACAATGAGGGACTGAGCCACATGCCCTGTGGTAGCCATGCTCTGGATTTCTTTCCCTGACTTTGGGAAATTCATTGTCTTTAGCATCGTCTGTAGGTTCAAAGTCCGCTTTCACTCCGCAGGGCGCCCTTTCTGGGTTCATAAAGCTACGTTCAGAAATCTTTGGGCAGACCCAAAGCTGACAAAAGTGTCATTAAATAATGCTGCCAATGAATGAAGCTACCAAAGAAGACATAGTCCAGTTTGCATCTCAGTTACAAGAAGAAAGTGCAATGACAGAGTGAGTAATTGGCTAATTGTCTATACGAGCTCTATTTTAACAGTGCAGTCGTGCGATCGCACCATCTGGGGGGAGCTCGGGGAGGGAGCCCCAGCGCACACAAAGCCAGCCCGGCTCCGACACACAGGCCGGGCAACGGCCTCCTTCCCAGGCCAAAGGTGGGAGCTGCAGCCCCCCGAGTCTCCCCAAATATAGGCTGAGACGCTGAACCTCTGCTGACGGTGAAAGCTGGGGCGGATGCCGAACGATCGTCTGCGTTTTTTGGAGCGCACGCTGAAGCCCACCTAAGTTGCGCGGTGCAATAACCGAGTGTTAGCGCACAGCGATATCTGCCTGATTGCGGGGCTGCTAATGAGCACAATTAGACGGGTGGTTGGTGTCATGAGCCGGCATCCCCGGCCCAGACGTGCGAGGGTGCTGCCGGCGGCAGCCAGGGAGCTCCGCGCACTGGTGTGATTTCTGGGACATTCAGAAATGATGGCATTTCCCCCTCCTTGTCTTGAAAAAGCTGAATTACTGCCTTTCAGTTCCCATCTATTTTCCTCCAAAGTTACCATGAAGAAAAAAGTATAAATCACACTTCTAAGTGGGGCTGGCACTCGGCTCACAAGAAGGAGAAGGGAAAAAAAAAAAAAAAAAAAAAAAAAAAAAAAGGGGGTAATGCCAAAATGTAAAATAGTTAAAAGCTTATTAGAGCCGTTCAGGGCAGTATGATTTCCACTTTGTTTCAGAACACCCCAAGCCCATCCTTTCATGCTATTGTGAAGGCAGCAATTCAAATCTCCCTTTGTCAGTATGAATGGCCCCTCTTAAAGCTCTTTTATGCCAACATATTCCCTACAGGCATATGCCCTTTAGCTCTATTACTGATTTACCCAAGTATTCAGCCCGTACCTTCTGCTTTTCTTTTTCAGTTACTGAAGTTCCACATGACACGAGCTGCAGGCTCTGCTTTGGTGCCTGCCCCACACCCGGCCCCAGCCAGGATGCTGCCTGCTCTGCCGCTATCTATCTCACCAGGAAAAGCCACCAAAAAAACTAACAGAGGAGACTTTTCAAATGATTGATTTTTCTACACCCCCCCCCCCTCCTTTCCTACCTCTCCCCCTTCTTTTCATCTCTACATTTGTTAGCGCAAACAAATGGGAGAGGGTATATACCACCACCACCCCCCAGCCACAGGGGAAAAAGAGCCTTGCCGGCTTTGAGGGAGGAAAAAATTCGAGTGTAAAAAACGCAAGTGGGCCTATTACCTCTACTTACCCTAATTAGACTTGCTTTGAAGGGCTATTCAGAGATTTTGAAAGGCTGTCCTCTCCCTGCATCTCATTGTGCAATGTTTGCAGAGACATTTGCATCTGTTTGTGCTTCTGAAAATAGCAATGGATGCTTTCAAGAAAGCAAAGCCACCTCCGAGCCCCTAGCACCAAGCCAAGGGCCGCAGCAGTCGAGGTATGTGTGGCCGGTGCTGGGCGGGGGGACACCCCGGTTTCAAGGGTTTGAGGGTTCTCCACCGGTCCCCATTTAAACAATTCCCTTTAACAATGCAATTTTAGGCATAAAATCTGCTAACTAGATTAAATCCAGATGACACAGGACGTAGAAATGGAATAATAATAATAATAAAAAAAACAACGCTAAAGTAAATGGTAGGCATCCTAACAGGATAGAAAGTGTGAAATCCATGCAGAGCTAGAGAGAATAGCTGGCAGCACAGCCCAGGCTTTCATACGCATATGGCCTTGACCATTTGACTCTGGTCCCATTGAGGTGATCAGCTGGAGACGTGAAGGGGCATCTCTGGCAGCACACACGTCCCGCTCGCTCCTTGAAGAAAGGCCACGAAATAAAGCTGCATAAAGGTGATTGATGGTAAACATTTTGTAATTTGGAGGGATTAAATATGCGGGATGATCTTGATCAGGTTCTCAAGGCATTGCCAGAATGCAATTACATTATAATAGGCGCTTCTGGATCGCTGCTGGCAAAGCCACAATATCTGCCAAAGAAAGGGGGTGTGAATGGGACAAAAGGGTTAATTTGAATACGTGCTGAAAAGACTGGAGGTGGACAAGGAGCTCTGCAAGGACTTCATCAGGAGCCATGGGCAGAAGGAGACGGTTTTGCAAATAGAGAGGGCGAGCGGGGAGGATGTTTGTAAAGCACGCTTGGAAAGGGGGGAGAAAAGGAGACGAGAAAAGCCCCACAAAGCTCAAACTGCTTCTTTCTTACACCGCCCTGGCTACGCTCAGAGGAGCACTTTAGATGGATTAATGACAGGGAAAAACAATGGGATAAAAGTCTTCTCCTCCGTCTGTGCCCAGCCGCGCTGGTCTCTCCCCACCGGCGCACGGCGAGCACTGGCTTCTGGCCTGGGACGGACCCAGGCGGGTCACAGCGGGCCACCACATCCCCTGGTCTGCACCTTTGGGAGCTGGAAGTCTCACTGCCCTTTTCTGGCGGACATCCGATTAAATTTATGCTATCGGCAGGCTGAAGATTTTATCAGATTACTCCTTCAAAAATGCTTAGTGGGAATTAAGCATGCAAATCCACTTGGCCGGCTGTGGGGACAATGCACTCCCTCCTGACGGTGAAATTCTCCTTCTAGCTCGGGCACCCATGACATGGGCTTTTCTGCTCATCTTTTTAAACTTTAAACGCACACTGGCGTCTGGAAAATGCTCTCATGCATGGAGCAGGGCCGCATGAGCTGGGTGGGCCGGGAGGGGCATGCCCCACCTCTCTAAGGTGATGGAAAGGTGTTGCACTGTCACCTCCTCCCCATCCCTGTCCCTGTCGGTGCCACAGAGGCCGTACATGGAGCACATCCTGCTTGTCTCAGAGATGCTGCAAAGTGCAGAATCCGAGCAGGGGCTGAAGCCAGTGGGGATGGACGGCACAGGCGGAGGAAGCCCGGATTTCAAGAGAGGAGATGGGAACACGATACCATCACTGTGGCTTCTGATTTATGACAGATCTGACTCTCTGTGCAGTAGCCAGGGGCTGTACGAGGATGTCGCTGTCTCAGTGAGGCAGAAAGCAGCAGCTGGGCATAGGTTTGGGGCCAGGCAGGGTGGTGACCCTCAACACCCCAAAATGGCACTAAGGTCCTGGAGGGATGTGGCTGTTTGCACAAGCATCTCTCCCTGAAGGGACCCACTGCCTGGGGCAGGGTGGCCTCTCTTGGGCATTGAGAACTGTTCAAAGTGAAGCATTGGCTGTGTATAACAGCTTACAGACCCCTGAGCCATCCCACCTGCCCCCACTGCCATCCCCTGCCCCTGGGACAGTGCCAGCCCCAGGGACAGTGCCAGCCCCAGGGACAGTGCCAGCCTGGCCGTCTGATCCACCTGTTGGTGATCACACCCTCTAAGAGAGCAGGTCAGAGCTTGGCATCCTCCACAGCACGGGGCTGGGGCTGCTCCAGCCCTTTTTTGACATTTGAAGCTCTAAATGAAGTTTCAGCGTGTTTTGCTGAGACACAGGCAGGGCTGAGCTCTGCTGTTTTCCTTTGGGACGTCTGGATATAGCACATAGTTTCCACACTGTATCTCAGTCCCCAAAGCATCCCTCAAATGCAAACCCAGCCCATTATATATATATATATATGTATATATTTAGAAACACAGGACCCACAGGGAAACCCATTTTCCATTACCCCACTTCAGCTTGCTCAGCCACTCCTAAACCCAGGAGAGACCCCTGACAGAAGGCCACAGCTCGGCTCCAGAACCCCCCCAGCAGCGACTTTTCGGGGACAGCTTTGCCCACAACACGTGTGCCTGCTCTTTCTCCACGGCTGCCCCTCGCTGCCAGTTTTGGGGAGGGGTTTTTTTGTGGGTTTGGTTGGGTTTTTTTTTTTTTTCCGCCGGGTTTTTGTTTCCTTTGAGAACACCCTGTGTTTGTGTTGCTCTTTCTCCGCGGCACAATGCATCTCTCCATTTCCTCGGCCGGGGGCTCGCGTGAGCGTCAGATCTCGGCAGAGCGGAGTCGCAGGGGTCGCGGGTCACCCGAGGCCATCGGGGACAGACAAAGTCCCTTCAGCCGCTAATGTAAGCCGGGGTAACGGCACGCTGAAAGCGCATCCACTTGAGACTATCTACAAGGCACTCAGCCCTCTCTGAGGGCTTATAATGTTGACTCTCCTGTCATTGGATCCAACCTTACTATAAGCCCTGGAGGTATGAGGGGCTTAGAGACATTCATTCAGAAAAAATAAATCCCCCTGCTACCATTCTCTTCATGAAGATAAATATACCACAAACAGAACAAGGAAGGAGGCTGAACTCCTGATCTCTGCTCCAGCTGCTTAAAAAATTGCCATTAAAAAAACAACACTTTATATTAGACTCCTTTTATTATTTGCCATTAAAAAACACAACACAGTTTATGAGTCTCCAAAGCGGTTTATTAGTATATTTTACTAGCAAAACTTGCCTTCAGTTCAATGCCATTTCTAGTCCATTCAAAAGAGAAAATTTTGCAAAGAAAATGGGGTTTGTTTGTATTTGAACTCGCTGTTTCTCGAGGCGTTGCAACCTGAGCTGCTCCAGCCTGGGGAGAGTTTGTATTCCATGCTGGAGGGGTTATTGCTCAGCTCCAAACCGTTGTGCTTTGCATCGCTATAAAACCTAGGAAGGCTCCTTGGCCGTCAGGACTGCAGCTTGTCTGGGGCTCTGCGGACACTGGGGAACACAGAGCACCAGTTCTGAGACCAGAAAAACTTTTTGGGCACCATGGCACATGACTGTCACCCCTTCTCATGACCTCTTCAGCCTCCATATTCCTGTCCAAAGCTGGAAAGAGTGTCTGGTGTAAAACCTGCATGGGAGGGATATATTCAGCTCATATTCAGCCACAAGGGAAAACAGCTGCCATGGGGATGTGTTTCCATACCCCAGCTGGAGGTCAGCCTCCATGCCCACCCTTTCTCTTGTGTCAAATCTTGCTGGAATACCCCAAACCCCTGGTAGAGCTTTTGGTGGTTGTGAATCTTTTCATATTTACAGATTTTTCCTGAGGAAGGTGCCTCAGTGTCCCCTGGGAGTTCAAAGAGCAGCAGGCTGTCTCCAAGTCCCTGTCTTTAAGGGCATCCAACCTAGCATGTTCCCAGCAGATACAGGTCCCAGGGAGGTGCCTTCTCCAGAGCTGTGGGGATGGAGGAGCCATGTGGCCAGAGCTCCCTGCCTCGCCCTGGTGAGCACAGGTTAGAGATGCCCATGAGGTGCTCTAAATCTCAGTCAGCCTGGGAAGGGGGATGTGTAGAAAGTCTCCAGCAGATGCAAAGCACTGACAGGTCTCTGCTCAACAGATCTGGTCTGGCGTCAGCATTTCTTCTTCCTCTCCTCCATAGCTAGCTCCCTTTAAAAAAATCACCCAAATCGTTGATTTTTAGCAGAATTTTACCTTCCACTGCAAACACTTAGCTCTGGATGAAGATGTGAGGTTTAGACCATCTGGTTTTGTCTCCAAACATCAGATGCTAAAGCAAAGTCTGAGAGCATTTAGCTTTTAAATGTATCAAATTCTTTCTTCTTTTAAGGAAAATGTCCTGTTGAATGCGGGTGCTTTTGTAGGCAGATTTCCCTCCTCTACCTCCAGCTGTCCATTTTCTGGCATGATGGGGACAACAAGTCAGTGCCACTTGCAAAGGTTCAGGGGAGAAGGGGGCCAGGCTCTGGGCATGGTGTGTGTACATGGTGAGGTGCTCAGATTTTGAGGGGAAAATATGCACAAAGGGGGAAAGTTGTTGCCTTGGGGAGGGAAAAGGCTGAACTGATCAAACTGCTGATATAAAAGAGGAATAATGGGATTTTGTGGGATTCACATTGATGCTCACATGAGAAGAGACTCTGGTTGCCTTTTTTCTTTCAAGCCACTGAACAAGAACTTTAAAGCCCCTTTAAAATCTGCTTTGGCTGAGCTAATTATTATCACAGGACTTATTAGACAAAAGCTCAATGGCTTTTCCAGTGCCTCTTCAACAGTTTCTGGGCTGCCTCGACAACAAGAACCAGAGCTCCCTTTTATCATTGCCATACTCCATCTGAGAGTTTTCAACTGCTGATCCTTATGTTAAGCCTTACAGGAAACACAGACAAGAGGGGTGCCCATCAGCCTGGCTCTCTCTCCTGTCACCCCACAGCCTGCACTGCACCCCACCGGCACAGCTGGCCTGCACACAGCTGTTTCGTTTTCTGACACGCATCAATGGAAAAGCAAATGTCACAACAGAGTATCCAGTTTTTGAGTAGTGAGACAGAAACCTACGGGAAGCAGCAGCCAGCCTGAGACTGGCCAGGGCTATCCAGTGACTTATTCAAGGAAGCCATTCACACCTTCTCCCCAAGGAGAAGGCTGCCCTGCCGAGTGATCAGCCCCAGCACAGAGACCTGCTTGTGGGTTTTTCAGCTGAGGTTCCAGTCCTGGGACACAGCCTGGGCTCTGAAGCCCCAGTACTTCAGCCTTTGTTCTTCACCAATGCTTCAAGACCTTCCCAGTTTGATAAACTGACTTTTTTTTGTTGTGGGGGGTTTCATTTTCTTGTTTGTTTGGTTTGGGTTGGTTTTGGTTTTGGGGTTTTTTGGCGGGGGGGTGGTTTGGGGTTTTGGTTGGTTGGTTGGTTGGTTGGTTTGGTTTGTTTTTTCCCCCTTGGGAGAAGCAATAATTACATGGTTTTTAAACAGGGGTATCCCAAGGAAAAGCAAAAAGCAATAAAAAAAGCGATAAGGAAAAAACCAGCAAGGACAGCAATAAAGGCTGCTTGTTGTGGTATTTCTCCAAGAGCTCCTCAGCACTGAAGGGGATCTGGGACTTCATTCAGGCCCACTGAAACAGATAAAGCTTCAGTATTCCCCAGGAAGGGGAATTTCCTCACTCCCAAGCAGAATTGCAGTGCATGGAACATGAAAACCATCTATTAGTACCCTTGCAGCTCTCCCATTCCGCATCTCTGCCCAGCCCAAGGGCTGTAGGGTGCTTTGCAGATCCCACTATCCACAGTGAAAGCACCTTTTCCCATGCCTTCACCCCAAAGGTGCAAGTTTGGCACTGTTTTCCCCCCTTTTTAGGAAACCTCTGCTACAAAGAAGCTGCTGATGGCATAAGTAAACTGGTGGTGGCACTGGCTGGAAGTTATCCTACAGCAGAATGGGAGCTGCTGGCTCCATCCTGCTGGTCCCAAGCCCACAGGTTGCTCCTTGCAGGACTCCCAACAGCAACACCAAACTTCTGTGATTTCTTTGGCACTGTTTTCAGAGGGCCCTTCAAGATAAATGGACTTTTTTTTTTTTTTTTTTTTTTTCCTTCCCTAACTGGACACCTAAACAAAACCTTTCCAAGGATTCAGGGGGAGATGCCTGATGAGCAGCCAGGAAATGGGAATGATTGATCAAGTGCTGACGGCCACAGCACGGGCACCCGGGCTCAGGTTTCAGGACAGAGCCCAGTAAGGAAGCACCTCTCACCTGCACAGCTGCCACACACTGGGCTGCCTGCAGCTCCCTGCCCTCCTCTGCAGAGGGTGACCAGAACATTTGCTGCCCCTGCAGCAGCCATCCCTGGCAAAGCAGGCACTGGGCAGCTGACACAGGCACTGGCTGGGTGGAAGGAGGAGGTGTGGGGCTTTCTCCATCGCTGGAGGGCTTCTCTTGTAGCATGCAGGTGAGCAAACAACCAACCTGCCACATCCCCTTAGACTTATTCCACAAAAAAGTTATTTTTAAGGCAAGAGAGGAAAGTAGAGAAAAATCTTCGGTGCTACATGGTCTAGGGTTTGTCCATGGGAGGGGTGTTGGGACTAGACGACCTTTAATGTCCCTTCCAGCCCAAACCATTGTGGTTCACTGAGTCTGTGAAATAAATCACAGGTGAGCTCAAATGAGCTGTTCCTTCAAGCCCAGGCTGTTGTTTTCAGGTGTCCCTGTGGCTACCATCAGGCTGGGACTAGGAGATTTAAATTCCAACTTGACTCATATCACTATGGGGTAACATTTACTCTCCCCCAGACAGGCTGTGAGTAAATCCACTGCTTTTTACAGGGGCAGGGACCGAGCACACACCAGGTCAGGGCTGGCTGGTGACTTCACCATGTGCCCACAGAGCACCAGCTCCAAATTTGCCAGAAGGAAACACCATTTCTATTTGCATTAAGCAGTGTGAAGGTTTATGATGCTCCCATAAGCCGTGCATCCTGAACTGGCCAAGATGGGAGTTTTGAAGAAATATGAGATATATTTCTCCCCACAACATTTCTAATTAATATTTTAAGTGATTTTTAGGCTTGTCCTCTCCTTCTGCCCAGGGCTGAGTTTGAGATGAAGCACTGACCAAGCAAGAAGAAAGCAACAGCCTCTCCTGATTTCCTGGGTATGGGTAGGTGCAGAGCAGCATCCCCAGTCCACAGCCTGCAAATGCTCCAAGACAACTCCAGGCCAAGACAACTTCCTGTCTCTGCAGAGAGCAAAGGCTTCTGCAGGAGGGCAAAGGCTCATCACTCCTCTTCCCCCTTCCCTTCTTCTGACCCTTCCCCATCTGCCTCTGCTCCTGGAGGTGTGCACTGGGAAGGTCTTGGACTGCAGGGCGCTGACCGCTGCCCCACGCCAGCGACACGGGGATGTGCAGATCCCCCAGCTCCTCTTCCTTCCCATCTCTAGAAGTCATCTATTTTGTTGTGTGTACACACAGAAAACAAGGGGCTGCCCCTTGTTCTCCTCCAGCCATGACACATCAAATTATCCAGCCTCCAAATATCCCATCTGGCTGTTAGTTTTTAGCTTTTTTTTTTTCCTCCTTCTAGGTTGTTTCTGCTTTCCTCCTCCTCCTTTCTCTGCTCCCCAACCCATGTGTAAAAGTAGCAGGGGGGCCTTTATTAAAGGCAAAGCCCCACGGCAGCAGCTTCCCAGCCAAACTGCTCTTGTATTACTTTTTGATGAGTTTTCAATTTAGGCCTTTGCAGACAGGGGGAAGAAGGCGACTTGAGAGACAGAGGGGGGAAAAAAATGCAACAGATGGGGCCGATTGTGCTCTCTAGGCAAATTAAGGAAGACATCTGTAGCTCCCAAATACTGGTGGTCTAAAGCAATTAGTCCCCTGTGAAAAGGGGCCTCTCTGAGCCTCCTCCAGCCAATCCGCGCCCCGGCAGCACTCACGTTACAATGGCCTTGACCACAATTCACTGAGCCAAAAAAAAGAAAGATTAATCCAGGAGGAGCTGTGCGGCCAGGCTGGAGTTGCTAGGCTTAAAAGGGAAGGTTATGTCCGTTTTTGCCTGAGTTTGGAGCAGAAAAGCAGGGCGGGGGGAGTTTTTTATCCTTCTTTCTGATGGTCACCCACGGCGTACCTGCTCTGCGTCAGATGTGTGGAGAGGGCGTGTGTGTGTGTGTGTGTGTGTGTGTGCACATGTCCCTGTACCAGGAGAGAGCTGTAATCTGAAAATTGCTCAGGGACCTCAATTTTCCACTGGCTTGTTTGGAAAGTGGTGAATGAAGACGCAAACCCCTGTGGTTGGAATTATCTCCCCCAGCCCCCTTCGGTCCCACTCCATCCCGAATAAAAAGAAGCTGTTATATGATAAGACCCCTCTGCAAGTGATAATTATAATGATTGTTATGATGCCAGGGTTCTGCTTTTACAATTGGAAATAGGAACTCCGGCTGAGCTAATCCGGTGGTGTGGTCCCTTGTTTCATTCGACATCAGGAAGCCGAGAGTGGAAAATTTAGAAAAGGACTTTATCCAAGCTGGTTATGAGCCCCCTTCCCCCTCCCCTCCTCTCCCCTGGCTCTTTTATTCATGCATATTTATGATCAGGAGATCTCAGTGGAGAAAAAAAACACATACAGAAAACAAAACCGGCCTCACAATGGGGAGAGCTGCTCATGGGAGGTCACAGCACCTTTAAATTACACCTCTTGGCTTTGTTCACCCCCGCACAATGGTGCTAAGAGATAGGAAGAATAGCACTCCGCGCCCTGGCGCATCACAAGTCTCCCAGTGATTTCAAAAAGGACACAGAGCCCCAACTAATTTGATATCTTATTGCATTTCTGCTAACCTAAGGCCATGCCTCATCCCAGCCGCAGAGGCTTGGCAGGGGCCGGGCTCGTACAAAGAGCGTGGCTGCGGCTCTGCAGAGCGCTGGGGTTTGCCAGTCAAAGCAGATCTGTCTTGGTCAGCTTTGAATTTGAGCTGAGTTAACTGGTTTGGAAATACAAAAGCACCACCCGCCCACTGAACCTTTGCCCCTTTAAATTAATTAATTTAATTAACATGTTTATTGTCATGGCGCCCGTCAGAATGGGATCTTCCCGGGGCCACACCAAACTCCAGCCTGCCCTCACACACAAAGGAGATGGGCTCATGTTTTTGGAGACGAGTCGGAACCAAATGACTTCTCAAGGCACTGAAATTTGAGCCTATAATTTATTTCTCGCCCAACATTTTCTCAGGATAGGAAAAACTGGTGACTAAAGCTGTGGCGCACAATGGAGGACACAAAGGGAGCAAAGTTAAAGTGGAAAATTGCTGGAAATAACCTGCTGCCTTGAGGCCGATATCGTGCAACAAGCTGGCAAATGCCCCAACCTGAATATTTAGTAATAACTGCCTCTGAAGGCAAACTAGAAGGAAAAAGGTGAAGCTGGTGTTGATAAAGAGCCAAATAATGACCTTCAAGGGAGAGCAAGGCTCTTTAGGGGAGGACCTGCCAATTCTCCAGGAATACCAGGTAGTCTGTGACTGCCAGCCCATAAAACCCAGCCTTTTCCCTCTCTCTTGTCCATTGTTGACAGTTTGCAGATTAAAAACAGGACAGGGGAGCAAAATAATCCCACAGCATTTTCGGATCCTGCATGCTGAAAACATTTAAATGTTGCAACTGCTGCCTACGTTAAATATAAAATATATTACTTGGCCAAAGGTTTGATAGAAATTTAGAAAGCTATCTAAATTTACTAAAGGTTTAATGGTGTCATTACCATCCCATGATGAGCTGGAGGAGCATAACCTTCAATGTCTGTACCCATGGGACTTAAAAATGTTTTTGGAGTCCGACCACATCCCACTGGGTCGGGTTACACTGCCCTGCCTAAGAGACACTAAAAACTCTTTGCAATACTCAAACTCAGATTTCTAAGTTCTGAAAAGACATATTAAAAAAGCAACCTTCATACTTTATCACCTCACTTTGCTATTCATAATGACCAAAATAAATGTTTAAATTTATTTGCATTTTAATAGCAACAAAGTTATGTCCCTCCAAGACTACGAGACTCCCAAATCTGCTTAGGTATGCCATTAGAAGAAGAAGGAAGCTCTCCTATCTATCCCTGAGGAAGGAAAGAGATAGGGAGGCTTTCAAAGTGCCTTCCAGCAGCAAGAGAATGCTGCTTAGCAGTATAATCATATCTGCTGCAAGCATCCTGCAGAAAGCCACTCACCCTGGCCTGTGCAGGAGGCTGGCTGGGACAAGGTATGGATTTCTCTGCCCGGGAGCTGGGGTAGGGCTTGACTGACATCACCATGGGGACTAATGACAGAAGATTTCCCCAAAGACACCGAGGGCTTTGAAGAATGGTCTTTCATTCTGTGTTGAACATACAGATAAAATGTCCACGGCAGAAAACTAATCAGATCATCTGTGGTTTGCTTTGCTGTTTGCTCAGGTCACTATCCCGTGGTTACAATTATCTCAGTCAAAAACCATACAGATGTCCAAATTGGCTTCCTGGCTTTTTCCTTAAAGGGTTCTGCTTCAGAGAATAGAGATTTCTACCAGGAAGTTCTTGGCCAAATCTCTCACATTTATACCTATCTCCAAGGAGAGAGTCCCTCTCCGGCCTCCAGGCAAAGCTGCAACATCCCACCAGCACACTTTGCCAAAAAAAGCTTTTAAAAATCATAACTCGCACATCAGAGGCACAGATTTATATGTGGAGAGGCAATGAAGGAGGGAAAGGAGGTGAGGCACACAAGATGCCTATGGGATTAGATAGCCTCAGCCTTTTGAAACAGCTGGGAATTCATTGTGCACATTTTTGGTGTATGTCTGGGAATTTCAGAATTAAATTCTGCACCTTTTCCAGCGAGCATAAGTGTTCATGTGCTTCACTTCACTCTCTTCTGGTGGCTCAGGATTGATGTCTAGTTAAAACAACAGCAGTGTAGCTATGGCAATCCCTTGCTGCTTGCTCAGGGCGTCAATCTTTCCACTGTAAAAATTGCTTTTTAAATAGGATAAACATTACTAATCTACTTAATTACACTGATGGGTCTAATGAGGATGCATGACCATAAGGAAGCTTTTTCCTGTGCTGGAACAAGATGGGATGTCCTTGCAGACAATAAAATATCACCGGTGAGGGAAATAAAGGTCTGCTGGCCCCAAATGTCAGACCCTCTGCCCACTTTCTCTCAGCAGAAATCTGGGGAATTGTTTCTGCATTTGAATTTATCCTGCTTTGCTCAAGAGTTTGATCCTGCAGAAGCAGGATAGGACCTTGAGCAATGTGGTCTAGTGACAGGTGTCCCTGCCCCTGACACATGAGGGGTTGGAGCGAGGTGAGTTTTAAGTTCCCTTCCACCACAAACCACTCTGTGAATCCGTGTTACTCTTTTTCTTTTTTTCTTTTTAACCACGCAAAAGTTTACAAACCTGAAACAATAATCCTGAACATATTTAACACCTAACATATCCTTAAATTTGACTAGCATGAGGCGGTAGATCATGACAGGTAACCTGTGGAAAGTTCAATAAAAACTTTAGAAACGCTTTGCAGGCCAAGCTCAGAGATCTCCGCCGAGGTGAGTTTAGGTGGAACATCCCCCAGGTGGCTCACCCCGGGCAGTGTCGGTGCTGCCGGGGGTGGAACGGGAGCATCCCCGCGGCCCGAGGCACGGCCCGGGAGCGCCGCGGCGGCGGCGGCGAGGCAGCGCTTGCATCGAGCACCACCCTCCGGCACCAAGCTAAACTGGAGCGCACGGGAGCAAGGGCTTCGGCCCGAGGAGGTAAATGACAGCTCCGGGATGGGCGCCCAGGCCTGGGCTCCTCGGCCCGAGAAGGACGCGGGTCCTGGAGATGCTCCGGGGGCTGGAGCCCCTTTGCTCTGGGCACAGACTGAGAGCTGGGGGTGCTCACCTGGAGAAGGGAAAGTGCCACGGAGACTTAGAGCCCCTTCCAGGGCCTAAAGAGAGCTTACCAAAACCATGGAGAGTGACTTTTACAGGGCAGATACTGACAGGATGATGGGGAATGGCTTTAAACAGAGACAGAGTAGGTTTAGATTGGACATTAGAAGGAAATTCTTCCCTGTGAGGGAGGTGAGGTCCAGGCACAGGTTGCCCAGAGAAGCTGTGGCTGCCCCATCCCTGGAAGTGCTCAAGGCCAGTTTGGACGGGGCTTGGAGCCACCCAGGATAGTGACAGGTGTCCCTGCCCATGGCAGGGGTGTGGAACAAGATGTTCTTTAAGGTCTCTTCCAACCCAAACCATTCTGGGACTCTACAAGGACTCCTTTTTGCCGAGGCAGGTTGGGTATGGCACTGCAGCTCTGAGAGGGGCAAAGGTGCTCTTCTGCAATTACAGTAGTTACAGGAAATTAATTAATTAGTACCTCTAAGAGAATCTGCAGGGTAGAGCTTGCAGACAAAATGCACCCCCAGAACAAAAGAGCAACATGAAACTTCTAGACCTGTGCTCCTGGGGCCTGTGCTTGACTGCCTCGGTGTACTCCAGACCTGCAGCTTTCCACAGCTAAAGGGAGCCCAAGCACAGGAACCCAAATTTGGCAGCATAAACCAAAATGCAACCAGTGGAGAGGGAGTCTGGTTTGGCAGACATTGAGCATAAGGCTGTGTAAAATCCACTGCATCTGAAATGGAATCATTCTGTGTCCCTCAGGCAGCACCCCGACACTGGGTGGGGAAATGTCAACATGTGGGCTGCTGATTTGTGCACTTGGGATTCCCCATCCTGCGCATGCTGAGGCCACTGAGCAAAGCTCTAAAATAATCTGTTAGCTATTTCTCCTCTTTTTTATCCTAATTGAAAGGCTACTGAGTGACCACAGTGTTTTTATACTTTGGATCCCTTGTCATCCCATACCAGTTGGGGAACAACTTAAAAAGGAGACAGAAGATGCTCTTTCACTGTTGGCTTTGTTAGATACATCCCAAAAAAACACAGCCAGCCTGCCTGGTTTAGCCCTGAAATGCTTCAGCTCCTGCTCCTTACCTGCACCTTGGGTTTCACTTAAACACTGCAATGTCTTCCTTTCATACTTTCTTTTTCTTGCAGAGATGTTTTACAGAGATTAATTACACATTTCATACATTATGAAAGGGATTATTTATTTGTGCCAGACATATTGCAGGGCCCACATTTGCAGGGCATTGCTATAAACTCATTATAAAAGCTCAGGCTTTGAGAAATCTCTAGTGTGTCTCACTTCCAGAAGATGGAGCCAGAAAGCTGGGAGTAGTTGCTGCGGCGCAGGAAAGCCACCTTCTCCTCCTGCTCATGCACAAACCCTGCTCCTTCTCAAGAGCCACCCTGAGGTGATGCAGGTGGCTCACAGCAGGGAGAGGAGATGCCATGGGGCTGCTGGAAGGAGGCTGATTTTCCTCTTTTCTGCTGCACAGCCCTCTGCACCCTGTCAGAGGAAAAAAATGCAGCTAGTTAGCAGGATGGGATCAGGAGACATTAGATTTATTTGCAGTCCTATGGCTGATTTTGTCCAAATCAGAATGAGACCCTGAACCAGTCAGTGTCCCTGTGTTTGCTGAGGGGACAGATTCAGGAGCAAGGGATGTGCCTGTGATGGAAAGCAGAGGTGCTGCACAGAGCACACTGCTGTCATTCACAAACTATAACTCAGTGCCAGGTTTTATCCTCTTTTTCCAGCTGACAGCATATCCTGGATCAGAGTGTAGTTTATGGGAAAGTAATCCTCAGACACAGTAACCTGACAGATATTTTAAATGCATTTCAGTTTTTGATTCATTGCATAACTTTAAAATTCGGGGCAAGAAGTGAATGATTTGGATGATGTTTTCATAAAAGTTATCACCTATTTTTTTCTGTCTGCAGAGCTATCCAGAGACAGTTTGTCATTTTCAGATGTTTCAATTACAGAGATAACATTTTTAAAGAAGTGACATCTTAATGAAAGACTTCTTACTGGTTTATTTCTTTTACTATTTCCGTTTTGGCAAGAGGACAGGTTAGACCAGACCAGTGCTAGGAGGATCTTGCAGGAAGGCTTCAGCGCTGTCACCTCGGAGGTTTGATGAGTCTGAAGAGAGGTCTGCTGGTTGCTCTGTGCCCTTCTCGGTGCCAGGGCTCTGGGGGAATCCCACAGCAGGAGGCAGACCCAGCGCCTTGTGTGCCCTTCGCAGCTGCCAACAGGGGCCTCACCCCTGCTTTATCCCACGGGATGCTGCACCAGCATGTCTGGAAATCCATCCAGGGTGGAGTGATGCTGGTTTGGGTGAGCACCAGCTTGGACATCATCCAGGGTAGAAAAGCGCCGGAATGTTCCAGCTTTCCTTCCTCGTGCCAGGTAGATGCCAGCAATGGGCTGCACCCCTTCTTTGGATACTGTCCCTTCTAGCACGGATAACTTCTCCAGATAAACTTCTCCAGCTAAATATAGCCTGACTGACAATTTGAAGGCTTTTTTTTTTTTTTTTTTTTTTTTTTTTTTTTTTTTTTTTTTTTTTTTCCTGCAGTACTTTCCTCTTTCCAGTAGCAAGAAACAAGCTGTGCTTTGTTTTGTATATTCAGGTAAAAACATTGCTTGAGTGCTGACGATGGTTTATGTTCCTGTCAACAGCAGGACTCTGGAAAACTACTTGGAAGATATGAACACCAAGCATTTTTTCATTTTCTCATCAGATTTCAATTGTTACAATATATGGCCTCAAGAGACTGTGAGGAGAGGGGAGGGGGGCAGGGGAAAAACCTTTTATGGCATATTGTGATCCATATGGAAAAAATATGTATTTCCCACACATCTGATTCAACAGAGTGTGCACATTTGTAAGGCACATGTGAATGAATGCCAAGAGAAGGGAATTTTTATGAAAGCAGACTGATTACATGGCAAAAAATCCATCGGTTGAATTTAGATTTATTTACAGCATAGTAAATGGTGTGCTCAGAGGGGCTGGTACTGTATTGGCAATCAAGTCTGGGGAAAGGTTGAGTTATGTTTGATAAAAGCCATCCAGGACAGCATTTCCCGAGCCAAAGTATCTATGTGTCATGCTTTCCTTGTGTCACAAGAAATCCAGGTGCTGAAGATATTTGTACCAGTCTCCTGCAGATAAAGTTGGAAGAGGGAAGGAAGAATGGTGTGGGATTAAAATGTCCCATTTATAATCCCATAATAATACATTAAATGAGGCTCCAGAGATTTGGGGCCCTGGCCAATCAATTTTACTGTTTTCACATCAGCTGGAAGGAAAGAAGCAAAGTGCCTCCTCCACTGGGCTTGCAAGAACTGCAAGGGAAGGGGAGGAAGAGGAAGGTGGGATCCTCCATCATGGGTTTGTGTGGCACCATCTTTCCAGGCCAGAGATGCTGCCCACTGCACAGCTGGACCCTGGATGGTGGAGATGAAGCTGGTGGAGGATATTACTAGGAAAATGGGTTTCCAGGAAAAAAACGGGAAAAAACCACTCTCCTCCTAGTGGGCACACAACCACTCCTGCCAGCCTTCCTCCTCTACAGAGAGAAAAAACATGCTGAGACGCTGCCATGATGACCTTGCAATGCCCTTTCCAGCTCCATTGTCCCTGGAGCTCTTGGCTCTGTGGCTCCCTGAAACCCTAAGACCTTCCATCGTCTTGGGGCTGCCGTGCCCATCCCCATGCATGGCCCTGCTCTGAGGTGTGGAGGCAGCAACGCTGTGGGCACACCAGTGTGTGTGAACACACACACACACACTCACACAGGCTTTTCTTTAAGCAAAAGCAAACCAGATTGCATTACCCTATAAGATTAGTACTTTATTGAACCTCATTATAGGTTCACGTCCTCCCACAGTCATATCCCACTGTGTTATTTCTGGCACATGCAGCCATCATGATTTAGTATCCTGTGTGAGAAAAATGAAGCCTCTTTCTAAAATATGTTGACTATTATTCCAGATGTGGTAGTTGCCTGAGTTTCTTTTCAAGGGGGTTTTTATGGCTAGGGTTGTTTGAATCAAGCATTATTTATTTATATGTCCAAACTAAAGAAGGGGTGGGAGCAGTTTTTAATGAAAGCTAAAGGAAAAGCGATAATAAAGTGAGCTTGCTGGAGAAAGAAATATTTACACATAACTTTTGTATGTTCTCCAAGAAAAATAATATGAGGGTATATTGAAAAGCATAGTTATTATTTGGCATTCTCCTGCAACAGCAAAATCACAGGAAAGGACTGAATTTTAAGTAATTAGATTTTACAATTAATTAACTGGTTATAACTAACTGTCTTATTGACTGTAGATCCAGGAGAGGCAATGAGTCACAGATATTTTCAAGACAAGATCACAAATTTGGAGATATAAATGCGGCAGACACCGAGAGGGAGAAAGGACCTGAATTCCCTGCTGCCATACAAAGCTTCCGTGTCCTCACCTGGAGGTTTGATTTACTGAGGACCTGCTGTAAACAGAAGAGTCATTTGCACAACCAGATCAGGGGCATCAACACATTAAACAAACATACTGGGGGAAGAAGAAAAGTGGGACTAAAGAAGATTAATAACTTACTGTATTGGATGAGAAATAGTGAGAAATGAAAGTAGGGATGAAATACACCCAGGGGATGAGGACTTTGCCATGATGTCAATAGGGCCAGACGTGACCCCCGTGTGTGGGACAGGATAGGGCCCATCAGTGGCATAGCAAGGCAGAGTGCCCATGATTGCACTTCTGGGCATTAATTGAGCTCTAATTATTACCAGTAGGGAGAACTTTTTCCGTGAGTAAACTCTTCCTAAATGCTCATGGAGGAGCAGCCTGTGGGTGGCCCTGGGCAGGAGATGTGATGCAGTGCAGCAGCTCCCTTGGACTGCAAATAGTGAGCCTCTTCACAGAGCAGAGGGCTGGGATGTGGATTTCAGGTTGCAAAGAATCCCTCCTCAAAAGAGGCTAAAAAAAAAAAAAAAAAAAAAAAAAAAGCTGCAAATGCTGAAGAAAACTCAGCCAGAAGACAAGCTTATATCAGACTGGGAAACAAGGATTCAAGTCCAAATTTCCACTGAAGCATCCAACTGAACCAGCCTCAGCTCTGTTACCACAGTGATTTTGTTGTGTACCTTCCCTCCTGCGTGTCTTGAACAGATCTGGAAATGGAAGCCGAAAACCACCAGGTGAACACCTATTTCATGGACTTCCCCTGACTTCTGGGAAGAACAAAGCCCTGGGATCCACCCTGCATTTCTAACCCTTTTTGGCAGATGGAGCAGGGTGAGCCAGCACAGCCAGAGCTGAGCACAAAGGTGGCTTTGAATTGTCCTCCAAATGTGCTTCCTTAGCACTTTTTGGGTTCTTTGGATTAACCATAAGGAATGAGCTTGCGTACTTGATGATTTCAATTTGAGCACAAATTACTGCAGAACAAATTCTCCTGTGTGGACCTGGCACAGGAGATTCCCATTGCCTCCGGATCATCAGGGATTTTTAAGCACACCAGCAACTCCGTCCCCTCTCCGGCAGGAGCAGCACCGAGGGAGGGTGTGCAGCTGTACGGGGCCCCTTTTCACCAGCTGGGTGGGATGAGTGGAGCTGCAGCCCCTCACCTGCCCATCCACAGCAGGACAGGTCCCCAGTGGGAGCCCCTTGTGACCCCAGGGATGATGTTGGGATGCGGCCCAGCAGCCAGCTCTGCTTCATGCTCCCCCGAGTTTCTGTGACAGCTTGTGTGCTGGGACATCTCCCCAACACAAATAAAATCAGGAATGGGTCTCTTGTCTTTCCCTCCCCCTTGAGATCACAAATTCTTCAAATGAAAGGGAAAAAAAATTATTAAACTCCACATCTGTGCTCACGCTCAGGCTCACTCCCAGTTATCCTGCGTCTCCATACAGTGGGGCTGTCTGCTCCACAGCTCTCCAGAGGAGAGGTGTAAATCCTTGTGTTTGCACACACAGGAGCAGCCCGGCCTCCCTGCCATCGCTCCTTCCAGCAGGGGAGCAGAGCACACTCTGCAGGCAAAGGAGAGTTAAACCCTGTGCCCGAAGCTCCATGTCCATCCTCCCCTGGCACGTTCCACCCTCTGAGAGCCCCACACTCAGCAGTGGGGTCACACTGGGCCTTGTCCTGCCCCAGCCCACCCCATACATCACTGGAGGAGTGAACATGAATGGGTAAATGCTTGAGGAGGTGGAAGACCAATATTAAATGTTGGGTTTTAATATCTCTGGCCTTTCTTGTTGTATTTCAGCTAAACCCCCTAAGGCTGTCCACACAAATCTGGGAAATTTTAAAGACACCAAACCCTGAATGTCCACATTTCACCTGGTGCTTGTGACTTTAGATTGCTGCTCCATCACTACACCTTGGGGATGGGAGGTTGAAAGCGAGCTGAGAAGAAGGCAGCAAAAACATACAAAATCAATACAAATTCATTCATCTGCTGCTAAAAGACTTCTCTACTTCTAATTATCGGCAACAGATCCTAAATTATTCCTGAATTCAGTGGCAAGACCTGGCTTATTATTAAGGCATCTCAGGGCTGGCAATTCTACACTAGATGGAGAATTTGCTCTTGTAAATTAATTCCTCACCCACCTAATCATCTGCATCAATAATGGTCCATGCGAGTTTAGTTCAGTCTGCACTGGAATGAGTGAAGAGCACTCAGTCATCACAACATCTCAAGACAGTGGGAACAGGGGCTCCTCAAGCTCTTGTTGCTGTTTCACGCTCCATGCTCTTCTCAAATCCAGAGCAAAACAACCTCCAGGGGAAAAGAAAAGAAAAAAAAAAACAACTTTCTGTGGTCTGGCCTTCAAACAAAATAAAATTCAGCCCAGGCTTAATGCAATTCTGATTCATTAGCATCTCTGTGTGAATGCAACAAGAAAAATGGAGCTCTCAGCACCACAGTGGATCCCATGGCAGCAGGGAGAGCCCACGGGCGCTGAGTGGGGTGCTGCAAGTCTGCAGGGAATTTGTGGGGCTGCTTCTGCTGCCCCCAGCTCCAGGCTCCTGCCCTGAGCTCCTGCCTGCCTCCAGGTGATCGTACCCCAGCACAAGCCCAGCCCACTGGCACACAAGACACACTGGCATGGATAAAAGGGCTGTGAACTGCTTTGGAAAAAATCCTGAGGAGAAAAACCAGGGACATGCGTGGCCATAATGAAGTGGGCTGGACTATTGTAATTTTATTTCCTCTTGAACAGCACCTGACGGCACAAACAGCATCCCCAGGCTGAGTCTAAAAACACCAGGATGTTGGGGAGTCTCCCAGGTGACCTCGGGAGCCTGTGACTGATTTTGTTTCTATTTATGCCAGACTGACACCATCAGCAATCTGCAACTGGCCTGCACAAGTGAGAAGAGAAATCAGGCATTTTTTTGGCAAGCTTTTCGAAAGAGTCATCAGCAGCTCCTCAGGTTCTCGCTGTTGGCAAAAATATAAAGGGGATAAATCTAGAAAATTAAATATATATCTGCTGTTCTAAATCTATTTGCTGATAGCCAGATGTTAGCTTTAGTCTGGGTATTTCTGCTAGGAGGCACAGATGCAGATTAGCTCCAGGGAGGTTAGCTTTTATCCTAAATTGTCAGGAAGCTGAGGAAAAAAACAGATATTACCCACTTGATAGTGTGATAAGGTGGAGTAGACTGTGCTGAGGAAAGGGCACGACATGAAGGATGGTTGGCCAAGGAACAGACCCTGACACTGTTACACCCTCCATTTTTGGCAGATTTTCATTGCCTCTACACAACACCCAATGAGATTTTTTATGCTGAAGACTCTTTTGGGGATAAAGTAGGGAGAATTTCACACTCTGGCCATTCCACAGGCACACCGAAGTACTACTGCAAGGTTTAACATTTTTCCAATATTATACAGCACTCAGGGGAAAAAAAAAAAAGTCAGATGACAGATTTACATCCCTGAATTTCAGTGAATGTGAAGGGTCTAAAATCTCCCTCATGTTTCTTTTTATTGATTGCTCACAAGATGAAACAATTGCTAGTCTGAACGAATTTATAACTAGCTTGTGGAATAAACCTCACATCTAGCAAAGATATTACACTGAACAGCAAACAAGCCCACAGAAATTCATTATGTTCCCAGAATTAAATGAAAACAATATAGTTTATGGACCACAGAAGGTAGCTACAGTAAAAAATGAAACGGAAATCCCCGGACTGTGCAGACAGCACAGATCCTCTGGAGTGAGGACGTTTCAGCTGCCAGTTCTGTGTCAACACTTCAGCACTCCTGATGTCAGGGCCTGAGGCTCAGCACAAAGCACAGGCACACACTCTCAGGGCTCCATTCCCCCAAGGGATCCAGCAGCAGCCCCGGGAGTGCCCTTCACATCCATCACCAATGCCAGGGACCAAGAGAGGGATGGCAGGGGATGGCACCGCAGCAGCGACCTGAGGCGGAGGGCATCAGCATCCCTCAGCCGCCAGCACCTGGGGGAAAGGATCATGTGAGCTGCAGCCTTTCAAGCTGGCAATGCAAGGCAGAAAAAGGTCTCGACAGCCAGCCTTCCTGTGTTTATTTTTAGCACGAAGCATTCCTCTCCCAGCTCCTCTGTGACCAGCGCTGGATTGCTGCGGTGGGGAATGCGTGAGCTGAATTTCCAGCAGTGGAAATCTCCTTGTTCCTGGGTAAACACCGAGCAATATAAATAAATATACCTATATACACACACACATGTATATATTTATTTTAGAATGCCAGATGACAGCAGCCCCAGAAGCACCAGTTCTGCCCGCTGCCATTGCCCCATGGTGGCTGTGGGGTGACAGACATGGCCATGTCACACCTGGGGGGAGCAGCCGCTTTTGACCCCACATTTTACCCCTGGGAATAATTAACTCCTCATTACTGGGGTCAGCCTGTGAGGTGAGACGAAAGCCAGGACAACAAAGCTGTATGTCCACACGCGGAGAAAGGCACCTGGGTGTCACTGAGGGGACACGGCACAGCGTCCCCAAAGAAGATGCTCACCTCAGCAGATATTTTATTTGGTTGTGAAAACAAGCTGCAACATGAAAAGAGAACTAGAGTAAAATGCAATCATCTCACCCATTCACAGTGCAGTAGCAAGGGAGATTTTTAGAGGCTGAGTCAGAGGAGGAATGCAAACGGGATAAAACCCCAGTGTTGGAGAGCTGGAGACACCCCAAGAGCCATCACAGCCCCGGGGCAGCCTGGACTGGGTGACTTTGTCCTAAGAAATAGGCTCAGCTGAAGCTCTGGGAGTTTATGCAGAACCAGAGCAATGTGGAAGGGATAAAGGATGTTTCTGTATCACAGACAGTGGCTGGGATATAAAAGAGAAACTAGGTTTGAAATGAGGGCTTTAAAATCCTGACTTAACCCCATGAGAGGAACGTGCAGCTGTGTGGTGATACCAGCCCTTCCCTGGGTCAGCGAGCAGCACAGCCTGGGCTCTGGCTGCATTCCTGAATAGTCCTGCAGGTGAGAAGAGAAGGAGTTTGGCTATATTTTGCCGCCTTTTCCCAGCCTCCCACCCCATTCCCGGCCTGTGCCAGTCCTGTGTGTCCCTGTCACTGCAGTCATGGAATGGGCACCTGCTACTGCCAAAGCAAAGCCTTATTTCTGGCTGATAACCCAGCTCCTGTTAAACATGAGAATTGACCCAACATGAGAAACCCCTGCTTGGTGGCCCACAAAGAGTAACTGACAGACAGTGTTTCAAAAGTGGCTGAGGATTCCAGGGAGCAGCAAGTCCTGGGCACAAGGTGAATCAAGAGCCAGCCTTAACAGCTCCATGTCCTCACCCAGATGAGGCTTGTGAATTCCAGCAGGGAACATTCATGCACTCCAGGCAGTGTGGTTTGAGATGTGTTTGCCATCAGCATGCAGGAGACCACACCTCCCTTCCCAGGCCAGCCTCTGCCTAGAATCACAAAATCATTTCGGTTGGAAGAAACCTCTGAGCTCATTGAGTCCTGCCATTGACCAGCACTGCCAAGGCCACTGCTAAACCATGTCCCCAGGTGATACATCTACGTGTTTTTTGAACACAGACCTGCTCCATGCCTCAGCTTCCCCACTGAGAACCACAGCAGTGATGTCAGTCCTTTTTGGAAAGCACATGGAAATCTGCTGGTGAAGGCAACCGCACAAGAATTGGCCTCTACAGGATTGTTACACATCTTTGAGGCACCCAGCACATACAGTAATTCTAACAAAACCAAAGGAAATGGCTGCAGCTCCCAGCTTATTGAAATGGGGGGAGAAAAGGCTGTTCTGAGAGCCAGAGTGGCTGGGCAAGCCCAGCAAGCTGATGGAAAGTGTGAACAGACCTGGCGGGCTTGAGGTCTCCTCCCCATCTTCGTCTCTTGTTCCTTCAGTCCTCCAAACACCCAACTCCAGGAAAAGGGAGTGACAGGGGAAGGAATGGTGTTATGGCAGCTGGGATGGAGCTGCAGCAGAACTCACACCTCGGCTATCTTTGGAAAGCCTCATGAGCAGCACTGGCTGAAACTCAACTCAGGAAAATGAAAAGCCACAAACTGGTTTCATAGTCCCGGCAGTGAGGCAAGGAGGAGTGAAATTCCAAAAGCAAAATAGACAGCTTAAAGGAGGGACACTTCTTTGGGAATTACTGCATGGAAAAAACAGAGTCAGAAGTGAATTGTGATCCCTTCTGCTCCCAGGCCTGGTAAGCAAAGCTGGGTGGGAAGGGCTTCCCTCCAATCCCACATTTCCAACAGTATCCTTTTACCTTTTAGGTTTCACATCTACTGAAATAAGAGACGATGTAACAAATAGCATGACAGAAAGTCTGGCAAGGCTGGTTCCCCCTAGAGAGCTCCAGAAGTTCTGCCCATGGTTTTCCTTGTCCTCACAGTAAATTTCCAGAAAAAGCTGTGGGTGTGAGGAGAGCTCTGGCAGGAAGGGGCTCACCAGGAGCTGCATCCCTTGCATGGGGAGCTTCTGCTGCTGCTGCAAAGGATGCATCCAAAAGCATCAGGTTCCTAGCTTGGCACAGGAAAATGTTCTGGCACTACAGACCAGGAATCTGGCAGAGCCTTTAGAAGAAACCAGATTCTCACTGCTACACCTTCCCCCCCGCCCCTGTAGAAAGCTAGAAATGAGAATATTAACTTCTTCATGAGCTTTAACACAGTGATTTAGTCTGTGAACAGCAGAACCAATAAAGCCTGGATCTCTCCACTTTTTCTCTGGTGATTGATTTCAAAGGTGAAGCAGAAGCTCCAGTCTTTCCTGGGGTGATCACATATGGGGACTCCAGAGAATCATCTGCTCAAGATGGTGCTGTCATGTTTCTCAGCCATCATAAACAGACCTCACAAACTTTTAACATTTCAGTGTCTCAGAGCTTTCTTATCATTTGCTCAATTTGTATAAAACTGGTCAATAGATTCACAAGTTACAGGAAGGCAAGAGAAGTAGGAGAGGGCACAGGGAAGGACACAAGCATCAGGAAACTCACTTCCATGAGAAATCAAGGGCTCATTGGGGCTGCTCTGTCATAATTTCCAAACGGCAAAAAGTTTCTACAGCGTTATCCTTTCCAAAATTATGAGGAATATGGTCTCAGCTATGAGCTGTGCTCCTGGCCACATTCAGCTCTGAGGTCATTGGGACTTGCAGTGAGTTTGAACTGGGCTTATCCTTAAATATATCTCTCCCTAAGCAGGCACAAAACAGCTCCCATCACATGCCATGACCCAATTGCCACAGGAGACTTCTGGGTTTTCCATACTGAAACCCTCTTCATGCTGAAACCCACAGCAAAATTCCCATCTGCTCCAGTGAGTGAAAAAGATGGGCCAAAGCAAAACACTTGGGAAAGATCCTACTCTACCTAAGTGTTGGGGTTATGCCACGTAGCAATGAAAATGACAGACATGCAGAGAAGGTGTCAGACATAAGTAGCTTTCTTAGATGAGATATCATTTATCCACTCGCAGACAAAAGTTGAATAAATAGTCACAAATTTATCTCATTCCTTAACAGCCTCTTTTCTAGGTCACCAAACCCCCAGGCACTCTGTGCAGCTACTGATGGTCAGATGTCCTCACCATTTGAGCTGAATGAGACCATTGGCATCAAAAGTCGTGTCTGCTCCAAGGCAGGGACACACCACAGCCCCAGCCCATCCCAGGGCACAGCGTAAGACAAAAGTCCACAAGCTCAGCCTCATGTCCAGAAAAACCACAAAAGCAATCCAAACCATTTCTGATGCTGCTGGATCTTCTGGAAATAGTGTGGAGAGCAGAAACCCAGCCTGCCAGGCTTCACTGTTACTATCCAAACAGAGGGGGGAGGTTATCCCAGATAGAAATATTCATCCCAATTTACAGCTGTTTCCTTTTATTATTCGCCCGACTTATGTAAACAGCTCAGATGAAGCCAAACTGAATTTTTTGCACATCACCAATTACTGTGACATCTGTACCAAGTCTGCCCCTTGCCTTCAGCCTGCTGAGGTTCAGCAGGACACTCACTCCACGGCAGAGCTTTCTAAGGTTCGTGCACATCCACAGACTGTACTCAAACAGCAATTATTCCCAGGGTGACTTATGTGGTTGAGCTGCCGAGGCCAGCGCTGGCAGGAAACACATGGTAGAAATTAGTGTGTGTCTGGTACTGTCTCCCTTCTCTGTTTCTCCAGGTGGCTGAGCAAAAGCAAGAGCAAGAGCATTTTCTGATGCTGACCCTGGTTAATGTGAGCATAAATACAGGGTTAATACCCAAAGGATTGTTGATGAAGGAAAAAGTGAAGAAAAGTAATCAGGATGAGGAGAGCAATTCAAACAATTCCTTGAAAAATGCGCACCTTTGGCTTGTATTCTGACAACAAAGGGTGAGGATTACCATGAAATAGGAGAGTAGCATGTGTTATGTTACTGTTCAAGAACTAAATCAGCAATGCACAGAAGATGCTAAATCTCTTAGCAAAACTAACTCAGTCCCTATTTTTAATCAAACTGTATGCCCCAGCTCCAAGCAGAGTGTGCAGGCCCCTCTGTGGCTTTCCTGTGTGGATAGATAATGTTTTCTTGCTGTCTCACTTTCTTGCAGTCTTGCTGTCTGACAGCTCAGCTTATCCTCGGGGATTTCCAAACTCACCCCACAGAAATGGAGCTCCTGCTGCCTGAAGCATTTGTGGAGCCAAATGCACCTGTGGGTGCTGCAGGCTAGCACCCCACACCTCCCCACGCACGAGCCTCCAGACACGACACACAGAACACAGCTATTTGTCACACTGGTTTGGAGAAAGCCATTATTGTCCCCAGGGTGTCTCCACCGGGAGCAGGGAATGAGGAGTGCAGAACTGCTGTGATTTCACTGTATAGCCAAAGATCAGTCAAAAGGCCAGGCAACTTCACAGAAATTATTTGTCATCTCAATCACTTTCTTGTCTTTTCTTTTTCCCCAATATTATGCTTAATTTTTTTAAGGGAGGGAAATTCCTGCTCCCTCACCTCCCCATATTCAAGAAAAGCACAATCTGTCCCAAAGCCTTAATAGATTTTTATATATACTTCAGGCCAGTTTCGGCTCTCAAATCCATCAAGGTAAATTTGGAATGAGCAGACTTCAGAGGAGTTGCTCCAGCCTCCTTGAGAGCAGATTTACCCTCTCTCTGCCCAGTGCAATCGAATAAAACCAGTGAGAACCACACCTTTGATGTTCCCTTTGCAGGCTGGATCTTCTCAGCTGAGCCCCCGTTTGCTCCATGATGTTCTTCAGTCAGCCTGTCAGCTCCATTTCACGTCCCAGACACGGGAGGTACTGCAGGACGTGAGGAACAGGCAGCACAAGGCTGGGCTGCAGAGGAGGCTCCAGCAGGATGCCAGGAGGGCTGCAAGGCCCTCCAAGAGCAGATTCCCAGCTGCTCCCCAGCCCTCAGCACCACGTGCAGGATGCAGGGTGTCTGCAGGGAACCCTTTGACGTGGCCACAGCCTGTTTGTGGCAGGGACACAATTCGGTGTGTGGTTCAGGATTGCTGCTTCTGCTCACTCTTGAAACATCCCACAGCATCTGCTCCACTCTGCAGGCCTTTCCACCTAGGGACCAAAGCAGATCTATTCCCGTGGACCGAGGGATCGAGATAGGAGAAGTAACTCTTTCCCATAAAAATAAACATTCCTAGACCCTCATGGCCAGTGCAGGAGAGGATGCATGTGTGCTCATCCCAGCTCCTGATTCACAGTGCTGCAGGTGAGCATTAAGAAGTGCAATTCTTTTTCCAGGACAGCAGCTTTCAGCACAAATAATAGGTGAGGATATGAATACTTGTAACACTGCCTATAAATTCTTGCTGAATGTGCAACAGTGATAGTTAAGAATGAGCTTGGTTGGTCATAGAAACATATTTCAAGTCACTTCAGACAAAATGCAATGAAAATTAATGCAATATATGTTCTCAACCTTCTGTAAGGCAATAGTCTCATCAAACAGAGATTCTGCTCTTCTGTCATCTTCGGAGACAACAGACTACAAGAAAAAAGAAAACCTCTGGAGTTATAATTTCTTTGGGGTTTAAGTTCCCTCTCTCCATTCAGCCCCTCTGATTCAGCACTGTGTCACCTTTTCTGCTTTTAGACTGGTTTTGTTCTACTTCTAACCACGTCAGCCTGGGATCATTAAAAGGAGGGAATCTAAGTCAGAAAAAATCCTGTTTAAGGCAAAAGTCCAACTCAAGGGAAATTCCCTGGTGCAGCAGCAGCAGCACATCTTTGCGTGGTCTGTGAAATGAGCCTCGTCAGGTCTTACCAAGTCATCCAACCACCCCACAAAGCATTAAAATATATCACATCACTTATAATGTGTAGCTGTAGACAAAGAGCCTGCCTAAACCCACTCTTCCCTCAAAGAAAACCAGACGCACTTGCAAGACCTTCAATTACCCCTTAAGCCTCCTCCTCCTCCTCCCTGCTCCACTCATCCCTGAAGTCCCTGGAAAACAGATGGTCCTTGCAGCTTGCCTGCGAGTTTTATAAACCTGATGGACCAAATGAGAGGGAGCACATTTCAGAAAGCAGGGCTGTGATCAGGATGCCCACTCACCTAGTCCCCAAGTCACCAGGGATTTTGGCCTGAGCCCCTCCAATGCCCTCTGCTGCTGTGGGTCCCTGGAGGGAAGAGCTTCCTCTTCCCCTCCCTCCCTTTATTACCCTGGTCACAAAACAGTGAAGGCTTTGCAAGCTCTGCTCCAGACCTGGAATTTCACCCAGAAACCTAATGGCAGCTGTGCTGATGGCAGAGGCCTGCATGAAATTCACCTTAAGGAGGGGGCAGCTGCAGGCTGTGAGGGTTCCCTGAGCTGTTCATTCCCTAGGAATTGCAGTATGGACACCTTGGAGACAAAGGACCACACTCACATCCCTGGGAGCTATGTCCAAGATGTACCTGCTGCATTCCAGATAATTCACACACTCCTGAGAAGGAAGAAGGCTGAACTCTCCTGCAGATGCCCCATGGAAACATGTTCACTTGTCTTTATTTGACTCATGGGACACATACACAGTCCTGACACAGTTCTTCATGGAATAGCCTGATTTTACTCTTAGGTTTTGCCTCCAGGAACTCATCATGGTCATTAAGCAAATCTCCTCTAAAACCACCATCTGCACGTTGCTCATAGCCAGTAACAGGGAAAAGCCACTGCATGCACAAACGTGGGACCACTGACAAGAGCAATGGAGCAGCTCAGGAACAAGCACCGCTGACATTGGCATCTAATTCTCATCTGTAAACATTCTTGGATTAAACATATGCCACAAATATCAACATCTTCAGCTCAGAGTAATGACAAATCTTATAGTCAGCTCATAAAGTGGACATTTATCAGCTCTTCATGGGGCTTTGTGTGAGACTGATGCAAAATGACTCACTCAGGAGCAGTGCCTCAGGTGCAGCAATGGTGGGGCAGAGGAAAAAGGATGGATTTTTCGAGTTTAAATGCAAATCTCATTTTGTTACAGAATATCAAACATCTCTTACAGATTTATCTTCCCAATGGAGCTCCCAGAAAAAAGTCCATTTCCAGTTTAACCCAATGGGCACTGAGAGGTTCCTGTGTTGGGCAATGAACCCTTGATTGCTTTTTTACAGGATAGGGACGTCTGTGCAAGTGTCTCAACTCTGAGATCACCACATTCTGCACAAGGACATAAAACACCAGCCGAGCTCTATTTCCTTCCTGGTTCTGTGGTAACAGAAGGGAGAAACAGCAGTGATCTCCAAACCCTCTTTGAACAGAGGGCTCAGATACTGTGCTTTAATGAGCTGCTATCAGCCTGACTGGAGAGCTGAAGTATTTCAAGACATCTCTCAGCAGCTGCATTGCAAAAGTTAATGATCTGTTCATTGCAAGAGCACATACAGATCCAGGCTGAATGATATGGAGTCAGCCTCCTTGCTTTGTATCTTTTGATATCAAACTTTTCCTGGCATTTGACCTCAGAAATGTGACCAAGGAAAGTCGCCAGCATAAAGAGAGAGACTGGGACTGCAGTGAGGTGGTGAACTCCACGTTTATGGAGTCCAAGTAGAATAGATGTAGTTCTGTATGTTGTCACAGAAGAGTCTTCTTGATTCAAACCTGGAACTGATTTTCGTCAATCCTAGGCAGATAGATCAATGCAGCTAAAGAAAGGTGACTGATGTAAAAAACCAAAACCTGTATGTGATAATAAAAGCTAGAGTAGCAAGAGCTGAACTAGGTTTGTTTCCATGAGTGGACAATGCTACAAAACAAAGCAATATAAAAAACTCACCAGGTCTGAGATGGGAGCTTATAAGAAAAGAATTGTTTTAAAGCACTTAAATGTTAACAGAGAAAACAGGACTGTGCTCATATCTCCAAATCTGCCCAAAAGAAAACTTGAATTTGCAGTCAGGAAGCTATTAAGAGAAAAGTTTGTTATACAAAAGAACACCATCTTGAGTCAAAGGCACTCGGATGCACAGAACACAAGATCACCATCATCAAAAGCTGTTTTGCTGAAGTACAAGTATTTCAGTTTGCTGAAGTAATTTTGAAGTGTTTATATAAGAAGAAGCACTGCAGTGAACTGCTTTGAAATCACCTCTAAGCACTGAGAACTGAGCACTTGAGCCTCTGAGTTGGCAAACAAGGAAACTTCAAGAAACAGAAGCTTAGAGTAGCCAAGGACATTTCTCCATAGACAGAAAATTAAGTATCTAGGATGAGAAATGGGAAAGGCTCTTGGGCATGTCTATGAAAACAACCTCTTCATAGATCTGTGCCCTTGAGGACAAATAACTTTCAAGTACTCTTGCAAGGATCTGAGAAGAGCAATACAGGAAAATGAGAATTTGGAATAGAGGAAAATGAGAACTATTAAAATGGTTATGACAAACTAGAGAACTCCTTGGCACAAACCCAGCTCTTCTCAGCAAAGTCTGAAGCACTCCTTTGTCAAGTGGATGAATTTGTGCAGGAGGTGAAGCTCCAAGCCTACCTAGAAAGGGCAGTTGCCATTGGCAGCCCAGAAGATGATCTTGCAGACCCTGATACGAGGCCTGTTAAAGCCATGAAGAAATCCTTCAGGAGGCACTAAATCTGGCATTTGATGTTTAAATGACTTGTATTTTCACATTCACATTCATATTCTGCGGGAAGTTCAGGAATAATAAAATTGTTTAAAGGGGACTTTTATTTTATTGCAAGAGGTAAAGTGAATGCATGGTGCAGTTTTTTAAAATTCATATTTCTAAAATGTCACACTTTAGTTTTTGAGAAAGGCTTGCTTTTCCAGAACCTCACACGTGTCATGCAATTCGTTGTGAAACACGATTTATTTTTAGACAGAAAATCCTTTCACTGTCAGATTCACATGGGTAGAAAATTTTGTTTCCTTGCATGCAGGAACTCCAGTCAAGTATCAACAACCAGAACCCAGAGCATTGAGAGATCTCCTTCTGTTGGGTGCTCTGGTAAACATTCAACTTTCCAAACCATTCAAGGTGACTGAAATCCACTATTCAACAAAATACATACAAAAAGCATCCTCCTGAGGTTTGCACCTTGTTGGCCAGCCTGGCCATGATAAGGACATGGTTTCATGCCCACATGCAGAACCAAAAATGTGTCACTCTCCCTGCAGTAATCAGCCGTCTCTCATCCCCAGGCCCCACATCGAACATGTCCCCAGTAAAATGGAGATTTTGAGTGAGCCACAACTGTCATGGAATCATAGACTCATAAAACAGTTTGGGTTTGAAGGGACTTTCAAAGGTCATCTAGTCCAGGTGTCCTGCAAAGAGCCTTCAGCTACATCAGGTTTCTCAGAGCCCCATCCAAACTGACCTTGAATGTTCCCAGGTATGTGGCATCTGTCACCTCCCTGGGCAACCTGTTCCATCTTGATTTGCACCAAACACTGCTGTCAGTATTGAGATGGTCCAAGAGTTCATCTCAGATGTGGAAGAAAAGGAAAAAAAAAGAACATTAAATAAACATTTATGGCTTCAAGCTGAATCTCCTGCCAGGTGCATGCAGCCAGGGGCTGAGGTTCACAGTGTCTCTGAACCAGACCTGCCAAAAGCATAAGTAAAAGCTTAGTGCACCTGATCCTGTGAAGTGGCCAGAGCTCAGGTCCCAGTTCTGCAAGGCAGTGAAATGAAGCCTTAACTGTAAGCACACAAATAGTCTCCCCCACTTAGCTGAAGCTCTTTTCCAGAACATATTTAAAATGAGATTGGACAGAAAACCAGAAAAAAACCCCAAAAACAACAAACCAAAAACCACCACCATGCTCAATTCCCACAGTAAGTGGGAAACAGAGAAAGGAGACTAATACACGTTTATCATTCCTAAAAGCTGCATTTGCAGTAGTGACTGGCTTGGAGAGAGATCTCATCCGGGTCTCAGCTGACAACATGCCATGTTTCTGCCAAGTCCCCCAGTGCCTGAGAAACTATAGCTGCTTCCTTCTGGGCCAGGGAGGAAAAGGGGAAAGAAGAAAGCTTTTTTTATTGGGGGGGTGTTGGGGGGGGGGGGTGTTGGGGGGTATTGGTATAGTCCTTTACAGGTCAGCAGAAAGAAATCTTTCTGAAGCATTGCAAGATTTTTCTCTCTTCCCTGTAAGTTCATGTGCTGTTGTCCTTGCTGCACCCTTTGAGCCACTTCCCAGTTGGTTTTGCCTTCAGGAGCACCCTGGAAGCCTTCATGCATAAACAGAGCCAGGGCTTCTTCCAAAAGGAGCCACGGAATTTAATTAACTCTACTCCATGTTTGCAGTCCTGTGATTTCTCTTACCTTTAACGTGAACTCACATATGGATTAAAGTGAAATAAACCCTACAGTTTGAGTTCAATTCAAAGCTGATTAGAAACATGTATTACCTTTCCTTGACCCGGCAGTGGGAAGGGAAGTTATTACAGTTCTTTAGTGAGTTTGTAAACTATTTACTGCTGCGGCAGTTTTAATCCTGCTGAGAGAAAATTTGATCTCGACAATAAATTGCTCTCATTTTATTCTGATATTTTACAATCACAGGTTTAGATAGCAAACAAGCATCAAGTTCTTTTGGAATCAACAAGTGAGAGTATTACCAAAATCCTCATGGCATTCTTAGGTTAAACAATAAACAGCCATAATAAGAAGAAATGAATGCTTCAGATCGTGCAGGTTCTAATATGCTGATACAGAAAAATTTGGAAATTTTAATGGTTTTATTACGCCATGACTCAGACAAAAAGGTGCATGTCTGAACTAAAGTAACAGATCCTGCATTTCCAGATAAAACAGCAGATCTCCACCATTCTCTGGAAGTTTGTAAACATTTCAGGGTCACACAGAAAAAAGTCCCACATGATAGATGCAAAAATACTGGCAATGCTCTCATGAAAATGTGAGTCTGTTCCAAAGGAGTCCAGAGCAAACTCCCAGCAGTTCTAAGGCTCTAACAAGCCCTAATGGCTGTTTGCACATCAGCTAAATGGAACCGGAACCCTGGCACTCGGGCTGACTGATGGGGGTGATTACACCTTATAAAAGCTGAATTGGATTTTCTATCTCTTGAGGTCTTCAGATGGAGGCAGGATGTCTTCCTGGAAGACGTGCTTTGGCAAAACAGAAGTTATGAGGTTGCAAACAGAAATGAGCTGGGCAACATTTATTGGCCAGTGATAGATGCATGGTACCTCATCTAATGTGCTTCCAGCTTCCAGTGCCATGAATCTCCCAAGAAAAACCCATGAAGAGTCTCACCCAGGAAGTCTAAATCAAATCACTAAGGCCTTTGCTTAAATTAGGCAAATCAAATACTTTGTACAGGACTGATGTCTCCTAAGTGTGTGCATTTATGCATTTGCATGGTGATAAGGCACAAATCTCCCATGCACTGTAAGGTTCCCAACCTTTCCTCTTCATTTAACAGGATGAGCTGGTTCTGTGTGTTCTGATAGAGGACAGACCTCAGGCAGCCCAGCATGTCACCATCCCCAGGAAAGGAGCTGACACTGTTGGGGTAGAAGCACTGGATGCATTTTAGCAACAGAGTGAAATGCTGCCAGTGAAGCATTTTTCCATAATTCCTTAAAAATAATCTAACAAAGAAGACACAGGAAGGAGGAAAAGACATTTTTCCAATACTCCTAATTAGCTTGCCAAGCTGGATGCTGTGTAAGCCACCTGGGCACTCAAGCTCTTGGAAAGGTACAGTCTACTAGCAGGATTTTCTTTGCACCTGGGCACCAACCATCCACAGTTTCTAGATCCATTTGCCACGTTATTAAAACTGAAATATTAAACACTCCAGGGTATTCAGCTGAAAAGTGGGTTTTATTATCCTAAATGAGCTTTAGACCTGCCAGGCAAAAATGCTCAATAATATTCCTTTTCAACTCAAAGAAATTATTTGTTCTACACAGAAGAGTCAACATAATATTATTTACAGGAACATATGCATGCCATCCCTTTTACTAGCTCTGTTTTTTTGCAGGGCACAAGGATAAAAAAAGGAAGAATCTTGATGCTAAAATCAAATCAGATAGAAGATGATCCAGTGGAAAGAGAGCATAAGGGAAGAACTTTTTTGATTTGTTTTCACCGCTGGCATCTGTTCCTTCTGACACATAAAATTAAAGAGAATGATAATCTGTTTTTATGGGCGAACAAAGAAATAACTGCAAAATAGAAATAAAATGAAAAGTATGCAAGAATATCTGTAATGGGTCACTGAAAGATGAACCAGCTGACATTGGCTGCTGCTCAGGCTTGTGGAAAAGAAACGAGGAAGAGGATGAACAGAGTGTGATGATTCTTCCATGCTGGCATGTAGGGACTCCCAAACCTGAGGTTCCAGGTTGGAGCAGCATGTTTGCCACCAGGCAGCTAAGCTCCGGGAGCTTCCAGGACTTTGTTACACTTGTATTTATCCAGGAGTGGTTGCCTTGTCATTTTCCCAAGCACTCCCTCCTGTCTGAGGACAGAAAGGACAAATCCCTCCTTACTCAACATGCCCACATACAGTTTTACCAATTCCTGTGTTTCTGCTTAGACTCTGTTTTTATGGCAGTGATTACATATCCCCTGTTCCCTGGATCACTCCCAGACTAATCCCAGTCTGAAATGTCTCCTTTAAGAGGGGTTACCAGCCTCCACCCCTGAGTACTGCTTAAGCAGGAGGGGTTCAACAGCCCTTCCTCACCCATTCTCCTCAGTTTCCCATGCAAGATGGGATGTGTCTTCATAAATCCTTTTTTACAATCTTCAGAGGACTTGAAAGTCTGAAGGAGAAATTATTTTCCTTATCAGTAGATGATGTGAGGCTGAAGAGGGTCAACATGCATTTCCCCACAAGCATCCCTGATGCTCCCAGCACCCTGGGCCGTGCCAGAGGCTCAGTCCTTGTCCCTTGGCTGCTGTCCTCTCTGCCTAATCCTACTCCAGCCCAGCTGCCCTCTGGCATTGCTCCTCCTGAGGCTGGCTAAGCAAAGTGTTTGCATGCACGTTCTCCAACATTACTGTAAGCAGCTGACTACCCTCCCCTCAGCCCAATTTAATTTTACATCATTAAACAACAAGGTACAGTCCAGAACATTTAAAGCCTTTGAGTGGTCAATGTAACCTACAGCAGCCAAAAGCTCCTGATCCCCAGCCAAAGCTAACTCATTAGGTCCCAGAAAACCAGCCGTGGAAACACTGTTTTTCTTTCAGTGCCGACTGCAGTGGGGATATTATCTGAGGAATGTTCAAATGGAATATAATTTTTACTTGGCCAGTAATAATTCTGTGAGGTTTACAATGGCTCAGGTCTCACAGGTCAGGAGTTATTAAATGAAGTTATGAATTTTGCATACTTACCAACGTAGGAAATGGGCAGTGACCTCCCACACTACTGAGACACCCTCAGGTCTGTGGGGCCCGATGGGATCCACACAAAGGTACCGAGCCACTTTCCACCATTTATCATCACTCCTGGCCAACTGGGGAGGTCCCAGCTGACTGTAAGTGAGCAAATGTGACACCCAGCCACAATGCCTGGCTCCAAGGGCACTGGGACAGCAGGGTGGGGTGAGGATGGAGATGGGGATGTGCAGGGGAGCTTATCCTTCCCTGCACCGCTCCCTCCCTACTCCTGGCCTCCCCACTTATAACTAAACACCTCAGCCAGCCTTTCAGCGTTGCTTTTGTTCTCTTTCTGCCCCTAAAAACCTTCCAGGGAAATGCTGTGCTAACATGCTGGCCAGCGCTGTGCTCAGCACCGGGAGGGAGCAGGGGGGGAACACACAGGCACCGAAACCCAGAGGTCACTGCACCGATGGGAAGCACAGAACAGGCTTTGTGCGGATTTGCCCTGCCAGCTCCCTTCATTCTTGACTTGAAACACTTGCTGATAATCCACTCCTTGACCTCTCCTACACAGGATGCAGTGTCACTATATGGAAGCCATATGGAACAAAGGGATCACTCTCAATACACGCTGAGCATAAAAAATAAAAGTTTACAATGGCACTGTCACCACAGCAGCTGGGTCGGCTGTTTGCCAGCGTGCCCTCGTGTTGGTAGCTGGAAGCTCGTGTGCCTGGTATGACAAAGCACAGACTATCAGGCTTCAGTAAGAGGAATTTCTGCCAGGGAATGTGTTTGAACCTCTAACGGAGCTAGCTCCTGAATTTATTGTCCAGATTTTTTTTCTTTTTCCCTGCTGAGTAATCATTAAACCTGCGATATGTTTTCTAGAACATGAGAAACAGATACGAGCCTTGATGGTCCTGCTCCTTTGAAGGAGGATACCTGGTTCCCATTAATAACCTCTATATTATGGGATGGAGCTATGGACAATTTGCTTTCTAGTGATTACAGATTGGAGTACAAAGCTCAGGAATAATCAGAAAACGTCTTGAGTTTCTCTCCAAATGTTTTAAATGTGCATACATATCTCATGCCTAAATTTTAAATTTACCAATAGAATTTAATAAACTTTAAGCAACTCCCACCAAGATAAATGACCTACTTGTGCTTTGAGAAGAAGGGAAAAATCAACTAAAAAATTGAATTACCTTGCAAAGAAACAGTAAGAGTCTAACTTTGCCCCCTCAATACAGAAATAAGTACAAGGCCTCAAATCAGCCTTAGAGGGATGGAGCTACAGGTAAGGTTTTGACCTTCTTCCATATTTCTTCTTTAATCTGTGCCTAATAGCAGAAAAGATGTTCTAGCAAATGTAAAAGCCACCTGATGACCAAATTTGAGCCCAAGTTTCCACGTCACTTTTATCAACAAGTCATCCCCTGCCCTGCATTCCCAGCGCTTCTGGAGCAGATGGCAGGAGCCGGATTACAACCAGCGTCTTGTCTCCACCTTCCTTTGCCTTTCAGGAAGGTTTTATTGGAAATCTCATCCGCTCCCATTGGTTTGGTCCCGTGCCAGCTCTAAATGAGAAATGGCCCATTTCCCGCTTCATTTCCCCTTCAAAATTCATAGGGAGTGCTTGGCAGTTTTCAAACCAAGCCCTGACCAAAAAGCCCGGCACAGGCTAAATCCACAACCCAAAGGAAACCCAGACACTCAGCCCGAGGCTGTTGCACTGGCACCACTGCAGGGAAAGCAAGTTTTGCTTGTTTTCAGTATCTGTTGCAGAAACCCTTCTGCCCACACCAGAGAGGAACACACATTTTTCTGATCATCTGGATGCCTGATAATGAGAAATTTCTCATCATATGGCAGAGTCCAAGCAGTGGTTTCTTCAGCAAAACAAGCTAAACTCGTGTTCAATTTTCAGCCAGGAAGGAGGGGGGTTAGTTTGGAGTCAATTATTTAATTATTAGACTTGAGAGTTCAGTATCCCTTAGGAAAATGATAGAGAAAAATGTGATGGGTTTTAAGATAGAGATTGAGTGACCTTCCCTGCACACAGATCCCAGCTTGCTACTCCACACTTTCGGGTGGCAAAAAAAGAGAGGGATAAAATGTGTCTTTTCTTTTATGCTAGCAGCTGACCCCAGAGTAGCCTGAGGGCATTTTAAACCTACCTCTGCCTTTATTATGTGTGTCATATGCCCCTATTCATCCTTTGTAGTTTAAAGCAAAAATGACCTTTTATAGCTATCTAAAGCACAATTTTGCTTATGTTCTCCACTCTCACCATTTGTTTTGAGTTAAATATCAAACATATGTGCACCCATTTTTAACAAAAAAATGTTTAATATTAGAGAGCATGCCCTCATATAAGACTGGGAAAGCCTTTCAGGGAAATAAGCCTTTCAAATAAAAAGGCATATTAGTAAATTTTAAAGTGATTTTAACTGTATATTTTCAAGCATTAAAGGAAACAAATCCAGCAAGCCATAAAGTGACAAGTGGGAGGTGGGGAAAGATATACGGTACTAGTTTGAAAGAGAAATTAGACCTGGAACAGCGTGGAAAAATCCACCTACCCTGGAGCTATTTGAATTCACAGGTTTGGAGGTAGGGAAGTTGGGGAAAGGGAGGGAGGGCTGAAGATTGGATGGGTGCATCAGCTCCATGCCTCACCCCCCGGCAGACACAGGCTGCTGACTGTCGGAATCACACCACGGAGAAGGCAGCAACATCCAGGCTCATTTTATACATCACGACTAGGAGACAAACAGCAAAGCTCAGGTTTTTCAAAGCCAGCTCTCAGCTGGAACATTGTGCTGTGGCTCCATGGATCTATTAATCAGCTCAGTACGAACTTTGCTCTTGTTCCTCCCCAGACTCTGCAGCGCTGGAGGTGCAGGGCTGCGTTAAACATTCCACATCTCCTAATATTTCTTGGCACTGCACGTATTCAAAGTACAGAACTAAATTACCTGGCTTCCATGATCTGCAACAGCCATCTCCTCTGATGGTTAATGCTGAAATTAAAGTATTTCCATGTGGCTGCTTGAATTTCTTCTGCTGTAGGAAAGGACTTTCTCTGCTGAGACATGCCGGCAAATTACATTTCCATTTGGCACCAAAGATGATTTGCACAGATTTACTCCATTCTGGGGCTATTCCATTTGCAGTTTGGAGGAGAACTGATACCTCTGGTGTTTTACAAACTCGGGTTGTGTCGGCTGGCGCAGGCCAGGAAGATGTAACAGGTTATCACTCCATTAGGCTGCTGCAGCAATACCTGAAACCCTGAATAATCTGAAGCCATTTTCCCTAATGACTGCTGAAGGGAAATGGTCCCGTTTCCATCCACTTAGCTTTGACAATGCAACCGAGCCCAGGGGTCTGCAGGAATTAGAGCTTTGGGGGCTTGGGGAAATAATTCTCTTGCTCCCTCACTTTGTTCCTTTTTCAAGCCTGGCTGCCAGCTTGCACATTACAGCAGCTCCCAGAGTTGGCTGTTGGCTTCCCTGAAGTACATGAAATACAGGTTCCTCAACTTTGGGCAAAGGAAAGAACATTTCTGTCTCTTTTAAAGTACGTTTATTTCTCATGAGTAGCTGAAGTGGGAATGGAGCATTATTACATTTTGAGAAGTGTATCAAGGCAGTAGAAGATTTATTCCTGGATATTCCACCCTTGCTGAGGGCTCTCTTGACCAGACAGTAAATTTTGTGTTTGGGAAACCTTTGCACACCCCTGGAACGGGCCATGTTGAGCACAGAGGTCACAGCTGCCACGGGAGGGGCCCAAGGAACAGCTCCATCACATCACCACGGCACTGGGGAAGTGCATTCCCAAAGCTGGGCGAGGAAGCGAAGTCAGTGTGTTTTTCTGTGCCAATCAACCTGGCCTGCCACTGCATGATATGTCTATTGCATCATGAATTTTAAGGTCAGAAAGCACTACTTTCATCAAGGTGTATTTTTTTCTCCATTCACCTACTTAGTTGAATTATGAAGCCTATCACCACCACGACAGTTCAGCAAAGGGTCATCAGTTCCTCAATTAGGACTTGTTCTGATGGTGTTCACTCACAAAAGAGCAGCTCAGCCATTTGGAGACCTTCCAACCTGATCCATCTCCCAGAAAGTCAGTGGAACTAAGGTTGGGCCCTTCCTGCTTTCATCTGGAAGGAAAATAACACAAAGGCAGGCTGGAGAACAGGAGCAGCAGAGTAGGCCACTTCATTATTAAGCCAACTCAAATCACGATCCAAGGGAATTCAATTGTGATTTTTAAATTCAGTGCATTAAATCAGAACAACCCAATAAAACCAGATTTCCACCCTTAGTATTGAAAAGGAGCAATGGAGTTATCACTGTTTGTTGGACCTGTTGCCCAGCTCAGCAGGATTTCCCATCCTTCGCTGAGAACAAATACAGAGCTGACAGAGTGTCAGTGTGTGGTACTAGGCAAGGAGAATCATTTAGATTCCAAACCATCCCATCCTAATCCTTGCCTCCCCACCAGCCGAGCTATTCATCGGATAACCAGAAACACCTGGGGGTACAAGGAATTTCCTGCTGCAATTCAGCCTTAATTTCCTCAGATAGTAAAAACCTAAGGCTTGCAAAGGTGAAAGAAACCAGCAGTCAATCAAGTAAATCACCACCATCACCACTGCAGCAGTGATAGTACCTTCTAAATTAAATTTTAATTCCCACCTGATGGTTCACCGGGAGTTACTTATATACAAACCACTCATCTGACCCACCTTTGTATTTCAGGCAATTTGTTAGGGTCCCATTAGTTATTAACACCCACCTAAGTTCCAGAACGCCTTTTTTTTATTTTTCTGTGATTGTGATCAGAATCAAAATCAGAAGCAAAGAAAGCAACGTCTGTAGGTATTTGCTGGATGGGTACATTAAGGTACACAGACAATCTTACTGTGGAAAGTAATGAACAACAAAGCCAAGAAAACTCCCAAGTTCAAGCACAAAGTAAAAACAAGACGGGTTTGGGATCTTTCATTTTTTATTCATTTTGGGGTTAGAAAGAGCTTATGTTCCTTACTGGGATCATGACAAAGTGACAAAGGTCAGCTCTCCCTGTGGTCAACAGTCTTAGCAGCAAAAATATCTGAGAGCCTGGCACAAACACACAGAGAAGCTGTGGCTGCCTCATCCCTGGAAATGTTCAAGGCAAGGCTGGACGGGGCTTTGGGCAACCAGGTCTAGTGGAAGGTGTCCCTGCCCATGGCAGAGGGGTTGAAAAAGAGATGGTCTTTAAGGTCCTTTCCAACCCAAACCACTCTGTGATATAACGATTCCTCAAAGAAGGCCAGACAATAATTAGAAAAGGTGATCAGGGCTGAGGCACAGGGGCAGAGCTGAGTGGAGAATGGCAAGAGGGGGCATTTCAAACCAGCACTTTCAGTTTCTCATCACCTGGATTAATTAATAAAATAAATAAAAGTAAACCAAGTCCTTAAAGCCAGATTTTTAAGAGTGATACTAGTGGAATTTCCATTTTTACATACTCAGCACAGCATCTGCAGTCATTTCTGTTTGCAATTCTGCCAGATCTGTCAAAGTAATGCACACAATTAAAGTATGTTTTTGGCAAAATTTATTGCCCCCCCAAAAAAAAGCTTAAAAGGAAAAAAAAGTGAATTCAGTATGAGAGTTATCCAAAATTGCTGATGTTCCTTTTTCCTTCTCAGTGAATTTAAATATGAATAGTCACAACTGCCTATGAAAACTGGATTTTTTATCTTAGGAAGATGCTTTGCATGGCAGCTTGTGACACTCTCGAAGACTATTAAGACCAGGGAGCTTGCTGTGCTCACAAGGCAGGGGCTGTGTTCACAGACAGCTGCCAATACCAAAGGAGTGAGACCTTCCCAGAGAAGGTGTTGTTAGGTTTTATTGATGGGACCCATGAGACAGGAGTTTCAACAACATCTACTGCTGCTCCAGCACCCCAAGCACCGGGAAATGTCACATCGCACTTCTGTGGTAGGAGGGCCTTCGCCTTCTGGGGGAGGTGAGAAATCAGACTTTCTCTTTCTCTAGAGCTGAAAAATGCTGTGCTGATCAATGTGAATGCAGTAGAGTCTTTAGGAAGGTATTTGCCCCGATATGTGGCAATGTGGGCTTTTAAAGGAAGCGCTATTAGAAAGCAGCCCTGTCGTTTGTGTCTGAAGAGCAACAGCGTGGCAATAGGAATGGGTATTTTTAGTGGATCAGTAAGAGACTTTACACACCAGCTGCCTCTCACATCAAGATCAGTGCAAGGCAACAGATATTTCCAAACCCTCAGACAAAGTAGGTGTCACTGATAGTGTCAAGCCAAAAAGGAAAAACATAGAAAAAGATTAAAACCTGCAACAAAGCTGTATGAAATTCTCTCACTGCAAACTAGGATACAGAATGTGATGTTACAGCTACAATTGAATGATGTCCTGCCAGTGTGAAATTCATGCTGAAATACAGGAATCCTGCACTCACAAGAAGAAAACAAAGCAGACACTACACTGAGGTCTTTATCCTTTCTGGTTTCTGTCATGCTAAAAAGCTGACCACAGCCAGCAAAGCTCCCAGAGTCCCTGTCACCATTACATCTCAGAAACTGCTGGGACCTTCTCAAGGAGGAGGAAGATGAGCAGATGGCTCTGTAGAGCCCAGCTGCTCCTGGGTCAATGAACTCCTTGGGACCCTGTTGAAGTGAAGCTAAAGGGAAACTTTTCAGGCTACCCAGGCAGCATTTCAAATCCACTTGGTTCCTGTTTCTCAAGAAATAAGGTCAGATAAGCCCTGGTCTGGAAGGGGAGAAATTCTGCAATAATGCACATTTTCCATGGACAAATTCCAGCCTCTGAAGCACCAATTTCCCAGCAGAGAGGGATTCCTTTCCTGCTATAATGACACACACACACATGGACAACCACGTCCAGCAGTCTCTGAGAAGGGAAGGGTAACGGGTGGACTGAACAAGGAGCAACAAATACAGTCATATGGAAACAATTAGAGCTGTTTCTCAAGGGAGGAGATCTCTCTCTGCTTCTTCAGGCTTTTCTTTATATTCCTCCCTTGGAGTTAGCCTGACCAGTATTTAATTCACAAACTATATTATGTAGGCGGGATTTTCCAGCCTCCTGCCTGTTGATAGCAATCAGGATTGCCTCTGTCAGGATATCATGTCTATTTAAAAATGTTTATCATTCGCTGCTTCAACCAAATTTCAAAGCATATCTGTGTTGCCCAGCAACAGAAAAAGCTGCTCCTGTTTCCTGTACAGAAAATTAGGAGATTAATCACCTAATGTCATCCTGTTCACTGATAATTAGGCAAATTACTTTCAAGGAAATGCCTTATATTAAGGTTACAGGAAAGAATTTTACTTCCACATGTAGGATTAGATCGTGGCTTCTCTTCTGAGGTTTGTCGGGGAATTTTAAAACTTAATGTGTGATGAAAAGAGATTCTAAGTCCTATTCACTCAGGACAGTCTCAGAGCTTAATTGCAACCACATCATGAGAGAGGAGGAGGAACCACACTCAGATCTCTAGAAATTCATCTCAACATGCTGACCACAGTGTGAGCCCATCAGAACTGTGTGCAGATATTTTCTCTGCTTCCCGTGGCCAGGAGACCTGCCTGACTCCACAGTCCTGCTTATGGCCACAGCTCAACGGGACACCAGTAATGCTCTTCGAGGTCTGCCCTTCCACGTGGTCCTCTTGGCCTTAATTCAGGAGGATCGACCCCTGTATGTCACAGGATGAGACAGTTATTCACTGTCTGGGCTGGCACAGGCGATCCCAATGAAGCCTGGCCCCATTGTGCAAAGGATGATCAGAACTGGCTCCTCCAGTGCTGTTCTCAGTGCCTGGGAGAGGAAGCCACGGGCATCCTGAACAGTTTAGAGTCTTCATAAAATGAGAGCAATTAATTTTAATCCCCACTAGATGGTGCAGGAAGTCAATAAATGTCAATCGTCTGCTAACACTGGACTTGTCTTTCAAGTGCTTCCATATTCTCCTGAAATACCTCATCAGATGGTTTCTTTCATGAAGCCCTAAGCAGGGTTTGAACCAGAATCTGAGCAGCACCTGAACTCCCTGCTGTGCACCAGAAAGAGTTTTAAAACACATTTTGGGCATAGTTCTGGGTTTGTACAGCACATTATTATTTTGAAAAATAATAAAAACAATATTATTATTCTTAATAATAATACCCATAGGTATTATTATTATTATTATCTTGCAAGCAACAAGGAGTTGCTTTCAAGACTTAACAGGAATCCAGTTCCGCTGACATTTAGAAATTCTCTATGGGATTTAATAGGCTACTGCATCCTTTTCCTACATTAAGGTGGTTTAATGTATCAAAGAACAAGATCTGTTGTCTTATAATTAGATTGTGAATGTACAGACTGTACAGCTTCTTGTACAAATGCTCTAATTCATGGTTAAAGATCTCCAAGATGCTGGAATAACATAAAAATATACATCAAGATAATAAAATCCTGATGGATTTTATAATTATTTCTGTCTCGCAGGATTATAATAGCTTCATACCTCCAGTTCAGTTTTTGGAATCTCAGGCCATAAACCAGAGGGGTCTTGCAGGATCAATATGCAAGTTATTTAGAAGACTGTTTGATGCACATGTGATTTTCTGTAACACTGACACATGGCAGCACATAGATCTAAACCCAACAACCAAACATGCACACGTTGGGGTAAGGATGAAAGAGAGAATGAGCATGGCAGATGTTAGCTGGATCACATAATGCTTGGCTGGAAGGCACTCAGATACTCTCTGGTGAGGAAGGTGGAATAACATCCTGTATAGACTAGAAAGCAATTTACCCAAGGAACTTGCAAGCAAATAAAAAAACACAGTATCATACTCATGAAATGAGTCCCCTTTCTTCAGTCCTAAATTTTGCCATGAGGCAGAGTTCTGAAACATCTAAATCTATATGGATCAGATGAATTTCCAGTTCTGAACACAAATCAAATCCGAAGAGATAATGAGCCAAACAGACATTAATTATTTTATGCTGTCATTTATTTTGTGACATTTAATAATTGCCATAAAAATACATAATATACATTTTCAATAAAGAATTTAAAGTACCTCATTCTAAGATCACATGACCCTAGTTTCATTATGAAAAGTACCTGGATTCAATAAAAGGAGGACATAGCTTTATCCAAGACATAAATTTGGTTGAGGCAGCAATATTGAGAAAGGTTAAATGGGAAAGAAAACTAATCTCTTAAAGCAATATGAATCATAGAAAAAGAGGTGGTGGTAAAGTGATAATAAAAGTCAGAGCTGTAATTTTCTTCTCACAGAAGCAATGCCTAGGGAATGTACAGCTCTGCTGGTGCCTTCACACCACAGCAAGAACCAGCAGGGTGAGCAGGGACCAAACCTGCAGTGCTAGGAGTCACACCTGGGAAAGGATGATGGGGGCAGAATCTGGAAACAGGTTAGACTGCTTAACAGGGCTGCTTTGCAAACTTCAAAGTGCCACTGGGGTTAAATACCGTGGGCACATTGACCCTAGTGTCAAAGGGTGCAGAACTACCATTTGTGTGGAGCTGTGCCAGTTTACCCCAAATGGACAACTTGGTGCCATATATTTCCAATTAGTACAATTGCTTATTTATATTTTTGAAGCCAGTTTAATCAAAGACAATTTAAAACTTCTTTATTCTTCACTGTACATTCCCTTTGCTGTCAGCCTGGAAATGCAACCACACCAAAGTAAGTTGTTTCCATTACCATTTGTCCTAGAGCTTTAGACTTTGATGAGTTCTGAACTTCGAGTCCAGCTGAGGAGATCCACCTCTCACTCAGCACATCTGGCCAGTCACTAAGATTTGTTAGCATCCATTTGGAGACATGTAGAACCTTCACGTTGTTCTGGTTTGCTTCTCACTTGTTTCCAATATTTAACCTTGGCGTGTTTTGGGTTCAAGTTTTTTAACTGTCTCTTTGGAGGGACAAATTTGATCTGACTTATTTTGGTTTAATTTAGTCTTCCTGAGCCCAAACTGGGAAAACACTACGATGTGTGGTAAGGCTGACAAGCCACAATGATTAAAAAGGCTGTGTCTTGAAACCATTGCTTCCTGAAAGGTGGAACTTCAACATGTCTTCTTAGATTCACTCTCCCATTAGGAAAATGAAGTCTGGTTTCCCTCCTGCCATTAGAGAAAGACTCTGATTCTGAAAGCCAGTGCTTGTGAAAGTACGAAAAGAAGACTCAGACTAATTCTGCTTCTTTAACAAACCAGTTTGTCCCTGTATTTTCCTGACACCTGTCTGAAAATCTTTGCTGCACATTCATTATCCTGCTATCAACTGCCTGAAACCATAACAAGTGTCTCTGGCACCAGCTCTGTCTCCTATCCAAACCTCTTTGATGAAAACTTTAGATGCACAGGCTGGAACAGAGTTGGCTCATGAGGAAAGGCTGATACTTCCCAGAAATAAAAATCCCAGCTCTGTTACTCACCAGCTGGATGTGGACAGCATCAGCTCATATTCCTAATAATTTCATATATGGGCATCAACCAAACCATGAAATTGATGAAATTTGAAACCTCCTGCTGTGAAGCCTCTCTGGATTGAAAAAGAGAAAGAGCTGAGTGGGTCTCAAGTGTTTTAAGCTCGTGATCAAACCAGGGATCTCCTTGGCATGTTGGCTGTGCATGGGGCATGATCTTCTGTCATGCCACTCTCCCTTCATCCACCCTTAAACTTGCAGTAAAATATTGGATATATTCATAATTTCCCTAACCCTCTTACAATTTCTTGCCAGACCCTGTGGAAACTGTTCCAACATCCCTTCATTTCCATTTCCCTGGCAGCTCTGTAGCTACATTCAGGATTTATTTCTTCTTGAAAGTACAGACTTAGTCCTAGACACAATCACACTACATCACTGCCCTGTGCAGAGGTTGTCTTCACATTCTGCTACATTCCCTGCAGTTTCTCTATTATCTTAACACTGTCTTTTTATTTAATTACATTAATTCTTCTTTTAGAGCTGAAAGCTGCTCTGATAACTAAAATAGAGAAATTGAGGTTGCACATTTAAATGTTTTAATATAGTTCCATGTTTCCTGTATGCTACCTGGAGAAATAGATTTAGCCCAGCTAATACTGTCTGGATAATGGAGTCCAGGAGCCAGGGAGAGTGAGCTCCTTCAGCATGTTTTACACAATCTTGAGCACTGATATACAGCATTATAAGGCAAAATAATAAATACTTCATGTGATGCACCACAAGTACTGCCTAATGAGAGATGCACATCTTTAGAATGCATATCTGACAGAGGCCTTTACTTGATAAAATCACCAAACTCTTTTCTGATGAACCCTCTTGCAGCCTCAATGGATCAAACCTGCTTATTCCAGCTGTAGTGTTCTATCCCTTTGCTTCCCATGCTCTAATCCCCTCCTCGAAACAGTCAATAGCAATTCTCACGCGCTGCAAACCGACCATAACCTCCTCATTTTAATTCAGTAATTACCTCAGGCAGAGAGCAAAACTGGGGTGCCCTTTGCCTTCTGGACAACTGCTTTTGCAGCCATGGAGCTGTTTCCCAGCTTTAAAGAAAGGAGTGTGGCAAAGCAGAGCTGTGTGTGTATCACAGCAACCTCCAGCGCAGCCATCTGCAGGGGAGCTGCACGGGGGCACAGCACAGCCACAGGAACCACGCTGCTCTTTGCAGCAGGAGGGACACATTTCAGCCTAAAGAGAATAACTACAAAAAAGCAATAGACCGTGGCGATGAGCTACCGTAGGTATCCTGAACACTTAAAGCTTCATGCTACGAGAGCAGGAGCTCCTGTACAGAAACAATGGTCCTTAACAAAAAAGAGTGAGTTTCCTAAAAACCAAAGTGATGATCTCCTGTAATCGTCTTTCATGACCATTTCCCCACCTTAGATTCCTCCCTCCTTATTCCCTCTGACTGCTAGGAGTCAGCAAAGATGTGATAATAATAAAACCCCCACTGTCTGCTTTGTCTTCAGATTGAGGTGATGGCAAGGATCTCCGCAGAAAACAAAGCCTCGCTGCTGATGAAGTCATTTTAAAACCATCTGTCGTAATTTACTGACTAATGAAGTGAAGGCTTGCTCTCCCCAGCCTCGCTGCAATTTGCCATTTTTTTGGCACATATATAAAACAACACTTGCCTCTTCTAGCAGTCTCTGACAGTCTTGCGGTGACTGTCCAAACAATCCTCAACCCTGGCAAATGTCAAATCACCAAACTTTGTTTGACCCTCACTGAAAGACATTACAATGGAGTTAGTTTTGCAATACTCTAACAGCAATTTTTCTCACAGCGGCTGTGTGTTGGCAGTAAAGGACAAGATCACACAGAATACACAGCAAATCCAAGTAAAACTGGAGTTCATTGCAGAATTGATTGATTGAGGTTCAGATGCAACTCAAAAGGTGAAATCATGTGTTACCGAACCATCACCTCTTTTATCTTGTACAGCAATTCACTGTCCTTGACTTTGAATCCTTTACTTCTCCTTTTTTTTTTTCTTTTTTTTTTCTTTTTTTTCTTTTTTTTTTTTTTTAATGCTTGTTCATTTCTTTTGATCTCTGAAATAAAAATCATTGCGCTGGAAATACTGCAGTTAATAAGTGGGAATCCAAGCAGCATATTACTTGTGGAATCCCATCTGATTTCAAGTGCGTCCCATTGACCTCATACTCTGTACACTGGCAGATAGATTTTGTTTAGAAACTGAGGAAAGAAAAATAATATAGAATCACAGAATGGCTTAGCTTGGAAAAGACCATTAAGATCATCCAGTCCAACAGAAATATGAGAAGAGTTTATTTAATGAAAAAAGAAATAGCCTGATCTCGCCAGAACTTTCCACTTCTAGTTTAGGGAGGTTTATAGCTTGCCAGTAGCTCGGTCTTCATTCTTTGCACATTTTTCTTCCCTTATGTCTGTAACTCCCTCCCATCCTGGCAGCTAACATGAAGTTGGGACTGTAAGCACCGAAGCACACAAGAATGCTGACATCAGGCATGAAGCATTGCACCAGGAGGCTGAAAGCCTGTTTATAGTGTATCATTTCAAGAGTGGAATGCCATGTATTTTCTTGGCTTTTTGTAGCTTTCTTTAAAAAGTCTTTGCGGAGTGAGCTGCTGATTCAGTGTGGCCTCCTGGTGAGCCATGAGAGGGTGATGATGTGAAACTGAAACACAAGACCCAGCACTGGAACATATCCTTAGATCAGCAGAGTCAGCCTTCTGCTACGGCAGAAAGCACATCCACATCAAGGCCCTTGGATTGCTGAGGTTTTCTAAGGTGGCAAGCAAAACGCTGATAATTTTTGCAGTTGGCGAGACAGCAGGAATAAGCCAGGGCTGGCTGTCTGAGCCCACCCAGGCAGGGATGACCTGCCCCCTGGAACGCTTCCCGGTGTTATTTATGACAGCCTCCGTGGCCACAGCCACTCTCCTTCTCCAGCATCGGTTGCCAACTTTCCTTTTTTTGGCACTTAGTAAGGAGAAACTTCTTCTTTTTGCCAGGTGAAATGTAGTCACTGAACTCAGGGTGTTTGGTAGTAAATTCTGGCTCCGGCTTTGTTTAATGCTGCTTTGCTCTGGTGCAGTTTGTCCATCTGCTCCCTAGTGCTGCATCCGTTATGGGTGCTGAGGTGTTCGTTTCAGAGCTCCTGTTACTCCCTTCTCCCTCCTAGGGCATTCTGCTGACTGATTTGAGAATACAAGCACACTTTCAGATGCAAGGATCTGAAAAACATTTCAATGCTTTCAAACGTCTGGACATTTTCTAGAAATTTTTTCCAGCCTGCGTCTTCTGCTTTGAACATGATTTTTGAGGTGCTTTGCACCTCTCCTGTGAGTCCTTTGTCACAGGTTCAGCATCACTAGTTCCAGATAGAACTGGTTTAGATGAAAGCAGTAGTTTTTCTGTAGCATCTACAACTGAAATTTCAGTCTGTATAATTTGCTTCAGTGTTTTGCCTGTAATTCACATTGTCTCTGCAGCAGTCGAGTTGTGTCATCATGTGATTTCAATGGCTGCCAATTCTCCTTCTTCTCCTGCATAGCTCAGAGGAAGTCAAGGTAACCTGGCAGACCCTGATCTGCCCATCTGGTTTGCTTTCCTTTTCCTCTGCGTGTTCCTTCTTGATTTGTGTCCAGTAGGACTCTAGATTTTATAGACTCCATTTCCATGAGGTTCTGCAAATCATTCCCAGCCAAAAGGATGCAACATTTCACCTTTAAATCACCACAGCACAGTGTAACAATTTTTTTTCCCTAAAAATTGTGACATAAGGTCTTCCCTGGATGCCAGTACTGCTTACAACTCTATTAATCATCATTGTTTTTCTTCACACTCTTACACACCTCTTACACTGATTCCTGGAAAACAGCAAATGCTGCCTCCAGAACAGAGTAGATTATCGTAGCAGCATTTACTAAGGAGTTCCTGTCTTTAACCTCAAACCAGAACTCACAAGATAAAGTGATGAAAGTGATGCCAGACCGCACAGTTCATCTCTAAGATTGAGGTATGAGCCTTGGAGCCTGGCTCCATTCCCAGGCAGATGCCAGCCATAGCCATATCCTGCTCAGAAGGGTTGGCCAGCTCCAGTCTCTCTTGCTTTGGCTGTTGTTCAGCATTAGGTTCATAATAAAGCTCAGTGACAGATGCAATAAACCTTGCTCTCATCTACCTCCCATTGTTACCAGTGCAGTGTTATGATTTTTGTCAGATACTTCCTGACCCTTCCATCTCTTTCAGTGCTTAATGCTGCTTCTAGTGAAGCACTGTCATCAAATCCTACATTGATCTTATCCTAATCCTACTTTTTGCCATTAAGGCAAAAAATAAAACTGTTTGAATTGGGAATTCAATTCATCTGAATGCTCCTTCTCTCCCCATATTTGTTCAGCTACACATAAAAATGACAGATTACTTTTTTATTATTATTTATTTACACATAATGACAATTATTTAGCACTCCTCCACATTACTCCAAATTTAAAGCAAGCAAGTTAATAAACTTGCACTAATAAAAGGTGCCCATGTCGCATTTGCTGCAGCAATGTGGTCTACATATAAACAGTCTGACAGGTGACAAAATTTTATCAACCCGGCGCTCTCCGAGAAGTGTCCATAGGAGACATTTCCGATAGCAGTTTCAGATAAACCTTAATCTAAGTCTGAAACTGCTGTTTAAACGCAATTTAAACTCCACCTGCTGGCTGAGCTCCTTAATGGCATCGTCTGCACATACAGACGGTAAAGGGGCTTAAGAATGCTCCCCTTCCAGTGCTAAGGGGCTTAAGAAAGATCTATGATATATCCCATTAAGAAAAATACCAGGCAAGACTTTATAAAGGGATTAATGATCTCTCTAGCTCTGTTTAATAGAAACATGTCTAAAGATCTGATTTGCAAAATCACTAATCACATTTGAACATGTTGGCAAAAATAACCCTGAAATACTCTGAAATGCAAATGGGTCTAAGGAGAAGCAACAAATGTCCTCTCAGTTAAAAAAAAGGGAATGCATTTCAAGAAGAAGGGTTGGAATAGGGGTTTGAGTGACCAGATGTTTTGTTTCCCATATCCAGTTTCCAGAGATACATTTCAAGTAACTGTAGAACACTGGCTGCACATACATACACACAGAGAACACAATGAACACAGGTGACAATGAGGGATTTGTGCAGAGAGTTCACATTTAATTCCATATGCCTATATGCCTGTGTTTTTAGAAAACCATACCTTGAAAGAGAATCAGGATTTTGTTTTTCTTTTTTATTTTAGTACCTAAAAATCAACTGTTGGAAAAACAAACTATAGAGCAGTTTAGGAATATGAGGTGCATTCAGGAAAAATGTTGGGCATTAGTAAATTTTCCCATGTGTGATAAGGGTAATTTAGCATAAAACCACGTCTCTTCTATTTTCTTAAAACTAGCCAGACTTTAGAAGAATGTTATGATACTAATAAGACAGAAATCTCTGAGAATTCAGTGCATGGCATACAGGGAAATCAAAAATTAATTTAAGAGGCATATTTCCAAGCTATGAGAGTCATTGACAATAATCACTACAACCAGGAAGTCATCAAACACTGATTATTCTCTTTCCAAAACAGTGCATAAAAATATATTAATTTTTTCATATTCATATTTCATATTAATTTATTATCCAATAAACAGTTTATGTGACTGTATTTATATTGCATGAATAGTTTGGAAAGTATTTACCACAACTATCACCCAGAGAATGCTTTACTTTCCGTAGCTCAATTTGTGGGGCAGGTCAACTGACACTTGAGACTAATTCTGCTTGCCTGCTTAATCCACAAGCTTCAGAATGACCCTCTAAGCACTTCCAAACAAATACCCTGCCCCATTTCCCACTGATATTCACCACAGTGTTTTCCATAAGCCATTTTTTAATGGGTAAAAATGTCATCAGATGAATTAGCAAGGAGCAAGTAGAAAAGAAGAACATATCCTGACATGAATTGTAGGGCTTTATGTAAACACAGACACACAAAAGAATATATATGTTACAGGCACCTGCTGGTTCTTATTGAGCCTAGTGACAGAATCTAAACAAGACAGAAGGATGGACCTGTTCAGCTGGTAATACCCTGTTAGCTTGATGCTACTTACCCCTTAAAAAGTAGCACATGTAAGGACAACCATAGTGTGAAGCCTGTAACAACAACAACAAAAAAAAAAACCCCAGCACATTAACATGTGTAAACCCTTTAAAATTACAGGTTCTGAATAGCTGTCAAGAAATGAAGACTTTAGGTAGAAATAATTAGTTGGGGTTCATACCCTCAGCATCTGCACCCCATCAGCCCAGGCAGCCTGTCTGGAATTAGCAGGAGCAGCAGAGGCTTGGCCAGGCAGGTAAGGCAGCACTGCGGGAGATTTCAGCTGGCCAGAGCTTGGGGCTGCAGTACAGGTGACTCCCATAGAGGGAGATGTTGCTTTGTTTATTCCTCATTTTAAAGTATTTCTGTCATTGTCATAGGAAGAATTTAATGCGCTCCAGTCATGGCACAGACACTTCCCAATATGTAGATTTTTAAGATGAGCAAAGCATTCACCAGAACTTGTCGGTCATATTTATTACTGAATTAAATTTTTCCATTGTCCTGCCATATGGCTTTTTTGAGCCAGCATTACTGAATTTACAATTTCTGACTGTTTTCTTAACCTGTCCAAAGGAGCCCATAAGGATGCTCAAAGGGCTGGAGCATCTTTGCTCCAGAGACAGGTTGAGAGAGCTGGGGGTGTTTAACCTGGAGAACAGAAGGCTCCAGGGAAACCACATTGACTCTCAGTACTTAAAGGGAGCTTATCAAAACTCGATAGAAACTTATTGCAAAGGCAGATGTCTTACCCCCAGCAATAGGACAATAGACTTAGATTGGATATTAAGAGGAAATTTTTCCCTGTGAGGGTGGTGAGGCCATGGCACAGGTTGCCCAGAGAAGCTGGGATTGCCCCATCCATGGAAGTGTTCATCTGGGCTGGATGGGATTTTGAGCAACCTGGTCCTAGTGGCAGGTGTCCCTAGCCATGGCAGAGGGTTGGAATGAGATGAGCTTTCAGGTTCCTTCCAGCCCTAACCATTCTGTGATTCCATGATTCTTAGAGGGGGATGGAGACGGAAACTGTTCTTACAAAGCAATCAAGCAGATACTGCATTCCCAGCGCTCTTTGGATCCTTCAGCAAAAGCCAGGCTGACCACATCACTTGGCACTTTTGACATGAACATACTCCTGTGTCCATCACAAATAGCTGGCACCATCGCTTCCTCATTCTGTACCTCCACACAGAGAACATACTTCAAAATAAACAGAAGGAATGACGGGCTGTCTCTGATATAATGAATTTATGAAGCCCAGGTTAAACTGACGACATCACCCTCTGGCAACCTACGGTTTGCTATGACAGCCAATGATCTTCACATCGGCAAGAGATGTTTTGCTTAAGGAGTAGGGTTTGTCTCATGAGATGGATGTGAAAGCACCTGATTTCATTGCTGCCTGGTATTATGGTGGACTATAATTCTCTTACCTCCTTCATGAACCATATTCTATATAATGTCTGCTGTCCAGCACAGGAGCTTTTTTAATTAATATTCCTCAGAGAGGTGATCTGATTTTGCTTTTGCAGGCAAAGAAATGGGTCTGCTTTAAAAATAACCTCTTATATGAAATGATGCATCATAGCAATCCCATGCAGAACAGCAGCTAGGAAAGTATTCCATAGCAACAGCCACATCTTAACAGAAGATCATCTCCTGGACATCTCCCTCTGCATTTCTGCAATTACCAACTATGTCTCTTACCATCTGCAATTATATAAACCCCTCTGGCAAGTACAGCTATTGCTTACATGGAAAATTAATGTAGTGGAGCAACGGGACCTAATAACTAAATATAAGAAATGTGAGTTATTACTACATTACTCTCTGCCAAGCTTTACACCAGCTACCAGGAACCATTGAGCTTATCATCATGTGAAGTAATTTTAAATTATTTGACTTAATAATATAAATCATAGCTCTTGGATTTAATATTTTCTTTGCACGATAATGCAGAACTTTCCCCTGCCACTTGACATTAAAAATGTAGCAATGCAAGAGGCCGTTTCGAATACAAGAAAGGAAAGAACTGATCTGCTCAAAGGACATTGTGGGAGTCAGGTTATGTTGGGAGCAGCTGTGACCACAGGAGGAACAGACAAGTGTGTCTGTTCTCTGGGTGCTCCAGGGTTCATCAGGCTTGTCCCAAAGCACACTTCTTCCATATTACTGGGAAAGAGGCATTTATGTTTCCTGATGCCCGTGTCGTACTGCTGTTGGGCTGTTGGTTTTATAAATCAAAAGTCACTTAGACTCTATTTAGAAGAAGCAGGTTTTGAAATGCGTTATATTGCAGGTTAATATTATCCCTAATCTACAGATTAATAATGATTTTACAAACTTTGGCTTTTTCTTTTGTCCCAGCATCCATAATCTGTGTGAATAACTTCCCAATCTGTGTTAAGAGGTGCAGTTATCATAGTGGCTCTCATTTTCCAGTTCAAAAATGTAAGATGTTTGCCTTTTTTTTTTTTTAAGTGACATTTCATTTAAAGTATTTTGAAAGCAATTAAACATTTTCTGACCATGTGTATAAACATTGATAAAAAATTTCCATAACTGACTTTTTTCTAGAAGAAATCAACGACAAATGGCATATGTTTGAAAAAGTTGCACAAATATCATCTTGGGGAAAACAATAAGAGGTCGCCTGCCTAGAAAGATTTGGAAAAAAGTAAATTATTGGTACTAACTTATCTGTCTACCAGTCTGAGAAAGAAATCTCAGGCATCCACTTTTTGTGCCCGGAAAGTATTAATCTCACCATAACATATCAGCACCAGTCAGCACTTCTGCTACAGAACGACACGCCTGGCAATTAATAGTCACCAGTGCTCGACAATGTCGAGGAAGGAGGAAATGTTCTGAAGAGGGAGGATATCCCAATTGTCATGACTTGGATGTCAAAGCAGAGATTGACTGTTTGAAAATGGAATTAATCCTGTTCACCTATGGCAGATAAAGAAAGGCTAAGTGTAAAACAGCAGCTCAGTTCAACAGTCAGCTGTCAGGTTTTGAACTGTGCTGAAACCAAACTGCAATTCTCTGGCGGTCTAGATAATGGAGATGAAAAGGGATCATTAAGATCGGTGGCTCTGACCCTGAACCAAACAGGTATCATATGCACCGTGCTTCCAGCACCACTTTGTGGGCAACCTCAGCTGCAGAACTTCCTGATCTTGATGGGCTGATTTTGAATAACAGGGAAGCTGAGTATCTTCAGAGTGGCTGGAAAATAGAGAGAAGTAAAAGCAAAGGCCTGGTCCCCACACATTCAAGTCTTGTGGTGCATTATTCCTCAGGATGGTAACGACACCAGAGGATTACAGCAACCTGCTGCAAGGCCAGGGTCAGCCCTCTGGAAGGCACAGCTAATACTCCCCTGGGACAGGCGGTAGGTCTGTGGGTCATGTTAGGAGCATGATGAGCACTGAGTGGATTTTGTACGAGGTCACTGTGCCCCTCTGATGGTGAAGGCAAGAATGTCATTAGCATGATGCACAGCACAGGTATATTTATCTGTGTCAGTGTAACCTGAAGTTAAGAAGCATGGATTAGTCACAAGGTCTGCAAAGAGAGAGGAGGCTGAGCAGCCAGAGGAGCTTCAGATAAACCCTTCTGAGAAGCAGATCATGCCTGAGGAATCTGTATTTCCTTTAGACCATGTGAAGGTTGAAGGAAAACAGTAGGGATCTGCTGGTTAGGCACACAACATCCTGAAGGAATATTTCAGTAACCTGCAGTAACCTAGGACATGCATTCTCCGTAGCCAATAAACACACAACAAACAAATAGCAGTGACAAAAGAGGTGACGCATTTAGAATTAGGATAGCTATCCCGAGGTGAAAATGCTTATCTACATTTAAGAGGATTACCCTCGGCCACAGCCCTTCCCACGCTGCCCTGCCCCCTCCCAGGTGATATTTCCTTCTCCACCACCTCTGCTGCATAAACAGGTTAAGTGTTTGTATTCTCAATCACTCAGAACTTTCTCCTGCAAATAGTCCCTAGAGGTTGGTAGACTTGATTATAGAATCTGAGTGTCAAAATAAAATCAGAGTAAATAAATGTAAGAATATGAACTGTTTATATTGGAAATAAAGACAGTGGAACCCTGGAAAGGTGCTTTTTATCATTCTGTATATAAATAAATACATCACAACCGCCAAAGAGAACAAAATCTAAGCCAAAGTTTGTTTTAGTGAGGTAGTCCATGTAGTGTAGTTTCACAGGCTTTTGTAGAAACTTCTAGACAGTCATGACATATTGTGTGCTTTCAAAATGGGCAGTCTTTGCAGACCCTGCAGATGCTCATGATAAATCTGTGTTTTGGTGGGAGGTAAGCCAGTCAATGCTAACATTACACATTATCAACAGCAGTCTTCATGCTAGCATCCTATTCCATGGACAAATTGTTCAGGCCCTCTGCAAACTCAGGCAGCTCCCACATCAGAAATTCTCACCAACTGAGAAGGCTTTGAAAGTTAAAATTGGAAGGTTTGAAGGCTTTCCTCAAAAGCATAAAATCCACAGATGCCCCTTCAAACCAGACAAAATGAACAATGATAGCAGAAGAGCATAGAAACCCTTTGGGTTGTAAGGGACCTTAAAGATCATCTAGTTATAACCCACAACTCCCTACCCCTTGCAGCCTTCCATCAATGCCATTAGACAACATTGTGCATTCTTTAATTTTACATGGGCCTTTGCAGCTCATAACAGAGATATTTGGGGGAGGGTTGGTTTTGTGGTTTGGGTTTGTTTTTTGTTTTGTTGGATTTGTTTTATTTAAGTAAAGCTTGTGTGGGTGACAGGAAAACAGAGTGTGAAGAGCCAAGCATTAGAGGACCAGTTCTGTCGGGGCAACAGACAGAACAAGAAGGGAGTGGGGCAACGCAGAGGAGGAGGAGGAGGTGGGAAGGAGATGATGTGTGTGGATAGGAACACAGGGAGAGCCGAGTGTGCCCTCAGCTGCATAAGAAGTGCCGCAGCAGATGGCCTTGTAAGGACTGTATCCATATCCCTGGGCTAAGGGCAATCAGGGACTATAGGGCACGTACCCAGCAGGGAGCCTTTGTTAGGCAAAACTGCCCCAGTGCATGGCATGCAGGGTACCATTAGCACTCAGCAGTGCAGTCAGGACTAGGCTGCATTTGACTCTTAAGTGCACTGAGAAGTAATGAGAGATGTCTCGTGGGACACACTCAGTATAGCGATGTTAAAAACCACACAAGGTCTGGCCATTTAGACGGATGAGAGCACCACAATTATAATGCCCGAAATATTTTTGAAGGGATATTTCTCAGACCAGCCACAGATTTTACATAGGCAGTCGCCACGCCCCTGTTTGGTTTTTTGCTTTTTGGTTTTTTGTTGTTGTTGTTGTTTTTGTTTTTCCTTTTAAACCCTCCTCTCCTTTTCTGCTATTTTGTATGACAAAGGCCCTGTGATACTAAGTAAAATAAGGAGAGCTGGACTTCAGAGTGGTTGATGAGAAGAGCGGGAGAGAAACTCTTTGTCATCTAGTAGTAATGGTATTATGCAACTTGTCACCTAGTGCAGTTCTACCCATGAAAGAACAGCAAGGGATACTAAGGAGGAGGCTATGAGCTGGCATTCTGCTTTGGGTACTGAAGAACTAGGATGCTCCATTCAAATGACAGTGACACAAGAGCCTGGGAGCATTAGCAAGCCAGGGATCTTCCCGGAGTCAAACTCCAGCTGCTTCCAGTCCCACCATTGTAAACACAACGGCAGTCTGTTGTGACTTGTCTGTCCTGCAGCCAGGATCTGCTGCGGCAGCTCCTCTTTTCCCCTGGCAGTCGGTGGGCGAGGCAGGAGAGGACAGGTGGAAAAGGGACTGAATCCTCGGTCTGGCACAGGGCGTGGGGGCAAGGGGCAGCGGCAACCCAGCGCTACCACCCTAGCAAGGTGAGCTCAAGGACATCCGTGTGGCCCATGCACAAAGGCTCCATCTGGGGCCTTGGTAAAATGGCACTGAGCCATTTTTGTATTGCACGAGGAAGAAAGTGCGTGCCCCTCACGGAACAACCCAGCTACTCATTCTCTTCCCTCCATGAGCTTCATTCTTCGGAGAAGCACAGCGCGAACCCCTCGCTCAGACCTCCCCGTCCTGAAAATCTGGGAGCGAACACTTTTGTACACAATGGCTCGGCCGGCAGCAGCTGCGGAGGCCGCGGTGCCAAAGCCCGGCCCCACGCACGGACCGGGCTTTTCAACAGCCGGCCCGGGCCAGCTGCCGCCTGGGGCCCGTGCGGGCGGGAGGAGAGGCAGGAGAGCCCCTGGGAACCGCCGGGATCGCGGCACCGCTGGCCCAGCCGTGAGGGGACCCGTCAGTGGATCGTGTAGGACTGGGAGCAGATCGTGGGGAGACCGTGAGGGAATCGTGAGGCACCGCTCCGGATCGTGCGGGATCGTGAGGCGGCCCCACCGCGAGGGGCGGGCGGTGGATGTGACGCGCGGGCGCGCGGGGCATTGTGGGAGCTCCGCCAGCCCGTCCAGCCGATCCCGGTGGCCCCGCGGGCGGAGCGGAGCGGCGGGAGCGGCAGCGGGGACGGCAGCGGGGAGGGGAGCCGGGCCGCCGCCGGCCGACCGGAGACATCTTGCCCGCGCCGTAAGTCGCCGCCGTGCTCCGCCCGCCCTGCGGGAAGGAGGGGGCGCGGGGGGCTCTGTCGCGGCGCGGTGACACCCGGCGGCGGTTGGGGGGGCCCCGAGCCGGCCGGGCGCGCTGTGGGACGCAGGGGTGCCGGTCCCCTCCTCTGAGAGAAACCGGGAGTCAGTTCAGCTGTTTCTCGCTGTGGCTCGGGTGAAGCCGGGCGATCCACCCGCGCCCCGCGAAATGGTGGCAGTGGGGCTGTATTTCCATGGAATCCGCGATGGAATGACGGTGTGGGGCTGGAAGGAGCCCGGCGGGGGTGCAGGAGCGGCCGGGGGTGTGGAGCCGCGGTCCCCCACGTCCCTGCTGTTCCGCGCACCGACGGGCTCCATCCTCGTCGTCCCCACCGCGGGTCGCCGGGCAGGGGAGGATAATCGAGGGAGACTGCGAAAAGCACAAGGCAAAAAACAGCAGGACGCGTTTTCCGTCTGTTTCACTTCGGGATGAAGAACCCGTGGTGTAAAAGTTAACTGCCTCGTGTGAATGACTTAATTTTAAAAAGCCGAATGATGTATTTTAAACCGTAAGCAGAGGCTTCTGAGAGTAGTAAAAATAAATGTTTGTCTGGAAACGGGGCTCCTTATTCTTTTTAGGACTGTCACTTCTTGGAGAGGCTGCAATATGTCTGCCTGCAGGATTTGAGCAGCCCATAGGGACTGTCTGGGTGTGGGTGTTCCTCGGAGGGGACTGCGAGTACTGCAGGGCGCAGGTGAATGCAGGTTCCTGAGCTCCGCACCGGCTCCGGCACAGGAGCGCTGGCACTGAGAGTCGAGGCTGACGTGTTTGTGCGTGTAGGAGACAGTGAGGGCAACAGACTGCTTCTGTGATTTGCGTCTCCCTGTAATTCTTTACTTTTTTCTGAAGTCTTTAAAAGTAATTTATAGAAGGCCCATAAAATTGTGTCTGTAGCCAGCAGTTGAAACTAGCTCCTATGAAAGTGGGGTGGTGTAAAGCTGAGGTTGCTTCATTTGTAGAGGTCAAAGGAGGCTTGTTGAAATATACTTGGATGAAACTTGTTATTTATCTCTTGACCATGCAAGTGAACAACCATTTTTTCCCCAGGACTGTGTGGCTGTCACTTAGCAACAGGTCTGTAGAGAACTTGGCAGATCCACTGCATCCCCCATTCTGAAGAGTAAAAGAAATAAATGAGTGAAGGAGAGCAAGAGTGCAATTAATAAAAACAGTACCTGGGTTTGCAGGGACAGCCCAGAGTTGAAAGACTTATGTTGGAACAAGACAAATACAGTTGCTTTGAAAGTTATGTTTTCATGCAGTTGGGTATGAAAGGTTTTGCATCAAGTAGTCCCTAGAAAACTACCCAGTGTGTTTGGGAGTTTGAGGCTATTTTTTTTTAAGTGTTGTGAAAGAAAGGAGTTACATTGTTTACTTAGTAATGGTTTTAGGTTGTTTTGTTGCATTATGTTTCATAACCTTTAGCACTGAAATCTAGGTCTTTTGGGTTTCTAAAGAGCAACTTCGCTTTACTGTGTGTGCTGTACCCTTCTGATGGCCAGTAAAGCCAAATGTTGACAGTGTAGATTAAGCCATAGCTGATCTAAAACCTGGTGGCAAGACTAGAATTTGGCGTAATGACAGAAAAGTCGGTAAAGTGTCTAAGCACTGCTTATTTTGTAGATCAGCATGAGCAAAAAGAGAAGTCCACCACTGCAAGCTGAGTCTTGAAAGAAACCGGTGTGTTTAAATTTGTTCTTAGGAGTTGCCTAGTTCTGCCAATGCATAGCAATGAGCTTTGATAAAAGATATTCTCTTGATAAGGTTGGTGATATAATCACACTGTGGAAAAACAGTCATGAACCTTTGCTCTCAGAGAAGCGCAGAAATATTTTTTGTGCAACTCTGTCAGCTAGGATCAAGGCCTGCTGTCTGTTCCACAGAAAAAGTAGTCCTTCCCCAGCAAGGTTATTAAGTAGGAATAAAGGGGCAGCGATCTGGAACTGATGCCACAAGAGGAGAAAAAAAACTCCAGACAGATCCTCCATTGGGAGAGGAAATGTTGGCCCTGTGGGTAGTGCTGAGCATTAGGTTTTGTCATCTCAAGAGGTAAAATTGCAGAAGAAAAATGCAGCGCTTGTGGAAAGACTGCAGGGCTGACTAGCTTGCTTGGTAGGGAAAGATGCTGTGAGCACATAAAGAAGCTATCATAAAGTTCCTTACCCAGACCCATTCTAAAGACAGGACAGTCAGAATTCAGCTCATGGTCCTTGTTCCGGGAGTGATGCAAGAATCACAGCATTCGTGACCTCCTTGATGGGTCAAGTTCTCACAGTCCCTTCTCTCAGCACTATAATACCTATTTTAAGTTTTGTTCTGCATCTGGATTTTGTCTTGGAAGCATCCACATGAATTCTTTATTATGTTTTTATTTTCTTACAAAAATGTCGAGGGACAATGTTGTTTTCAAAATGTTATTTTAAAGAGTTTTACTGCATTGGATTCACAAATAGTCCAGTGACTTAAGGCCCTCTATAAATTTTTATGCTATCTAGTGTACAAAACACCTATAATGTATAAATGGTTATTTCAGACGAGTTCTCCCAGCAGTGGTCAATGAAGACAATTGTATTTACGTTTTCCTGGCTATTGGTGGCAGGATGCCCAACAGAAACTCTTGTCACACTCCCAGCACTGTTCTTAGTGGAGGCTTGCCCATTAAGGGGTATTTGTTTTAGTGTTTCAGACCCACTGTGGGAAGGAGGGGCTTCTGCCAGTTGAATACAATTGTGCAACAGTATTTTGTTTAGCACAGGGATTTTGTGAAAATGTTATTCCTCTTTTTCCCATCCTTTATGTTACTGCTATAGGAATTTTAATTGTCTTAATCTTCAACAGAATGTATTGTTCACCTATTGGTCATTCCTAGATGAGGAATGTTCTCTTGGTCTTCCAGATGAAAATAAATGTTTGGTACTGCCTTCTCAGATGAGAAGTTAATGGAGTTTTGGAACAACTGTTTTACAACTGGTTTCACTCTTCTGTCTCTTTCAGACCTCAAAGTGTTAGTGCTTGAGCTAAAGTTTGAAATCACATCAGATCAAATGATAACTGAGTGATTGGCTCTTTTTAGTACTGTTTTACCTAGAAACCACAGTGCCAGGCAGAGACACTGTTGTGCCAGGCAAGTATTGGAGATCATTCTATCCATTTTATAAATATGCCAGAATAGCTTCTGATTCGCTAAGAACAGAGCAAGTTCATTGTCACAGCAAAGTCAAATGCACCTTTTCAGCAAGAGATCAGAGAGTGGCTATTATTGTGGGACATAAATAGATTTAAGAGAGGATGGCGGCACTTACGTTGTTAATCTTTTGAAACAATGGAAAGAAAATAGTATTGCAGTTAATCTCTTGTGATACAAAAATGAACTTTCCAGCTTAGTCTTTGTACTGAAAGAAAAGAAAAATAATTAGTATGTCTTAGTATTTTTCCTATTGTAATAATGATCTCCTGGATTCCACTACTTACTGATATGATGATGTAGATCTAAATTGAATCATCTCTTTGCTGAGTGCAGTTAATATACCAGTGTAAGCCAACGATCAGAACAGCTTCTCTCTGACAGCAGTAAGATTCATAGTAATTTGTTTAGTCATTAAGAACCAGTACCTGAAAACTGTTAATAACAGACTGGGTTTATTACTGCTGTTTGATCAAAGTGTCAAATCAACTGAACTAATGAAGTGCTGGTATTTGGAATTTGGGTATCGCTTTACCAGGATGTTCAGGCTGTACTTTAAGAATTATGTGATGTTAAATCTTTCAGAAAAACAGATGCCTATGTGCATTTGAGGAAGATGGCATTTGAAAGTGTGGTTCAGAAGAATATCTGTCTTCACACAGACAAATATGGCCAACCAGAGTTACTCCAGCCAATTTCAAAGAGATAAATGATAATTATGCTGATTTCATCACTACACCTTAAAGTCGTTTCTTAGGATACGTATTTCCGGCTTGCAAAGACGTGAAAGCAGAGGAGCCTTGTAGCTTGAATCTTTGCTGTGACCCAATTAATACACCATCAAATCTTGTTTATGCAGTTGGAGATCTTAGAAAGCGGTGTGAATCTTGCCACAGTCTTTAAGGGGTTTCAAAAGGCTGTGAATCAAGTGCTAAATTCTGTATCTAGGGTAATCTGTGTCCAAGCACAGCAGAGCCACTGAAGAACATAGTGTTAAATTTGATTTGAAGTCAAAGGTGAACTTAGATACTTGACTCCTCAGTGATATCCCCTGATTATCACAGTGATAATTTTGTGAACTCTCACATTGAAACAAAATCTTTTTATTGTCCAATCTTTGGAGACTTTGTAATGTATTTGGTAAAGTTCTCAATAATTCCATTGCAAAGACAGGGCAGAAGAAAGAATGTACTGGTCCACTGACTGTGATTTTTAAAAAAATATATTTACTTACTTTTATTATACTGCTCAAATCTTGTCTGAACTATGATGCGTGTGATAAGGTTGTCTTCGGTTGCCTCTGTGATCTGTGGGCTCCCAGTGACTCAGCAAACAGCTCTAGTTCATTAGTGTTGGCAGCATTCCAGAGTTTCTGGTGGTACAAAGATAAACCATTTTGGAGCATGTGAGGCACACAGCTTTCTTTGGTTTTTGATCTGTTGCCATGCTTTTTACATTTCACCTCAATACATTTTCTTGTGGCTTTTGCATGTGAAATCTCTTTCCCTTCCCTTTTTCGGTGGAGAACTAGAAATAGAGAAGAGACATTTGAGAGTTGGTTGGGCCATCCTGCAGCTTAAAGACAGGACAAACAGGTTCTGCAAAGTAAAGATCCTGAATGCACAATTAAGCTCTGAAAAAGGTTTCCATGCCAAGCTCTCACTTTCACCTTCCAAATTACCTGATTGGTAACAGTAAAGTAGTATTTGAAACCTAATTGCAGTTTTCCTCCCTCCACCCCCAACATCTAAACAATCTAAACATCCAGTGATTTGCCACATGTAGGAATGGGATCCTTGAGATGGGAAGGTCTGAAACTCATCTGTATCACATTTCACCTTTAATACTAAGAGTTTCAGAAGTTCTTGGTTTATTCATTATGCGACCCCGTGCACCAGCGCCTTTCGGATTCAAAGTTTCTCCTCAGAAATAAACTTACAGCTAGAAAGGTCTTTAATGTTCCATATAAGGGGGTCAGGTGAATTGTCAAGATAGGGCCAGGGTATCCTAAATATTAGTGTGAGTAATGTGTCCAAGTGCATAAAATAAAGAGAGAAATTACCTGCATAATTTGCAGAGGTTATAAAATAAGTTTATGAAAAAGACAACACCATTTTACATATGGATTTGTATTATTTTGTATTACTACCTACTTTACTAATGTTTTGGTGCAAATGTTACAGAAGCTGATAGCTAGGATGACACTCTCCCAAAGAAAGAAAACATTAGGAAGTAAGGATTTTCTTATTCTGCTCCAGCTGTTCTGATATCCCATAAACACACTAAATGATTAATAAAAGTTTACTGCTTAAGGCTTGCAGGCTTTCACTAGAAAAAATTATGGTTTTCATCATTGACCTCTCAGTTACAAACCAAATATACTGCAGGGCAGCACAGATATTTCTTATGCCCCTTTCCGTGGTGTTTGATTCAATGAACCTCTTAACATTTGAGGTTAAACATCCCTAGTACTGTTGATGAAAATGGATTATGAAATATGAAAATAATTCCTGGCAGAAGGTCTATAGACAAGTCAAAGCCCCACCCAGCCTTCCTGCTAACAAAGACAGAGCTAACTAAATGAGAAAATGCAATTAAGTGGATATTTTTTAAATTATTGGTGAGCTGCATTTGGGTCATTTCTCAAGGCAAGAAAATTGGCTTTTGTCCTCTTCTTCACAGATTGTTACAGAGCTAGTCCACTGCAGATGAAAGGAGGAGCCCTTTTGATGGCTTCCTCTTTCCAAAGATTCCTATCTGTTTCTGAACATGAGTTTCCTAACTGTAGTGTGACTTTCATCTGATCTACAAAGATGAGGTTATTTTGTTTCGCTTTAAAAAACAGTAAACCCATTGCATTTAATTTACTTAATGTGCTGTTCAGGTGTAGATTCTGATGAATGGAATGTGGAAATGAAAAGGAAAAAAAAAACCCTCTGATACTCGTGTTCCTTTAGCTGTCCTGACTTGTCATTGTTTGGCAATTATGTAGCATGAATCTTGACTCATTTAGAACTGAAGGACTGCAGGATGTGTCAGCGCAGAACAGAAATTGCAATACCTAGAAGTGGGACTGAGGAACCTGTTTTGCCTAATTCTGAGATCACTCCATTGTAGATTCAGGCATGTGCGAAATACAGTTAGGTTCTTGAAGCTTAGGAGAGAATTCAGAATAAACAAGCAAAAAGTAGGGGACGTAGAGAAATGGTGTGATGGGAAAGCAGGATTAAAGGGGGTTTCATTGCGGAGTGTATAAACACATCAGTGAGTTTGCGTGTGTGTTAGGTAGGATTTGTGAAGCAAGGGAAGAAGTGGGATGCACAGATGTGTGTGTGTGTGTATCACTCATGCATTTCACTGGTTTCCCTAGAGTTCAGATGTGAGGGAGGGGAGAGATGGGGAGATGGAGTCTCCTTTCCTCTGAGGTAATTTCAAAACCCAGTGAGTTGCCTAAACCTTCAAAGACACCTTGAGAGCCTGTGAACCCTCCACCTCTTTGGATTTGTCAGTTTCTATTTACAGCCTGAGCAGAAATCAAAGAGAGGACAGAATATGTTTGACAGCTGTATCAGCAGTAGGTTCCCCCAGTGAGATAAACAGATACAGTTGTCAGATACGTGCTGAGTGTTCAGATCGCTGTGCTCTTAGGGAAAGGTGGCAGATAGAAGATCGTCAGATTCCTGGAGGGAATGTGTGGAGATGGCTGAGATTTGGTAGATTCAAATCTCAAGGGGGTCATTTCAGATTTTTCAAAAAATAGAACATTTACTGTACAGGAGATGTATTTTGCCATCCAGGCCTTTGTTCTGTCAGTTCTCAAACATCTGGAAAATCGAGTTTTTTAAAGGAGGCAAATACATGTTATGGAAGCTTTAGTGGATACAGTTTCTCTTTGTTTGGAATGAAATTATGCATGAACATAACTGCCCTACTACAGCTGTTCAAATGCCCTTTCAAATGGTTTTCATGGAGATCGGGGGTTGTGTCAGTCTTCTCGCAGAAAGCATCCTCTGCTTCAATTCAGAAGTTCTGTTTTAAATCCGGTACTTATCGCTCTTTGCTCCATTAATGATATTGGGTTTAATCTGATAGGAATTTCAGGAAAGTAGATTTTTAGGAAATAACTTGTTCTATATATTTTCTGTATAAATTTATGCCAAATTACAATGGGGAGTAAACATTCTGTGGGAAATTATTTTAGGTTCTTGATGTGTATACTCTAAAAAGACAACTTGTGTGTGTTTTAACACTCTAATTCATTGCCTACCCCAAAATGCTGATTTGCCTTGGAATTCAGTGTGTGGTCTTACAGTATCAGTCCTTATTAATAACCTTTTACCTTTTGTTCCTTTATTTTTTCTTTCTTCCTAAATATAGAGTGCTGTTTCAGACCTGATACAGACAAGATGTCCAGCAGGGGTGGAAAGAAGAAGTCAACCAAGACTTCCCGCTCCGCAAAGGCTGGGGTCATATTCCCTGTTGGAAGAATGCTCCGGTACATTAAGAAAGGCCACCCGAAGTACAGGATTGGTGTTGGTGCTCCTGTGTACATGGCTGCTGTACTGGAATATCTAACTGGTAGGTTTTGCTGAATTATGTGAAATAGTAGCTGTAAAAGTTAAACACAAACCAAATTTGCACAGAAAAAAACCCAAACAAACTAAAAAAGTTACAGCTGAAGTGCGTGTTATGCTGATCACACATCTAAGCCAAAATCAAGGTACTCTCACCCCTGCCTCAGAGCCTCGATGAGTTTTGTTCGTTCCAGCGTGGAATTTGTTTTCACCGCTTATAAACGCACTCCTTCCACACAGACAGTCAGGGTTCCCTCTGCCATCAGTGTGTGTGGACTACATTGTTGCAATCCTCCTTGCTTTCATTTTGTGCCTGTTGACTTTGTTTGGGTTATAATTGTCTGTTAAGCATATACATTAATTTTAAATAGAGAGCTTCTCCATGTTTACACAGGGCTGAGACTGCTTACAGCCTTGTTTAAACATTTTTGTTCAATTTACAGATTTCTTTTCAGACTACACATGCTGTTGGCAATTTGTTTGATTGAGTCTGTGTACACATGCACACTGTTCATCTTTCCTGGATCTGTGTAGCTTATTTGCTTACAGTTGTAGTTCTTGCTCTGTTCCCTTCATCACATCAGAGTGAGAGTACCTTAAATAGATATCTCATCCTCACCTTCTTGCAGGACAAATGTTTTATTTTTCCTCCATTTAAAATGAATCTACAAAGGAAGAGAATGCTTTGCCCAATGACATAATCGTGAGACATGCAAGTAAATATCTTTACATAGCTGTTTTGTTCTCAAATGAAACTTGACGTTGCAAGTTTACGCCCCCAAACAACATTGCAAAAGCAGTCTTTTGACAGGAAAACCCCAACTGTAATAGCATCAGCATACTGGCTTTTGCAGTAATGGTTTGCTTTAAAAAGAAAAAATGATTAAGAAGCTTCAGTCACCTTCATGAGGCCAGGCTGATGTCTAAATATATACTTGTGGTGTAGGGATCTAACAGAAAGCACAAGTGCCAGATGAGTGTTTGGAGCCAAATTCTATTAGCATGACTAAGGAAATGCTTGAATTGGATCTTACTTCTCAAAGCAGTGTTTCTTTTTCCAGTGCATCTGCTTGTTCTTGCCATAGGTTCAGGTGTTTCAATGGACAGGAGACTTTAAGCTCTATTGGTGTGCTGAGCCTCTAAAAGGTACAGGCACAAAGCTATAAAGCATTGACTTTTCTGAGAGTATTTAAAACTGAAGCAACATGACCTTACCACAATTTTCGATATGTTTTATTATGGCTCTTGACATTGAAGGACAGAAAATTTCTTCCTGTAAAGTTTCTTCTTCCCCTAAAGATGAAGATTGGTAATATTACCAAATAATTAATAGAGTGCTTGTTTTCTGTAGGGTATTCATACCATCGAATATATTTTTTTCCACCTTAACTTACTGACATTCAGTTTTCTTTATTTGGGCATTTTCTTTAAAAGAACGCTTTTAAACTTCATAGATGGCCTTAAAAAATTAACATTTCCTTTAGCTAGGTTCCTGCTTACAGCAATAACAACTCAAATAAAAGGCTTCTTAGGGTGAAGAGTGCTTTGAATGCTATCCTTTTAAAGAAACAGAGCAATACAGGTGAGCTTAAGGCTCTGCTAATGAGCAGCACATGTTAGTGGTTAACTATTTAAAGTGTTGAATGAGGCAGTGATAGTTTAGGCAGTTACGTTTAGGCTGGGGAAATAAAGGTGCTTCTTTAACTGCTGTGCATCTTGGAAACCTATCTGAGGACATTACCAAGAACAAGAAACAAAACCAAGGAAAAGTAGCATACATCACTTCAGGAAAAATAAAAGGTGGGAGGAAAGGATAGCTAAAGGTAAAAGTACTTCCCTTCTTATCCTTTTAACTATTTTTAGGCAATTTTGCTGTGTTTTTTCCATCTCCCCTGAAGGCCAGATATTCCTAGTAACCTCTGTCTCAGGGTTTTCTTTCATTCCTGTATATAGATGCATCTTAAAAACACAGATACTCCTTTTGTTCCAGAGTTAGTGCTGTTTTTTTCATGGAATGATTTGGGTTGGAAGGGGCCTTGAAGTTCATCTTGTTCTGATCCCCCATCCATGGACAGGGATACCTCCCATTAGACCAGGTTGTTCCAAACCACATCCAGTCTGGTGGCCTTGAACCATCTTGGCATTTCCAGAGATGGGGCAGCTACAGCTTCTCTGGGCAACTATGCCAGTGCCCCAGCGCACTCACAGGGAAGAGTTTCTTCCTAATATCTAATCTAAACCTATCCTGCTTCAGTTTGAAGCGATTCCCCCTTGTAGTTCCATCACTACAAGTCCTTCCCTCTCCAGCTTTCTTGTAGACCCCTTACTGTTTCAATCTGATGGTTTTTTTTTTTCCCTTTCTCTATGTTTTTCACACTCTGTATAGTATAGTTTTTTAGCTTTTAGTGCTCGTTATGTTTTCTGAACTTGAGGTAATTCATCTTTTTCAGTGTAATTCAGAAACAGCCCCTTGAAATTGAATGCTTTGAGATTTTTGGTTTGCGTTCTTTTTTACCTCTTGGCAGTTATTACTTCACAAAACCAGAGAAATCCTGACTTCTCTCCAGGAGAGTTTTTAAAGATCCTCATGTTAGCACATGGTCTGAGACCAAATCAAAGCATTTCAACCATTTCAAAGTAAAACCAGGAACGTGACATAATAGGAAGGAGACCATGTGAACTGGCATGCTAATAAATTGGCTAAATCAAAAAGCAATCCTCTGCATCCAGGAAGGAGAAGTATAAAATATCAAAAGCAGTCATAGGAAAGAGAAACTTCAGAAACAAAAGCAGGGGGAGGAATGACAGAGACATGACCTAATAGAAAGGAGCCTACTAAGGTTTAAAAACTGGTTCATCAGTGTGCAGAATATGGAACCAACTTTCATCCATTAGAAGGTGAGGTGCTAAATTTTGGTGGCCTTTGCTGAGGTTTAACTTCGATGTAAATCTGAAATTATCCCATAATGTGCTCAGATCTGGAATTTTTTGTTCAATTTGAGATTTGACCTTCTGAAATGCCTCCAGCTGTTCAGACTTGAAGTTCTGTTCTGGATTAATCTGGAGTTATGACTTACCCATTTTGTACTTTGAAAGTAGCTTATTTTTATCATGTATGTACAATTCCTCATCAGAAATAAGAGTACATATTCTATGATTTCTCATGTCCTTAGATTTCAATATACTTCACATTTAAACAAGTTGCATAGTGAGTATCCTCCTTTTCTTACTTATTCACTGATGTTTCTTGTTACCTAGAAGTAATATTAGAAAATAATTCTTTCATCAGCACAAGCAGTATATCCAGTTTGGTTTCTTAAGCAAAGTTGCTTATTGTTTACTGTTTTTTTTTTTCCTATGGAAATAGTGTGATATGTCCACTGTAAATAGGATGCAAGTGTGTCTTTTGTGGGTAAATGTGCAGGAAGTACCTTTGAGTGTTACCAATATTGAAGCAGGTGGATATACTTCCTTTCTTTACTCTGGAGGAATTGTGTGGATGCCAAAGAACTATAAATGCACAGTTCTTGTTTCTTTTCCTTCTTTGCCGCAGCAGTTCATGCAGTGCTTCCTGCCTTGCAGGGAATAGTCAGAATAGTGAATCAGTTCTGCAGCACAAGCGGAAATTAATTTTAAGCATTATCAACAGTTTTCAGTTGGCACGTTCAGTGTTGGTAATTCCTTTTGTCTTCTTTCTTTATTGCACTTCTTTTCCCATGGTTCCATGCCTATTTATCTTCCCTAACGTGGACTTCAGAAAACTGCAATCCCCTCCTTAATTTCTCTGCAGAGTAGTGCATCAGTATCAGTTTATGTCAAAAAAGAGCTCTAGGTCAGTCAAGAGAATGGCCACAGACTTCATCAGGGGCATTGCAGCCACTCACATGAATTCAGTGGTTTGTATTTGTCAGAACTGCTCCTGCCATACATCTCACCAGGTATGGTCTTTTCAGATGTAGAACTTGCACAAGTTACAGTATGTAGTCCAACCTTTCTTACTAATGGAAAAAGATACTCCTCTGCCCTTAAAAAACCAGAAATCTCTTGAGCATGTTTAAAGGCAGAAAGAGACAGGCTTGCAAGTGATTTCTGCTCCCCCTTCCCCCATCATGTTCTACACTGTAAATAATTTTCAATTGCCAAAATGTCGCAGAAAAGGAGGAGAAGGAGAAGTTTATAAAACAGCAGGAGCACAGGAATACAGGAGAAATGAGACTGATTTATATTTGTTACATACATATGAAGGTAGGAGAAAATGTTAAATGCCTGTTTTCTCCATTAGATCTTTTTCTCAGCTGTGTTTTTTAGGTTTTTTGCACAGGGATACTGTTGATCATATATTTTCTTGAAATGTAAAATAAGCACTTCTTGAACCACAGGGTTAGAATTGCATCTGAGGCATTCCCATGTTTAACTGAGTTTTTTGTTTTCAGGCTTTCTGATGTCACTGTAATCAAATAATGGGAATTCATTATTTGTGCTGGAGCTCAGTTCATTGTATTTTTATCTTGATTAATTTTCAGTGTGGGAAATGTTCTTGAGCCAGCTGCTGATTGGCTGCAAAAGGGAAGTCCTTCCTGGGAGCAGTAGGTTTAACTGCTCACTTTGCAATGTTCAAGCTGAGCAAATTGAACTGCTGTTCACCTCTTGTGTTCTGCTCACTGACCAAAATCTTCACAGGATCACAGAGGAAAGCAATGATTTGCCCTCTCTGTCAAAGCAGATGTTCCACTGAACTCCTGCTTGGAAGCAGAGGGGAGCTCAGGGGTCCACAGTAAAAAAGTGTTAAGTTAAAAGCAGGTTCAAGTTCCAGGCAGTATGATAGTCCCATAAATAACCATCCCTGGAGAGTAATGAAATTTAAGAAGATAATTAATTGACAAAGTATTTTTGATACCATTGAAATATGCATTCACTACCAAGATACATTTCTCCTATTTAAACAGGCAATTTTAGAAATACTACTTAATTTTATGGTGGTGTACCACAAACTCTGTCTCAAAGACACCTGAAATAAATTAGGGGCTTGTAAGGACCTGTGCCTTCCCTGAGCAAGCATGAAAACACCTTTTTGTATGTAGTGTGCTTTCAATATGGATTAATACTGCACCTACAATACAGCAGGGTTGTTTATGGCAATACCTCACAAGCAGAGACCTTTTGACTATATCAGCATAGGAAAACTCCTTTGTAAGATTCCTTTTACAGAAGATTTGTATCACTCTCTCAAGTGAAGTGTCATTATCACAATTAAAAATTGCCCTACTTCTTAGAAGTGCGTCTTTAGATATAAAACTTTGCACTGTTATCAACTGAATTACCAACTTTCTGAATTATAAATGTATGAATCAGTGTATTTCAAATGTATATAGATGAAGAGTTTTCTTTCACTGATAAGTCCTTCCTTGGCTCCAGCCCTGTAAGCACTAACGTACGTGTCTATCTTATTGTGTGCTCCCATAAACTTCCATGGATCTCTGAGTTACAAAAGCTCAGTCAGTACAAAATTACTGACCTGATTACAGTCCTAATGTATTCTCCAAGCTGCACAGGTCAGTTTGATAAAAAAACTATTAGAGCCAACAAGAGTGTTTTCTTATAATAAAAGCTCTAATAGTGCATACTATGTCAGCATAGTTCAGAGGGGTAAATATGCAACATTGTGACATGTGTCATACTGCAATAATGTACAAAATGCTGGATGGGGCTGGTATAGTTCTTGTGGAATGGTCAGTGAATATTTCTTCCCTTGAAAATGTTAAATGTTTTGCTATGTGTCAGTTATATTTTAATATCCTTATGTCTAGCATGAAACACTTCTTATTCTAGTAAGTAATTTCATCTGTTTGTATGGCTAAGTTGCAATAGAGTAATGATTTTGTCTATATATTGCCACTCAATTTAATACTGGTATTAGCCTTTGTTTGGGAGAATGGAGTGTAAAACAAAAAATGTGGCTGATTTTGCTACATGGCTTTTTCGTACCCATACCTTTGTCTTAACTGGAATTCCTTGTTGAGAAGAATAAAAGATTCTATAAATCTTAAGTCTTTTCTTCCTTGGCCCTTCATTCTTGGAATGACAGTTGTAGCACAACTGGGTAGAAGCAGGGAGACATCCTGACTCCACAGTGTATTTACCAAGCAATTTCTTTCCTCAGATATTCTCAAATTTTAGAAGTTCTCGCATCAAATATTGTAAGCATGATTTTTTTTTCAGCTTTTTCCATGAGGACTATTTAGAATGCCTGAGTTCAGTTAATGTTCTGTCTTTGGTCTTCAGTACTTTTCCAAAGTATATTTTCCCCTGAATTACCTTTAGAAATGACATTCCATGTGGATTCTTGGGTGCTGTCAGTTTAAATGCTCCATCATCAATATAAACTTCACTGAGGAAAAATAAATTTAGGGGATATATAGTGGAATACAATATTTCTAAACCAAACAGGAGGTACTTTTCTCCCAAATTGCAAAAATGTCTGTGGTATAGCAAGCCTTGTTAGTGCAAGATGTTATGGGTATTAAAAACTGTGCTAAACCTTTCTGAACAGGTTCATAAAACAATTAAACACATCCATAGAAGTAAAACCTGTTGGGGAACTAAACAAAAAGACAGCATTTCTAACTTGGGGAACCACTCAGCTGCACATGGCTGAAATCAGAGGGAATGTTCTGGAAAAATAGCATTTCAGTTTGCTTGTTCCTTTAATGCTCCCACCTGCCCTTGGGCACTGGCTGAGGACTGGTGGTCAGGCTGGATGTGGGCTTTGCTCCAAGGAGGTTGTAGCGAGTCCTCTTGATTTCTTTAATGTTTAGAAATGCAGTCTCCTGTATTCTTTAGCAGCCAGACCAAAGCATACATGGGATCATTTAGATTGGAAAAGCCCTCCAAGATCATCAAGTCCAACTGTTAACCTGGTGCTGCCAAGTCCAGCACTAAACCATGTCCCCAGGTGCCACATGCTGCACTTGATCAGGTAACGTCTGGCAGCAGTTACTTTAATCATGTTTGAATGCATTTCTAGAACATATGTAAGCTGTTATGAGGAACAGCAAAATGTACTTCCAGGTAGAGGAAGCTCCGCTGAAAAAGAATAAAGGCTGATTTGAGTTAGACCAGGATTCTTGTGGAGAAGAGCTAGGCTATCTCTTTAAATTAGGACTCAGGGTGTGGCCACTGTAGTAAATATCATCTGAATTGAAATTATTGAAATTCAGGTTTCCCTGACAATTGAACTCTCATATCTTTTACAGAACAATAGTGCATAAGAAATTAAAATCTAAAAAAAAAAAAAAAAAAGGGAAGTTAAATAACACTGGATCTCTTACAAAAAATAAAAATGATGGATGATATTAAAGTGTAGAAAAAAATGCTGAAAAGACATATAAGTCAGATCAGAAGGCTCTAAGTGGAAGTGGCTTTTGTGGCCTGAATTTGTGTTTTATGTAAACAGCAGTCTGTCATCTGCCTCACAGAAATGCAAAACTTATAATAACTTGGCAAAGTTAACAGTTTTTCCTTTATGGGGTCTAGTTTTGATGCAGCTCAGACACTCAAGACTGAAAGGATTGGGGTTTTTATCACATCCTAAGAGAACGATTGCCCTGCTGAGACTTAGGGTTTCATCACAGCTTGTTCAAAGCAGTAAAGTTTCTTGAACTGATTTTCACTGTGTCAGATTTCCATGACTTTGAACCAAGGCTGAGAATTGTTTTATTGGAATGCATAAGAGGAAGAGTGTTGTTAAATGATTCTACCTTCACTCTTGCAACTGCAGACTCCAGGGGGCTTGGGTGGAATACGCAGAGAGAAGCATACAGGAAACTCTTAACAGCCTTGGTTGATTTGGGTTGATTGGGTTAAAGCCTTCCAGAATCATGTAAAATGAATCTCAAGTCAATAAAATGCTGATGTGAAAGATGATTAATTTGAAGTACAATAAGCAGATTCCTTGTCATGTAGTTGGCTGTGTAGCAAATACATATTTTTCTCAGTGGAATTGTATCAACATTCATTTTTCTTTGATTTCTGGATATTGTTTTTAATTTTCTTTTGAGGAGTGGCTTCACAATTTTTTTAGAAACCCCTGACTTGTTCCTGTTGGAATTTGCATGTTCAGAAATTGGCCTTGTGTCAGCACATCACCTGTTACTTGTTAAAAATTTAATTTTCAAAGATGTGATTTCATCTCCCTAAAGACAAAGTGGACAAAGAGATTCAGTGCAACAGCTATAATTTAGCTTGAGATGTAAACCAAAAAAAAAGAGAAAAAACAAAACAAAAACATTTTGGGGATGAAGTCAGACCAATTGAATTGACTATTTACATTAAGAAAGTATTACAGCTTGGAATGCATGATAAGCTAAGGGCTTTGTTATTTAGGCTTGAGAGGAGTTTTAGTCAGTAATGACCAGTAATATTTTGTTTGAAAACTAGCGATAAATGAACTAGAGCACTCTGCAGGAGTGGAAGGAGAATGCATTTGCTTATGTAGCATCCAGGTCTGCAGTTTCTACTGTGCCTGCTTTGTTCTGGCCTAATAGTATTTAGTTCCATTTTAACTATGTGTTGTGTTCTGTTCCAGAATTTGCAAGTGTTGTAAAATACCAATGTAACGATACTCAGGGCAGATAGCAGCCCCCTGTGAAGCAGGAAAATGCAAGTAGTGAAATTGGGAACTTAGCAGGATATCTAAGAGATGACCAGAGTCTCTGAAAGTAAAGGATGAGGAAATCTGAAGTATGAATCCTGAAAACTTCATTCAGGATGAGGTTTCTGTGGAGACTTCTGACACTTTTTGGTTGCATTTGAGTAGGAAATATCTTGAAAACAGCTTTTCCTGTGGTCTTATCTCAAGCTTAAATATGATGATACACAACCGGTTTGCTTTCTCTTTTAAAAATATTTAACTGAACTTTTAAAAACCTCAGCTGAAAAAAAGTACTTTCGGTCCAAGTGCTGAGAACAGGCTTAGACCAGTTTTCACTACCCATATCCCAGCTGTAACTATTACAAAGAAGTTAGTTTTTCAAGTGATCTAAATGAAAACTGCCTTGGAGATAAATTTTAAGGAAAATTTCTTAACTTTTAGGGTTTCCCACTCAACACTTCTACTTTAATAATGACTGAAACTAAGAAAAATATTAATCATAACTATATCTTTTAAATCAAATTGATATGCTCATGGTATAGTCAAGTTTCTGAGGCATCCATGCCTTTTCTGATAATAAACAGCTGTTCATACATGAATATATCGCATGCTGACATTGCATTCCTAACTAATTTTCTTTTTCTCATTATACAGCTCTCATGCTTCTGGTTTGTTTTGTATCTGTACTTAAAGAGCTCACGTTGGTTTGCATTTTTGTTTGAAATTATTCAAAAGCACAGAAAAAGTCAGTTATGCAGATGGAGTTTCTCTTCATATTAAGCTTCCAAACCATATAATATTGAAAAACTTGGGATTTTTCATTATTTTTTAAAAAATAGAGCTCTTCATGTCCTGTAGTTCTGTAAAGTGAGTCTTGTAGTTGCCTGCTGCCTGAGTGGTGGTGATGTAATTATTCTCTAGGGGGGAAATGCCTTGAGTAAATATGTGAAATGAATGGAATAGACATTATGCAACTTCCATCCTTTCTGTGAGGCCTCATTTTTGTAAAACATTTTTGTTTTGGTCTTCTGGCTGTATAAATACAAGCTGAGTGAAACCTGATGTCATGGAAGCTTTTAACACTTTCTTTTGCCTCAACAATTCTAAGCAAACCTTTCTCTTTTGACCCTGCTTAGTTGCTGGAGTTGATTTTTGAATGTCTGCTTTTTCCTACTGTGGGAAGATTACTTTTAATGAATTAGAGCTCTTCAACGACTTGAACCTTTGTACCTGGTAGAATGACATTTCAAGGATGGGTTGACCTAAGAGTTTAAGTCCAGTCTCAATTTTAAATACTTTTTCCCACCTGCTCCTCTTTCCAGGTAAATTCACTCTTCTGAAAATTTGAATCAGCTCCCTTATAGAAAGATCTAGATTTTCCTCTAATTTAAAATTGGTTTTAAAAAGGGGCAAAACACCATTTAAATCTTCAGAATTAAAGCAGCACAAAACAGATGTGAAAAGTAGTGCTGTCTGCAAGAAGAATCTAGGCGAGTAGTCTGAATCCTGTCTGCATCCAGAAAGTCTTAATTTCCAGCATTTCTAAGTGTTCTGATCTGTTGGATTTGGATTAGGTTTGTCTCTAGTCAGTTCTAAATCAAAAAACTGTTGCCTTTGTTGGCTCCAGCTTGAATACCTCCTAATCCTCTGTTTTTAAATAGGAGAGTCCCCCTCTGCCCACACTTGTGTACATAGCTGAGTTTGGCAATTCTCGGTGCTGTGGGTCTCTCTGCATGTACAAGCAATACTCGATTATTGTTGGAGCGCTGAGGAGAAGGGCAGAAGAGAAATTCCACCCTCCATGGCCTCCTCCTCTCTCTCTCTCCCCAGGCTCCTCTTTTGCGGCGCTCAACACCAGTGCAAAGCATTCCTTTCCCAAAGAGGAAGTGGGGTACCTCAACTTCCCTAAAGGACCATTAGAAAACTGTAATTTCAAAGTGAGTTTCCTGTTCAAGGAAGAGGGCTTAGCACTTACCAGAACAGTTCTCCACTGTACAAGGCAGACATTTTAGTTTTATGAGGAACAAATAAAACATTCCTCTGTGCTTTACAGGCATAACACTTTCTTAGAGTCTTTAGTTCCAGAAGGACCTGTCTGCATAGCTGTGCTGATCAGTCACAGAGAGCAACACGGCCTGACTGTTCAGCAGGGCCTGGTGCCGGAAAGCAGCAGAGGTGAGGGAGCAGAGGCAAAGCGAAAAGCAGCAAAGCCTCCCCTTGCTTTTCAGCTGGGATTTAGTCTGAGACACAAACAGTTGCATTCCTGGTGTGGAGAGGCAGAGGTGGTGGCTTTACTCGGTGACAGAGCCTCGCTGAGGTCAGAGGGGCGCCCGGGCTGTACCCAGGATTTCCCCGTGTCCGCTGGGAGTGATGCACGGCTTTGCCACCACGGGCTGCAGGCAGCTGAACCTGTCTGGGCTGGGCCTTGCGAGAAATATGTGAAAAGGGTTATGCCAACTTAGTTCAGTTCTTTGGAGGTGTGGAAAGCATGGGCAGGTTGACCTTACCCTGCTAATCCTGCTTTAAAAATAAATTAAAGCAATTGTTGTCAGCATGAAATGTTGAGTTACTTTGGGGGTTTAGGCTTAATATTCTGCCTCATGCTATAATTAAGTTAATTGTATGCTTTGAAGAACACAAAAATGGTGAAAACATGCCGAAATCCTCAATGAAGTTTGACTGTAGAATATTCAGAAGCAGCTGAAAGTTTTCCAGTAAGCATCATAGCTTACTTGTTATTTGACTTAGGATGAAAAATAATTGGGGAATCATGTTAAATTCAGTCTAATGAGAAGCCATAGTCTGTGATTTATGGTATTACTGAAGACTCATTGTGTCCTATGGTAAAGGCATGTGGTCACGTGATTTTAGTCTTTTTTGTTTCAAGGTTGATGCCCTAATTCAGTTCTCTTTGCCTCTAAAGCAAGCTTACAGGAGAGCTGTCATGGTCTAGTCAGCTCTTAAATAGGAAATCAAGCTCATATATTATTGTAAGGTTACATTTTAATATTAGAGTGTAATAGATGTAAAACAAGACATTTCCTTTTTGTTTTCTCCAAACATTACCAAATATGCAAAAGGAAATCTACCAAATACAATAGTGAATCACAGATTGTAGAGAAGGAAATGGAAGGTTAGGTGTAATGGAGACAGAAATAGCACATAATTGCAAAGTCTGATAAACATGTTATGTCATTTTTTTAATTGTTCCCCAGACTTTCTTGTAATTAATTGCATCCTTGCCCAAGGCTTGTTAAACTGCAGATAGAACAGTTAGCAGGTAATGCTCTAGCCTTTCTCTTCAAAGATCCTTGCAAGGGGAGCAAGTTCATCTTTCCTAATTCAGTAAAAGCCATTATGTGCATAGCTGTTAAACATTTTGTCAGTACTGGAAACATCTTCTAAGGCAATAATTTATGAGGAGCAAACAAACATAATTCATCAATTACTTTTTCTAGTTCAAAACTTCTTCTCAGAGAAAAAAAAAAAAAATCCTTAAATGAGTGTAGGGACAGAATTTGTATTTTTAGTGTCCTAACTTGGATATGTGCTTATATGGTTCCGTAATGCTAAAAATGAGTCATTGAGAATTTTCCAGTAATAAAAAAGTAGGAGTGCTGCAAGCCAGAACTCACATCTGACAAGTTTGAGAAAAAGACCTATGGAATTTGCGTATTACTGTACTCTGTCCTCTGATAGGAGAAGGATCCTAAGAGATGAGCACACAGTAGCTTTGAGAAGAACACTGAAAAGTGACGAATTTAGGGAAACTGCTTCAAAAGAATTAAAAAACAATAATTATAGTTTAAAGGACAGGACTTAAGTGTGCATTTGTTCTTCAGTAATTAGATATATAAAAACAAAGCTATAATTTTAGAGTTAGATGTCTGTTGGGCATATCTACAGCAGTTAGGAGTAACATGATGTAATTCCCATACCTTTTTGCATGGATGCTGAATAACAAATTGACTTTTCATAATGACCACATTGTAATTAAAAAGAGCTTACTTTTTTCCCCCAGCGGAAATTCTGGAATTGGCTGGAAATGCAGCAAGGGACAACAAGAAGGGTCGAGTCACTCCTAGACACATCTTGTTGGCTGTAGCAAATGATGAAGAATTAAATCAGGTAAGAAAAACCACTGCTATGTGAAAGCCAGGATTCCCTTTAGGGCTTCTTAAATTGTCTTTCCATATAGTTGACTTGTAACTCAAGACCTCTGCTTATTGAGTAGCACACCAGGAAATGCTCACTAGCATGCTGGCTGTGGAACTACAGCACTCAGCTTAATTATGTATTTCAGCGCTCCTAAAATGTGTAAAAATGCAATGGACATGTAAAATGATGTTTGCTAACACTATTACAACTACTTCTGTTGGGCTGGGGTATTGTCATAAATTCTTCAAGGACACAGAAAATCCTGCAGATGCTGGGTTTTTGTTTGTTTTTAGTTTCCCCCTTAGCTGAGAACTCAGTGGGACCTGTCCTTTTCTCACTGAAGTCTGTTGTGACCATAGCAGAACTCCAAACTCTTGTAAGTCTGTGTCCTTTGCAGACTTAAAGATGTCCTTAAGCTGGCCACAGAAAAATTTGGCATTATTATTATTACAGTGCTGTGGTGTCAGCCAGAGGCAGTGGCTGGCATTAATGTACCTTTGTGTGAGGTGCTGTAAAAACACATCTGAAAAGATGCTTTTTCCAAATCTCCGTACCATGATGGAGCAGGAAAAAAAAAAAATAATACCCCCCAACTGCCCTCCTTCTGGCTTTGTGTGAAATTTGGTAATACTTTCCATTCATTATCCCTTTGTAAGCTCGGAGACTCACTGAGTTGAGATTGGGGAGCAGTAAACACGAATCAGAAGGTGGGAATACCTGGGGGACTTTGATGTCACTGTCTGTATCTTCCTGGATAGTGAATTAGTCCCAGTTAGACATATAAAATTGAGTTAAAGTGGTTTTAAATACAGAGCATGATATATTTCACCTCTGCTTTTAAAGGCTTGCATGAACTGCACGCTTTTGAATATTGATCTTCAACTGCATATTTTTTTGAAGAAAGAACCTACAGGTATAGAGATTTATATAAGTGTTGCCCTCCATTTTGAAATTTCTTTTCTAAGAAAAAAGAAATCTTTTTAATAACAGTTGTAGGAAAATTCAGCACTTGGGACACATACTGAGTCTTGTCAATGTGGCACCCACTATAGTCTCAGACCCTGGATGTTGGGGTCTCGTTTTTCTCTCACAGGCTGCTCTGCTGGGCCCTCAGGTGTGTGCCTGGGGCTGTCTTGTTTTTCCTTATTGGGTAGCAGCCTTCATGGCATGGATTCAGAGAAACAGATCTCAGGTGAGCCCTAGAGATGCTGACAGTGACAAGCACGTGTGCAAGAGGAACATGTGCTCCCTTTATAGTTAAAATCTAGTAAGGGGTCAGCTCTACTTCATGCATTTCTCATCTCTTCTTCAAGAATAGCAGTGGAGAAACTCAGGGCAGTATACAAAATTTGCAGTTAATTTTCTGTTTATCGGTGAGTAAATACTGGGATTGTCTTATACAACTTTTTTTTCTTTATTTTTGATTAGCTATTGAAAGGGGTCACCATAGCCAGTGGTGGAGTGTTACCCAATATTCACCCAGAGCTGTTGGCAAAGAAGCGGGGATCAAAAGGAAAACTGGAAGCCATCATCACTCCACCCCCAGCAAAGAAGGCAAAGTCTCCATCACAGAAAAAAACTGTATCAAAGAAAACAGGCGGCAAGAAAGGAGCAAGGAAATCCAAGGTAGAGTGGTGTGTTTAAAATAGACCTAAACAAGCTTGCCAGCAGTAGCTGCAGGGAGCTTCACACTGGGTCAGCTCTCCGTTGTGTGTGTTGTTACCAATGGTGATTTCAGTCACAGTGTGAGCAGGGGAGGAGGAGCTCTGCCCTCTCCCTGGTGCAGCTGGAGCCTGAGCACCCTCAGGAGTGGCCCAGGTCTGCAGCACAGACAGATGGGCCATAAACACTCTGTTCTTTGTGTGAAGCATTCTGAGATGGGCAGAGGGTGTACCACGAGACAAAAGAGGAAAGTGTCTGGCGGCTATACTCGCCATGCCTTACAGGTTTCAGTTTGTAGGAATAGGGAATCCTTCTAATGTGTACATGTGTGGCCAAGGATGTTTTTTCTTCTGCAAAACAGCTGCAGTTAAGCAATAAGTTAGGCAAGTAGGAAGAAAAGTACAGGAATTTCACATGAAATGGACAAGGAACGTGAAAGTTGCCTCTGGGTCAGGCAAAGCTTCTTTATCCTGTTATTGTTTATTTGGTCACTCTTCTGATTGTTTCACTCTTGGTTTTTTTGAGCTGTTGAGTTTAGCTTTCTCCCTCAGAACACCTCTTAGTTGACATTGCAAATGCAGTGCTTCCAATACCATGCGCAAATAATTCCCCTAAATCGGGAATTTTTTTGCCCTGCTTGATTACAAAAGCAGGAAGTCTGTTGTGGGGTTCTGGTTTTCTTCCACACAATAAATTGTATTGTCTGCTTATTGGTATTTGGCTAACAGTAGACTCCTGGGGAATTGGAATAAGACCCATGAAAATCTAATTTTCAAAACACTTGGGTAAAGTAAAGCATGGTTACAGCTTCTAAGTACCCTTGCATCAAAGTCATTTTAGTTGTTTAGCCTCAGACTTAGTTTATATACTTTGGAAAGGGACAATAGGAGAACAGTGGCTTACTCAGTATTCCAGGTATCCATTTTTGCTTCAACACAGATATTGCTGAGGCACCAAATATTTATATGAAACTGTAAGTAATAATTTTATTGAAAATGTGAAATTATTCTTGGCACCAACTGAGTTTATAACCACAGCCTTCATGAATTTACTTCCTTTTCAAAATGTTCCTAATTCTCCTTTTTGTTCAGTAAATCAATTAATTCCTGAAACCTGTTATTTCACTGTGGTAATAAAGTTGAAAAAAGAAATGGTGATTGAGGGGAACTCCTTCTCTCTCCTCCAGCAGTTTCACTGGAGATGAAAGTAGGTGATGTTAAATAAGACAGAAAATTGCTTAGCCCATTTCCTGCAAGCAGGCAGATAGAAAGTAGATGTATTCTTTTGACACTGCTTCTAAGGACAGCCACATTACAAAGGAGAATTTCTAAAAATAAGTCTGTGAAATCTGGGAGCACCTCCCTTCACAGATAAAATTTATTCTCTGACAAGTCAGTTTCTAGCTTAGAATGAATGTCTGCCCACACACAGATCTGTAATCTTTGTCCACACAAGCCATTAGAAAGCTGTTCAAGTTTGGGGCTCTTTATATGTTTTCCTGCAGCATTTAAGACAACTGTCATCTCAACTGTGTGCTGTTGTGGGCAAGAGGAGGCACCTGTAGATCTGTAGACATTGGGGCCTTTTTTTCTATTGATCCCTTCTGCTGTTATCAGGGACTTTGGTTGAACTACAGCATAAAATCCAACGCCACTGTTTGTACAGGCATTTTATTGTCTGCTAAGCATTTAGTGCATGTCATATATCTTACTGTCATTAAACTGTTTTTCTCAGAGCCTTGAGTTAACTAATTAACTGTATTTCTGAAAGAAGAAGCAGGGAGAAGTGAGCAAATCAGCCAGTGCTGACAGTACAACAGAGGGAACTCCTGCAGATGGTTTCACAGTCCTGTCTACCAAAAGCCTGTTTCTTGGCCAGAAGGTATGATCCTGCATTTTTATAAATTAATATCTATTTTTCTGTGCTGCTTAGGGAATAGCCCCCTCCTACTACCCCCTTTTCCACAAAACATCTAGGTACAATGCACATTTCCCCACTGAGCAATCAAGGAGATGTATGATACCAGTTTTTCTAATTTCAAAGAAATTCTCCTAAACAACTTCTAGAGCATTTTAAAAAGTACCTAAATGAGTCTTCATGTGACCACATAATTAAATACTTAATTAGAAGGAAAGCCAGTGTGCTTGTAATCTGTTTCATTCATAAACAACATAATTGTTACAGATAAGCATCTGCCAAAGAGATTATTCTAAGCATAAAATGCATTTTTTCCAACAGTCAGCCCACTTTGTTGCTGATGTAAATGATTTACAGGTTTTTATCAAAACCTGTTTTAGACCTGTTTGTTCATAATAATGGTTTTATGATGTGTTCTGCTTTGTGATTTACAGAAGTTACTGCTGTGTAATAATGAATGATGCGTGAAAAGCTAGAGATCAACAATTCTTTTTTTCCCTGTGAATATGATTTGGGATGTGGGTTGGTTTAATGCAAATACATATCTGCTTAAAGAGGATTCACTTAAAGAGACGAGTCATTAAATTAATTTGGTCTTTTGTCCTGAAACCTGCCTTTAATTTGTGATGCAAAATTTTCATAAGTAAAACTGCATCTTTCTGCTGTCATTCAATAATCAGATCATTGTGTTGTCAGCCATAAAAGATGAGCCATTGTCCAGTGTGGAATGTAACTCCTCTGACTCATTTTTATTTTATACTGAGGTTGTTCTCCATTTATCCTCCAGTTTGTTTGCCCAGTTTAACATGCATGAGAGTACCATTTTTTTCAAGATTTCTGATTTTCCACATTTAATTTTACAGCTAGATGGCTGGTTTGGTGGTTTGTTTTTTTTTTTTTTTTTTAATTTTACTCCTATTAGGGGGGTGGTTTTTCGAAGACATTTTGATGACTAAATTAGAACCCAAAATTTATAGTCTGCATTACCGTTTCAAGAAAGCGAGTAACATGAGACTTCTGGAGCTGATTTTGAGCTCATTTCAGTTACCATAGGAAACCTGTAATAAGACCTAGTGTTGTATTCCAGCAAGACTGACGTAGCAAATCAGTGGGGCTTTGCTGTTGGGCTCCATGGAGGAAAATCATGAACTCCAGGACTGCTTAAGCTGTGGTGGGCAAAGCCAGTGTCTTGTAGAACTTCCTAGCAAGTCCCAGTACTGTGGGGTGGACTTTGTGTCTTTCTCATTCACTTGGAGTCCAGCCCCTGAGAAAATTACTGGTGTGACACATCCATCCTGCTCTGGGTCAGTGTCAGTTAGCCCTGCACACGAGAGAGACCAGGTGTTAGACCTTCGTTGTAACACGTAATGAAAAGAGAAATTAAAAGAAAATGAAAACCTGTTTGTCTCCTGTGAGAGAACACTCCAAATCAAACAGATCATGTTCTGAGGGTTAGAGAAGGCATTTGAAGAATTGCTGCTGAGATCAATCAATCAGGATCTTTCAAACCTCCTGTGACATTCTTGAACACCTTTTCAGCATGTCTGTTTGGTTTGCAAAACCATTATCTGCCAGATCAGAAAATCTTTTGTTAAATGCAGAGAAGGAAGAAAATAATCTTGCTTTTGATATCACCTCATTCATAAGTGTTTAATGGGAAAAATCTTTTTCTTGGCTCCGTGATTACAGAAGGGAAGGAACTTATTTGCAAGAGCAGCTCCTCATCCTTCTAATAACCCCAGATTTAATTCGATGCAAAAAACACAAATGAGAATGCTGCAAACCTGAGTATTGTTTTGTTTTTAAAATTGCAGTTATTGCATTAAATCTTTAGGTAACTGCTGACATTCAGCTAGAAATTCTTAGAGGTCATGAAATGGCAAAGAACCCTTCTGTTATACCTGTAGAAGTTTATTAGTGCCACATTAATTATTAAAATCTAGTTAATATGTAAATGATTGCACATCCACAAGTGATATCCCAGTGGAAATGTGGCATTGTGCACATGAACTGGTTTGTTTTTCCTTGAGAGGATTACAAAGTAAAGGCAGAGCTGCAGGATCTCAAGTTTTAAGGTTTGGACTTTCCAAGAGACCTCAGCTTGTGGTCTGCAATAGGCATCTGCAGTTTTCAGTATGAAACTCATACCAGAAAAAGCGTCAAGACTTTGAAGGTAATTTTGTCTGAAATTAGAAATGCCAGGCTTGGCTTAGAAAATATTCATGGATGTGCTAAGTGCCATCTGCATTTTATCTGACTAACATTTAATTGAAATGTTACTTCGAGTTACGTCCGTTCTTTGTTGCACATGTATATGCAGGTTGTGTCTATTTTTTTTAAAGTGGCCCTTTAGGAGATGACTTCTGCCTAATACACACTTCATACTGTTGGGTAGTGAAATCAAGCAGTTACTCATTGGAGGATTTAATTCCACTGGAAAAATTCTGATCAATATTTTATTTGTTTTGTTTAGCTAACAGTACATTGAGCAGTAAATGCAGAATTTAGTAAAATAATGCATAGCTGCCAACACATGCTATCAGTCATGGGCAGCTTTTTAAGCATTTTCTTGTTGTTGTTAAATTGAAACTTTAATTACCAGCTGGCTGTTATGTAAATCCCATATATGAGTAGGCTCAGGGATAGATTTAAGGTCCAAAACAAAAACAGTCTTCATCTGATAGATCTGGGGCAAAAACTTGTAGAGCACAGAATTACGAATCAAAAAGATCACTTACAGAGTAAGCAAAATATGTTTAGGAACATACTATAATCTCCACAAAACAGTCATGGTGTGTGCATGTGTTTTGCTGTTGTTTTGTTTTTAATTTTAAAATTCATGAAGTTTTTTTAACATTTTGATTTGATTTCATTTGAATTTTTTTAAACAGCAGTTGCTTGTAGTCAAACTCAAGACTCAAACTCCAGTATGAATAACTCACCATGTGTGAAGTATTAAAGGATTCCAAGCTATTTGGAAAGGAAGCTTTCTTAGATTTTATTACAAATTCCTGAACAGACACATACTTAAAATAGGGCCAAATTACACTCATTTTTAGTCAAAAGCACCCTAGTTTGATGTAGTTTACTAGTTTACTCAAGCAACATATGCAAATTATATGAAATTGCAGGTTTTTAAAAAGAGAAAGATCAATTCATAGAATCAAATGAATGAAACGCAAATTTTTTTTCAGAAAATTTTAATATAGGGATGGTGGCCGCCTTAAATGTCCCATTCACTTGTATGGGTTTCATGGACTGGCTCATATTCCCTGTTAATAAATTAACATACACAAAGAAATTATTTGAAGAGTTAAGAACGTGGGCTACAACAAACAAGGGATAAAATTCTGATATTGATGATATAAAGTGCCATGCATGGAGATGTATGTTATGCTTTGTAGGCTAAGGGTTTTGGATTAAAAGGAAAACCTGACTAAACTGCAGCTTGTTGCAGGAATTACATAAATGAATGAGAGCTGTCTCCTTCATGGTTGCTTTCCATATCACCCAAACAGCTACTGAAAAAATAATTTAAAATACATAATGTAAACACAGGCATAGGTCATGCTGTGGCTAATGTATTTCCCCAAATGAAAAGGTCTGGAAGATCTTTTGCACTTTTAAAATATTTGAAGTTTTGTCAGTAGTAAACTTGGTGCCTGTGAAATCAGACTTCCAACAGAAGCTACGAGGCAGCGTCACAACCTGCTCAAACCCTGCTTAGAAACTTCCCATACCTGCAGTTTTGACCTTTTCCAAGTTTAGGATTCCCATTAGGTTGCCTCAAATTGTGGAGTTCATTCTGTGGTGTGGGTCACATCCTATGAGAAGACACCCAAACTGTCTTTTAAGAACACCTGGTGCAGATGTGAGGTCAATCTTTAGATCTCCACGGTGCCTTGCACAGTTTCCTGTGTGCCCAGGAGAGATCCTCCTGATATAGAACAAGAAAGAAATTGAAAGGCACATTTGAAATATATGGGGGTACTTAGAGGAGTAAATGGGCATTAATGGATGCAGTTAAAATCCCTGCTTTCATAAGGGACAAAAGGAAGTAAAGCAAACAAAATAAAAACTAGAAGCAATAAGCATGTAATATCATGTGCCTGCTCAGTACCTCAGCAGACATTCCCAAAGGCTGCAGAACTGTAATGAGGACTGAATTGCTGTAATACAGAACATGGTGACTACTGATAAGGAAAGAAAAAACCCCACATCTCCTTGTTGGGGTGGAGGAATTGCTGGAGACAAGTGTCTGCTTTCTTAGAGATAGGCTTGTGTTTGCTGGCTTAAAGAAGGAGGAGCAGCAGCTTTGATCCCGTTTCAGTGCAGAACAGTCTCAGCACATCTCTGTAATTGATGCTTAAGGGATGCTTAGGGTGTCCTTCATCTTTACTTGAGGAAGAAACAAATACCCTCATTTAGTGGCAAAATTAGAATCACAGAATAGTTTGCAGGGGATCTTAAAGCTCATCTCAATCCAAGCCCCTGCTATGGCCATGGGACACCTTCCACTATCCCAGGTTGCTCTAAGCCCCATCCAACCTGGCCTTGAGCACTTCCAGGGATGGGGCAGCCGCAGCTTCTCTGGGCACCCTGTGCCAGGCCCTCCCCACCCTCACAGGGAAGAATTTCTTCCTAATATCTAATATTAACCTCCCCTCCATCAGTTTAAGGCCATTCCCCTTGTCCTGTCGCTCCATGCCCTCATGAAAAGTCCCTATCCAGACTTCTTTAAGACTTCTTTAGATGCTGGATAACAATAAGAATCCCAAATAGTGATCAGTGTAAAACCAAAACAGAGCTTACTAATAGGGTACATTCACGTGCTGCCTGTATGAACAATGTTTGAGTCTTGTGTTTGAATTTTTTGGGGCTAATAACCCTTTATGACCTGCCTTTTATTTTGCATATTTGTTTGCAGTGATGCTATCTCCATCTGTGTTGCAAAGCTCACTTTTCTGCAGCTTCTCTGTGATTTCCCAGCTGTCCTGTTATTTCCCACCTCATGCTTTTCTTTTCAGCTGAACCTTATTCACAGTGAAATCAGTAATTTAGCCGGCTTCGAGGTGGAGGCCATTATCAATCCTACCAATGCTGACATTGACCTTAAAGATGACCTAGGTAAATGGGGCATGGGTTGACACAACTAACGGTCACATGGAAATTATGGAACCCAGAATTTATTCTCTAGGGCTTCATACCTTTAATCAGAGCAGAAATTCAAATCTTGCAGGTCCTGCTTTGTTGAAGAACTATATTCAAAACACTTTTTGACCAATTCTAAATATCTGTAGCTATTGCTAGTCTTCAAGCTGATTTCAGTTCAAAAATTTTAAATTCTTTTCCATAATGATCATATGTGACTGTTAGCTATTTTGGGGGGTTTCTTATTTGGATACTTTGAGGACTAAAATACTTTTTTGCCAGGTTTTTCCTCAAAATAAGCAGTTTCTCCATTCTACCTGCAATCTCAGGGGTTTTATTTTGATACTTAAAGTAGGCTTAAAAATTTTGGAATGGGCTTATTACATAATGAGCTGTCCCCAAATCTTCCATGCCTTGATTTGATGTTTAATTCAGTGGATAATTTGTTTCCATTATGTTTCAATTCTTCCCTGTCACTTTTACATTCAGCTGGAAACAAATACTGATATTATACCAAGAGTGAACTATCATGGGTGGAGAATCACTTTTAAAGCTTTTTCTCTTGTTTCAGTTTGATAAGAAATCACAAAATCCCTCTTTAGCAGAAGTTTATTCTTCAGTGAAAGAAAAATTGCTTTTCATGCATTATGTACTGCTGTCCCTTCTTATTTGAGTATTCCTTGTGCTGTCTTTTTTTGAAACGTCCTTAATGGAATACAACCCATAATTCTAATACTGCTGCATTTCCTGTGGGAATGTAGAGAAGTAACTTAACAAGAAAAATAGTCTAAGAAAGCTAATTTTTATATCAGCCTTTCTTAGAAGTACATATATTTCTACAAGTGTCTTAGCCATTCCAGCACATAATTAAAAGATATGCCTTACTTTTAAACTATATGAACAATTATTTGTATTTTTTAAAGCAAATTCTGTACAACCCCGGCTGTGAATACAGTTTCCTACATGTGAAGGAAACTGGCATTTTTAGAAGCAAAATGATGAATAGCTTTCCATATGAAAATCAGCGCCTGTCAGCTTATTAGGGCTGACAAAATGGAGAAACTAATTATTTTGTTTGGCTTGATGATGCTGAATTTCTCTTTTTTAAACAGATTCCATATTTTAATGTCATGCTCTGTGGGGAACTGGTTGTTCTAGGTTTCTGCAAAGTGAAATGGGGCATTAGCTGATTTTAAAACTTTGGAAATGATCTCATGTGATTGCTCTGACTTGTCATTTTAACATTTATTTGATCATGTCATACTCAATATTCCTCCTCCTGCTCCCTACACCCCTTTCTCTACACACACCTGCACACACAACTCAGCCTACTCCTTTGGCGCAAGGTTTGGAGATGTAAAGGTAGGAAAATATGGACGTTGGTACATGTGTAAATGTAGAGCCTGTGCTGGGTCTCTGTCCAACGTGGTTGATATACATCTGTTTACCTGTTGTAGTTGCAAGTTGTACAGGCTGACATTGCCACGATCGACAGTGATGCTGTCGTTCACCCGACAAACTCTGACTTCTACACCGGTGGTGAAGTAGGTAATGGCAAGTTCAGTGCTGCGGAGTTCGTATGTGTGTGCATGGTCGATCAGCAGCCACCAGCTTGTTGTAGCTATGCAGATTTGCATTCATTTCTCACTTCCAGCAGTCCCGACTGATCATAACAAGAAATGAACAATTATAAACCTAGTGGGCATTTTTGGTTTTTATTGCCAAATCGGCCTTTCAGAAGTAACAATGGAGTGCACCACCAAAATGGTCTGAAGCGCAGGAACAGTGCGTTAAATGCAGGCACCTGACCAAGGAAAATGAATTATGACATTGTTGGTTTGACATGTAAAGTGCCTAGTTTGAATGTGGTTTGAGTATGGATCCTTAGATTTCTAACCATGTACACCCTCTCCATGCCGAGTTTCAGATGTTCACATCTGGATTCAAAGGCTGGATCTAATCTGTCTGTATTTTTCAAACTCTTAAGATTATCCTTATGGACTGATGAGCTTCCTAGCCCTGCTCCATGGTCCTCACTCCCACAAGCCCAGGCTAGTGCTGCGCACACGTTGGTCACCTGAGCTACACGGAGAGAAGGCACGACAGGAAACAGGACAGATCTCTTAATTCAGCCTTCTTAACTGTCCCCTGAGTAACTCTGCTCCTAGCCCTTCTCTTACCCCTCCCACGTACAGAATTTTGAAGGATTTTATAGAAGGGTAGGAGTACTTTGATTGAACTGCCTTGGTAATTTGAGAAGGCAAATCAGAATTTGGGCCAAATGCAGAAGTTGCTGGCAGTGCTTAAGAACAAGTCAGCTGCATCTCATCTTGACCTCACCATCACTGTGAGAATGGGCTCCCCAGGCCTGAGGCCTTGTTCTCAGTACTGGCTTGGAGGAACACATGTCCTGCACTGCCTGCTTTTTCTGAAAGGGCTGCTCTCTGAGTAACAAGCAGAGAAATGTAGCTCTGGTCAGTCTGTTGGGGCAGAAGCACTGTGACCTTGCTGGCTAAATAATATGCAAAGTGTCATAGAAGACACTCAGTGTACCTGAAGAATACGCTTCCAAAGTCTGTCAGACCCATTTAGCCAATGTGCCTGTCTCCTACCCTGTGGCCAAGAAATGCTTTGCTACCCTGCAAAGAAAATTGTCTCTTGAAGCTGGACTGCTTGTTCCTTAGTGTAGGTTCCTGTTGCCTCTGACTGCTGTAAGAAAGAATAGAAGTGCACAAATGCTTAGCTTCCAATGATTAACTTTTACCCATCTAAATTTTTTTAATTTTTTGTTGATTTTTTTCCCTAACAATTTAAATGTATTGAGGGCTTATCCTGAGAATTTTAGATCCTAAATTTCTGCTAACGCTGTTTTCAACACTGATACCAATGCCTGCTTGGAAAGCATGAGATAATGATCTTATTCTCATGGGAGTGACACATATTTATGCCTGTGAGCAAATAAGCTGCTAACCTTGAGGCTGTGAAGCAAGACTTCCATGAAGAAACTTGCTAGTGTAGTGGAAAATGGTTAAATACAGTCTGTCCTTTGCCAGATTAAGCTAATTTACAACATAGATGTCAAGTATGATTTCAATATAAACTCTCACTATTAATCAGAAGAAGAACATAATTGGGGAGTAAATGCAGAATCTTTCACTCATTCATACCAAATATTACTTTTTCTCTTCTTTGTACCAGATCTGCAAGAAGAGAACTCAGTGGAATAAACTGACATGGTTGTGCATTGCTTTTAATTATAAATTAATTCCCAGTAGAAGGGAAAAAGCTGATCCGTCTGGATTGAATTAAACCAAACTAGGCTAAATTTCATTAAATGTACAACAGCTTCGCAATGGCAAAGAAATGACCTACTTAATAGAACTTTGCTGTTCTAGGTTCTGTACAAGGCTTAATTATGTATCCCCTTAAAGGGGAAAATTAAGGATTATGAATGTCACGGGTTTTAGGACTGATCAGAGTTCATGGACTCATGGGGAATATGACTGGCATATATATAAATATAAACAGGAATGATATGGAATTATATACAACAAGACTATAACTAGAATGGAAGGCTGTTTCATTCCCTCCCCATCCCTTCCCAGTCAGGGTGATTTTATTCCACCCTGGAGTCAGCCACATCTGCTGGATGGGCTCGGCAAAGGGCGCAGGGTGTTGTGCTTTATTCATTGCCTTTGAAGGGCAGAGTGCTTCCAAGCACCTCAGTGCTGCTCTGGGTCTCCTTTCCCAGCACTCTCCTAAGACACCTTGCTGCTACAAATAAAGCCAACACTGTCTTTTCTAAGAGATTTGTAATGTGGTCCTCCCATGCAGTTGCACTGGGATAGGTAACTTTAAGTTTCAGAAAATTCTTAGGAGTTTGGCTGAAGTATTTATATTTAAAAGCTTATAAATGAGCACAACGAGCAAATTACACTCTGACCCACACAGTCTGACCTTGCAATCCAGTTTTTGGCAAACCCTGTTGTGAACTGGTTATGAAAATGCCAAAGGAAAGGCATAGCTTTTGTAATTGTCCTCAGCCACTAACAAAATAGACTCAGGGTCACGGAGTCAGTTTTTGAATGGAAAAAAAAATGCATTGTTTTCAGCTTTTCAGTTTGGAAGAAATTTAGCAAAACAAAAGAAAAGCATCTTGCAGTCTTCTTAGTTCCTAGAGCTGTAACCTGATTTAGTAACCAGAATCTTGGAGGAGGGCCTCTGCTTCCTGGAGCATATAGTATGTGCACTTCCATCAGAAATTGCATTTTTTTCTTTCTTCATCAGTGGAAGTAAGGGGTGTCACCAAATAAATGTCTAGATCTTTAGAGATCCTAGTTCTTAATTTTTGGAAATCAGTTTTCAAAGCAATATCTCAAATCAGAGCCTTTATGATATCACTGCTTTTTACTTATTTACCTTTATAATTAATATGCACACTGCAAAATTATATGGGATGCTTATGTAGTTAGGAAAATGCTTCTTGGGCTGTTTTTTTCTTTCATTAATATTTAAAACTAGAGCTGCAAAATAAGATCTAAACCATTTAGTGATGGACTGCCTTTGTAAACAGCATACCTTTTGGATGCCCTGACACACTGCACAGCTCTTTTCCTCCCAGAATGACTTTGTCCAGCTCCTTAGTTGTAGTTAGAGAAGTTCATTGGAGGAATGTGTTCCTTAGAGATTCTCCTTATTTCTGAGGCTCTTCCTCTCGGTTAAAGGTGGCTCAACAAGCTGGGCAGTTACCAAGTAAAGCAGCCCGCTGCACTCACGAGACTGTTTCATTCCTGGGGCCACCTGTTGGGGTCAGGGACCAAGATCAGGTGAGTTTCAAATTCTTATTGTGGCAAATGGCTCTTTAAAACAATTTGTAAGAGAAGAGGGGAAATGAATCCTAGGGGAAGGAATTACGAACCTTCAACCACTGTTGAGCTAGCACATTCTTCTGGAACATTTCACACTAAGAGATGCTCATGAGAAGGAAGGAGGTAGGGATGTCATGTCAAATGTTTTTTGACAGTAAATTCAAGTCTGAGAATGTTAGCAAGGGATACCAGCGTGAGGTTTTTGGGTTGTTAGGGTTGTCTTTTTGTTCTTTCTGTTGTTGTTGTTGTTGTTTTTAATGACTAGCTAATCCTCAAGTCCCAAAAGGTTTAGATCTTACTTTGCAGTCCCCAAAAAATGTTTGGGCAGAAAACTCTAGAGCGATGTAACAAAAGCAAATGATGAGTCACGTGGCTGCTGAGATCAGAGGAGTAAACTAACAATTCTCTGTTCAGGGAGCACTTTGGAAAAGAAAGGCGGCAAGGAGTTTGTGGAAGCCGTCATTGAGCTCCGCAAAAAGAACGGGCCGTTGGACATAGCCGGAGGTGAGGCTGCGCTTCGGGACCCCGACCCCGAGCTCTGTTCACACAGCCCAGCTCCTCCTGCAGCAGCGCTGGGGCTCTGCTGTGTGCAGGCAGCTCCCAAGGGCTCTGTGTTTGTGTTCTCCACAGTTAAAGTGCACACATTGCATCTCTAGTAACCTTTACCAAAGCACCTGGGGAGTGGGCGGTGCTGCGGTGTTACAGTAGAGCCAGGCTGTTCGCAGGTACGTGCGTGCACTCTCAGTGTTGATCATTAAGGCCGCAGTTCAGAAAAGCAATTAATGAGATGCTTATTTTTGAGTCTTACTCTGTTAAACATCTGCTTTGCTGAAATGCTGCTGACTTTCACTGAACTTAAGCATGTGCTTAAAGTTCAGCATCTGCTTGGGTACTTAGTTTAATCAGTGCCAAAATCATCACAGTAAAAGCTTATGACTTTTTGATGCCTAGTTATCAAAATTTATGTAATATCGGAGAAAAATCTACTATGTGAGTAATAAAGTTTGATAATGGCAATATATAATTTTACACCATCTGTGAAATTGCTGATCCATATTGTTCATATAGAAGGCTGATTCTGCCATCTGTGTTTATGCTATAAAAATAAATACAGTGCGCACAGTTTTGTAAACGAATCCTAACTACAGCCGAAGGGGAGATGGAAGAATTCAGCTCTGACAGGAAAAATTACAACTGTTTACTTCTAGAGCTTAATACTTTGGGGGTTTCTCCCTTGCTTTTTAAAAAATTTAACAAGTTTTTCTTGGAATTTTTGTTCTGCAAAAATATGCAGAATCAATTACTCGCTTTTTTTCTTTTTACTAACTCCTATACAAGATCTCTTACCAGCCCAAACCAAATAGGTGGGAAGTTGACAAGAAAAGGGTTTTTTCCTCAGCTGTTAGCGCATCCCTCGGATCTGTGGGTTGTTTGGCAGTCTTACTCCAGGGCAGCTCTGCACTGCAGTGGGATAAACTGGCTGCTGGGGACTTGTTGGAGGACTCCAGAGCAGAACTAATACATCCATTTTTTTCAAACCTACATACACCCAGTTTTCAGGTTTCTCAATTCTATGGGTGTGCCTTTAATCCACCCATAACCAGAATGCTTACCTGGAATGTGATAGCACAGAATGAGTCCATAGTTGGCTTTCTCTTTCTTGCTTCCCATTTCAATGCATTTGCATTTGAAGTAAGGGGCAGCTGCTCTTGGTAATGAACAGTTGTCTTCATCAGAATCCTAATGAGTTAATTAATGACTACCTCGGAAAACACTCCCTGAGAAGTATTAAAGTTGTTCATGTGTATCAATACAATATTTTATTCCTTCAGGATGGGGATGATATCCACATTTCATATCTGACGAGAGATATGTCAGCTGCTTTTAATAGATTTTTCTTGGATTTATGATGGATTCTGAATCTGCCAACGTTTTAGTTGCACATTATGACAAATTAACATTGCCTAACACTGAGGCTATTCAGCATGTTGGGACTCTGCAAACCCATAAGAACATAAATGCTTGTGCTTCCATTGTCCTTCAAAATGTTCTGGTTAACCCCTGGTCAGGATCCATATGACAAAGTCTATTTTCTCTTTCCTGCAGCAGCCACAAGATAGTATCCATATGTGATGAGCATGTGCCAAGAGTTACTTCTACTATACTTCAATAGAAAATGCCTCATAAACATTCCAGAATGGAGTAGAGGATTTCAGACCTCTAAGCACCTTTGCAAACCTGATTTTTTAATTTTTTAAAAAACTTCTTGGTATTTTTATTATAGTTTTGTGAAGACATAAGCTGCCATTTTATACCATTTTATACCTTTTGTGGGGTACTTTAGGGACTGACTCTCTCTGAAGACTCACTGGATGCTCTTGTGAGATTTCAGATAGAAGTTTTTGTTCCCTCAGCTTGTGATTAGGTAGTTTGCTTCCCCCCACCTTTGGTTTGTTAAAAAAAAAAAAAAAAAGTTGCAACTTTTTATTTGCAATCACAGCCCAGTGAGTTCGGAAATGGCAGAGATCCTCTTACCCTGGTTTCTGGCAGGCAGAGCACGGTCTGTTGTTGCTCTGTGATGGAAGTGGTGAACCCAGAATGTGTTCTTCTGCAGAGAAGGAGGCCTCTCATCTGGAGAATCCCTGCCTGTCACCAGTTTGTAGGGAGGGTCTGCTGCACCTTCTTAGTCCCCACATGTCCATGATAATATTGTAGTGATAAGATACCATTAGCATGGTAAAAATTCTTCATTTCTTTGTACATACAAGGCCTGGCCTGTTGTTACACAAACAGCGTGACTCAAACACTGCAAATCTGTAAATGCATCCTCTACCCCCTCTGTCAAGAATGTGTTGAAAGAGAGAGACTAAGCCCAGCATTGTTCAAGTGATCTTGGATGACCTGTACACAGAAAAGCTAAAATAAGGCCAGGCCCAAAGTCTTAAGATCACACAAAATGTCTTTGTTATAGTTATTCAGAGACAAAGCTGGAAATAAAGCCAGAATCTTAATTCCCTTCTTTTCTATCCTTCCTTTGGGGTTTGCAGAGCACTGGTAGCTCTGAACTGCTCCAGTTTGGGCTGGAGTGTGATTAGAAGCCAGCTGAACACTCTGTACATTTAGCAGGAGTAGCTGAAGGTCACTGGAGTTGTAACTCCTTGTGCCTGTCCAGCATCCTGGCATTTACTGTATCTCTGCAGTAAACCCAGCCAAACCTTGTCTGGGTTTGGGTTCTAACAGATACTGCCCTTCTCCTTACACAGCCCTCAGTATAAATATGCTTCCTTTGATGTCAGCTGTGAATTCTTGCTCTCTCTCAAGTAAGCTCGATCCTAGCTATGCTTTATAAATTATCACAGCAAAATGCAGATGGAAATGGGAAACACAAAGTCTCTGTAATCATGTTATATTTTAAAGCCGTGTGATTTGTAATCAAAAACATTCTCAGGGGCTAAAGGAATGTCTGTTGACTGTTAGCTATTTTAATCACATGTACACTCCTTTAATCCTAAAGAGAGGAAAGTAATTCTATTTCATTTCAATTCTTCCTAGCTGTTGTCAGCGCTGGCCACGGACTGCCTGCGAAATTTGTGATCCACTGTAACAGCCCAGGTTGGGGCTCAGACAAATGCGAGGAGCTGCTGGAAAAGACGGTGAAGAACTGCTTGGCTCTGGCTGATGAAAAGAAGCTGAAATCAATCGCCTTTCCTTCCATTGGCAGTGGCAGGTAAGGCTGTCAGGCAAACCCGATGCCAAACAGGTCACATTCTCTAAGTGCCATCTGGTATTCCACTCCCTTCCCGTGTACAAAACACATTGCTGCAATGCTGGCTTTTCTCTTCCTTGTTTAAATCAGTTCCCTAAAAGAAGAGTTTCTTCTAGGTTTGTTCAGGCAGTGCATGGAGCCTGCAGTGTTTTCCTGAGTACTGGTTTAGTGTTGGCAGATCTCATAGTGATCCCTACAAATCTTAAAGCAGGCAAATGGGATAAAGAGCATAAAACAAACTTTCATGAGAATATTATAAGACTTCTTTCAGACTATCAGTTCATTCATATAAATTGGAGATGTGGAAAAGAAGAACATGAAGAGAAGGGGTCTCTTTTGCCTGATTTTAGTGTGTAATGAAACTTACCAGCCTTACAATGGTCAGAAGCCATGGCTTAGTGTTTGTTTAAGCAGCAAACATAAAGTGCCTTGATTCTCAGGATTTGCAGAGTCACTTCAAGCTTTCATCCAAAATCCATAAGCCGAATTCCATGCAGTTTACATCATGGGACTATTTCATTTAAAAAAAGAAAGACCTTCAAAACCCTTGCCAAGGTTTTGAAGCCTCAGTCTAAAGTTCAGGTCGTCTGGCTCTGTACAGTGTTCTCAGTGCCTTTGAAAGTCAGATGATGTTAAGAGTCCCAGTCCAGACTGACTGCAACCTTTAGTCTGAGGCTTCTGGGTTTGGGGTGCAGAGGGAGGTTGGGAACACGTAGCCCTCACTGATGTCTCACTAGGAAGACCAAGGGCCAGATCTAGGCTGAATTACACAGTTGTGTCTCCTAACCCTGAACAACTGACTCCCTTTGAGTTTCCCAGGAAAGAAGTTGGCTGGTGTACAACAAGAATATTCTTCCTATTGTGCTGTGTTGCAACACCAGACTAATTCTTGCACATTCTGTGGGCTAGGGCAGAAAACAGTATTTGAGGTTTTGGGTGAATAACAAGAAATAAAAGTTTCATTAGGATGCTAAATTTAAGCAATGTGCATCATACAAATCTCCAGCTAAGGTTCATTTGCATAGGTGTCATTTTAAGGAGATAACTTGAGCAAACTTTGCAGAGGAGTAGAGAAATAGAGGAGAGGGTTCATTGTAACCTGTTGGATTAGCTGTCAGGGTCACAGGCTGGTCAGTACTAAGAGAAGCTTGAATCACTCTCTGGGAGAAACTCTATTCCTCCACAGAATAATGTGGAGAGTGCAGAGTGACTGTGGAATTGGTTATGTAAAAGTGGGACCATGTAAAGTATCTTCCACATAGCCCTGTCTGTTCTGGATAGCTCCCAGAAAAGAACCATTTCCAGCCCTTCCCTTGTTGTGAAGTACATGATTGGTACTGGAAAATGATGAAGCCTTGAACAATCCTCAGGATTCACATTCTGTTCTGAAATCTGGTTACTGATAGGCAGGATCCTGGGCAAGTCCTCCCCTCGGCATACACGTCATTCTTACTTCAGCCAGTTGAAGTGGTGCTTTTAAAAGATGGAGAGGCATCAAAAGGCCTTGAGTAATATATGAGATTATGTATTTTTCCTTTTTTTTTTTTTTCCTTAATTGGAGATACCCGAGCATAAGTTAATTTTGGAGAGAACATAATATATTCTGACAATACTCTCGACTTGTTTTTATAAAGTCAAAAGTATTTAAAAAAGAAAAAAGTAAAGCTTTAAAAGATAAAAAATGCCAAAGACACCACATGTATGCAGCTGTTCTAGTACAGGCATCTGTCAAGCAGACATCACCCAATAAACCCACATAAACAGTTTCATTCTCTTTTATAGTTGAGGAATGGGATTACATGAGGGCAGTTCAAATAAATCACGAGGGGAAATAAAATAGCATACTTGTAGCATTCATTGGGCCAGATGCTCAGCTACAGCCAACTTATGGAAAGCACAACTTGGGTGCTGTTCAGAGGTAGCCTGGAGTTCAGTCTGGTAGGGCCAGGAGGAGGAAAGGGAAAGGAGAGTTAGGGATTGAACAGGAATCATCCTCTGAGAAGGGATTTCATTCTGAGGCTCTGACTTTGATCTGAATTGACACTGGTTTGGCCAAAATCCTAAACTGCCTTTTCACAAGAATTTAACTCAGACCTATAGATCAATGCATAAGGCTTCTGTTTCTTGCAGCCCGCACATGGCCATCAGGCCGGCACCTTTCTGCTGATTTTTCTGTTCTCTTCTGTTTCTTTTGGGAGAGGTGTCCTGAGCAATGGATTGTTATCAGTGTGTCTTCCTTTCACCAGGCCACTCTTCTTTCATGTGCCTTGGTGTGACCACCCTGCCAGAACACTTGAAAGCTGTGTGACTTCAGAGGCTCCTGAGAACAGTTCAGAAACAGTTACGTCCCCATTTTGATGCCCTGCATGATAGTGCAGGAGAAAAATTCCTGGAAGATCTCTTCACTCTATGCAAGGACGCAGCATTCATAAGTAACCTGCAAGTGCTCAGGCGCGTGGAGGCTGCTGACTCCTAAGCAGCTCCTGTGTCAAAACTGCTCTCAGTTGATTACCTTCGCACACAGCTGATAATGCCTGACCGGCTCATTTGGCTTTAGAATAGTATGAGCTTTGCTCAAAATGCTTTTCCCTTTGTGGAGTTTTTTGGGGTGTTTTTGTTTTTTTGTTGTTGGTTTTGTGTGTGTGTGTGAGTAATAGCACATTACAGACAGGACTGACACAGAATTGCTCTCCAAGAATATTTTTTGGTAAGGTAATGTGCAGCAAGTGGACCATGCCACAGGAGCTGCCCTTCACATTTGGTGTGTTGCAGACAGCAAAGAGAAAAAGAAGAGATTACAGCAGCATTTTGCTACCAGTGTGGTGCTTCAGTGAGCAAGTGCTGAGAAATGTTCACCTGTTAGAGCCAGAGGTGGATTTAGCCCAGATTCTTTGAAGTGCTCACAAAACGCTGAGGAGCTCATCCATCAGTGTAGTCCGTATATTATTTGTAGTATTAATAGTACAGACTTTATAATGGGGAGTATTAACTACCAGGTATCTGTAAGTGCCCGTCAAGGAACCAGGTGATGTGCAACAGGCTCTTTCGGCTTCTTTTTGGGAGCTACTCCTAAGAGAGTCAACTCTCTGACTCACCTCAGACTGACTATGGAGTGTACATCACTGAGGCTGGGGGAGGGCTCAGAATTTGGCAGGGTAAAACCACAGTCTGGGTGAGTAGCAGTATTTCAGGACTAACACAGCAACAGAGTTCAGGCCATGTTCCAAGCAGTTACCAGATGTAATTCCAGGAGTTTGCCATGACCTCTAAAATTCGGGTCATAAAGTTCAGGTCATAGCTTTGTTAAGACCATTCTACTTGTGCTTGACTTGTTTTAAGATTAATCTTTAAGACAAGGATTCCTAGATAAAAATATGAAGAAGTTTATAAGAAGGGTTATCAGGTTAGGTCCTGTAAAGTCCTGTGCTTAGTTACCACTAGTAGTGGAAAGACCATTTTGTACTTCGGGTTTTTTCATGTTTCATGTTCTCTATCACATTCTCTGTCCCTTTTTACTTTTCTTTAAGAGATTTTTTGCTTTCAAGACAATTTTAACTTTGCAGCTCCAGCACATACACTGCTTTCCAGAACACAACAGGCTTTTGGTTTACTTACCTGTTAAATGAGAATAATTGACCCATCAGGTATCATGAGGTTCAACCCATCAGTTTGTGTAGACTCATATTTTGGGAATGATGTGCTTCTGTTTGAGCATTTTAAGTCTTGCCTAAATCAACAAGATTGTAGCTTCTAATTCAGACTGTAAACACTGGCTTTGCAGCTTTATTTACCATGAGGTGTTGGAGAAAAGCTGGAGCCTTCCCTGGGAGGTTAAACCATCAAAAGTTGGTTCAGCAAATCTTGATTTTCTTTCTTTTTTCTCTCTCTCCTTCTAGAAATGGCTTCCCAAAGCAAACAGCTGCTCAGCTGATCCTGAAAGCCATCTCCAGCTATTTTGTGTCAACGATGTCCTCTTCAATCAAGACTGTGTACTTCGTGCTCTTCGACAGTGAGAGTATAGGGATATACGTGCAGGAAATGGCCAAACTAGATGCCAACTAGGCCTAGAAAGCTACAGTACCAGCCCCCTCTTCCACCATCAGCATCCCCAAGTCCTTAACTCATTGTGAGGCAGAGCATCCCTTATTTTAAATTTTGCTCATCTAGGGAAATAAAGGTGAGGTTTTTGTTGTTTTGTTTTGGAATTTTTTGTTTGTTTTGTTTTTCCTCTCTAAACTGTTTTATGTTGGCACTGATAGTTGGCATTACTGCTGTTAATGCATTGTTATACCAGGCATTGTCTGAAGTTAGTGTAATCTAGAAGATTTTATAGTGTTATTTTAATGAAGTATGGATTGAAGCAGGAAGCTGTTAGGAGTATGTAGTCTTTTACTTGTGAAAGAAACAGGCCAACCCTATTTTGTAACTGTGTTGTGGTGCTTTATCAATACATCAAGTGGCGTTCCTTTCATTTTTTAAAAGAACAGATGCTATAAACCTAATTTGTGTTTGTTTATTGTCTTAATGATTCTGGAAGAAAAAAAATGCAGAAACCCTCTTGTCCTTAATTATATTTACAATTTTGAAACTGTGTGAATTGATTTAGTAAAATGTTTGAACTGTTGCTTTTGGTGTACTTCGATTGATTTTTCCTTTATTTTATTTTTTTTTTTAAGTTCTGAAAAGTTAGCTCTGAGAAGGATGAGAGCAGATCAGAATCCGTGACCTAGCAGCTTGTTTGGATATGCTGGGCACCTTCCCTGTGCTGGCTGCATGTGAGTGTGCTCAGTGACACTCAGACATGGGATTTTTCCAGGGAGTGTTCACACGTCCCAGTTGTTGCTTCAGATCCTCCTGTTCAGAATGTGCCCTAATTGCCTGCTCAGTTTGGGTGGTTGAAGCCTTTTAGAGCAAGCAAGCCCTAAGATTTTTTTGAACTCTTTCCAGTCATCTAATACTGGCCTGTTTGAAGCTACTTTGTATTTTTTCCAAATATTTATGAGCCCTGTTTGTAGTGGTGACCCTGTTCTTTGCACAGCTGAAATCCATACCAACGTAGACCTTTATGGAAGCCACTAGCATTTGTACTTTGAGAAAAAGTTACGCTGTTAAAAGCTGTTGCATGTGGATGCTGCTCTGTGGGAGGCAGCTCTTCCTTTGAAGTTTTTAGCTGATTTCTAGGTAGGAGGCATACGTTTTCCATCTCTGTTGAAAACTTCATTTGCTGATGAAAGAGTATTTCACATCCAGTCTGGATTGGCCCAGAGCAACAAGCAGACCAAATCTGACTTTTCAGTAAGTTCAGGAGTACCAAGTATTGAAAATGTGGAGCTTGAACTCCTGCAAAATTTGGGGTGTTTTGTGTAGAGGTCGAAGTACTTGGAGCCTTCAAGTGTAGAGGAGCAATGGTGCCAATAACAGAAGGCAAAATTTAAAATATGAAAAAAGAGTTATTCAAAATAGATACTCAAAAGGAGCAAAGAGCAAATTATTTATGTGCTTCAAATGCATATTTGACCAGAATATGAGCTCAAACTTTAAAAATTTTTGTGGCCAAAATGCATTTTGTGCATTTCTTAGACAGCAGCTTAAGAGACAGTAAATGAAATAAGGTGCAGTACTTTGGGCATTTAATTGTGAAGCATCTGCTACTGCAGTTGGATTGATCCTTGGAGTTGAACCGAACTTGCACTTTCCCCAAGTTTCACTAGATGTCACTAAAAGAATTGAAAAATATCAAAAACCTCTTATGAGCAGCTAACTTGGAGTGAAATGGGATATGATTTTTTTCAGTACAGGAGTGGATTTTTAACACAGGAGCACACACATCACACTGAGCGTTCAGATAACAGAGTCCTGATCTGTTTGCCGTGTAGAATTTACTATACTGTATTAAATCTCACTATTTCAAACTCTGAAAGTTTTAATGTCAAATTAAGTGTTTATCCAAAGATATTTTCCAGGTCATTGAAAGTACAATCTCCAGTGGCATTTAATAGATCTCTCTTACACTGCACCCGTCTGGGAGGGCCAACTTTTGTGTTTCAACTAGAAAATCCTAAAGCAAACTGAATTGTAATTCAAATCACATTGACTTGCTTCTTCTGGCCTCACATCTCACCTCCTTATTTATCTGTGAGCTCCATAAATAACTTGACTTACATCACTGGGATCACCTGTGGTGTGCCATTTTATTTGCTGGGATTATGGTACTTTTGTAAAGAAAAAGTTGGAGTGTTGGAGCTGGGGCATTGCCATATTCTCTTTCCATGCAAACACCCAAGCATCCTCTTCTTCCTCAAGCAGCCCAGAGCCCTCTGTGTTCACCCACATCTCCCACAGCCCAAGGAATGCTCCTCCTAGGTCCCAAAATCCAGCAGGCTCTGTCAGGAGAGCCAGAGATCCCAGAGCAAGCTTGACCTCGGGCAGCCTGAGTAGATTTGGCACCTATTCAAGAACCTAAAAAGTAACATATCAGGTTACATTCATAACAAGGAAAACAAGAGGAGAAATTCCGGCTAACATGTGCACTGGGGCCAGGACATTGCTTTGGGAAGCTCTGTGGCATTTTGCTTATTGGAGCTAAATATGCAAGCTTCACTTGCCAAAAAAAAAAAAAAAAAAAAAAAAAAATCACACTTTGGGAAGACCACACATGGAAAAATGTCAGAGGTGCCTTTACACCTTCTTCTCTTACTGGTAAGTTCATTCTGGCTTTTACCTGAGCACAGCAGTTAAAATAGAGATTCTCTAACTTTTTCAATACTTTCAAAATAAAAAATTAAAAAAGTTAAAAACATTTTGTGGCCAGTAGCGTTTTCAATTCATATCAGTAGAAGTCAGGTGGCTGAGCAAGGATGACCCTGACAGGAGGTACAGACACAGAGCAGAGACTTTGCATGTCTTGATCCCTGCTGCATCCTGGAGATCCCACTGCTCCCTATTTTCGGGCAACTGGCAAAGAATAGGTGGGACTGCACTGCTTCCATGTGCTTGACTCAGAGATTCCAGGTCTGACACTACATTTCATCATCAGTGTTTAAACTTACAGCATAGCTGAGAAGAGATAATTGTTCTAATTGATTATTGAATGACGGATTTTTTTAAAAAGAAATTAATTTTAGATTAATAACTCAAGCCCTCTTAACCATAATATTGAAAAAGCTCAGTGTGCAGCAGGGTAATAAATGCACCAATGGGACATCAGGACATCTCCAGAGATTTGTCACCAAAAATTCTTCCATGTACAAGATTTTATCACAATTGAGAAATGCATTCAAGGGTCCATTGGGAGCAGTACCAACATAATCATAAGGATAATATGGAAATACAAAAAGATAGATGTTAATAGCTAGATAGGAGAGTGTGTAATCCTTCAGCCACCAAGTGTACTAAGGAAGAGTCACTGAAGTGACTATAGCTTCGTAAGACCTGAACTGGAGTCATTAGGTGCGAGTAAAGCACTTTTAGAAATGCTTATTTCAGTATGAAGGTTAATCAGAAACCTTTCTATTTGTATAAACTCCCCCAAAAAACAGAACAGAATCAGAGTCCTAGGATGGTTTAGGTCAGAGGGACCTTAAAGATCATCTCTTTCCAGCTGCCTCCCTTGGGCAGGGACACTTTGCACTAGACCTGGTTGCTCAGAGCCCAGCCCAACCTGGCCTTAAGCACCTCCAGAGAATTCAGAAAAAGCACTGCAAGAGGGAAAATAATCAGAACCGTACTCAGACTGAAACAACCTGAGAGGCAAAAGTTTACAGAAAAATAAGGCTCCAGGTTTCCAGCATTCATTAGCACCAAGTTTTTGTGAGCTCCCTTCCCCTTGATCCTAGCTAAAATTGGGGGTTCTAGCCTGAGAAACAGCACTGACAGGAGCTGCAGGGGCTGGCTGCCCAAAGATGAGGTCTGTAGCCTGTGCTAACCAGTCACAGACTCTGCTCTGTGCTGGTTTTACAGAGGACAGTAATACCTCAAGTTGTAACAGCATAATTGATAGGCCTGAAGAGTGCAGGTAAGTAGGAGGATTGTATTTATATCCCTGGCATGAAACCCAAAGGGAACCAGGCTATTGCACACTGGCTAAAGTGCTTGAAAATTGCCACCGATTCCTTTTTGTGTCAAGTTCTTCAGAGATTTAGTTCACCCCTCCATAGAATCCCACTTAATGCCTCCACAATTCATGTTTAACCATTATCACTAGCAACCTGCTCATAAATGCTTCTTCCTTGTTAGATTCCACAACCAGGAATCAAGGGGAGATGATGCTGCTGCTTCCTAATATGAAGGAAGGAGCGACGACATTTCACAGCACAGCCTGTAAAATCCCAACTCTTCCCCACTTCTTCACCAGCCTGGTTAACAGAAGAAATTTGATATTTTTGTACCTTGAAATGACTAACCTTCTTAGGCTTAGGAGAATAAATTAAAGTTGAGCCAAAGTATGCCTCAGCTGCAGCAATGGGCAGATTGATTTGCTTTCCATCTGGGAGATTAAATTCCACTGCCAAAAAAATGGCACCAGCATAATTAGCTGTCAGTCAAGTTGCAAAGAGACAGACTATGTGGGATAATTGAAAGCCCTGCAGCTTCTCATTACATACAACAGTAGTCCTATTTGCAAATTTCCACCTTGAGGAGGTTCTCCCAACATGGTCAGGATTGTACTCATTCCTCCTGGCACATTCTTGTGAAGTGAAACAGGAGTGCTCTGCAGGGGTGGATTAATTTTAAGTAACTCGCTTAACCTAAGTTGGTTATAATATATTTGTCAACAGCCCCTGACAGCTCCACTAGACTTTAATTGCAAACAAATCTGAACAACTAGAAGGAAATGGTACATCTTCCACTCTGGTTACGCCCAGGAGACACTTTTACAGGCACAAAAATCACCTCCTTCCCCTTGCCTTTATTTTTTCTCCATGCACTCTTCCTCCCGCAGGAATCCTCCTATTCAGTAAATTGTAATTCATAATGAACCCATTAGTATGCGATATTACAAACATGTACCTTTCATGAAATAATGAACTCTCTTTTTTCCTCCTCTGTTTCCTGAGGCTCGAGCATGCTTCAGCAATTGCTGAGTGTACAGGAAAGTTTAGAATCATAGAAGAAAATCACAGAATGGTGTGGGTTGGAAGGGACCTGGGAGATCACCTGGTTCCAACCCCCTGCCTTGGGCAGGAACACCTTTCACTAGACCAGGTTGTTCAAAGCCCCATCCAGCCTGGCCTTGAGAAAAGTAGCTCTGATGATCAGTCCAAGCCTTACTGAAGGGTGTGGAGTAATCTTGGTGATGAGGCAGGAGGCAAAAGTGGTTCTAAAAGTAAAATATGTTACAGCTTTCATCCTAAAACTATAGGGAATATGTAATCCAGATTTTTTCCTCTGACTATAATGGGAGTCAGCACTGCCTGCACTCTCCTTTCAGGGTGAAGTGTAATCTCTGTCCCTCTTCCCCAATAAACTAAGGAGAATTGGGTCCATCCCACTCTCCAAGCTCCAAGTTTTAAAGAAGACACAGCTACCACCAGCTCCTGCTGAATACCCTGGCCATCCTTCCCAGCCCGGGAGAGGAGACAGCCGTGCCCCGCCTCACAGCTGGGCGTAACCTGACCACATCTCCACTAATGGGATCTGTACCAATGTCCCGAGGTGGGAGGGATGGGGGAGGTTTCGGGGGCTTCGTCTGCTTTTGAGAGCTTGGAAGTTCTCCAGCGCAGAAAAGTTACTGATTCCCACAGAAGAGGGAGCCAGTGTCACACCTCCCACATGGCTGTGAAACCTCCGAGCTAATAAAGCCCCGACTAACGCACTAATAACTCTTCTTAAACCAGGGCTTTCATTATAAATGTAATTGATGTTCACCTTTAAGAGCGCCACAAACCTGAGCCCTCTCACAGGCGCAGATTTGCCTCTTGCCTCCCTGCAGCACTTCCTCAGCACCAGGATGATCTGGTGTGAACTGGAAGCCAAACTGGGAACAGAGCAGGTGGTTCATAAAATGGGTAAAATGAGTAACGAGTTTGATGCTGTGATGTGGGAGAAGATTGGGTTGGCACAGCAGAGCAAGACAGAAACTGCAGAAAGCGGTGTGAAGCTATTCCTGATTATTCAGGCTCCATCAGAAATATAAACACGCGAATCTGCTCCTGTGTCTAGAGGGAGCAGATCAGGATTTAGCACACAGACAGGTCTCATGCTGGCTTATCCTCATGTAGGTTAGGAATGGGAAAATTGCCCCTCTTGTCTGTGCACAATGCCCCTTTATGATTTATTAGACAGTCCTCTTTTTTTGCCTCAATTACTCACTTCAAAAGAGGGTGGAAATGGGACATTCCTAGCCCTAACACTGAATGCATGTAGTCAATAAAAAAGAAAAAAACACTGAAAAATGTTTAAAGGGAGGGTGCTTAAGTTATTGCAGCCCTTGGGAGCATTAATGTATGTGCCAACAAGTTACTGTATGTGGCTTTAACATGCTTATTTATTCTGCTGTGCAATAAAACTCTCTCTTAAATAGTGCCAAAACCTGTTTGCCATGGCAACCCCTCATCACACGTGTTCCAGTAGTACTTACAAGCACCTTCTTAAAGAGAAATACACAGCAGGATGAATGTCTTGTGACCTTCGGGGCATTTTACAAAGTTTTAAGCACCCAAGTAAATATTACTTTGGACTGAAATATTTATTCCAGGGTTTGGGGTTTTTTCTTCTTTTCTAGCAACATTAAGCAATGAAGCAAAGCTTGTTCCTCACTCACTTCTCTGCAAGTGGAGCTCTAATGACTCGGACAAAGCACAGAGCCTGGTTTTTACCTGGCAGGGCTTGGGTGTTGCCAGTTGGCTGGGGAAGCATGGTAGGGATCAGCTGATCTTCTAGAGTTTCAAGTGCACTGCAGCTGTTCCTGGTGTAATTAGTCATCCTTTGTACTGTCACGAGAAAATAGATGTTTTCCCTCCTCCCATCCACACAAATGTTTGCTCAGTGTAGCCACTGGCCTGGAATCCAAGCATGCACATGTCCATAATAAAACCACTAACACTGGTGTTACACTTCCAGTCCTGCAAGTGCCCAGGAAAGGGGCCAGTCCTGCCTTCTTTTACCACTGTTTCATTTACTGCTGTGCCTGAACAAAACTGGCAAGACCAGCTCATTTCCCACATCGCTGGGGAACGCATCCATGGACCACTGCAGGAATCTGCACGGGGTAGGTCTGGGTTATCCTGCTAAGCCATCCTCCCACGACAGGAGGCTGCACTGTAGGGATCTCTGTAGGAAACCAGGTTCCTTGGAGGGCTGCCCTGTTCGCTGTCCAGCCATCATCTCTCAGCTGGAGACAGCACTAAACAGAGGAGGTCCCTCAGCCTTTCCAGACACAAATCCCCAGTGACTCAACAAGAAAAACCTGGTTGATAGTGGCCTTTTTTCATCATCATTGGCTGTTTGTCCTGCTGTCACAAGCAGGAGCAGCAGAAGGAGCAGGCAGGCAGGTTCTGCCCAGGGAAGGCTTAACTGCCAGCAGTTCCCCTATCTGCCCTTCCCTCCTCCTTTCCTTCTCACCAGCTTCTCCTCGTGGGGCTCCCACGCCTTTCCTTCCCTTTTCATTTCAAAGAACATTATTTAATATTTCCCAGACCCACCACAGGACTATACAGGATGATGGAGCACCTTTATTCCCCACGTCTGGAGAGGGGGCTGGCTCAGGTGGCTGAGCCCATCAGAAATGGGTGGTGGGACCTCCTGAGAAACCCCTCCTTAAAAAACAGCTACAAGGACCCTGCATAACAGCACGTCCTGAAAATCCCCACAGCCCCCAAGAAGGATTCCCAATGCCCTCCATCCTGGAGGTGGTACTGCCCAGATGTCAGTTCATGCTTGGGGCATCCCTGAGGGCACATTCCCTTCACTGAATTCTGCTAATAAGATTGCTAGGGGGAAAAATAAGAGATATTGTAGTCCTGTGGCATCATGTAGAACCACAGAATCTTTTAGGTTTAAAAAGATACATATAGGATGAACAAGTCCAACCATTAACCTAACACTGCCAAGCCCACCACTAAATATGACTTTTTGCACTATGAAGTAGAGTTTAATCTTTACAGAAAGAACTCCATGAACATTATCCTCTCCTCCATGCACTTTCCTCAGAGCTGATAAACCTTGTCCCCTCCACTGCCCACCTGAATTCCCTGTCCCAGGCCCTGCTGCAGACTTGTGGAGGGAAAGGACTGGTCCCAGTAAGGCACAGGAACATTAACAGATAGGACTGTACAGAAATTCCTTCTTGTAGCTCCCTCCAGCACCCAGGAAAGAAATCCTTGAAAGCAGCAGAAAACAGTTGCTTTAAAAATAAATAGATGTATATAATGCAAGAAAAGAAAACACTGTATTCTTAATGCTCCATTATTAACGGTGCTCAGGAAGGGATTTTCTGCTTTGCTGGAGCATGTAACGGGCTTAAATAAGAATCCCTATCAGAATATAATTTTGTAATTATGCAGATAAAATTTTGTTCTGGTAATGACAGCATAAACACTCACAAGCTGCATTGCTTACACGTTTCTGTAAATGACAGGGATGTCTCTCAGGTTGCACTTCCCATGGAGACCACAAACATGTCACCCTGACAAAACCACAAATCATTTAAGACTCCAGGCATTTAATGGTGTTGTCCTGTTGGTTTTAGTGAGGCTTTCAGCTACTGGCTCCTGGCAAGATTCCTGAAGCAGTTGTGCCAGGCTGAAAGCTGATTTCCCAGCCCTATGTTATTAATTAACCATTGCAGCACCAACCCAGGTGCATCCTTTAATGCTCAGGGAAGCCTGTAGAGAGCCAACCATCCTGAGGGCTGATTTGAAATGCCCCAGTTTTGCTCTTCATCTCCCAAAAGAACAGTACCACACCTAGAAAGAAATAAATCATAGGATGGTTTGGGTTGGAAAAGACCTAAAAGATATCCCATTCCACACTCTGCCGTGGCCAGGGACCACTTCCACTATCCCAGGTTGCTCCAAGCCCCATCCAGCCTGGCCTTGAACATTTCCAGGGATGGGGCAGCCACAGCTTCTCTGGGCACCCTGTGCCAGGGCCTCCCCACCCTCATGCTGAGGATATGCCCTCTTTTTTTCTTCTTAATTTTCTCAGTGCCTAACACAGAATATAACCACAACACTTGCACGCCTGCAGCTGTGACAGGACATAACTCAAAAATTCCAAATGTACAGAAATAAAGTCTAACAGCTCTATACAGTAAGTGATTCCTTCTGGTAAACTGTGACCCACTTCTATGCTATCCCAGCAAAAATGCATTTTACTGCTCTGGCAGTGGGATCGATCCCTTCCACAGTAAGTGTTTAAACAGATACATGCTTTGCTGGAGAACAGTTTTTGGATCAGCTCCATGAGAACTCAAATTTGTGCTGAAATGTCTAATTATCAACACTTCTGTCATGTCTTACAGCTTCCTAAATCCCAACTGGAAAATATCTTTGTTTTATACTGGTGTCATCGGTTTAGACAAACATATAAAGTTCCATTTATTGAGCTGCAGTTTTGCTGTGCATTTGCAAAATTCAGAAAATATGTTAATGTGTGATTCCTCCAAAAGGCAGGCACAGAAAACACACACTGATCTACTTGTGCATGTGTTTATAATTATTTCTGTACATTACTGTGTCCAAATAGCTGTTAGAAAAAATTCCAGGCTAGTGTGGATGTGTTTAGTTTTACCCCAGTGTCCATAAATGCATGAGAAACCTCTGCTGCCTAGAGACTGCTGAAAGTCCTATTGTAGCTGGAATCAAATATCAGGAATGATACCTATTACTGCATCCCCCTTGCCTATCCCATTATAACTTGGAGGCATCACAATACTTTGTGTCATTACATAGTGCTGAAGGCATGAAAATTCTCCAGGCTGATCAGCATCTGAGAATTTCTCACACAGGCACCGAATCCATCGGAAAGGACTGTTGGGGCTCAGCTGATCACTCATTTGTCTCATTGAAACACTATGACTCCGTTTTAAGAGCTTTTTTATAGACTCATATAAAGGAGAAAGTGAACTTTTTAACATGTTTGCACTTCACTAAGTCAATACACATAAAAAGAAGTACAACTGGGGTTCCTACATGGATATACAGCCCAGAAGTGCTAAGCTGGTAAAGAGATACATCTACTAGTTAAGCAAGAGATTAACTTTATTTATTTCCTTTTCTTTAATTTGTTAACTTCTTCCTAGAGATGCAAGGGACCTTCAGGAATGTGACAGCAGGATGAGTCAGAGCCCAGACTCCCCACACAGATGTTTTACCCAGTACATTCATATGTGATTTTTTTTTTCCCTTTAAATCATTTTCTTGGAATAGTCTGTGTTACTCTGTGGATAGTTTTGCTGTTGCTTTTCTGTCATTTGAATGCCAAATTCAAAAGTAGAGCAGGATTCCCAGAGCACTGTCATTCCTGTCTCTGCAGAACCTCACACACAGCTCAACACACACCATCTGCCCCAAGGAGCTTTTCTGGGAGCACTTTGCCCCGTTACCTGACAGGAGGGGCAGGGAGCAGTGGTGAGGACTAAGGGTCTGTTTCTCTTGCATGAGCGCCTGGTGCACTCATCCATCCTGCTAACTAAATATCTAACAATAGTTTATAAAGCTTGGTGGGGTGTTTGACCATCCCAATTTACTGTGAGCATCTCCTTCTCCCCAGTGTCCCTGGTTGTTGTCCAGATCATTCCCACACCAATACAAAGATCTGAGTCATACAAGAGAGAAGATAAAGGTCTCTGCAATGGCAGTGTTGGAGGCACTTGTCCCCCTCTGCCATGCCTATGAGATGCCAAGAGAAAGACCGAGAGGAAGCAAGACAAAGAACCTCAGCAGCTGCAAGATGCAGTAAAAAAAAGAGACATGTTTTTTTTTAAATAGAAACCATCAGCACCAATACAGTTGTCTGCTGCACTTTGCCCAAGTGATTTTTTATTAAGCTTTGTAAAAGCCTCCAAATCTGAAACTTAAAAAACTTTTTTTTCTGCTTAAAATGAAATTTAAAGTGGCAGGTTTTATTAAAAACTAACGTTAAAGCAAGCCAAAGTTAGAGCATAGCCAAGAGAATCACTGAGATGAATAATGTTATCAATTATCATTTAAACATCTACATTTTCAATAGTCGTGCAAAACCTGTCAGAAGGGAGACAATCAGGATCTGCCAGCCAGATGGCTGAAGCAGCACCAGCCAGCCTTTCCCATGGACAACTGCCTCCTTCATAGTCTGACTTGCAAAACGTTCACATCTCTGACAAAGTTTAAAGAAAAATGTTTGATTGAAAATGACATTGCTGTAGCACCACTGATTCCTCAGTCTGCAAGAACCCGAGCAGCACTCAGGGAAGTACCAGAAGAAAGTATGAAAAAAGAAGAAAAGAAATTAAGTAAACAGAGATTCAGGCAGTCCAGTGATATTCAGAAAAGAATAACCCTCACATCAGCAGCACAATCAAAGTGAAAGTTGCAAGCTGTCTTGGATAGTGTTCTAGTTAAAGCCTTTCCAGGTTGGGGGTGGGTTTTTTTGTTTTCTTGAAAAGTATCCACAATAGCCAAAGCCCTCTGAAGGGTGGTGAGAGCCACAAAATTCCCAGCCATTGCCAAGCATCATCCTTTCCTAAAAATACTGTTCTAGGTTGTTATTTGACCAAAAATTGAGAACATTTAAACCAGAGTGAACCACAGGCTAGAGACAATGCTTACTAGAAACAGCCTCAAATTATATGTATATTTGGATAGTGTGATCTTGAAGTTATATAACAGTAATTCTTCTTGGAAGATAATCTTCCTGGAAACGAGGGCAGAAACTTATCCTGCCCTCTCCTTCCTGACACTACATTGAGAAATACCCTGGCAATTCATGGTTTATTACCATGAAATGAAAGTTTAAGGGAGGAGATCTGTCAGGGCAGGCAGACCTGTAGCTTCTGGATCAAGATAAATGCACACAGCAGAGAAAAAGTGTTCATAGCTAAGTCTAAAACATGAGGGAACCCAACTCTTCACCCAGCTCCACAGGTTTAATGCAAGTAACTTATTGTAATAGCCATAATTGTATCAAGGGCGTAACTGCTGCTTAAAATAACCCAGAGAATTAAGCAGTCATACTGTGATAAACCTGGATCTTCATGATGGCAGCATTTCCATTTATAAAATAGGGATGTGAACCAACTGGGACCCACCAAACCCACTGCTGTGCCCTGCCAACAACAGACAAGATTTCCGGTCCCAGGCTAATTTTCTGTGTAGGATTAGGGATGAGCAGGGCTGGGCCCCAGGAGCTAGATGACAGACATAGTGAGAGCAACCCTAACACAGCCCCCAGTGCCCCCGAGCATGTTCAAACACACCAACATCAGCTGTCAGACACAAACGGGGACTGAGAGCACTGGCATGCAGAGTATTTTCTCCAAGTCTACACCAAGCTATAGTCTTGAGGGGAAATCTTGATTTATGTTTCTATATACTCCATAATCAACCTCGCGACCCAGGAATTAAGGGAATCTTGAAATAATTGCAAGCTCTTATATAACTAGGGAATTTATTTTTCATTCCCACCTTCCAACAAAACAGTTTTTGGCTCTTCTGCTTCTATAGGATCCCACACCCTTCCCAACAACAGGCTTATTAACTTTTGATCCCAACAGGATGTGAAGAACAAAAGGACAAGGTCTCTGGGTGCGTGAATGCAGCCATATGCAAGCAGTGTTTGAGTGTTTCTGCTGTTCCCGTGACTCCCAAAATTCTCTGAAAGACCTGGTGGAGTTTATGTTATGATGGGCAATTTGACAACAATCTGAAATATGTCCTATCCAAAGTACAGTCTGTGACACAAGTGGTCTAGGCAGCACATACAATGTTTCCCATTTGTTATGATTCTGTGAACATGTGGACTAGCATAAAATGAGATTTTGAAATGCTTTATAGTTTAACTTCATTACCTCACTCAGTGCCCCATTAACTACGTCTAATTTTAATCAGCCAATAGTCCTAATTGAGCAGAGTTCTCTTCCAAGGGAAGGTGTGAGTGACATCACAGCCCCATCACATTTATTCAAGGCACAGCATTCCTGGAGTGCTTGTCATTCTACAGGCTTTGTTTCAGAAACCAGGAGCAGTTTGATTTTACCCAGCCCTGGCGGGTAGGGAGGTCCATTTCCTCATACTTCTCACAACAGGACTGCTGGAGATCCAAGTGTCTAAGTAAGATCACCGTGACTGCTCCCATCTAACAAAACACTGGGAAGAGAAAACCATCCCAAAGACAGATTGTGGGGCAAATACTCCTGCCTGTCAGTATTGGGACTGTTGACTGAAAGACCTCTAATTATCACTAGCTCTTAAAAGTAAATTTTTCAAGCACCTCCTTGCTTTTTTACTCTTTTATTAAGACAATCTATTTCCTTTTAATTAAGAAGCCAGTGGCCTTCTGAGAGATAAACAAAAGGGAGACCCCCAGCCAAGTGAATAGGATCCACTCTCTGATATGCAGCTTGTGCATGGTTAATGGATGTTGGCCATTAATATTTCTTACCCTTTTGTCTGTGTTCTCTGTAATAGAAACCCCTGTCTAGACTGAGTGGCTACTACAAGTAATCCCAGTAATATCCAATAAAATCACTCTGAAATGTGATAGCTATAGTTATCAAGGAGCACCAGGATTAACTTGATTGATTGAACAATGGACTTCTGGTTTTTAACATGATCTATATGTATCCCCCCAAAAATTCAAAAATATACATAAGGTTGTAAAACCTTCAATGCTGGCCAACTTATCATAGTCTGTAAGTGTACTGACACACCCTGAAAGGAGAGGGATTAGTGCTGCTCCAAAATTAAAGGATAAATGGCAATGGTCATAAAGGAAAACTTTCACTTAACCAACTTCTGCAAGGACAGGACACATCACCCTCTCATTGACAGCCAGCAAACAATAACATAGATACTCAATATTTGCTTGAAAGTCCTCTGTTGAAAATACTGCAAAAGTCTTCATTTGTGATCCAAGTCTGACCATGAGAACAACCTGCTTTTCCTAGAGTGGCCTCTGAAGAGTGTCAATAAATACACCTTTCATTGAACAAGGAGAATTAGGTTCTTCCAAGAGGCATGAGAGTACCTACAATGTATATGCTGAATTAACATAAGTAGGAAAAGGTCTAAGCCTGGGTGCAGAGTATCATCCACTTCTATTATGAGCCCAGGGTGGCTTTCCTGCTGACCTATTTGAGCTTGGTTCGTTTATGGTGGGTATGTCTGATCTTTCTGAAAACTGAATTACATCAGTGGATAATTAATTGATAATTAATTAGCAAGAGGTAGCTGGAACCAAAACTCCTGCACTTATTTCCAGAGCTGCTCATAGACCTCTTTTTGAATTTGTTCAAAACCTTGAGTTCTTTACATGGGCTGGCATGAGTCTGGAAATGAGAAAAATGTTCCTGTCTAGTAAAAAAAAGAGAACATTCAATAACTAAATACATGCTTAAGTTGAAGATGAATTATTTCTCAAACTAGAAAAATATCAACCTTTAGGAAAGTTGCTCAATAAATCAGTTTAATCTAAGGAATCCTCACCTAAAGAACCACATTTTATTTCCAGAGTTCATAATCAGTTCCCAGGAAACAAAAAGGAACTATCTTGAGTTTGCAGCAGTACACAGCTGTAGAAAGGCAACAGTATTGACACCAGGGATTTTAGCGAGGCACAGTCTCTAAGGTTTTGAATGACCTGGCAGTAAAGTGGAGGTTTTTTGCACATTTGTCGTTTACCAATAAACAACATGTCTGCAAAGGAATAGAAAGCTACTAACCTTAACAAATTCCTCGGATGTTCAGGTTATTTCTGCACCAGATGTGCAATGACACAAAACATTCAGGCACTGTCTCACACTGCAGCAAAAAGGCAACCTTCCCTCCCAGCGCCTCTGCCTTCCCTTTTATAATGCACCTGTGGATCACATTTCACTTGGTTCCTGCGTTAAAATGGCAGAACAGAGGGGTCAGGTTTGTTTGAAAAAACAATTAAAGGAGCTCTCCCTAAACTGCTAATTGTTAAGTAGCTCAGCCTTACTCACCTGGGACTGGTCTGCTGCAGCAGGGCTGCTCGTGCCCTTTGTTCCTGCAAGTAATCCAATTTGAGCAGGGCAGGGAAGGAAAGAGAACTACAACCAAAAGTCCTCCATTCACTACTAATTTTGTTTTTCTGGTGGAAACATTCTTATTGGTGCAAGCTGGGACTGCACTCACTGCCCAACCTTGCTCAAATTCCAACATTTAAAACGAGCAAAGGGTGAATACTTTCAATCTCTTCCCATCCACCAGCCACTATGGAGCTCTGACAGTTTCTTAGAGGAGGATATGGTCCATGTCTAACAAAACATGGTTAAAGAGCTTCCTTTGCTGACCTGACATTGAACCTTTCCCTGAGCTCTTCTCAGTGCAGGAAAATATTTATTTTATTACAGCCCTGCAGAACTCATCCCAGCGCAGGAACCCAGATTAAGACCAAATGTGCCGAGCTTGCATTAGGTGAAGTTATGAGATCTGTATTTGCGATTTTATCCTTCTTGTACATGCTGGTGGTGCTGAAAGGGCCCAAAATAAAAGAATTGCAATATAACAGTGCTCGAGGCTGCGTGCGGGTTCTGTTGGGGACTTCGTAAAGGGGATAGCCCTACCCTGTGTCAAATGTTGTTTTCAAAGCCTTATGTAACACACGTCTCCCTGAATCCTAAGAAATTCCTTTTACAAGGAAATTCACAAGGCTCTCCTGGCCGGCTGAGCAGCATCAACCCCTCGAGTCTCAGCTTACGTCAGCTCCTTGCACACCACAGACATCTCCAGACCCGGCTTAGCAGCACCATCAACCACCCCAACACCAGGAGGGAGATGGAGGAGGGAGCCTCTCCTCAGCCAGAACAGAAAGGTGTCGAGGTGGGGAGAGGTCACAGGGCAAGCGTGTCTCTAGGCATAACCCAAATCCAGTCCTGGGAATCCTGCAACACGAGAGAAGAGATCATCTGACCTGCACTGAGACCTAACTCAGGGGTGTACATGCAGACAGCAATGAACCTCGCTCATTTATTTCTGATTCTCACTGCATTTATAGCTATTTCAATGGCAGTGAGAGAACTGAAATCTCATGGGGTTAGACATTGATGAAACCATTAAGGAGTTTTCTCACCGAAATTTCTATGTAATCCATGTTCTCATAGTAACAGCAAAATCCCTGTTTAAAATATAATTGCAAATATCCTGTTTCTTTTTATTGCTGAGTTGATATATCAGACCTGGGATATGAGATATATGATATTTCCATTACAACCATAATGTCTCCTTGGGACCTATATGGTGTCACTCTGTATTACCAGACTTCAAGAATGATCCCAAATACAAGGATTTTATTTACTAAAATATCACGTATACGGGTTCCTGATCCATCTATTGTAATACAAAGAAAATGAAAACTAATGAGAAAAAAATGCTAATTCCAATATTTTAAAGCCCAAGTGTAAATTTCCACCTCTAGAAAACAAGGTAGGGAAAAAAAGAGGGGGGGAGAAAAGTGTGAAGCCATAAGTTCTTTTATCTGATCACAAGAGAAATGCCAAATTAATAGCATGAGGGTTTATTAGTGTCTCTGGGCTTGTTTCTGAGACTGTGTGAAAGGAGCCTTTATAAAGGAGGCTTTATTCAATGACGCCCCCCAGTTCTCACACAATTTTCCAGAAGTGTAACAATAGATCACTAATACAGAAACTGAGATCTGCCGCAGTATTATCTGTCCATCTATTTGAAAGCAGCAAGGAAGGGTGGTGAGGTGCAGATGTTATCAATTAGCCAAAGAAGTTAACAAAACAACTTCAAACCACAACAGTTGTTCCAGCTGAGAAGGCTGAGATTTGAAGGGAGTATTGAGCTGTTGCTGTGTTCTCACTGCTTTTGTATGTGCTGATAGGGAACCAGTCAGACCACAGCTGTGAAATCCCAGCTTTGGAAACCAGATCCTCGCTCTGAAACCCGAGGGGCAGCAGACAAGGCTGGTACTGCGAAGGATGCACAGTCCTATGGTTAAAAATCCTGGTTAAAACACAGTAGGGCTTGTAAAATGGTTATTGATGAGCAATGTGAGAGAGAGACAAAAGTAAACCCACTTCTGTCGTAGCAAAAGCAGCAGTGACATGAAGGTTATGTAAATTGCTATTAAAAAAATTCCTTCAAATCATGACATGTAGGCAAATGTGTGGATAAGGATGACCAAGTCTAGAAATAAAGAGAAAACATGCTTGTTCTATGCCCTGAAATGCCACCGAGTGAGGAGCAAGTGCACAAAGTACACAGGTATTTGCAAACACTGCTTCGTCTCTGGACCATGCTGAACCCTCAGCACCATCCACTGATCACCTGGTAGAACACCTGAACTCTGGCCGAAGGAAATCAGGGGTTTGTGTTTCCTACTGACAAAAGATAAGAGATGTCAGAAACAGGAGAGCCAAAACCCTTCCTTCCCTAGGGCAGGACTCTCTGTGGGTCTCTCTGTGGGTTATTTGGTGCAGCCTGTGGCCGTCCCAGCAGGCCCATTGCCTCCGAGTAAACGTGGTGCTGAAATCCAGCCTGCAGATGCTCCCAGGTGCACTGACGTGACTGCACTGGCAACAGCCAAAGGCACTGCAGGATCCAGAGCAGCCTGAGGACACTGCAGGATAGAAGGGCAGTGTTTGAAGGACGTTGGAACAGGCTGTGGTGCTTTCTGTGGCACCTCCATGGCCTTAGCAGAAGCTGCTCATCACCTCTGCAAGTGACATTCATCCTGACGCATTTCTGACCTACTTGTGCAAAAGTCAAAGCAGAGACTAACAAACAAGTAAGCTCAAGATAAATATGGCTTGCCTGCAAAGTCACGGTGTCTTGATTATGACAAGCCTCCTGGGGATGTTCTTGGCCCAAAATCTTGGGTGGGAGACAAACACATGGCAGTGTTCAGCCAAGGAGGTGACAAGACCAAATGCAGAGCTAACCAGGGAGGGAGAACCAGGGTTACATGGCTGGAAGCAATAGGAGGCCAGAGCAACCAAGGCAGCTGAGTAATTGATCTTACAACAGTTAATTAAAAAATCAGTGTGATTCACAAGAGTGCAGCCAGAGGTTTATAAGGCAGTGTGCTGTGGAGGGCGTGTGTTGGCATGGTTTAAAAGAAATAACAGCAAGAAATACAACATTCTCTGATCCTGAAGCGACAAGAGGGAAAAAATAAAAAGTTGCTGCACCTGCAGTTTGTCAGTCAGCTCTACAAATGGGAGTGAAAGGCTTTGTTTCACTGCCTTGGAGCGCAGAGCCATCCTGTTTGTTTCCATGAGCCCTGCATGAAATGGCCACTAGCCCAGACCTGCAGCCACCCCCAGGGTGTCACTGGGGCTGCATCTGCCCTGTCTGAGCCAAACACTGCTTTCACTGTGTCAACTGGCAAGGGGTTGCACCAGCAGACAAACAGTTTGAATGAGGTCTGAGTCACAGAGCAGCGGCATCTGGTGCACCAGTCCTTGCAGAAGAAAAGGGCTGAGAGAGGTCTCCTGGGTCTTCCAGCCATGTCTCCTGCTGTCACAGGCACTGTGTTGTATAATCCCCTTCATAAACAGCAGCAGCTGTGGGAGAAAGGCCTGGAAGGGCTGAGGATGCTGAAAGTGAGGTGTTACAGGGTCCTGAGTCAGGGGGATTGGGAGTATGTGAGGAATGCAGCTTGTGCAGCTCAGAAGAGCAGCACAGTATTTCATTAACGAAGCTGAAAAGTCATGGATCCGGGGAAACACCCAAGACTTTAATTATGCCAGAGAGGCATCATAGTAATGCAGCACTTACTTTCTACTTCTGGCCTTGAGTTCAGAGAATTATTTTCTTCTGTTTCAACATTTGGTTGAGCACAACATGCCAGCAGGCGAGGAAAAAAAACTGGTTTCCATTCCTGTGAGTACTGTGTCTGGTTTAAATCATGAGAGAAGGAGACTTCTAATGAGGCTGATTCATATAATGATGTATTTTACAAGCTATTCTTAGCAGATTCACTGCAATATGTCATTCTTTATGTGCCACGAGAGATATATGAGCACACGAGCTTAGAAAGGGTGGGGAAGTCTCTGAATAACTGGCCAGTTTTGCACCTCATGTGCTGGAGAAGGGGAAGTTCACACAGACTATTGCTTCCAAACCCTTCAGACCTCAGGTCAGCTGTGAACTTCACTCCAATAAATCCCAACATTACAAGACCCGTGTCTTAAAACTTATTTCCAAGGAAGTGTCTCATTTTATTGCAACATGAATAGGAGACTCTAAGGTAATATTTACTTTGGTTTACATTTCATAAAAAAGAAGACTGTAATTTCATGGAGGCTCTAACAGAAATTCCTCTTTCCATCCAAGCGGAAGAAATCATGTTCAGGACCCTTCCCCAAGGGCTCAAGGAAAGCACATTAATATGGCAACTCCCACTCTGCTTTATTTGTGAGTTACCCTTGCAGGAGGATGAGGCTGGAATTGAGACAAGCTATAAGTGCACTAAGAGGCCAAAGCCTGTGACATTGAGGGGTAGGTAAAGATGCTGAGAGGATAATCCCAAAGATGCAGCTCTCCAGCTGATGACAATCAGAAGAGCCAGATAATCACTGAGAGGGTTTCTCCCCTAGGCAGAAGGCAATTGCGGGGGCCGTAAGCACAAGGGTGCAGTGGTTACTCCAGCTCTGCCTGTCACCCCTGCCACTGCTGACCTTCCCAGCACTGTGTTTTAAGATGCTAGAGGAGGGGCCGAGACCTTTTTAAAGAACTGAAAGGATGAGCAGGAGGCCTGTCCAGACCAGCAATGGGAAGCGAAAAGGCGCACGGCGGAAGCAGAGCTGCAGCCCGTCGCACACGCTGGAGCTGCAGGAGCACAGGTGGCCCTAGAAACTCTCCACACCGAGGCTGAAGGAGCTCTGGCCAGCTGGGACAGTGCCACAGCCACACCAGCGCCCAGCCCTGCCCCACGCCCACCTCGGGAGCCCAGGACACTCGGACAGGTGAGTGGCTCCCAGCCTGGGCTGGCCAGCTCTCGGCTGTGTCCTGTGTCCTGGCCAGCTCGTGGCTGTGTCCTGGTCAGCTCGCGGCTGTGTCCTGGCCAGCTCGCGGCTGTGTCCTGTGTCCTGGCCAGCTCGCGGCTGTGTCCTGGCCAGCTCGCGGCTGTGTCCTGCCCAGCTCGCGGCTGTGTCCTGGCCAGCTCGTGGCTGTGTCCTGGCCAGCTCGTGGCTGTGTCCTGGCCAGCTCGCGGCTGTGTCCTGCCCAGCTCGCGGCTGTGTCCTGGCCAGCCCCGTGTGCTCTCCGAGGGCCCTGCTCCAGCCTTTCCCCCATGGAGCAAGCTGAGCTCTGGCAGGGGGAGCTGGCTCTGTCCCCTGGCTGGGCTGCCAATGGACCTCCTGTTTTTGGCCCGAGGGGCCACCAGAGAGTGATCCAGGCTGCTGCCAGCTCTGTCTGGTGGGGAACAGGGGACCCGGCGCGGAGCCTGGCCCAGATCATAGCTGTTCTCAGCCTGCAGACCTGCCCTCCTGGATTTCTTCAGGGCATGCTGCCCTTGCTTACTGATCTTCTTAACTTTTTGTGGCCTCATCGATGACTTTGCCATAACACCAGAGTCAGCCACCAGCTGCTGCCTATTCCCACGGTATAACCTGCCCCTTCACTGTCCTTCCTTAAATGTAATACGTGGTGCATTTGTGCCTGGTACTTTCTCTTGTTTCTGCAATTGAAATTTTATCTGTTCACGGAGCGCCCGAAATTCTGCAGAGACACTTGGCCTGAATACTCATTTCATTGCTGAAAGCCAATACTGCTTTAACAGATGCAGTAAAATTGTGGGAATCCAAAGTTCACTTTTCTGCTTTAACTGCCCCAGATGAAAGAAGTCCACTCTACACAGCCTCTCTTGCATGCTGGCACATGAGCTTTAAAGGTGTTCTGGTAGTTTTCAGCCCTCTGTGTTGCCAGAGTGCTTTTGTCCAAATCCTCAGCTGGAGGAGATGGATGCAGCTATGCCGCAGCCAGCAGATCTATGTTGATTTACACCCCCAGGCATACTTTTTTATGTGTAGATATCCTTAGAAAGTAATCGCCAGGCTCCCTCAAGCTGATTCCTCGTGACTTGCAACTGCAGTTTCAAAGCAGTGCTATTCCTGAAGCCTGGGTACCCCTCCCACACTGCACAAGAATCTGTCCAAGGCATGAAGGAATCCGGACCCTCACCAGTGGCAAATTCCCGGCCTCAACACAAAGTATCTTCCATCCTTAGACATGCTTGACTGTATGATTATTGTATTGCCTTGCACAATTTCAAACAATGTTTCATGACACAAAAACCTCCAGACCAAGCTGTCAAATTATTTGCATTGCAATAATTTTAAAAATACAAAATCTGTAATTTCTTCACCTCAGGGAAATGAAGCCAGAACAAGCCAAAACTTTAGCACTTCACACCACATCTGTACCCCACATCTTTAGATTCTCTTTCAATATCATTTCTGCCACGTGAGTTAGACCAGTGCAGACCGGTTCATTCTGCGTTTGCAGCAGTCAAACACCCCGTGGAGATGTTAGGCTCTGTTTAGTGTACAGAACTCACAGCCCTCCGTTACAGGGCTATCTCCATGCAGCAGTACGGCCCCTCTGTTCTCTGCCGACCTTGCAGGTTTGTCACCATTTGAAAACAATTATTTTCCTCCGGCCTGGCATTTTTGGCTCCTACTCAACTCCTTGCAGGCAGTTTGGGATTTATAGTTAGAGCTCCTCGAAGGAATAGTTATCTTGAAATTTGAAAGTATATCCAAAAGGCTAAAACCTATCTTTCAGCTGAGTGTGGTTTTCCCTACCAGAATTGCTTCATGTGGATCTAGCCAATCCATTTTCCTGCAATGTAGAGGTTGCAGGAATACCTAAGGGCTGGGGCAGATGGAAGATTGGGCTGAGTGTCTCTCACCATCAGGGACTTGACAAGAGCAGTACAATTTACTTCCCTTCTGAGACGCTTTACGTAGTGGACAAATGTGAATCAGATCTTCTCACCCAATAATCTTGCATGAAGAGATAATGTGGAATAAAGTAATTTAGCTGGTAAGTAAAGGTAATAAATGTTTTTGATGCTCATAAGAGAAGGAGAGTGGAAGATCCAAGAATTATGACCAGACCCAGGTACCACTGAAGCCTTTCATTCCCAAAGAGGGAGACATGAAACACAAAGATCCCAACGCTGGCAGCCTGTCTTCCACCATGCACCCTGGGGCTGCTTTGCCAATGGGAACACAGGGAATGGGAGCTCAGCTTGAATTTACCTCAGGTGTACCTGTCCTCCAGACTGTAATCAGGATTTTGACTTTCTTGCATGCTGTATGGTGTTAAAAATGATTGTGTGTAGCCCAATGGACATCTGCATCCCAACTTTCCTGGCTAGTGTTTAGCTGTAAGGAAGCCCAAGAAAGCCTCTATTTTGAATAGAGGGAACTGTTTGTGTAGCAAAAGCGAGATTCCAGGCTTGGAAGTGGTGCCATTTCTCTAGCCAAAACTTTACAGTTTCAAAGGTGACTACTTGATAGATAAATATAGAAATAAAAGTATGTCAGTGTTTATCTTGCAGTCACCTCTTAGTGTAGTTAAGACATCTTTGAATCCCTCCTCACAAACACACCAGCAACAACAATAACAAAATACAAATTAAAAAATCCATGTTACTGGTGTACAGTAACTTTTTTCCTGGGTTAAGGCCTCTAGCACTTCATGCTGTTCTTGGTTTTTATAGCTGTGGAAGGAAAGATGTGAAGCAAGATTTGGAATGTGTGCTTTGATCACTAGTTATGTCATACTGTAGGATGTGCCAAGTGGAATTTTCTACAGTTTTCTTAGAAACACCCTTGCAGAGATCCCAGAAAATCCTGGACCTCAGCCTGGCACATTTCAGTCTTGCTGATTTCTGAAGTTAAATAAATAAAAAGAAGCAAAGCCACCTGCAGCACTTTTGGATGTTTTTGATACCCATCCCTGACATGTAGCTTGTTCAGGTTGCAGTCAGCTGCATGGGCATGGTCAGGACTCCCAGGGAGGCTCCTCCTCACCTTTCTGCCCCCTGTTATGACCCACTCATTTAACTGGAGACAAATATTTCAGTCATCCTCCCAGTCTAGTTTCTGCAGTTGCAACATCTTCCTGAAGTGTTGGCTTTCACCTGCTTGTTAGCAAAACCTGCAGGTGACTGTGCTAAAAGGAAGTGAACCCACACACTTTTCACTGCCAGTGAAATGTCAGCAATTTTTGGTAATGACTTTAGCACAAAACAGATGAACTGAAAGGACAGGGTGATTTGGGTCATCGTGACAGTGAGGGTCATGCAAGGTCTGGAAAAGAAATGGTACTTGACCAAAGACGGTAACAGGAAACACAATAAATTAAATAAATTCATATCCACACTGGGTTTAAAAAGGATTTTCAAGGCTCTGCCACTGGATGACTTTATTCATTTGCAATTAAATGAGCCTCTTCTTTCTCCATTGACAAAAATAGAACATCCTTGTAGCTATTACAGAAAAAAAAAATATATCAAGCTCACCTTTAAATAGGTATTTAACAGTCTATATTACATTATAACAGGTGGCCACAAGGAGGAAAGCTGGGACTGCTTAACTATAACCTTCATGCTGCTCCACAGCTGTCAGGGGAACATGATCTGGGAAAATACTCACTTGGGAAAATTGGTCAGAGATAGGGGCTGATAAAAGTCAACACCTCTGCCTTCTGCAGGGCACTCAAACTCACCCAGTCAGGTACATCAGAAGGAGCTGAGCCTGCCTGATTTACAAAAAAAATTCCTACTTATTCTTGGCCATACTTCATCCTGGGGAATAATTCATATCATTCCTTCTGGTTATTTCTCCACACGTCAATGCCTGAATGATCTCCCTGGAAAGCACTCCTCACAGGGAGTGCCACCCTGCCAGGACCCTGCCAGGACCCTGCCAGGACCCTGCCAGGACCCTGCCAGGACCCTGCCAGGACCCTGCCAGTGCTACCTGCATGAGCTGATCCTATGGAAGTGTCTGCAGCTGTTCCTTGGGATTCCTTTCCCATCTGAGAGGTCGTCATGAAAAACTGTTAGTAAATTCTGTTTGTAAGTGGTTAAATCTGTTTCCTTAAAGAAAAATGAAACCACAAGTAGGATAAGAGGGTCAGAGGACAGTTCCTAACCCTGGACTCCAATGCACTTTAGAATAAAATATGATAAATTTGCTTAGTGAGTGACAGCAGCACTTGGTAGGAGTGCAGTTGTAGCCCATCATTTATCAGAGCTGTGCTTTGCCTCACATCTTTATCAGACAGATTTCTTTGCAGAGCTTGGCTACATCATCATTTGAAAAGCTCCAATAAAAATGCAAAGTTTGTTCTTACCTGCCTTTGCCCTCCATGCAGTCCCTTGCTTTGCACTGGATTCCTGACACTCTTGCCCCTTGCAGACCAGAGCTCCATTAGCACAAATTTTAGGCAATACTCAGATTGCTTTCGACACCCAGAGTGCTTAATTCTTCAGGCTGTCTGGAATATATTGGCATCAGTGGTGCCTAATCCCTCCCAAATCATCACATCAGGCCTGTTTTAGTAAATCTTTCCACTTATTAAGAACAAATTTAAACCATCTAAATATGCTTATGTAAGGAGCCCTTTAAAAATAGTTCGTAAATTTAGGAGCCAGCATAACTGAAAAAATACAATAAAAAAGTCAGTGACGTACTTTGGCCCAGTTTAAACTCAGCTGAATCCTCCCATCTTTCACAAAGCAAACAGGAGGTTTTGCATAAAAGCAGCCAGCAGAGTCCTGCTGGTGTTAAGACATTCTTTCTGAAATGCAAGGCAACATTTCATCTGCTTTATGAGCCCAGGGCTGAGCTGGTATCCACATTCCTGAGCAGGCAGTCAGCATTTAGAGAAGTGCATGTGCAGACCAGTGACTGCCCAGCTCTGGAGGAGTGGAGATTGTGTCCCCTAGACCCAGCTGAGCACTCAAGCTTCTTGCATGAATCTTTGGGAGAAAGAAGTCAGGGGAGCAGTGTCTCATCATAAGCTGCAGGGTGTTCATGGCAGCCCTGGGGAGCTCTGTGTGCCAAGCTCTGGGGCCAGGATGCCGTAATGTTGGCTAAGAGAAATCAGCAACACTCAGGAGAGTTGCTCTCAAACCTTGGTTGGAGCTGTATTCCACTGAAAGCCAGACTTCTGCAAAAGCATCCCTCTCTGCATCCTGCAGGGCCTCGCACCCCTGTGAACGCAGCAGCCACTGCCTGCAGAGGGGACCTTATCAAGCAGTCATAGAATGGTGTGTGCAGGAAGAGACCTTAATGCTCATCCCAACCCTCTGCCTTGGGTAGGACACTTTCCACTGTCCCAGGCTGCTCCAAGCCACATCCAACCCAGCCCTGAACCCTTCCAGGGGTCGGGCATCCACATCTCTGGACAGCCTTCTCCTTGCCCTCCCTTCTGTCACAAGGCACTTCCCTTTGACTGCTGCTGAGACCTACCCTCATTTGTGGGTGTGCAAGAGCAGGGGCAGGTCCAGCCCCAAGTATTATCATTCTTTGCCCTGAGTGTGTGCATGGAAATGGCAGAGGTTTGGTCAGTGTGTTCTTAAATCGATGATCCTATTAAAAAACCAGACTGCCAGTGGATGGAGAATTCATTGGTATTGCAGGACTGTCTTTTAAAGATGCTCCCCAGGGCTGACTTGAAGCTTCTGCTTGACAGGTGTATGTAATGTGCCAGGATCCAGGGAGAAATCCTGCCTTGTCAATTCAGCTGAAATGAGGCAAGGAAGAGAAAGGCCAGAGTAGGCAGGTTCATGTGTGGGTTAATTTACAGCGTCTCTAAGTGTCTGCCAGTTCAGTACTTGGAAATCCTGTCACATTCTGTGAGATTGTATGAATTATAAATTCCCACTAATGGCCTCACACATATGGATGTTTCAATAGTAGTTCCTTATTTTTTCCTTCTCTGTGGAAAAAAAAAAAGACAAAAGGAGATGCAGCACATTCCAGAGCGAGGCATTGCCTGATTGTGACAGTACTTCCCTGTGCCAGTAAGAGTTGTATTTATAATTCCAGAAGGCATTCTTCTACACTTCCAATATAAGTAAATATAAAGCTTTTTGCTCTGATTTTTATTCAGGCAGATTTATGCTTTGGATAAACCCCACTTCCAAATGTACAACCAATATTTAGGCAAGTCTAAACAAAATCTTATTTGATACACTTTGGGATCTGAAAAGATTCTGCCTTTTTTGCACCAAAATATATAAACAGCAACTATATGCCTTACAACTTTTCCACTGAAAGCAAGCATGGCTACACTGCCTGAGGTGCGATCAAAGCAGAAAGATGTGTTTGTACAGCACAGAAAATGTACCGATATCCAGAGAAGATTATGGTATCTTGTTTCCACACTGGCCCTTAGGTTTAAAAATAGCAGTTCTGTTGCAGAGCGCTGGGATTCCATCTCTGGTTTTCTACTGGAACCTTCTGATGGAAAGAAAATCAGAACAGATGTCTTCCCTAAGGGACAGTGGGGAATGGCTTTAAACTGACAGAGGGCAGTTTAGGAAGATATCCTTCCCTGTGAGGTGGTGTGAAACAGTGGCACAGGCTGCCCAGAGAGGCTGTGGATGCCCCATCCCTGGAAAAGTTCAACGCCAGGTTAGATGAGGCTTGGAACAATTCCAGTGACCCTATGTATTTGGGGCAAGGGAGGTTAGTATTTTAATCAGTAGTTTCCTTTGAAAATATCCTCCACAACTTTGACTACATGTTAAATTATTCCCCAGCTTTTCAATATTCACATAATCCTAGATGCTCTGTATTAATTACATTTGAAAATTGTCACACACACAAGCTTCTGATACCCTGGCTGTTCTGGAACCCAGCAACACGCATCAAGCTCAGCGCATTTATTGTTGTTGCATGTGATCTGGCGCTGCAGTGCAGGGGACGGATGTGACACAATAAAGCCAGTTTCTATTTCATTCCTAGAGGTCCATCCCTCTGCTTGATTTCCTCCTGCCAACCCCAGCCTCCACAAGGCTGTCACAAGGGAGCACAACTCAGGAAATCTTTCCCATGCTGAACTGTGTGACTTCAGGATCCATTTCTTTGTAACAGCCCCTCTTGCTGTGACTGCATCAGTAAGCTGTGATAACAGCTCTGCTCTCCAGGGCCACATTAAGCTGCTTCAGGGCAGACTTTTTTATGTCCTTTTTCTCATGCCATTACGCACAGGCTTCATGTCCAAGAAAATCATCTGTCACTTCCAGTTCCTGCAGCGTTATTCTGACAAAAATCAGTCACTACGAAAGTCCTTGATGTCAGAGGTTTCATGAAAGCAAAGTAATAAATTCTGCGGCAGTCAGCTCGTCATCAGGGTCCTGGTGGTTTTGCCAGAAATCTCACTAACTCCTTCAACACTGATTTGTCAAAGGAATTTTGTTTGCTGGAGTTTCTCTGTTCTTTCACTGCTTTTACTTTTTTTTTCCTTTTTCTCCCTTTTCCTTTTATTTTCTTCCCAAGGACATGGGGGCAAACACAAGTGAGATATTGTACCATCATGATCACTCCACCATCTGCAAATGGTTTCATTCTTCTGACAATTTCACATGCAACCTTATAAAAAGACCTGGCTCACTTAAGCTGAGAACTTCAAAGATGTACAAAGTTGTGTTGGGCCAGTCTGTGCTGGTGGAGCAGTTGATAAGAGGCTGTGTTTGATTTCTGTGAGAACCTCACACTGTATCAGGTGGCTAACGGGTGAGAAAACATTTCTTCCAGTTGTAGTGCTCAATCCCTCTTCAAAATGATGGCAGAGAAAAAAGTTAGTGGCCAAGGGAGGCTAAGCAGCCCTACATGCACGGGACCTCTGAATCTCCCCCTCCATTCTGCAGGGAAGGCCATGAAAGGTTGGACTTGATGATCTTGGAGATCTTTTCTAACCTCAATGATTCTATGAAAGCTTCTGGCATCTTTGCAAATGTTTCAATTGGATTGAATATTGTCCTTTTCTCCTGTTAATGATTTCTCTGCGCCAGCAGTTTTGTTAAGTGTGTGGTGCCCATCTTTCCCCTAACCCTTTTTTCCTTTGGCTGGGGCAGTGGACAGCCCTGCCTGTCCTTCCACAGCTCCATCCCACTGATTCTGACTGGCTCTGCCATGCACTCACCCCTCCCAGCTCCCATTAAAAATTCCTGGGCTTTGGGGACACTCAGGACTTGCAGCCTTGTGCTTGGTCTGTCCTGCTTCCCTGGAGTCCATGGTTCAACACAAAACCTATGTACCTGACAGAGGGTAAATGAAAATGAGTAAATTTTGCCTCCTGAAGGCACCTTCCTGAATGTTCCAGTGGCTGTTTTCTTCACATGAACATTTTTCTATTTTCCATCTCTTAGACAAGGTCATGACACTGCATTTTGCCCTGTGGAAATTTTAAACAAAAATAAAGCTATTTTTATTTTGATTTCCAGCTTCTCTGAATATCAAGGGAAAGTGCATTAGCCCCATTTCTTTCAAAATTACTTTTTAATAAAAACATTCATGTTTTTCCCAATACTGAAAACACGGCTTTCTGTTCTCTTGAACATTCTTTGTTTTTCTTTTAAGTAGTTCTGATGAAAATGACTTTGGTTCTCTTTTACAAGAAAGCTTGCATGTAACAAGGCAGAACATTGCCTTGAAATGAAGAAAACATATCTCTGATTTTAATCTTTTTGTAAAAAGCCTGACTCTTCTCCCCATCTAGTTGCTCATATTTTAAAAATTATTATCAAATAGAGAGCAGAAAATCTTGAGTATTACTCTTTGGCTCTGCATTCAAATTGAAGGTTTTTAAAATTCTTCTTGGCTGTTCACAAGCCCAGAGGATTTCTTTTGATTTTTTAAGCCTCTCTAGAAAGTGCAGCCTTTTCTCTGGGGACAAGTTCTAAAAGAAACAAATCAGAGATGAAGAATTTTAGTAGTCAGTTCACTCTCTGGCTCATTCCTTTGTGTCTCTCCTGTCAAGCCACTTTGATTCTGCATCCCCCACATATCTCAGCCTTTCGAGGCATTTATAAATTATAGAAGTATTTATTATTGTGGGGAAAAATATGATCATTCACTGAACTTGTGGTGAACTTTGCACACATGCTCTCTCCTTTGGTCCTGAGATTTTTTTCCATAGCAAGCAGCCCCCTTTGCTTTAGGTCTGCAGGCTGAGAGCTTGGCAGGTGAGCTGAGGCTCATTCTGCAGAACCCAGAGCAAGATGAAAAAATGTCCACTGCATCCTACTCTTTTCTAAACTGAATCTGCAACTTCCCCTCATGTTTGTCCAGGTTGCCATATAAATACAGCAAGCACCACATTGGTATGTAAATCTCCGGAGAAAATTTACCCATAGTTCCACACAGCTTTATTGAGAAATTTTTGTGAGGTTTCGGTTCCTTTGTTGCTAAAATATAAATGAGTGTGAGGGTGGTGATGCCTTGGGAGGCTACCTGGAACAGAGACTAGAGAGTGTTAAAGGAATAGAGCAGGTATTTATTAAAAGGCCTTCAAAGGATGGACTTTGGGCAGCACAAGAGCCTGGCCATGGCTACACCCAAGATGGACGATGGGTCATGAGTTTTCCCACTTTTATAAATTTTGGTCCATTTCCATATTGGAGTTAATTGTCCAATGACACCTTCAGGTTATGAAGTCCCATCCTCCCAGTTTGTTCCCCTCAATCCGCTTTTGTTTATACTTTTGAGGCCTGAACTTGCAACAGTGCTCTTGGTTCTCGGGCTGGAAAAAGATTATTTCGTCTAACTAAGCTGTGAGAACTTGCTAACACTTTATATGAAGTTCAGAGTTATATATTAATGCAGTACAGGATCTGGAAAATAAGAAAGGTAAAACTTAAGGTAACAGTGGATAAAATGAAGCTGTAGTTTTCACTTTCTCAGGTGGTATTGAAAGAATAAGTTGGCGTGTATCGAACAGGGATCTTGTCACTCCTCCACTCTTCCAACACCATTAAACAGGACAGTTCAGTGGCAAAGGATTTGGGATATTTGAGTTCACTCATTTGGCATATTTGGGTTGACATCTGGGAATCCCACCTGGGACATCACCTGGGAGATGGATAATTCTTAATCAGTAGGATCTGTTCCACGGCTGACTGCAGATACATGACCACGTCGCGTTTCCTTTCATGCTCTTCCTTGACACTAAAAAGAGCAAAAGTTCTCAGTGCTGTTCCACTGCTGCAAAGACACTTCTCAGCACAGACACTCTGGATTTGAGCTCAAGCCCCCAGAGAAGGCCACTTAATCCCCAGAAGCACCTTCAGTAGCCCCCTTAAAGGCTCCTCACTTACTGTGTCTTCTGTGATATCTTCCATTAACGCTACCAGGGACCCAGACCCTGCCTGATCACTGCGTGATCTGTTCTCCACTAGGCCAGAAAATGAATGCATTTAATAAGGATTAACCCCAGCTGGCACTAGGGAGCAATAAATATCATAGCGCCAGCATTCGTAACGCTGCAGTTATCATTGTGTCAGCATTTTTGTTATAAACCAGGGGTTGCAGTGGATTAGAACTCAGCCATAAAATTTTCTCCAGGCTGAAACTTGGCATAAAAAAGAAATATCAGTCTATGATATTTTTTCTTAACCTTTAAAAAAAAAAATTCTTTTCAGCCTATTTTAAGTTGTAAAATGAAAGAATATGAGACTCTTCCCAAATTCTTTAAATCATCATCCAGGCCCCTGGGGAATGAAGAAAGACTCTGGCTGTGGCTGCATTTATGGGTGAGTTTTCAATGGGGTATCAGAAGTTGAGGGATTAAAGATGTTTTTTGGTATTTCTTGCAAGTCAAAAGTTTTGTCACATTATATTAAAGAGCTCCATTCTTTAGCGATGGAGCTTTACAAATATTTCTTGCTCCCTTTTTAGTTCAGAGAAGCGGATAATCTGAAATTACCAGGACCTCCAAACCACATTACGTACCCAAGCCCCAGGTTAGGGGTCCCACTGTGCTACCTCCTTGTGCTAGGCTGGGGTGGCTCAGAGGATAGACTGGGGAGGCTGAAATCAGGCTTGTTCAGATTTTATTCTGAGCTGAAACTCGAGGCTTTAATCAGAATTAATTCCCTCTCAGAAACCAGCTGCGCGGCTGAGGGTACTGCCATGGAAGGAGGACATCCCAGTGCCGGTGGTGCTGGGAGGAGGAGCAGGCACCGAGCTGTGCACTGGGAGCCTCTCGAGGCTCTGAGCCGCTTCCCAGGGCAGACATCCATCGCCCTGCCCCTCGCTCCCCGCTGTCGGCAGCGCAGCGTGGGGTTCCCGTGTCTGCGCAAGCTGCTCTTTGGAGAAAGGCACGGTTCACCCGGCAGTGTGCAGGCACACTCTGCCAGAAAGGTCACCACTGTTTTGTGTAGACCTCAAGAGAAGAACAAGAATTAATTTGCTCCCCCCCCCCCCCCCAAATAACGTTTTATTTGAGAAACAGGAGACCTGTTTTTTTGGGTTTTTTTTTTTCTTGTGCAGTCTGAGGTATAATATGGAGTTCCAGTTTCCCTTAAGAGCTGAACTTCATCCTCCTACTAAGATGGTTTTATTTTAGTTACCAAATATTTGAGGTTAAAGTGAATAGTTCATCTTTAATGGGATTATCTCTTTCAATGTTTGCTTTCATTACAGTTTGAATTGCTCTGAGCATGAGAATCTAACCTCACCAAAAGCATATTTTTGTAATTTGATACAAACTAAATTTAACCTTTGACTCTCATCTATAAAGACGTTACTTTTTTCCACTGAAACGCAGAATGTTAGATTAAAGATCTGCCAGTTTCAATTTCCAGGTTGCTAACCTTCCTGTGATTGGGTCCTGCACTGTGGAAAGCTGTGTATTCAGTAAAGGTATTTAACATTAGCTGTAACAGTTGAGATGGTCTCATACCTGCTACTTTTAATGGCTAGCTGGAAATTCTCAACTGGTTTTTTACATAATTTCCCTGACCTACCCTGTACAATACAGGAGAACTCTTTGGACAGAGATATTTAAAACAAAATCTTCACTTTGAGTCACTTTACCATGTCATCATTGTTCTTTTGTTAAACAAATGAATTTTATCCAAATACTTTGGAATATTAAGGCTGTGCTTAGGAAAACTAGGTACAGGTTCCCTCTCCTGAGGGCTCATTTTAAATGGGATACAGAAAGGGAAACATTGTCTCTATATTATCCTATGTATTTCCTCCATAAATCATCAGGAAAAGTGGAGAGGACTGGCTTCTCTTTAGAAAAAAAAAAATATATCCTCGTGCTCTGCTGGGAGAAACCTTCTAAATACGTGGAGTTTACGCTTCTGCTTTGATAAGATGAAGTGTTGAAACTTTCACTGACAAAGCTTTCAGATATTTGTCAGGAATTTAAGGGTGGGTTCTTTGGAAAGAGCAATTAAGTGTGAGTGAAAAATTATGATGTCTCCAGTCCTGGAGGACAGATCCAAAGTGGATCAGCTGTCAGACTCCTGGGGAAGGAATGGTGCTTCCCTGCCTTTCTGCAGTAATGAAGTAAAGGGAAATGGCTCAGTGCATACGTCAGGACACGGAGAGGAATGTGGGTGCATATATTTATTTATTTAACCAGGAAAATTCCCTATGAATTCTACAAAATCCTTTCACTTGATGCATTTCTTTTGTCTCTGTTTCTTACACTTCAAAGACCCTGTGTTCATACACTTACTCAAGTTGCATAGGGGAGTTTGATTTAGATACAAAATTTACACTGTTAAATCTGTCCATTCTGTAGGGGAAAGCAAAGGAGGGGAAAAAAAACAAAACAAAACAAAAAAGAAAGCGACCTTTATTTCAGCTCTGCAGTCATCAGAGAAGAATACTGCAGCTAAAATTCAAATTTCAGATTGAACACATACTGCACTAATAAATGGTCAGCTTAGAAGCATTTCCTGTTTATACACTGTGTTAATAAGCATCCATCACCCATGTCACATATACGGGATACCAAATTCAAATGTCAAACAAAATGTAAGAGGTCACACATTTTCCTTTGCTAACTAAAAGTGTAATTCATAAATATTATTGCTACCAAACTCTCCATCTACAGCACTTGTTTAGAAATATGCACATGTAATATAAATTGTGATTAAGTTAAATGGGTATATTATTTCCTGTTTTAAGGGCGAGCAGCAGCATGAATTATGTTTTACTCAATAGGCATTTCAATAAAAACCTACAGCCTAACAAGCTGCTATCATACAGTTCAGCTGCACAGACTAACATGAGAAGGAGCTTATGATCCACCACTGATATTTCAGCTGTTTCTCTGTTATTTCTGCTGATGTAGAGAAAACACATTTTCCGAGCTCAAAACCTCTTCCCATTTTTTGCCATAAAAACTAAGCTTGTTTGGTCGTAGGGGGTTTCTACATGCAGAATAAATAAGATAAATATAATCTGCTAATGGCAGGGTTTTTTTGTTTTTACTGACTGAAGAAATGTAGAGCTGGAGGAAATCACTCTGTGAAAATAATCAGCAACTCCCATGTTTTGAAATTACTTGTTTTCACTTGTAGAAATCAAACACTCAAAGAACTAAATAATGGAGAGGTATTAGAAATTACTTAAAGGGATTTTTGAAAATTGAAAATGTATTTTCAATCTCATGTATCACAAGATTTTCTAGAATTTTTGGCTAGCCTTTAGTATCTCTTTTTTCTTGATATTTAATTTTCAGTTAATTTGAAGCATTTTAGGACCTGATTCTGAATTCTCTGGGGTCATTTTAAAGACTTGCAAAACTGTAAGGAGAATAGACTTAAATGAATTTGAAGAAAAAGCCAGAAACTCTGATATTATGAGTAATATTGGTACTGTGACAAAACATTCCCCCTTCAGGCCCAATGAAAGGTCTTGCTCACAAAGACACCAAATAAAGACATTAAAATTGAATTAAAAATATACTATTTCCCCCCACATTTACATAAAAAACTGCCAGAATTCCTTAGCTTTCTCTGTGCAATGAAAGAATAGGAGCAAAGGTACATTTTGCTTGGATTTTATGTAAAGAGAGTCATTCCCACCAAGGAGCTGCAGAGCCCCAGATAAGCAGACCCAGTTACTGCCTGTCTTGGAGCACTGCATACAAAATGTGGTTGCAAATACTGTCAAATCAAAGGCTTCTGAGGCAAATAAGAATGCCACACATTCCCAAGTTATCTACTCCTTTTTTTTTGAGCTTTGGGTTAAAAAAAAAAAGGAGGTTTACCAAGTCACTGGAGTCTGGTGTTCTTTTAAAAGCTTGTAAAATGGGAGTCTGAATATTTTCTTTTATTAGGAGGACCATAGTGCACAGCAAACACAAAGAAGATTACTAAAAAGGAAGGGGCACTAAGACCTTTAAGATACTCAGAAATGAAAATAAGTTCCATATTCTGAAAATCCCAGGAAAACAGCCATATAGGAACACTGAATTATATTTCAGAGTTTTTTACAGTAGTGTAAAATCTTTGATGTGTCCCTGTTTATGAAGTGAAGGAGACACCAAGGCAGATACTATCAAAAAGGAAAAATGCCATTCCATTTAAATATTCCAGTAATGGAAAGAGAGTCTTATTCATTAAGATTTCAGCATTAATAAATAACTAATTGTATAAATCTTACCTTCCACATTTTGGCCACTGAATATCAGTAGTTAAAAATATAATAGAGTGAAGTTATTATCATTAATATATATTATTGAGTGATTTCCTTGAAAACAGCCAACAAATACAAAAGAATTCCAGAATCAGTTTATAAATCGCTGTGTTGAGTTTGTTTTGCTGTGGGGTTATAATCTTTAGCTTTTTCATATTCCTGAAAGCTTCCCAGAAGGAATTCCCAAGAGATGTGTCTGTTTTTACACCACACCACATGTGAGCCTGTATTGTCTTTCCATCCTGGAGTGGGAAGAGAAGCCCCCAGGTGGTCCAGGGAGCTGCCAAGGGCGAGGCTGGGCAGCAACAAAGCTGAAGCTGAAGGAAGGATCTGGGGGAAAAAGCTCTATCCAGGAAGAAACCAGAGCCCTTGGATCCCAGGGGATCCTGGAGCTTGTGAACCAGAGCTCAGCCCACGAGAGGATTCACAGTGCCGGAGCCGGGGGAAGAGCAGGGGAGCGGCCACTGCCCTCCTGGCTGGATGATGTATGGGAAAGTCCCCGGGGAAAAGCTCTCTCAGGGTTTAACAGGGCAGGAGTGGGGCTGCAATCCAGGCCCACGTTAGGAAGCCCTGCGTGTTCAAAGGAAAGGTTTTACGAGCAAAGACAACGTCCTTCCCTGAGTGAAGATCAAACCCTTCCCAATCTTCTGTTGCGACAGACAAATGACTTAATAACTGTCTGCATATTCTCCACATAAGCTTTTTAAAAATAACCGAAAGGGTTTGTACAATTGGTCTCCCTAACTGTTGAAAAACAAAAAACAGAGACTGAAGTAAGAACATACTTTCTTTTTTCTCCAAGACGCTAAAACATTGCAGGTTTTTTTCCCTTCTTCACACTTCCCTTCTTGGGAGATACAAATTTTCCTGAAGACAGAGACAATTCAGCAGTATGTCCTTCTGGTCCAAAAGTGCCCTGTGAGTGTTCCAGCTGATCCCAGGTGGTTGCTAGATCTTCTACAAAATTTGTCCTTTTGTTCTGTGCTTATTGCTAAAATCCCTGTTCGTTGTTATATGAGGCTTTTGTGCAATTCATGGAATCCACTCATCTTCTAGACATTTTAAGAATATACATTGATGATGATGATGATGATGATAATAACTAAAATTTGTGAGAAATTAACCAGCATTTCCACCACAGATACTACCAGTACGGTGGTGGTGTTTTAATGATCCTCCTCTCCCATCCTCCACAAGATCTGTGTAAATTAAAACCAAAGCCAGTAATGTTAACAGGTTGTAAAAGAACTTTGTGTTGCTTTCATTTTGTACACGGAATTGTCTAGAGCACCACTTCCACTGGCACAGGCAATAGTGCTCAGCTGTCAGGTTTCCAATTCTTTTGGATTCCCACCTGGGAAAATTTATAACTAAAAAGAGATAATGCAACATCTAGCCACAGATACAGCAACGTGGATTTTTAAAGGGCCTGAGGCAAGGATTTGGGAAGGTACCAGCAGTGGGTTCAGGAAAAAAGGAAATTCACTTAAGAACCAAACACAAGCTAAGGCAGCAGTGATTTCTAATACCTACTCACAGTGTGCATTATTTCACCAGAAATTAAATTAAAAACTGTGCATTAACCACAAACATACCACACACAATTTCCTTCAATATAATTTGGTTTTTTGTATAGGTGTGACTAGCAGAGAGCCCTGTACCATTGCCATCTCCCCCAAGGAAGGCAGCTGGTAGCCCCTCAATATAAACCTGATTGGTGCACTAAAGGCTCCACGTGTGCTGAAAGGTTCAAGGTCCAGGGAACAGAGGTATGCAATGGACAAAGTCTGTCTGGAAAGGGCTGTCCTCATTGAATCCCTACTACTCCTATTTTGGCTGGACAAATTTAAAAAGCCCACAAATGTATAGTTCTTCCTTCAGAGCCTAATACACACCAAAATGTAAATAATGAAGGACTCTGTTTATCGCAGTCATTGACTGCTTAAGAAAATGTGTTTGAAAACAGCCTTCAAAGAGACAGAGCAGATCAGAACAGTCATGGTGCCCCTATGGCCCCATAGAAAAATGTCACTGTCACCTATGCATTTAACCTTAAACAAATGTCCCTTGGTCAATGTGTTTTCTTACAGTTACAGGTTGCTTAACTTTGAGCATTTACCCTTTGTATGCACCATGAGGAGCAGGATATGGGGAGTCCATTTGAATTCACAGTTATTGGCCTCTTTCAGGATGCAAAGCAAAGGAACAGAAGGTGTTGAGCGCAGCAAGGCTCCAGCAATAATGAGAGAGAATGGGGAGAATTGTTTACCCTCTGTGAATGAGTGTTTGGCTGTATTATTTCTCACCAGGGCCCCAGTACTGCTCGGTATACTGCTCAGACAAGCTGCCCCAAAGTCATTTAAGTTCATCATTTTTGTTTTGCACAAGGTTGTCTATGGAGTGTGTGCTGCCCCTGTTTTCAGATGACAGCGAAGAAAGGAGTGCCACGTGCGGCAAACTACAGTCCCCAGGGTAAAGGTGATCCATTCCTTACTGCTGGGCACATCGGGGGAAAGCTGATCAGTCAGTTGGAAATTTGACTTCTGTAGTTACAATTGGAGTTTAGTATCCTGCTGTCCCAGGGCACAAAAGCTGAGCTGGAGCAAAGCTGGAGAGAGGCCATCTACAAAAAGGAACAACTTCTCTCCTTTTCCCAGTAATGCTGAGGTTCCTCCCCTGTGTCAAAAACAAATGATGAATTCTGACGGGAGGAAGGCTGCGGGACACAAATTTTACATTAAAAGCCAAATTATATTTCTTCCTGTTTATAACTGCAGAACTCTGGCTCAGCAGAGCACCAGCTCCTCCCAGGCACTGAACATGTGCACAGCAGAGAACAAAAGCTGCACTAAGACCTTCGATAGCAAATGAAACACAACGGGTAGGTAATGAGAGAAATCTTATCCATCTATGGTCAATTAAGCTAATTTAATACCCCAGCAGCTCTGTGTATAATGTTTAGCCCTTTCCATCACTTGTTTTGTTCCACTGACATCCAATCACTTATTTATCTCTGTTGCCAAAGGGCCACACCTGAGCTCTGATTTACGGAGCGCAGTTGCAAGGGAAGAGCAGCCGGTTTCACTGTTGACTATTACATTGCTGCTTAGTGAGTAACAGGTTCAACTTGCACAGGTAACTTGGAGGGAAATTGGCACAGAACCTTCTGTTCTTCCACCTGTCCAGCTGCATCCCCTGCTTTTGTTCAAAGCGACAAGCTTTTCTTGTCACCCATGTGGACTTTCCATGCACTGCTGGGTTACCTTGCAATATTTCTTTCCCAAAACCAACAGAGGTTTTCACTTTTTGGCAAGTTTAACGAGCCTGACATTTCTGGATAGCCTCAGTCCTTGTGTGCATGCATCGGCACAGTAAGCCCACTGTGTCTTGAACACATCATGTTTATTACTGGTGCAGGCTGTGCCTGCAGCTCCTGAGCTGAAGGTCTGACCATCCCCAAAACACATTCAGGATTGCTTTGATCTACTCACAGACAATGGACAGAGCTGAAGTTTCAGGGTGGTCAGAGGTCTAACTGGCACAATAACCCAGATGGATTACTAAACATCTGGATACTCCCTCCTAAATTTAAAAAATAAAATCATCAAGTAGAACTCGGGCAAATTTTCAAGAGAAGAGGGAAAATGTGTCCATAGAAACCCAGATGCTGAACATCTAGGTTGGATGTGGTTTAGATTGGTGGTGCAGAGGTGACAGCAATTATGATTTTTTTAGTAGGAAAACAAGATTGTGAACCAATCTGAACCATCAGTGGTCGTCATCAATAAATGTAGTTCTGGTTTCCAGCCCTGTTTGCAGAGGTTCTGAGCATTTATAATTCATATTTAAGGCAAACTGAGCTTCAGATGTTCAGCAATGTTAAAGTCATTGAAGCCTATTTTGTCCCTTGAACCACAAGATACAGCAGCCTTTTAACTCCAACTTCCCGTGGCTCATTTCCAGTAAAGAAACATAAACATGTGAGGTCTGCTGACTCTCTCTCCATTTAGACTCTGGGAACTTGATAAACGCAAAACATTTGCTTACCTTATGAAGAGGAAGTCACGCTCTCTGTTGCAAAATTTTGATGGCAGAATGAGGGAGTCATTGCTGTAAAGCAAGAAAAATAATGCGAGAAACCTGTCTTTTCAGACAGATTGTGTGGATTAGGTTTTATGATTTCTGACTGTTTTAACTTGGCAAAGCAGGGGTCTAACAAAACAAGTGATGAAGGCTCCTGGCATGTGACTTCTCAAATATTTAGCGAGTATTTGTACATTTTATTAAGTCAGGATGACTCATCCATCTTGACTTGCTTACATGTATGCTTTGTGTTCTGTGCTATGTAGACCAATAGAAAGTGTTAGTCATTTGTTTTATTACTGCAGGGTTTTATTTTAGCAAAACTATCTAGCTTGGATGCTGTTTATTTTCAGAACAGCTTGGGGTGAATTTTGTAGGTCTGTAAAACCACTGGCCTTTCCATCTTTTTTCCTAGGCAGAGGAGACATAGAAATATGAAGCAGAATCTCAGTTTTCAGTTGAAAATTAAGTTGCTCTCCTGTTTATTCAGGAGCTGTGTTCTTGGAAATATAAAGACAGAGGAATTATTTTTTCTGAAATTCTTCCACTGCTTTTTGCTCAAGGCCAGGTCTTCTGCAGCCAGGAAAAAAAGAAACCCATAACCAGAGGTGTTTTGATTTTGGGAAATCTTCAGTGGGAGGTAAAGTTTAGAGGTGGGAGTGACAATAGCACAGACATTTACTACAGGGGATGTTGACATTTTGATCCATTTTTTAACTTCAATTAATCCAACTTAAATGAATTTAGTCTCTTCAGACCTGTAACAGCCCCTGGCTGCCCAGAAAACCCAACAACTGCTGGGTTTGCAGTGTCACCTTGAGGTATGAACTTGGTAAAATCACCTCCAGGATGCAAATATGGGTTTTCTCAGCTAAAATAATGTCATAACTGTGCCGTGTTATTGTGCAGCCTTTGGAGTGGGGCTGTGTCCTTCCCTGCTATGGCTGCACAAATTTAGTGCTTCCATAACCAGTTATTGAGTCCTCTGCTTATCACAAGAGAGGTGAGCATTTTTTTGACCAGAAAAAGGGGTCAGCCCCCTCTGAAGATGGCAGCATGTTCTAATGAGCTGTTTGTCAGTCTGACAAAGGGGTCAGATGATGCTGGTGAAACTTTATGAAGTCATACAGGCCACAAGGCAAAGATTTGGGACATGAGTGTTTAACATATGACCTAAATCTAACTTAACTTTGTTCGTCTGGACCGTTATTCATTTAAGCCAGTTTTGAAATTTCTGTCTGAAGCCAGAAAACCACACAGCTAGGCCTCATTAAAAAATAAAAAAATATAAATAACTGGGTTTTTTTCTGTGGAAAATTGTTATTCCAATGAAAGGAAATCCAGTGGACAGTGCTTTTCTTCTGCTAAAAACTTCATATTTTTGCTGGAAAAAGGAAAACCTGGGCACCAAAATATATCTCCATAAAAGCACACATTTTATGTATTAGTTCCTGTCAACAAATTGCTGCTAATGAAAATTCTGGTTTCATCACATTTTTTCAGAAAAATCCCGCCTAAGCTTTTGTCAGCTCCACACATCACTATTTTTTATTTGCAAACTCTATGCTACCTTCATGTCTTGTTGTGTAAACATTTTTATTATGTTTTCTTTTGCAGACCAACAGCACACCCTCAAGAAAGAGAATAAGGGAAAACTAACTTTTCACTAAACGTGTCTTTTCCATCAGTAAGAGGGAACAGATGGAATGACATGTGAGAGGTTCTTGAACTGAGAAATATGTGGTAGATACATAATATACACATCTTTAAACTCATACATAGGAGCACACGGGCACAAGAGCATGCAGAGATGACACATCAACATCATGTACCCTCTGCAAGGTAAATAAATGCAGATGGAAACAGATCTATGTTCCCCAGCCAAAGATTTAGCGGCATCCGAAAGAACCCCAAGAAGAACACTGGAGATGTATGTTGTATCTGCAATAGCAATCTCCCTAATCTGTTCTGGGTTTTGGCTGGTGTCTCAGAGTTCTCTAATGTTGCCAATTGTGCAGTAAATCTGTTGGGTCACATTGCCAGACATATCGATACCATTCACGGTACAAATGAGCCATCAGCACACTGCGAACACCAATAGGGATCATTTCCAAAAAAAAAAGACAATAATAAGTAGGACTGCCCTATCCCCTTACAGCCCTAGGAGTGAAAAATGAGTTATAATGCAGAACACCTGTGCCACATAATGAAAGTCCTGGAAAGCAGTTGTGGCTCAGAAAAGCTGCTCGTGAACATGACATAACTCTGCATTCACCATCTAGGAACATAAAGCCAAACAACCAAACCCAAAACAGCTCAGACCAGACAATGCTTTTGCCCAAGACTTTTTCTGATGGCAAAGAATCAGGAACATAGCTCAGTGTTTGGAGGTGGTTGGGGCAAACCCTGACATAAAGCCTTTCCCAGTTCAGTCTGGAGATGAGTACTATCACGAGGGGAAGGGTTGTGGTTTGGATGGTCCTGAAGATCACACAAATAACAAGGGCTTCCCTTCTCTAACTCAAGTCAATTGTTCCTGCACCAGGGTCTGCATCATGTCACAGAGCCCCTTAATGGGTTTTTCCAAATAAAAGATTTGGAGAGGCAGAGTCTGTGAGAAGAGCTGCTTATTCGTTAAACAAAATACTCTTGGAAAACAGTGGAGAAGCTTCAGGGCAAAAATCCCTTATAGAAACAGTCAATAGCAAAACCAACACGGGCTTAGGAAGCCATCTCTGTGGTGTGTAATTATGTTAGTCATCCTGTTTGGCTGAGCAGAAAGGGTGATTGGAGCTGAGGAGATGAGGAAGGTGGTCAGGTTTTAACCCTGTGGGACAGAGACCTGGAGTTTTGGAGGGTTAGCTGGAGAAAAGGGTCATGTGATGAAAATCCTGATGGACAATAAGACAGAGTTCAAGTGATGGAGACTCTACCATGTCCCTTCGGAAACTGTTTTATTAATAATTTACACTGTGTTTAAAAGTCCACCTTTTGCTTCCAGGTCTGATTTTTCCTTCTTTGGCTTGAAGCCAGAGGACTTTGTCTGCCAACCCTAAAGAGATTTTTATTCATGATATTTAAGGATTGGTAGAGTAACCCAGAATTTAATTTCCACTTATGGATATTCCTTTCAATTTAAGGGGCTTTCCATTCCTTTTTTTTTTAACCTGGTGCTTTCTTTTGTACCAGAAGGAGTCCCTAACTTCACTCTTCAGGGATCACACATAATACAGCACAGATTGGGAAGGAAAGTACTTAGAAAATGCATATGGAAGGTCTAGAGATCCTGAGAAAGTTATAAAGCTCTGCAATGAACACAAACCAGAACCAGTTCCTGGAAGCTTCTGAAATAAAACTGCTGCTTTATTAAAAATTAACATTTTAAACCTAAATCTTACTTTGAGTGGCAAATACAGAATAAACCCAGCAAAACTGAGAAGTAAATTGGTTTCCAGGAGGGCTAGTCCTGCATGGTCAACACACTGCTAAAGTAACTGGGGCTTTATGCTGTTGTAAATAGTGGAATTGTCCCCCTTATGAGGAGATTTCACTATTTTGTGCTTTGCACTCCTGTTGTTCTTTGGAAGGTTTTTTACGTAACATTACTGGTTGTCCTGCAAAAATTGGGATTAACTTGGAAGACATATATTGCAGATTGGATTAGACTTCAAAGAGGTGTTGCCAAAGAGAACTTTTAAAAGGCTTTAAAAAATGAATCGCACCGATACAGGCTCTTTTCCTTTGAACATGGAGAAAAAAAGGCAGAGTTTAATATTACTTGAATGCGTCCAGCAATTAAGTTGCTTGGTACTTAGGCAAACCACATGGGGAGGTTTTCAAAGGAAAGAGGATATTTTGGTGACTTTTCAATGATTCCCTTTCTCCACATTTCTTCTGTGCCCCTGAGACCGCTGACGCCCATCTCAGTGCCTGTGTCTGAGTCTGCCCTCCATACAGAGCCCTGCAGCCCAGTCAGCCACCCAAAGGGGGAACAGCTTCAGAATGACAGAGGGCTGCATTTGATTGGATTTTAGGAAGAATTTCTTCCTTGTGAAGGTGTCGAGGCCCTTGCAGAGGCTGCCCAGAGAAGATGAGGATACCTCATTCCTGTCAGGATGACGGGGCTTGGAGCCACCTGGTCTAGTGGAAAGTGTTCCTGTCCAAGGCTGGGGGTTGCAACAGGGAGATTTTTAGGGTCTCTTCCAACCAAATCATTCTATGATTGGCCCATGATTCCCCTTTCCTGTTTGGGTATAAAATGGCCCCATGTTTTTTTATACTTTCCCCTCAGGTTGTGCGGCCTCAGGCTCTGAAATGCACTGGGGCACGATGGACACACCTGCCTGTACCAGCACCTGTGTCTCTGCAACAACACCAGGGGTTTAAACTGGGGATATTTAAAAAGTGATGGGCTAATTTCTGGGTGGTGTCTGCCCCTAAACCTCTGTGTGCACCTTGGCTCAGAGGAGCTGAGGCAAAGGGAGAGATTGCTTCACACTGCCCCACGTCCCCCAGCCTTGGGGCTGCTTTCCCATGCCATTGCTGGAGAGGAAACTCAGCACGCTTCATCCAGGCAGCATTGCACAAGGGATGCCACTGGAGTCTCCGAACAAACATTTATGAGATGTTGTTGAGCTTTCAGTGTTTTGGCCAGGCCCTGCCCTTGTATAATAGACAGCTTGGAAGCAGCAGGCATGAGGAAGACATGCCCAGGCTTCAACAGCTGCTGGGTACCAAGTTGTGCTGCTCTACTCTCTGCTCCCAGTGCCCTGGGGAATGGCCCAAAATGTGGCTCCAGCAGCTCCTGGTTTTACATCATGTCTTTGAATGGTTTTCTATTCTTCTCCATCTATTTCTAATTTCTTTAGGGTATAAAGGATTTATCTGTCAGTAAGACTTTGGGGTAGTTTGTTTGACTACAGGGAAGGTGAAGCCCTGACTGGTGGATGAAGTCAAGTGCTCTTCCAAGTGGATTTGTGTGTTTGTAAGGGCATGTGGAATGCAGGGCGGGAGAGCTGCTGTGGTAGGGACCTTGGCCGACTGCAGATTTTCTATTGGGAGAGTAAATACAGAGGGTGAAATGTCATTGTTTTTGTAGAACATAATAGATCTCTTTCTTTTTCTCCCAAGAAGCCTGGCAACTACAAACAAATTTGGGGGCAGTTTTATTAAATGAAAATATTCATGCCGTAACCTAATTTATATCTTTCCAGCCCAGCCCAAGGAAAGGTCAGTTGAACAAACCACTCTCTCAGGAGCTGGGGAGGAGTTATGAGCTCACAGTAATCCTCCTAATTGCACTCTACCTCGGTTTTCCATTTTGTTAATCAGCGGCCAACAAATCCCAGCTTTCAGAACTCATTATCAACCTGCTCTGTGCTCTTACCCCTGCCCTCACCCTTTGGACACACACTCTGCACAACCCTCTGCCTTAGGCATCCTCCAGGTTCCATTCTGCATCTTTCTGGTGCACGATCATAACCAACTTTTGAATAAGTCAACTATAAATAACGGGGGTGATGCTGAAGCTGTGGATTAGTGCCGGTGGAGCAGCAGAACAAAATGAGCACTGGTGGCCAGCTTTGCTCCTGCTGGGAGCTTTAAAATCCAGCCTGGGTTCCAGAAGATCTCTGCCAGCAGAAACTGCCCAGGCCCAACACTTCATCACTGTATCTTCTGGCTGCATCCACCCCACCCAACACAAATGTTTGACAAAATTTTACAATTGGAAGCTCAGGTCAATTTCTCACAATTTGCAAATTTAAAAAAAAAAAAAAAAAAAGTTATTTGAATTTTCTCCAAACTTTACATGACTATTCTCTCTTCCATTTGGAGTAGATCTGGCAATTTCCAGGCCTAATGAATTTTCCAAGTTCCAGTAAAAGGGGAAGCTGCCTGCAACCCTGCCTACAAACTTTCAAGCCTGCCAGCTCCTCAAAGCTCAGTAGTGCTTTCCACTGTGTTGCCTCTTTGTGGTATGTACAGTAAAGATCTACGATTCCCTCAGACTTCCTTCTCCCTCTTTTTCTTTTCCTTTTTTTTTTTTTTTTTTTTTTTTTTTTTACAGTCTGTCTCAAACACATTAAAAAAAGAGGATTAGGAGTGGGGTTTGGATGAAGAACAGTGACATCTGTTCTAGTGCCAGGTGACTTCCATTTTTTCAGTGTTTTGTGACAAGAACATTACTTAAGAATATGACTAGATGAGAACCATGTCCCACCTCCATCCTGTGTCCATATGTTTGAGTTTGTCCCACAATGGCCATGAAATATCAATCTTTGCTGCTCTTTTTGGTGTCTGGACATTATAGCATATACAGGAGTTACCCTAGAATGAGGTCAAAACACCATGACGGCAAGATTCAGGGGGATTTTCTGCCCCCTTATCTCCTCGGGCTTGTGGCACAGCTGCATTGTCATACTCAAGAGAATGGAGATAGTTCAATTCCTTACACTGAGATTGGGGGCATTGTAAGTGGCCAGGGCTGTCTGGCTTCCTGCTGGCTTTTCTGGGCAACAAGACCTGGGCCCTGCAGAGTTAGACGTATGGGGAGAACCTGCTCCAGCTCATCCTTGGAATGGAGGTGATGGGAATTCCTCAGGAGCTGAGCATCTAAAATCTCACACAGATTCATGGAGACGAGGCAAATATACAGCAGTATTTAGAAGCAGATGTCTCTCCACCATTGCTAAGAAGCCACAGACACTGCACGGTCATACGGACCCCTCTGCTACGATCCAGATTTATGTACGTGGAATCTCAGCAACATAATGCACAGATCTCATCACCAGACCTGGCTGTAGTTCCTCCCACAGACTCCTTAGCCCAGGCTTTCTCCACCGACAAGCGTTTCCTTGCTTCCTGCCTGTGGAGACTGGAATAAATAGCCACCTGCAAGAGGATTCACTGAGCATCTCCCAGAAGAACCTGTAATCGCACATGCTGCATATTTGGAAACACTCCTACAAGTCTAAACACACCAGTATTCCCTCTCTATATGTGACAGAGAGACCACGTTGCTGCATGTTCCAAAGCAAAGCAAATTCTCCACCTTGTACACAGAAGGACAGACCTCCCTCATCTCACTTTTTCTCCATTTTGATTCCGATTTTTACCATTTTCTCAAGATGCAGGTAGAAGCCTGAATGGGCTGTTCCAAAGCATTTGTGTACCTCCTTCTGTAACTAAAATACCTTCCCCTAATCTTCCCTTTGCCTATTTTTGCTGTTGAGGAGTTTCCTCTATCAGAAAACTGCCTTTGTCCGTCCCTTCTCTTCGGAGGCTGGTGCCATGGAGGCCCCGTCACTTGTCACCTCATTTCTTCACCAACATCTGTTGCACCACCAGCCCTCAGCCCCCACCGTATCACATGAACTGCAGACTCTGCACCAGAGGAATTACGTGGAGCTTGAGGCAGCCCTGATTTATGTTGCAATACAAATTGCACTGTAAGTTATGCTGCCCTCAAAGGCGAGGGATTCTGACAGAGCACCTGTTGTGCAGATTCCTCCCTTCTCCCCAGATCAGTCTCTTGCAAGGTCACATCATGGCCAGCACGGCTTAGGATTCAGGACTCCGAAAGCTGAGGGCATCGAGATGATTGTTTACCCAAATCAGATATATCAAAGATGCTTCATTTAAAGAAATAGAGGGATGATAAAAATTGTAATGGCTAAAAGTACCCCGGCTGTTTAGTATGAATGTCCTTGAAAAGGACAGAAATTATAATAACAAATACCCAGCAAGAAAAATATGAGACAGATTACCTGTGCACATTAATGACTTAATGGTTTTTAACTGTTGTTTTTCTCACTTGCCAGCAGATGCTGATGTAAAAGTTGACAAGGCAGACTTAGCAAACTTTTTTTCCAAGTTTGTATCATTTACTCTCACAGTAACTTTTTCTGCCTGTTAAAGCTTTTTGTGGCAATTCTGGTCATCAGTTCAGAAATCAGAGAGGAGCAATGGTCAGCTATAACAGGGGAGGGAAATATTCTGTTCTAATGAATCCTCTCCACTTTTTTCCATCACTTTATGGGAGTGTTCAGTTCTTATCAGACTGTCAAAGAGGACAGTTTCTCTTTCATTTGGCTGGCTTACATCCCACCTACATCACCTGGAAATGAAAAAGAGAGATGACCCACTGCAATGTTCCAGTCCTCACATGGCCCTGCAAACCAAGAGCTGCCATTCAGGCCAAAATGGCAAAGGAAGGGACAAGACCACTACTGGGTTTTTCCATATTACAGCCTCTTTTGCCCTGGGGAACTTTCTGCTTTGGCAGAATCCGAGGATCTTTCTCTTTTGAATTTCTCTGACATACACAGTTGACTGAAGTGACCCTGCTCCCCTAATGAACAGTTGTGGTTATTAATGCACCCAAAGCAGATGCTTGAGTTGTTCAGTGCAGCCGGTCCAGCCTGTCCTGAATGTACTGAGCTTTGCAGTGCACACACCTACATTTTTGTCTAGCCTATGGCACCCAGAAGGACTTGACAGCACAGCAGAGGGGAAACACAGCACTAACAACTGCACCAAGCAGGATGAATCTCAGACTTTGAGCCACACCGGTGTCCTTTGGACTCCCCTGTTCATGACATGCCTTTGCACTGCACAAAGACTCATACCTTGAAGGGAAACCCTAGGAGAAGGTGTGCTGTATTTGTTCAAAAATTAATTATTCATGTCAGTCAAACTCCTTAGCCTTGAAGGTGTGAAGGGGAAACATTAAACCCGTGCAAAGGTCAGCTTTACCAGGACCTGCCTATTCAACAAAAGGAGCTAAGGCAGAATGATAAATTGCCAATGAGTTCCTGTGTGTTCAAGCAAATGACAAACAATTAACCTGTAAAACTGAACGTTGCATTACAGGAATTCAACTTTGGGATGGAGTCATCACTGAAGCAGGTAAGCAGAAGGTTTTGTGAGTTGTAGATCAATAACAGAGCATCAAATATGGAGAAAAAAGATCATGCAAAAGCAGAGGGCACTTTTGCAGACTACCTCTGCTTTTGGTTAACATAAATATCTAAATTCCTGTGGATGAGCAAGAAATTTCCATGTCCATTCAAAGAAAATGCTGCTGGTATATACAAAGAAGAAGTAAATGGGTCTTCTATTGCTCAGTACTGGTGTCTATCAATATGGAACCATTTGATGAACCAGGGTAGTAAAGTACTCCTTTGTTTATTATCCTCTTGTTTCAAAAACAGGCCACTTGTAAAATGGGAAATCTCTTGAGGTCAAGTCTTTTGTTGAGTTATGCTTATAGATTAAGTGCAACTAAGCCCAGTTAATTACACAACCACGTATTGGTGTGGATGGAAGAGCAACTTAATAAAAAATGGGAGTTTTAACAATTATGTACTTCAAAGCCCTGAAACTATCACTCTTCCCAGTCTCCCCTAGTTATTGGGATGAAGATTCTTTCACGAATCTGTTTTTTCTGTTACAAAGCTGGGGCATTTGTTAAAAGAAGGCTTGGGGGCTGGAGTAATCCACAGCCAGCTGCCACATTTCCATGAGATCTATAGTCCCAGCTCATGGAGACTTTTTAATGCAATGACTTTACAGCCCCAGGGCTGCCATACCTCTTTGGCTATGGACAGACATTCACCCACTTGGCAAGTTAGGAACCTAAAATGGACCAGATATTTTTTGTTTAAATCCTCAAAAGTTGTTCCCTCTGTTTGCTTTCTTCAGTAATCCATGAGTGTTGAACATCTGGGACTCATTTTCTGTTTTGTGATGACTATGAGGTATCTCATATTTTGAGATAGCCCAGTAAACCTCGGCAGGTTCATGTCAGAAAAAGTCACTAGACTCTCCCACGAGCCTCTGGTCATTCAGCTTCATATGGGCAAGGTCTACCTGCTTTGGATGGGAAGTCACATCTGTTCCAATCTCTCTATGGTTTTGGTATGCAACTGCTGACACTAACTTGATCTAGGACAGAAGTGTACACTAACAGACTCACAAAAAGCCAAGAAACATTCCATTTCCACGATAAAAATAAATTTCCAAGATGCTTCTTGGAAATATGCATACATTTTAAAAATAAACCACACCAAAGAAAGCAAACAAAGCAAAAGGCTCTGCTACTTTATGATACCAATTTCAGTTCAAAGTGAATTCAGACCTATGGCTTGGGCTATGTCTGCTCTAAAGCTCAAGGTCTGTCAGCAGGCCAGCGTTAGGCAAAATTTCCTGTGCGTCCAGAGGGAGAATTTGCAGGCACAGCTTCTGCAGGTTCCGGAGTAACTCTGTGTCCTCCCCCAGAGTATGCAGAGATCTCAGACCCCTGCCACTGTTTGTGCAGGCTCCAGCTGTGTGCACAGGGGTGGCTGTGCAGTCACCTCACACGGCTCCCGCACTGAGGGTCCCAGGCAGCAGCAGCTCCTGGGGTTCTGATGCAAAGCCAGGCCTGCAGGACGGGAAGGGGAGATGTGGGTACCCACCACCTTGTTAAGCACGGTCCAAAACTATCATAAACAAGAACAGAAATATTTCCTATCCCCATTAGGGTCTGCGTGTTTGGCCTGCCTGAGAACTGAAATAACTCACTGCATCGTGGCTAGAATTGGGTTGCACACAGAGAGGAAAGCTTCGAGCCTTACTTGTATTTGACATTTTTTGCAGATACTGAAGATGATGAAGATCAGCTTCATTTGGTTGTAGTAGTAAAGAGCAGACAAATCTGACAGATGCAAACACACCAGGTAACGCCACTTCAACACACAGTACAGCACAGATAAGTCACCTGAGTCAAATTTATTCACATGTGTTTTTAAAGAGCAGTTCTCAGCTGAAGGCTTGGGACTGAAGTGCTGACATCCTTTAGTGGAAGGACAATTTAGCTGGCTACAAGCAGCAGTGACTGTGTTTGCATCCATCATCACAAATATATTTCGGTTTTAGATTGGGGCAGAAGAGAAAACAAACACAACATTTTCTGGATAAACAGAAACAGTATGGAATCACTGAGACCTTCTGAAGGAGATTTTATTTAATTTATTCTTCCATACACACATATCCTAGTTTGCTAGGATATTATAACTCAACTCATTTCTCTGGTGACCCATGGCAACCTCTGGATCAAAAGGATTACTCGTGACTCATAACTTACCTTGGCTAAATATAAATATAGAGCTTTAGGTTAAGTGATCTAGGCCTTAATCAATAAAACATTTAAAGTGACAGTACAAGGAGGGATTTCAAAAGTTGTGCTATTATAAGTTAACTCCTAATACCTGAGTTTCTAGAGCTCTCCTTTTCTAGTTTAACACAGATGCCCCACATCAAGGATTTTCCATGCATTTTGTGCATACAACTACAGCTGCATACCATTTGCATGTTCTCCTATTCCACAGCAAACTCATGCTCATTTTTCCCGACAGGAAATCCAAGCAATTGCCCCTGTGTGCAATACCACAATTAGGTGACCATAATTGCATACATAATAAGCTTGTATATGTTATAGTGCCAGTTTCTCAGATGTGGCCCCCTAAATGGATATCTGAATCTAACTTTTGGTGGTGAGGTTGAGAAAAAAATGTGTGAAAGTCTTATTTCATATACCTAAATTGGACCCAATTTAAATCCTCAATTCTTGTTTAAGTGCCTGTATTTCAATATCAGATCTTATGTGCAAATCAGCCACCCTGTGGGCTAGTGTTGGCAACCCTGAGATGGGAAAACACAAGCTGAGTAAAATATTACTTCTTTAAAATAAATCTGGAAGCTTTCCAAATAACTGCAGGATTGTAAAGATTTCAAAATTATTTTTCCCCAACCTGGGGAATCTGCAGGGTCATTCCTGGTTGTAGCTGTTGTGGCCACTTGAGGGAAGTGGTTGCCAATCCATGGTACCAACCCAAAGCCTGTGCATCCAGTGAGCAGACAGTGGGTGTAGGGCAGGACTCCCCACTCCCAAGGTAATACAACTTCTGCACCCCAGAGGTGGATGGGACAAGGGGCAGTTCCAATCAAAAACATCCAATAGTGATTTTCGAGTGTACAGACACCAATAGATTAGACTTGACATGAACATTTAGCAGGTAAGAAGCTAAAAAGTTGGAAAGAATCCGTGTTTATCTGTAATTATTTTAGTATTATAGACAAGCTGGGATGTCAGAAATAACACAAGTTATGCTGCCCGCGGTCCATAGTTCCACTGATGTGAGTGGAAGGAGTTTGGACTAACACACCTTCCTCAGAGCTTCTACAGTCCAGTTTATGAATGTAGAGAAACTACTAGTTTCAGGTATTAAATAACTACATTTTTTCCTTTCTGAAGGAAAGAGCCAAATTTGTATCTGGCTTTTATTCTTGCCCAGGGTAATGGAAAAGAGAAGATGAATTGCAGCCTTAAAAACCTTTCTATGAGTTCTTCAGTATGAATTATTTTATATAATTCACAGAGAAGGTGACATGATTTACATCAATATATACAGTTAAATTGTTCTATATTGTAAACCATTAGCAAAGAGGGATGAAAGGCTTATGAAGAAGAGTGGAGAGACTACACTGTTATGACAGAATGAAAAATTTCTGGGCATGCAAGAAGACATCACACTGTTTCCATTGGAAGATGCTTGTGTATGTTTCCTACAGCAAATATAAGATCTTTGGCCTGTGCACTGGAGACTGTTCTTTGTTTATTTTTGTTATATACCAGAAAGGTTTGGATAGAAGAGAAGGCAGATTGCACTTCAACTCCCAAAGTACAAGGTGGGGTCGGTGGTGGAGGTAGGTGTCAGAGGGATGTAACTCACAGCTGATTGCTCTTATCCTGCCTGCATTGTTCATGAAGAGCTATCAGGGGAGGTTCAGGTTAGATTCTTCCCCCAGAGGGTGGTTGGGCACTGAACAACCTCTCCATGGCAGTGGTAACAGCCCCAAATCTGCCAGAGCTCAAGAAGTGTTTGGATGACACTCTTATGACACTTGGTGGGATTTTGGGGGTTGTCCTGTGCAGGGCCAGGAGCTGGACTCGATGATCCATGTGGGTCCCTCCTAGTTCAGGGTATCCAGTGATTCTATACAAGTCCTCATCAGTGCACAAATGATTTTTTACAGCACAAGCTGGTGCTTGCCAAGTTTTGAGGGACAGTTTCCCTGTGGGTCTCTATTCCCAAATGCAGGAGATACATCAGCAAGTTGGTCCTCAAAACCAGTGCAGCTGGGATATGAATCCCCTGAGTTCAGGGATTAAAAGATTCTCCTTTTACACAAGATCTTACAAGGATCTTGCAGGATGCAGCATGGTGCAAGCTAAACAAACCAGACACTGGGGTGGAATCCCAGGAGTGGTTTTGCTGTGGGAGGTTCCCACAGGAGATTGTGGTCAGGGGAAAGGTGCAACAAATGGTTTATTTTGAGAAACAGAACTCACCCTGGAGAAACAAGGTGGGAATACTGTGACACTAGGGAAGGAACTGTGAAGGGACTCCCTTGCTGCCCCAACTTTGTCCTTTTCATCACCTAGATTTGTCATCTGCTACAACTCTAGGAAAAGGAGCACTTGCCAGTCCAATACAGGGTCTGGTACTCTTCATCTTGGAAGTAACCTCAGCCTTGCTTATTTGTTGTTGTTTACTGTCTGGTGCTGAAGATTCCTGAGGAAAAATAGTCAGTTTATCTCTAAACCATTCTTACATCTGTTTTGAGGAAAATTCTTGTTTTCTTAAAAGTATTTCATTTCCCCCACTATGGACCCATGTAATTTTCCTTTCTAATCTCCTAAAAATCTGGAATGAGGTCTTTAGTAGTTCTGCTTGTTGTGAAACAGCTTTGGGAGATAAGTCCTTGTCCATGTTAACCACACTTCAAATAATCTTTGTGTAACTGTGATGCAAACCCATAATCTCCCAAGGCCCGTTTATAACCATTTTAATGACTGAGACTTAAGGATGTTATTGCAGGATGGGAAGGGAGAGAGGGGTGAAGAACTGACCAAGGAAGCACAGTTCAGTTTGTCTTCCAAACAGCTCCGTATCATTCACAGCTTTACAAGGATGAAGTGACTGGTGAGCAAACAAGGAGGCCTAATCCCAGATGAAAAAAGGGGGGTCTCATTCTGACCAGCAGCCTTCTTCTAGAAGGTCATATAAGCCCATATTTTTTTCTTTGCAGTGAGACAGAGGCTTGAGTTTCATAGGACACCTTCAAACATAAATGAAACATAACCTCAGGATAATGAATATACCAAGTTCTGATGTCCGCATGCACACACAGAGCAGTTGTGATCTGTCCTTGGGGACATCGGTGGTGAGGGAAAAGAGTGCTAGGAACTGTACTGAACACTGGAGAATGTGTTGCATTAAACTGTTCTTTGGACAAAATCATTCTCTTACCACCCTCTTTTGGGCTGCCTTTTAGTAAAAGAAAACCTGCACATATCAAGGACAGAAAACAGATTGGGGTTTAAACACAGGATGATTTCAACATCCCTTCAAATAAGACTCTCAAAAATATAACAAAACACACAGTAACATACAGGGGCAGAACTCCTTCTAGAGGAAGGCAAAGCCTCTAAATATCATTTCTGTCTACTTTTGTTTGCTCAATTGCTTTTAATTAAGCCACACTTGGTTTGGGGAGCCAGCCAAGGGTGGAGAACAAAGAGGAAAGCGAGAAATCCAACTCCTCAAACCTTTGCTCAGTGGCTGAATTTCCCCAGCTTTAAGGCACAGTCTTTCTCCATGAAGGCTCAATGCTTCTCTCTAAACCTGCTTGGGAGAATTTATTATCCCTGTGCACAAGTCTTTGAAACCATGATTGTAACGGTAATAACTCCTAAGCAGTGAAATTCGTGAGAGGCTGTAACGTAATGCCAAGTCTATCCTATTATGGTTTTAATTCGAATGTACATTTTATGTGTTATTAGAGAAATGTTACTGTCCTTCTTATGCTTAATACTATATGAATAGCTAAAGCCCTCTAATGACCGTGTAATTTATTGTCCCTATAGTTATGGCATTAAGCTACAAGGCACCTAAGACTTGCAAACATTGTAAACTCCAATTACAGCTACACCAGTGATCCTTCTGTCAACTGAGCTGAAAATGACTGAATGATAAGGTTAAGCACTGAGCCTCGTAACGCAGTTATCTGCAGCTCAGCACCTGTACTACAGAGAAATGTCCAATAAACTGCGCTTAAACAGTTTTACATTGTTATCAGATATAAGTATAGCAAATACATCCAGCTTCCAGAATGATGCTGATTGCTCTGATTCCACCAATCTTTCATGTATTTGTCAGCTTTAGCCTAATTTAGAGTTAACAGTAAATCAGTGATCAGTGATCTCTCAAGAACTTGAGAGATTTCACAGGCACCAGAGTGGATCCTGCCCAACCCTTCAGAAATCTTGGAATTTCATGAAAAATTACCAGCAGTTTCTGTGCAAGGTGGGGTCTTCTTCTCAAACATCCATAGCTGCTTGGGAAAGCCCCAAACTAACTGACAACAGAATTCAGAGAATTTGGAAACAGGTTGGACTGCTTTTGCCTTTTGAGTGACAGGAACTAGGTACCATCTGAGGGTAAACTTTATCTCAAAAAAGCTGGCCTTCAACAAGAGTGGTAAACTGCCAGAGTCAAAAGCAGACCTCTCACCTGTGCCTTTGTCTGGAAAAGGAGTCGAGAGAAGTCAGTGCAAAAAGATACTGTAAAGACCAACTAGAAAAAGCTCTCCGAAATGAATGACCTCAAATATGATAACTGGAGAGATGTCAGAAGATATGCAGAATATTGATTCTTCATTGGCTTTTTCTAAAGAGGAAGAATATAGATCTAATCCACAGACCAGAAGAACAGGAAGATCCATGCATGGGTTAAATTACCTCCATGCAAGGTTTGTTTTTAGCACAAATGGCTCTTCAGATTTATTAATAATTCTGTTTTTCTTTGCTCATAAAAAAAAAGCTGGGTGGAAATAAAAGGAGCTACCTAGATTGAACCCCTCTCTGAGCCATTCTGTGCCCCATAATTTTTAAGAGGTTTCCAGAATCCTAACCCTAGTTTTACCTTTCCATGCCTCTGTATTCCAAAAGGAGAGTTGACATTCAGCTTCTGAAGTGACCTAGGAGTGCAGTTGGTGTCCCAGAAAGAGAAAGCAACTTTAAAAATTCCCTGCATTCAGATACTCAGCACTCTATTCCCGGGTGCCACACCTGGCTCGTGGTCACTGTCATTCCTGGTGAAGCTGTAAATAAAACAGAAACACACACACTACCCTGAGTATATTCTGCTTCGATGTAGAAAAGCCTTTCCTAAACAGTCTGTCTGAAATATTCCTGAGATGGGCTGTAAGGCTGAGGGGGACTCTTCCCACACTATTGAGTTTTATTTCCTTTTTAAAGGTGGAGTTATGTGGGAATTATCACCTATATCACAGACAAGGTCATGCTTACCTGCAGAGTCACTCCTGCTGCCCAATTTGCTACTTATCACATGCTTTACAATACCATGGTGCAGAAAAGTACTGTAAAACCCCATTTTATTTCCTAAAAAAAATACATATATTATGTGTGTATACATATTCCCACAAAGTGTAATTTGTATTTGTTTTGGAGGGCTTTACACCACACAAGAGGTGATTAGTTAAATAGAATCCTGGCACCAGCTCCATTAAGGATATTAAAACATTTGCAGAAATTCTCTCCTGGATGATCTGTGATGTCTGTGTAATTCCTCTGGCTAAGCACTCCTCTCGAAAGAGTACATAACAGCAAATCAAGTGCATGAAAAGGATAAATCACCTTTCCTCACCTGTGATTTGTGATTGCTCACTTAAGCCACCTAACATTTCTGCAGGCCAAAGAGGAGGACTAAATCCTGCTAAAAGAGGAAAACTGCAAATCACACATTTCAACGACATTTCAAACTACATTTTGGAAAGGAATGAGCACTCAAGCTGCATTTTGTGACACATTTGAGATTTGTGTCGCTTCATACATTTCCCATGACCATCCAAATATTCATGAAGAATTAATAACATGGTCCTGCTTTTAGCAAGTTCCATCCATTCTTATTTGTATCTGGCTATAATCAGCACTGAGACCCCAAATAGTGGATGACTGAATTTGATTCTTGAGTCCTTTTCTTTTTGTTTATGTCAAAACAAATTAGCTGGAAGGAGACTGATGAGGAAATCGAGCAAACTGTGGAAGGTCAAGAGGGCATTTCACTGAAATGTAATATAATAAGTACAATTTAAACAATGACAAATCCCATTCACCTCTTTTGTTTTCTTGAAATGTTTAGAATTATTTTTAACTATCTTTTTAATAAATAAAATTGTTCTATTAATTTGTTGTACATTTGGATTTCATTAATTTTAGAATATTTTCCAAGTATCTAAAATTAAACAGATGTCATTGGGCTCATTTAGACCTCAAATAACCCTTGCAACAAAACCAATTATTCAAGGGTCAGTTGGAAGTTGGAATTTTATAATAAAGGAAAGTTTAAAAGTTAAAAAATAAAATGAAGAAGAAGAGAAAGAAGAAGCAGCAATGCCAATTTCATGTCAATTCAATTGTTAGCACAATAACTGAAGATCTGTTTTATTGTTGGAACCAAAGAGTGAAAGTTTAAGAAAGCTGGTTTATTCCCAAAATGCCCTGATTATTCCCTTTCCCATGACAATTAGTCACGAAATATCTCTCCCAGCTATCTAGCTCTACCATGGGGATGGAAAAAGAACAAAGGCTTGGTTTTGCTCTGAAAATTGGTCCTGTTGGTCAAAGAAATTTCAAGAACATCATGATCATGTCTGTAAAAGTGCAATCCAAGGACACACAACAGAATGGACAAAGGCAAAACCTGGGATCCTGACTACAATGTCATGCTCTAAACAACACTTCCACCTACTTTAGGAGAGAAGAGTTTTAATTTTTTTCTCGTCAGCACAAATTGTAGTTTGTTGGGGGGATTTTGGGCTGTGAAAAAGGTTTTCAAGGAGAGCTGGGAAGCAGGCTGGGTAATGCACTGCAGGAGGTTCTTCCCAGCAGGTATCTCAGGGGCAATGCTGAGCCAGCCCAGGGTGCTTAGGAGGAACAAATGACTTCTGTGAGCCCTGTAGAAAAGGAAGCCTAAAAACATAATATATAGGCAACTGCTTTCCTCTTCCTCACACCTTGCCAAAGAGGGAACTGGGCTCCCAGCTCTGTAAACATCTCCAGGTTTATAGGGATGTGTCTGAGAACAGGCACAAAAAATACAACCATTGTGATTCCTTGGTTGAAAATTAGGAGCTGGGGTTTACATTACTGGGCAGGAGAGAAAATGAAAATTGCTTTCCCTGTAGCCTGAGAGACTTTGCATTAGAGTTCTCCTGCCAGACTGCAAAGATATGCAGTGGTCCCTGCCCTAAACTCTACCATCCTACTTGGCTGCCAGGACTGCTAAATGGAGACAGAGGAAAATGAATAATGGATTGTATGAAAGCTGTATTACCATAACTTTAAAATCCCGCTGCTGGAGACTGAAGATCTCTTTGAAATACTATCAAGCACAGTGGAAAGGGAGTAGAGGGCTAACATCCAAAAAGAAATTTAATCACTGACCTCTGAAAATCATGGTTTAGGTTTTTCTTTTTCTCTTTCTTTAAGAGACAGTAGCTGTAACTCTCCTTCTGACCCAACATTAACCTTCTGCAAGTTATAACAGATGATTTGTAAAAACACCCCTTTATTGCCTTGACCTGTTTTAGGGCTGCTCCATCCTGCAACACAGCTGTATCCTGTGGTCTCAGTTAGCTGAGCAGACATGCTGGATTGTTGCTTTGGACTGAATTTGATAGCTCAGTTCATGCAGGTTATTCCCAGAGAGGCACCACAGCCCAGCAGAGCTTCAGTCCTATGCTGGGGATTTACCCCTAACATGAAAAAGTAAAAGATTATGGGAGATTCAGTGGAGAATTCACCGGGCTGAGAAATGGATAGGAGTCGGTTGAAGGACCTGGGCTGTTCTGCTCACAAGTGGGGAAGAAGAGAGGGTTCCACTTGGCGGATCCTTCCAGACCAGTGCCAGGGCTCTGGCACCCAGCCATCCTGAGGAGCAGTGTCCTGAACAGCAAAGAGGAACTGGCGGCACAGACAGATGCAAAGTGAGTAGAGCTCCCTAAAGCAGATACATTCTTGCAGAAGCTCTCAGGCGCAGTGAGGAGCCTGAGCATCCTCTTGGAGCTCCTTCCAGCAGCTGGGGGGTTCAGGGTCTGCCCTGCCTGCTGTCTTCTGCCTACCCTGGGGGTGGTACCAGCGTTTAGGGCTGGGTTCAGCTTTGCAAAGCCAAGCTGCCCAAAGTGATGGCATCAGCACTGGGCTAATCTAAGCTGCCTGCCAGGTCCTTGCTGCTGAGTCAGCCAGAGGGTCTGCTCAGAGAGGACAAAGGGGCAGCCAGGACATACAGGGGACAGAATGAATGTGCCAGCAGTGTGGCAAGCCTGTCCTACTACAAGGAGCACCCTGGTTCTTTGTGCCCAGCTGCAGCCATGCTCCAGGGCACCAGGGACTCTTGGCCCTGAGGACAAGAGGGTTCAGGCAATCCTCATCTTCCTCCACAGAGTAGATGGCAACCAGCACTGTGCTGGGCTTTGGGTGTTTCAGACCTGCTCAGCTGCACAGTTACAAAGGAAAGCCAAACATCTACAATAGTAACTTCCTTCTCCAGGATACTCTTTCCACTGAGAGTCCAAAGAGCAGGAGAGGTTTAAGGAAGGTTTCATGGAGGGGTTCCCGGGGCTCAGCTGCTCTATGCCAGCCTGCAGAGCTGCACAAGAGCCCTTCTGCCTGGAGCTGGGGCAAGCACAGCAGATCACCAGCCTGGCTGCTACACCCAGCACCAGTCAGAGGAGACTTTGCTTAGCACAGCTCTGACCGAGTTATTAACCCATTGCTTGTAAATAATCTCCAGTAACAGATGGCAACAAAACAACGACTCTTGGGAACTTGGACTGAGTTTATCCAGCAATAAGATCATCAGACTCACTAGCAGTTTGTTTCACTCACTGCAAGAATTGCTGCAGCAGAGAGAAATGCATTGCACTTACACCAACCTCCACAAAAAAAAAACCTTCAGATTTCAGGTTTTCAGCAGGGTTATATATTTTTTTGTTTGTTTTTTGCATTTTCCTCCCCCTTTTACTTAGTGCTTTCCAGGTTTAAAAAACAAAGACTGCTCATAGTGGAGGAGCAATAGTGACTTTCATATTTAATAACTCTTAAATCTTGCTCAACATGTGGCAATTGTTAGGTAGATTTGGGCTGCAATTAAAGAGGCACCCTTCTTTCTCTTCAGCAACAATATAGGTTCTTAATCCGACTAAAACCATCATATTTTAAGAGCTGAGATCATCCTGAGGCAAACGGTATCAAACTTAACATGGATCTGGTTTTCATAGGGAAGTTTAAAAGTTAAAGTTCACTTTCCTAAAAGTCTTCCATGAAAGAGACGGCACCTCTGAGCTCTCTTTTCAAGTGCCCACCGGTACCCGCATCAGGCATCAGCATCTGGGGATGGAAGGGAGAGGATAATTACTGAAATTCCTTTGTTAAGTCCCTTTTTCTGTAAGAGCCTGCATTGGGACTCTAAATAGAAGCGAGGTGAGGGGGTTTTGTTGCTGATTATAGATGTGACTGCAGATAAAAACCTTATTTGTGTGACTCAGCCTTCGAAGTGCTCACAGGTCTGATGGGGATAACTGATAAAGGCTGTGAAGGACAGGAATAAACACTGATAAAACAGCCGAGTGCACTTTGGCTTCAAACCAAAACACATACTTAATAAAACCTGCTCAGCTGATGGGGAGACATTTTTGTTTCCTTCTGTGATTCGGACGTGGCTGCAAATATCCACAAGGAATCAGGGTTTGAAGCTGCTCTGTGCTGTCACTGGAGGCTAGTGGCTGGGCTGGCAGGCTGAGCTGTGCTGGCTCTGTGGTAGCACTGGGCTGGGGTCGGGACACAGGCTCAGAGCTTCAGTTGGTTTTGCAGTTTTGGGGTTTAATTTTTTTATTTTTTTATTTTTTTTTTTTTTTTTTTTGCCCCCAAATACAGCATGAGAAAATACCTGCCAGGAGACCACAGGCTGGTAATGGAGTTAAAAGCAAGGTTGATGTATGTACCAGGGTCACATAAACCCATCAATGGAGGGAAAATATTTCCTTTTTTTAGCCACATTCAGGTTCCCTTTTCTTCTCAGAGCATTACTTCAGGTACCCCAGATTCCTATTTTCCCATAGTAACTTCCACTCCTTATTCAGCTGCCGTTCCTGATTCTTCACTCCCTTTTCCTTTCTCCATTTTTCACAGACCTTACACTCAAGACCAATTTTAGCAAAGCCTGACTTGCAGCCTTCATCTGTGCAAGAGTAAGAAAGCCTCGGAGACAGCAGCAGTGTCTTTCAGAGGATCTGTAGCAAGAGGTTTCTATTAATATCCGCTAGTCCTGATGCTAAACCTCTGCATCCTCCTTCGGAAAGGTGATCCTATATTGTAAAGGCTCAACAAATGAGAACACCAAGGGACTTCCCTCATTTGTAATACCTGCAAATGACTTGAAAGAAAATACCTCCACAACTATCAAAGTTTGTGGAGGGCACCAAATTGGAGAGGGAACAAATAACGAGGAACAAGGGATTTCAATCCACTGGTTGCCAGGGCCAGTGAATGGAAAATGCAGTTTAATGTAGAGAAACATAAAATAATAAGTCTGGGGCCAGCAAACCAGACAGAAGGATATTATACTGAATGGTGATGCATTGTATTGACCAGTGAAGGGATTTAAAGGTCAGTGCAGAAAAATCCTTGAAGCCTTAAACTTGGCATACAGCTAAAATGAAAATAACTCCAGGAAAGCAGCACAGCAGTGGAGGAAAAGGGAAGGGACAGAGCCCTCCTACACAGACTTGTGCAGCAGAACAGCAGCAGGGCTTTGCTCTAAGTGGCATGATATCACCTCCCAGGGGTGCAACTTGTAGGCACTCAAATCCCCCACTCCCCACACAGCCCAGCTCCTGTCCCTGCACAGGATGCCATCCCAGCAGCTGCCCTCCCGCAGACACAGAGGAAAAGGCAGCCCAGGCTGTTCCCTTGTAACCAGTAGAGCACAGGGGATGCTGCTCAAGTTCACTCCAAGGCTTAGTGATGCTTGTCAGCAGGAATGCAGGATCCCAAACCCCCCAGCTCATTTGCTCTTCTGCTTGATCTTTGCTTTTGGCACTGACAAGCAAGAAAAGCCAAAGCAGCAGAGCCCAGGCCCCCCGTGGGCACAGCACATTCACCTGTCTGAGCACAGAGCAGCTGCCTGGATCCTGCAGCCTCCCAGGACTGGAAGGAGCATGTCTGTGTCCATGTGAATGTACTGATACACCTGTGTGACCTGCCAGGGATACAGAGCAATAAGGACAGGTGGGAGAAAAGATGCAAAACTGAAAAGACAATTAATTCCCTTCCCCATGTCCCTAATGAGCAGCCTTGTTTAGTGACCTTCCTTCTTCTTGCTCAGCCAGAGTACTTCATGCCTCTTCCCTCACAGCTTTCCTGCAAAAACATCAACTGAACGAAATTTTAACACCTGCTCTCCTCCCAGCTGGTTGTCAGTCCGAACCAACACCTTCCCCAGTCCTCCTTCTGTCACTGTAAATGCAAAGACACTGCCTTCACTCTGCTGAGCCACAGGTACAGGGCTCCAAGAGATGAGTACCAGTATCCAGGGCGTATCCCAAAGCCCGGGTGGGATGGGCTGGGGCATGCAGGAGAACAGACAGCTCTACATGGTGGGACATGGGGAGCAAATTTAGCATCGGCCTGAATCACCGGTTTACACTGACACACAGACACACAGACACACGGACACAATGACAGACACACAGACAGACACACAGAGACACACACAGACACAGTGACAGACACAGAGAGACGCACAGACAGACACACAGACACAGTGACAGACACACAGACACACACAGAGACACAGAGACACACACAGACACAGTGACAGACACAGAGAGACGCACAGACACACAGACACAGTGACAGACACATAGACACACACAGAGACACACAGAGACACACAGACACAGTGACAGACACATAGACACACACAGAGACACACAGACAGACACACAGAGACACACAGACAGACACACAGACACAGTGACAGACACACAGAAACACACGGACAGATACACACAGACTCACACACGCAGATACACACGAACTCATACACACACAGACACATATACACACACAGACACACAGACACAGACACACAGACACACACACACACACACACAGAGCCTCTGAGATGGATTTTTCCAAAGGACCTGATGTGGAAGTGTTTTCTCTGTTCTCGGCTGCTGGGGAATTGCCTTCCTTACCTCTGCCTGCTGCTCCTGAGTTAATTCTGGCTTTTCCCACCTGGGGGAGCAGCAACAATTCAAAGCCAGATTGCCAGACTGCCAGAACAGGTCCTTCCTCTTTCAGAAGCCCAGACAGAGAGGAGAGGATAAATACCCCTGGGGTCACAATGAGTATCCGCAGGATGCAAGTACTGGGAGAAGCCCCCCTACTCACCCCCCTCATCTGTCCCTCTTCAATTCATTCCCTTTTTCTTCTCCAACCCTCCCCATCACTTCTGCTCTCCAAAACCTGCAGAGGACAGGGCTGTGAGGGAGAGTGGGGAGCAGGCAGGTCCTGCAGCAGTGTCCGGCAGAGGTGCCTGCTCTGACCAGGAAGGACAAGGCTCTCAGCCAAGTGAGGATCTCACAGGATCTGTGACATCTGGCAGTCACCAGCACCGCCTGTTCCTCGGCTACTCTGCCTCTGGCTTTTTTCTTGTATAAACAAACAGATAATCTGGTCATATTCCAGCTAAATTAGTGTACACACGATGCTCAGAATGAGCCTGGGCATGGAAATACATTACTGTCCTATTATGATGCCTACAATACAAGACCTGGAGCTGCTTCCACATCCCGGGCCAGATGCATCTCCTGGCTCTCACCCAGCTCCCATGGCAGGTGAGACAGATGTCAGATCTGCTTGCTTGCCCTCCTCCTATGCTTCCATGGGATAAAAAAATAGGCCCCAGCCCAAAACCACAGAAAAGCCCTAAAGAATTAACGTGGCCACAGTCACAGCACAGAGACTTGTCCACAGCCATGGTAGAGCCCTAGAATAATCCCTGAGCTCTAGATTTTACCACGCAAATTGCATGGAAGTTTTAATACATACCATTTGATAACCTGTCGGTTTGATCTCTAAGAATTTCTTATTGAATAGGTTAGATTTTCATGCTGTCAGTACATTTTCTTTTCAGAGACCGAATGATTTGTATCTTGCATGAGCATCAAGGAAAAGAAAATGTTTGGTGCCAAAATATCCTACTCTGCCAGGTGCCTTGCTTGAGACCCTCTTTCTGCTATCACCACATATGAAACCTACGTATAGCAGCTAAATCCATTTTCTCTTGTTCCTCCTCCCTTTTTTTTGTGTGGCCCCTTCTGCAATGACTTATATCTCCAGTCCTTTGCTACAGAGCACTGTTTTCCAGAACAATCTTTAAAACAGAAATCAAGCAACACAGGAAGATAGGATTAAATGCAATCTTCTGTGCTCAATTTTCAGAAGTTTTCTTAAAAAAACAGTCAGAAAACACTTAAGAGCATGCAGCTATTTTCTGTGCCTAATACTGATCCCATCAGGAGCTTAAAACCAGCCCTTAAGGTGCTTTACTGTCTTAAGAAACCTATTGCAGTGGTAGAGCAGACATGAGCAGTTTCAGCTCCTGCTCTTCCATTAGTGTACAAACTGTTAAAGGACAAGAAAAAGTACAATAATAAACATGAGCAAGCTTGCTGCAGCTGTGCTTGTCAGCTCCAGACATTAGTGTGGCTAATTCCAATTGGGAACAGTTCCTGGGCTTGGTGATAAATTAATCCCAACTCTGATAATACGGAAAGATTTCTGTATGCATAAGCCAAAAGAAAACTTCCCAAACTGCTTACAAAATCCTCTTTACAGTTACTTTGGTGACTACACACCAAAATATTTAGTCTGTATATCTTTTTTGGATACAGTGCAATCTATTTTTTATTTTGATTAAATAATATTAGAATAGGATATGCTTCATCCAAAAGACAAAAGAATTTATGCACAGGCTTGCAGTGAAATTGCAGAATGATGAAGTACAACCAATGTGGGTTATGTCTGTTTTCCTGGAGATACACTGCGACTGATTTGTAGGAAGAGAGCAGTGGCATTGAACATTTCAGAGAGGAGCCTGAGTTTTAGTTCAGATTGCCGTTCTTTGAAAAATCCACAGGCTGACTGCTAAAACAAGAAGACATAACACCGTTCACTGATCTTTTTTTCCACCCATGCCGTGTCAGCGTTGGTCTGTTGGCCGAAGGATGTGACCCAGAGGACAAGGAGAAGATCCACTGGCTGTATAAAAATCCCCAGCGCAATGATTTGGCATGACCAGAGCCTGGGAGAGACACAACAACGAGGATGCTGGAGCAGCATTCTGGACAACTGGACACCTTCTGCCAGCTGCATCCTGCCCTCCACCATCTCCAGTTCCTGTGCCTTCTCCCAGATATTCCAGCTCACACACCACATTCATCATGCAGTTGATTTTGGTCGCACTCCTGCAGGAGCACTGGGTTTCAGGAAGTTGTTCACCTGGGCAGTTTCATCTCAGCCCCGATGAATAGCTTCATTCTGGAATAACAAATATATACAGAGGGAAAGCTGCTTGCCACAAGGATTCCTTTATGCTGCGCCATGAATTGTTGGCCAGTGGCCATTTAACATTGAAAGGCAAGAGCCACCTGTGTCAGGTGTGTTTAAAGTTCATATTGACTCCTGCCCACCAGTATTTGCATGATGGACAACATCAGAGAAAGGTGCATTTAGTCATTAATTTTTGCCTGTCGTGGGGAACAGAAATGAAAAGGAGCCCTTTTCTTCCAGGTACAGCTTTTGTTTCCCAGTGTGATCAGTCAACTACGAGCCCTGTGACACCCAGCATGGGGCAAACCCAGGTCCAGAGTATTGGGGGCGTTTCGGGGTTCCCTCCTGCACTGGCACCCACACCAGTGGGAGCACACATCCGTGTGGTCCCCCACACCCTCCTCTCTGCCCCTCGCTGCCTCTGACCTCGCTGGATGTTAAGATCCGCTCAGCCTCACACAATGCAGCTTCCTGGGAATGGATTAGAAAGCGAGCTGTGTGGGATATTTGTTATGGCCATGCCTTTCATGGAGAAAACTGTGACTTCTAGCAGTTTTTGTAGATTTTGTAACCCCAGCCAGCCTGCTACTGATTCCTTCATGAATTTTTACAGCTTTGGCTCCATTCGCGAGCGGTAGAGTAGAGATCGCAGTTTTTAATGGGTTTAAGTTATTAGTTACGTATTACCAAAGGGTGTAACATTCTTCATGTTGTAAAATAAAGTCCGTTTGTCTTCTCTCCATTTCCCACAGCACACGGTATTAAATACAGTGCACCATTGTTGGGTTTCTCTCTGAAGCTGGCTCTGGGCAGTTTTGGGTCGTGCCAGTGCATCAGCCACGGTGGCAATGATTGCTGTGGGTGCCGGAGGACACTCATCCCATGTGGGAATCCCCTTCCCATGAAAAAGGGGGGACCATAGGTGGCATGACTCAGTCAGGAAGGCTGGAGGGATTTGCAGAGGGTTTTGGACCTGAGGGCTCTGCAGTGGTATGTGCCACTGGGGGTTTTGTAAGGTTTCCTTTCTGTTCCCTAATGGGAAAGTTTGGCAGGGGGAACTTTAGGATTTCAATTCATTCTGGTGTACATCTCCACTGCCCAAAACTTCCCTCATCCACACAATTCCAAAGTGGGAAAGTTCACACTGTCTGGCTGCGAGCTTGGCCGTGGCTTTTCTGTGGTGGTCATGGAGGCCAGAATTTGCTGGATTGGTACAAATACCCTCTGTAGGCTTGGTTCAGATGAGTGCAGTGTTTGAAAAACAACCCGCTCTGCTTATACAAGGACCAACAGCATAGCCAAAATCTGCAGAACATATCTAGTTTTCTCAAACAATTATTGGTGGCTAGCCAATCTTTGTTACTTTTCTCCAGAACAATGCATAAACTATGCACAGAGACAACTGGTCACACTCACATCAGACCAGAAACCCTGTGCTCTAAATTACTTAAAGCAAAATATTTTCCATTTAAAAATAAAGACAGGGAAGAAAGATACATTTAAATCATGTTTGATGCCACCTAGAGTACTTTCTAGTGTTGATATCCATTGGAGATGAGAAATAAATCCAGCCCTCCTTCACAAATGTAGGGTTTTTTATAACTGATACAGATTTCAGAATTTTGTTTAGTTGTAGTTTTCCTGACTTAAATTGCCCTTTTCTGTCTTATAGCAGTTCATCAGCTAAGCTGTGGTTCCAAAACTGTGGTTTTTTGTGCAGTAATGTTAAAGGAAAGACTCTTTCAGCCCTCCTACAACTTCTCCCATGCCATAATAAATGCGAAATCAGGCCTTGCATAAAAAGTGAAGCTCTGTAGGGAAGGGACAATTTTATGGTTGTTGTCTGTCTGTAATGCATGGGATTTTTAGGGACTGACTTTTACATGTCATCTGTCATTTGGAGACTGAAAAGAAACAAAAGAAACCAGGGAAACTTTCTCCCAAATCATTCCAGGCTGATCCTGGAAACATTTATTACGGGGCTTTGGTGGGATTATTCCCATAAGCAGTCAGACATCAGTCCCACCGACACCTCGGTGCGCATTGAGCACTGCAGAGCTCGGCATTTGCATGGATTGTGTGAAATCTGAGGGGAAGGGAAGCTCACCTACCCGGGGCTTCCATGTGTGCTAAAGCATGTCCTGGCTCAAGGCACCGTGTGTTTCCAGAGCTGCCCCTTCCACTTGGAATGAATCCACCTAAATATTTACGTGTATTTTGCTCCTATAGTAACAAGAATATTGCAATGGTACGTTTGACATAAACGTGCTGGTACATTCTATGTTGATTTAAATAGCACGGGAGCCATGTGTGCAGTTCCTGTTTCACAAGGAAGGACGGGCTTGCAGGGAGCATCCCGCGGGCTTCCGACAACGGGGGGAGAAAAGGTGGGGAAGGGAGAGAGGAAGAAAAAGAAAAAAAAAAAAAAAAAAAAAAAAAAAAAAAAAAAAAAAAAAGAGAGAGAGAGAGAGAGAGAGATGGAAAGAATAATTTAAAGAATAATTTTCAAGGAGGGTTTTCGGGGCAGCAGCGGGGGCCGCGGCCGGCAGGCGGCAGTGGCCGGGATGGAGGGGAGCGGAGCGGAGAGCGGAGAGAGGAGAGAGGAGAGCGGGGAGAGGAGAGAGGAGAGAGGAGAGCGGGGAGCGGGGAGCGGGGAGCGGGGAGCGGGGAGCGGAGAGCGGGGAGAGGAGAGAGGAGAGCGGAGAGAGGAGAGCGGAGAGAGGAGAGAGGAGAGAGGAGAGCGGGGAGCGGGGAGAGGAGAGCGGAGAGAGGAGAGAGGAGAGAGGAGAGAGGAGAGCGGGGAGCGGGGAGAGGAGAGCGGAGAGAGGAGAGAGGAGAGCGGAGAGAGGAGAGCGGAGAGCGGGGAGCGGGGAGAGGAGAGCGGAGAGCGGGGAGCGGGGAGAGGAGAGAGGAGAGAGGAGAGCGGGGAGCGGGGAGCGGGGAGCGGGGAGAGGAGAGCGGGGAGCGGAGAGCGGAGAGAGGAGAGAGGAGAGCGGAGAGCGGGGAGCGGAGAGCGGAGAGCGGAGAGCGGAGAGCGGGGAGCGGGGAGCGGAGAGCGGAGAGAGGAGAGAGGAGAGCGGAGAGCGGAGAGAGGAGAGAGGAGAGCGGAGAGAGGAGAGCGGGGAGCGAAGAGCGGAGAGAGGAGAGCGGGGAGCGAAGAGCGGAGAGAGGAGAGCGGGGAGCGAAGAGCGGTCCCGCCCCGCTCCGCAGCCCGAGCAAGGACCGGGGGAGAGGGAGAATCTCAAAAAATTAACCTTGATCCCGTTAGTTCCTCCAAGTGGAATTTTCAGGAAAGCAGGGCTTTGCCTGAGGAGATCGGGAATTCCCCTATTCCCTCTGAATCCTGCCCTGATTTAAGTTAATTTGGAGGTTTACCCTGCGTTATTAGCCGCACTTTTCGTTATGGATTTGAAAAATAAAAAAAACCTGTTATCCTCAGTATTTCTAGGTTTACTCGGATAAATCCTGTATGTCTGCTAAGAGGATACGGCGGTAAAATCAGAGCTTTCTCTTAAACCGTGACACAAAGCAAAGTGAAAAGAGAGGAGAGGAATTCGAAGGAATGCCTCATTTCCCTGTGCAGAGTCTGAGGGCTAAGCTGGATGTTCTAAAGTTGAGCAAATTCCACAAAAGCATTCAAGTTTACAACAAGGTAATTTGTAAACTTATCTCTGCTGTCCCCTTACTGACTGACACTGTCATGGAATTGGATGCAAGCACTGGGACAGGAGGGAAGGCAAAGAACATTTCTAAAATCATATTTGTACAAAGAAACCAAACCAGCTTGAATTTCTAACAGTAAATGCTAAGAATAAATCCTGCAAAGGAAGACTAGATAAAAAGTAATAATTTTATTTTAGGTAATAAAACGAATTGATTTGAGAAAATCATGATTTATGTTTAGCAAAGATAAAGCTTGAGAAAGAACTGTTATTGTATTACTCACTGAGTTCTGATCCTACACCCCTAATACAATACCTGTTCTGCAGTAGCAGTACAGAATCGAGTCCATCATTCTCTGAGTACTAAAATCCCTTACTTTTAAATAAGTGGTTATAGATCTTGTTCCTACATAAAATTTCATGCTTTTATAAAAGTAAATTCCAAAGCAAATGTAACTCTTCAGAGCCATCATTACCCAGGGTTTTATTGCCAGGCTTGTTAACTTTCTTGACAAACATCAGGTCCAACCTCTCCACTCTGTGACTCCTCTTCAGAGGCTGGTAACATTTATTTTACAAGTAATATTAAGAACACACGGCTCACTTAGTTGCTCTATCAGTGAAACTCTAGAAAAATAACTCCTGTGTTTTGGTGGCCTTACCTGGCATTTTACAGGTGTAAGGGAGAGTACCAAGAGCCCCACAGTTGCTGAACGAGGGAGATTTTTGGCTTTGACAGAAGATAACTGCTTCAGTAGTGAGCTGCTGTTAATCCCAGGCTGTGTTCTTGGTGCTGACCTGCAGCCCTGCTGTTTACATCAGGGGGATTTTTAGGGCCAAATTTTGCTGTTAATTGCAGCAGCATAAATCTGGATTCCTGAATCTCCCATCCCGGGCGTGGAGCTCCTTTGGATTTGACAGCAAAACTCAGGGCTGATCCTGCGGCTGCTGAGATCCGTGGCCTTGTCTTGCAGCGAAACACAGGGAAGAGCTGGGCTAGCCCCTCGCCCAAATTTCCTAATGGCAATAAATGTGAGCAATTAGGGGTTCCATTTGCTCTGAGGAGCAAGGGAGCTCCACCTGCCCCAAGCCTTGGGCCCGCCGAGCCTGGGTGGTACGAGGAGGTGTCACTATTAGAGCAGCTCCGGGGGGATTAATACCACTGTGAGCTCTATGATGTCCTGTCAGGAATCTCTGCAAAAAGAGCAGGAGCTGGAAATGCAAGCTTTCAGCTTTAAGCCCTGAGCTTGGGGCTATACAGTGAGATTAAAGCATCGGTCTTTTAATGTTTTCCCATCGAGAAGTGAGAAATTTCCATGCATTTAAAGGCATTCCCTGTGTTTTAAATAACCAGTTGAGTCAAGAGACCGATTCGATGTCAGTGCTCGCTGTATTCCCTGAGGTGCTGCAGCACGCTGGCAGCTGCTGAGCGAGAGGCAGAAAAACCTCAGCAAAAAGGGGTATGGACTGAGATTGCAGACCCAGGGATCACAGCCTGAGCTGGATTCCTTCCCCAGGTCTTGCTGCAGATATTACAGGCGATGGCTTCTGCAGAGCGGACTGGTTTATAAAAAGACATTTTTGGAACACTGAACATCAAAGTCTCTGCTGGAGGAAAGTGTGGATTAAACCACTCACTCGCTGAGAAATACAAAGAGAAACAGGTAGACACTGAAGTGATGAAATAATTCATTAGAAGGAGGGGGTTAATGGCTCTGTGGGATTTCCTCATTTGTTGATAAATCTGCTTCACTGTCCTTTAGTGTCACCCACCACCAACAGAGTGGACATGGGAGTGTTTCGGTTGCAAGTAATTTATTCAACAAAATGTTAATTCTGTTCTGAATCTCGTACTCACAATCACAAATTTGACCCCCACACAGAAAGCAGCACAGAGAATACAGGTTAGCTTTATCTTCAGCAAATTTTGCACCTAAATCAGACACATTTACCCTTACCTGTGCGGGATGAAATAAGAAAATATGGATGGGAGAATTTCAGCCCTTATACCTTGAAGCTTGGTGTGCTTCTCCCCAGCCTCACATTTGGGTGCACATCAACACAGAACAAAACTGTTTCAGTGATGTGCTTTGGATCAGCTCTGTGTTTACCTAATGTCCAGAAAATGCAGAATTCAGGAAAAAATAGGTATGATTTTAGATGGCTTGGATCAGGTGCTTTTTTCCTACAAGTAGTTGCTGTCCTCCATGATATGCTCGGTACTAAATCTGCACTATAGGATTTTTAAAAAGTGCAATTCCCAGCCACGCTGAAAGTACAGGGTAACTCTGGCAGGATGAGATTTAATTTTTGTCATTAAAGGAATGAAAGCTGTTTCAGCCAGAGCGAAGCACAGAGGCTGAAATCAGAACATTGTATTGCAATTCTCAGTGCAAGAACTTGTGGGAACAAAGGACAGAAATGAAGGCAATTATTTTCCCTTCTTAATGCTTGTGGAAACAAACTCGTGTTTTTTATATTCAATATACACATGCAGAATATATTCACATTTTTATGTTGTACTTAAATTTAAAACACCTCCAGGAGTCGGATTTATAAGAGGACGGAGAGGAATAATGAATCAAAAATATAAAACAAAACTTTTTTTACCAAAAAAAAAAATTTTTTTTAAAGGGAAACTAGATTTGTTATTGGACATTGCATTTTAAGTGTGTGTGTTGAGCAGTTAAAAGTGATGGAGATTTCAAATAATAAAACCATGTGCCCAAGATCAAAATAATGGTTTTTTATTTTAACTTCCCCTGAGAAGCAGATACGATGACTTCAATGAAATTACCTGTGGAGGTAAAGTCCACAGATAGGATTATCAAAGCACACAGAATTCTCCACGAGTACCTGATATCATTTGAAAAATTGCGATATATTTAGCAGGTGTTAAGTTAAAGCTCATGTGCACACATTTACCTTTTTTTATATATATATATACACACACACACACACACATATATATATACGCACATATATACAAACTGTGCAGTATGTTTAATTATTGTGTAAAAAACAGCTCAGAATTTGCTGGAAAACTGATTGCCCTGAATTATTCAATCACATCTGTAACAGCAAGGGCTTGGTTGTGCTCCCATTGAGGTTTGTGTCCCATTGACACAACGACAGCAGGACCAGCCAAAAATACACAAATACTTGTCTTGCACTATAGACTACAAAAGTTCCTGGGAAAGCTTACCTGTGATCTGCTGTTGTTATTGTATGCAAGAGATGTTGTTTGCTCTGTGGAAAAATGTATGTCTGCAATTAAACCCAACCAAGATATGTTCTAACTTTAAACAGTATTTTTTCACAAAAAAAAAAAAAAAAATCATAAAATAATATTTAATTAAGAGGTTTAATTAAACTAGCAATTAATATGTCCACATTCCTGAGCCCTTTTGTTTTTCTACTATTTGTTTTTCTCTAAGAGAAACCTTTATTTCCCGAAGGTTTATCTTGTGGAAAATCACTGCTTTAAATTAATTTTCTCTTCATCAGGTGTAACATATACTGCTGTACAATGATGTCCTGTGTGTTATTTCAGAAATAAATAGCTGCTTCCTTGGGTTTGGGGTGTTTTTAAGTACCAGTTTCAAGAGAGGAGGGAGTTTTATTTAAAGAGAAATTTTCCTCCTCAGAGAAAACTGTTTGAAAAGCCACACACACACATTGAGTCTTTGTCTCTCGCAGCATCTCAGAGCTGCTGAGGGTGTTTAACAACCTGAAAGGAGGAGGGCGTAAAACCTAAAGATGTTTTAAATGTGCACCTTGGCCAGATTTTTCAGAAGCTGGCTTGCACCGAAATGAGAAATTTGGTGTAATTATGTATTTTTTTTTACATGTTGGACAAAAAATACAGAGTTTTTATCTCTGTATTATTATTATTATTATTATTATTATTATTATTATAGCAGTAGAGGATTTTTCAGCCTGGTTATTGCCATAAGGGGCACCGGGTGAGTCCAAGAAACTCTGCAATGGTTTGAGCTGCTGACTCTTTGCGGTATCAGGAGCTTTAATGAGCACTCAGTGGCCTGATCCTGTTTGCACTCCTTCAAGTAAGTAACTGACTTTGGTGATATTGCTTGTATGACTGAAAATAGTGGTTAAATTAAAAATTAACTTCAGCCGCTCGGAATTAGCTTGGTTATGAAGCTGAACTCGGCACAATTTTCTTTCAAAAAGAAACAATAGCAGGGAATTAGGGATTTCTGGGGGAATGCAACCCTGTAAAAGTAAATAGAGGCAAAATCAGCACATCTGAGCACAAATTATATCAAAAACTATTAAAAATTTGACAGAGAGTGTTGTCCTTTCTGGAAGTATTTATGCTGTTCCATAGCAGCATAATGGGTTATATCCCTGCCATGCAATTTTTAAATCAGCTGCAGGATTTTATAGAAAACTGACTTCAACTCTCTTAAAATCTGTAGAGACGCTTCCCTGGGCATTCTAAAGGACCTTCCAGAGGGGAGATTCTGGTTCCAGACAGGGTTTATTTTTGGGATGTGACAAACCCTTGGTTACCCATGAATTCCTTTCTGGAGTAACCCCGTGAGATTGTTCTGTGAAGGGTTAATCCTGCCTTTGCAGCCCTGAATTGTGCCCAGCTTGCAGCAGCAATGCTCCTTTTGCAGAGCTGCAATTTATAACTTTGGGCTGTTTATTAATGCTCACCTTGAAAACTGCCTCACAAGGGTCGTGCATAAAACTAAAGAAACTGGCTGAAGGAACCAAGTCGCTTCCTTTGGGAACAAATGAGAGCTGCAGCATGTGGAGTCAGGAAACTTTAGCTGGCCATCGAAATTGGGTGCACAAAAGACGTGCCAGTGTGGCATTTCCGAGCTCATGAAGCCACTTTGCCCTCTCAGTGCAGCTCTGCAAATACAATAGTGCATTGATCGAATCTCAAATTCACCAGACTTCAATAAATTCTGAAAGTGCATGAAATTCAAATTGGACCAAGGGACACGCAGAGTGTTAGTCCTTCTCAAAATAATAATTTAATAACTCTCCAAAATGTATAGCGGCTTAGGGAAGGCAACCCAGATGGGGACATATAAAATAAAGCTATAAAATTTCCTTCAAATGTATTTTAATCATTGTTAAATATTTACATTTAATAAGCACAAAGTTTTATTGCAAGAGAGATGTAATTACACTTATCATTCATGGAAAAAATGGAGTTTAATAGCCTATACATTGATTTCCTAAGATGAAATAGTGTCCTAAAAATATGTCGCTTGCTCTCCCCTGGGAATATGTTCCATATGTGAATGTAAAACAGATGAGAATTTTTTTGCCAGTGCACAAACAATGTCAACTTTAGTTCTCATTGTCTCTGTTACATTTAACATAAATCTTTGCCTCTGATGTTTTGCTTATTAGAAGCACCTTATCCGTGTTTTACAACTGATGCTAACAAGGGTATTTATTTAATAAACAACAACAGGAAGAATAGCAATACCTTGGCATTGAGTCCAGGGAAGCTGTTGGTGGGGGCTACAGCCTCACACAATTTTACCAATAATTTGCGGCCACATCTGATGCATCAAAAAAAACAAAGGTCAAAGGGATGACACATCTTCAAAAATTATCCTTTATTTTTATATTATCATTATTTGTCTGCCTTCCTTTCCCCCCCCCCCCCCCCCCCCCCACATCTTTCTTTTCTTCTTTTTTTCCCTGGTTTCCCTGCTAACAGGGTTCCTGATTGTCAGGGAGTTTTATGTCATCTCCCCTTAGCCAAAGCAGCCAGCACAGCCATAGCTGCAGCTGCAGCAAGGACTAGACTGGAACCCTCCAGTTGTAATTCTGATCAGTTTTTTTTTATCTGGAAACTTGTAGTCATGAAAATGACCACATACTAATATAAGAAATAGCTGGATTTTAGGAACTGATGGACATTATCAGTGCAGGAAACTGCTTGTCCTGGCACCTTTAGAAATACTTCCAGGTGGCAGCACCTGGAAGCCTTCTGTCTTGACAAGATGCTTGTACTCTGTAGGCAGCCATGAAAGTCTCTATTAACATTATTTATTGGGACTGAAAAATTATGATTTTTTAAAATAGGTTATAGCATTTCAAGTGAACTGCAGAAATGAGGAGGAATAAGCTTAACATTTGGTGTATATTTTTTCTGCTATGGTACTTGTGAGCTCCTCATTTTCCAGCAGAAAGATACTGTTGTACAAACACACCAGAAAGAAGGGCAGATAAATGTGGGGGGGGGAGGGAAGGAAATATATGATATTAAAAATTAACCATATAAAACAGTCCCTTGGACTTCAGTCAGCAGTACAATGCCACTTGGTCAGTATTGATCGATGGGTGATGCATGGAGTGCACTCAGTCAAGCAATGGTTTTATTCCCACCCCCTGCATGGGTAGCCACGGTTTTAGTCCTCATAAGCCAAATTTTTCAGGCAGGGAACAACTTTCTTGAGAATTAAATTAACAAATGTATACTCTAAAATTATCCATTCTTCTAGTACAAATGTGTACCTTCAGGCACTGCGTGGTCCCAAGCTCTTGTGTAAGCCAAAATCCTCATCCTTTGCTCTAATTCCACAAGAATCAGGCTGAGGCACAGAAAGCCAATGCATTTGAGCAGATTAACTACATTAATATCAGGAATGCCCACATTTTATTGCTAAGCTCAGACCTCCAAAGAAACTATTTGCTGCTGCACAAGCTCACGCACTTGGGGAATCCCATATGCAGCATTTTTGGATAGCTACAGAGCATTTCTTTGCTGGAGCTGGTCATAACCTCTGACATAAGGCAATGATATATCTGAGCAGAACTCTAGACAGGTAAATACCGGAACCTGGCATGCAGTGTTCCTTCTGCTGGTTGTAAGGTACCATCATTTGGAAATACTAAACAAACCAGACTCGTGCTCGCTCCCAAATGAAGGTCAATTGTCCCTGCAGCCATCATCTTACATGTGCAAGCGATTACAGCCTTGTTCTGTCCGTGTTCCAAGAGTGGCTGTTGCAGTGAATTGAGGAACTGCTGCCAGGAAATGTCCTTCTCTAAACGACATAATTAGAGTCTGGGGGAGCCCAGTGAAAGCAGATTAGGGGCATCACTGCTGTTCTTGATGCAAGCAATGATTCAAAGCACATAAGCAAATACTTAGACTCTGAGGATGATTTAATATTGATTAAACTCTGATATCTGAGAGTCCATGGAAGGGAGATACAGCACTCTGGAAGGAAAAAAGAGCACCAACTTCACATTTTGTATTAGCTAAAAAAAAAGTAAAGTGCTTTCATTGACCTCACTGATCAGAAATCAAAAAATCAAACCATTACCCAAATTAAAGCTATTGGCTTGACTAATTAAAATTACTTGACTGTCTGATAAAATTAAAATATGTATGGCAAATAAACTCAAAACTTCACTTTCTGTTTTATTTAAGTGTTCTCAATTTCTCTTGAAGTTCCCTAGCTATTTTGGGTATAACCATAGACAAGGTGAATCACAGATGTGGCAGCTGAGCCCTGCCTACGCCTCCAGCCTTGTTTCCATTCCTTTTCCTAGCCAGTCCTCAGTTCTGCAAGTGATTTTGGTGATGGAAACACATGGCAAGTGGCCAAGAGGGGAGTTTAGTTGTGGCAACACACCCTCCTCTTCCTTGTTAGCATGGAGGAATGTTGATTTTACCAAATTGTAATTTTGGACATTTATCATTAAGGTAAGAAATATTCAACTTCTCTATGAAATAAATGATAAACAGGTTTCAATTCACTGCTCCATTGAAACCAAGAGATCTGCAGCCATCGGGCACTTTATTAACTCTACTTTCAGATGCAGAATCATTGACCCTATGGGAATGCCCATGGGGTAACTTGTTGTAGGGTTTAGAGCCCCAGGACCTACAACAACAGTAGAACTTCTAGTGTCCCTCTTGGCTGCTGTGCTGTTCTTCTTGCTCAGGACTTTACAGCCTATTATTCAGGTGCTTTACTAAATGCCTTGTGCATTTCCCTTTTGGGTTTTTTTTTTACTCAATGTGACAATATAGGAAATTGATATGAGAAGGTACGGCAGGATTCTCTACCCTTTCTATCTGTTTCTATGTTCCTTCATGAACACCAGTAAACACAAGTTCTGACTTGGTTCTTGCATGCTCTGCTGATGCAGCAGCCTTTTAAAATATGATTTGTTCTTGTTTTAAATGCATTTGTGCTCAGTGAGAGATCTGTCTGAATAGAAGTAGGTCACAACAATGGTAAGAACATCTTTGGCAGAGTTTATGACATGGGATACTTTTGCAGGCTTGCCTGTCTGGCTTTTCTGGTTGGATTGAAGGCAGCTGAGTTCAGGTGTGTATTTGTCTCTGCACATCCTATTTCTCTCCTTTGCTTAGATCCTGTGCCCATCCCCACCACAAGCCTTTCACCAGCCCTCCCAAGGCTGCTGCAGATGGTCACCAGCATTGTCAGGAAGAGCCGAAAGTGCTCAGCACCAGCTTTGGCCACTGAAGCTGGAGCTCTCTGTACTGCCCCATGCTGTTGTCTGGCCCACCCCTGACAGCCCCATGACACAGCAGAACTCCAGCTGTGGATGCCACTGCTCCAGGAGGAGCTCAAACACCCCGGCTGGTTTGGAAGCAGACAGCTGCCCAGCTGTGCCACGGAGTCTGATGTCCAAAGACTCCAGATTCTGGTTTCTTTTATGTTTTGCTTTTGTAGCCACTCACCGCCTTAATTGCAACACTTGTCTGGTGCATAATTTGCCAATTATATTTCTTCCCATTTGCAAATGGAAAGAGCAACACCTGAATCCATGAGAACAGCAGAGCTGACTCTTCTCACACCCTTCAGATGCCTTCTTCTCTTTTCCCAAAACTGAGAGCAGAATGCTGCCTCCACACTCTGCCCCAAACTGCTGTGTGATGTAAAGACAGAAATGGAGCCGCATCTCAGGACAGCAGAGAAGCTCTTTTCCTTCCTGCACGCTCCACCACCAGCTCTCACTGTTCTGGGCTCCAAGACCAGTTCCTTCCCCTTTGGAAGGTGGTCAGATACTGACCAAAATTCCTCAATGACCAGCAGCATTTTGCCTTATCTACAAACTGCTGCTTTGCTTTAACAGACTGTCTCTGATTTGCAGTAACCACTCCCCTAGATCCATGGGAAGAGCATCTTCTACAACCATGCAAGGCAGGTGCAGCAGCAGCTTAGATCCAGGTAGGCAGAGTTACAGCAAAGTGGCCAAAGAGGTTCATTCCTCTGTGAATCATTGCTTTTCTTTGCATCTTTATCACATTCCTGGAGGCAAGCCATGTCCCTGCAGCTTCTTCACCCTTGATTTTACAAGAGGAGGGAAATGGAAAAACAGCTGCAATATCCTTGGCAGAAGCTGTTTTACAGTAGCTCTGAAATTAAAGTATCTCTATGAGATGGCTGAACCCCTTTGCTGTTGCTCTGGCAGCAGCCAAATGAAATTCTCACAGGGTTTAGCTGATGTTTCCTCCTGAAATCATCAGCTGAGTGGATGTGGGACTGGAGGAGCACTAATGGGGCTTCCAAGGAATCCTTTGACCAGCACAGGGAAGCAAACAGGTCTCGCATCTTGAGAGAGAGCCAGTGTCTACACCACTCTGGCTTGTGACCAATGCCACCAAGTGCTGACAAGGTCTGGACTGAAAAATCCCAGTTGTCTTCAGCAAAGGGAGTCTCATGACCTGTTTTGCTCCAACTCTGCTCCCTGACTTTTTCAGATTCCTGCCAAGCTGAAGCAATGAGCTGTGTGTGTGGTTTTTGTCTACTGAAAGTACTTAAGTGATTTCAGTGAAGCAGGATAGAATCAGCAGAGCTAAAAAAAGAACAATAAGGCACAAATAATACCCAGTGCATTCTGGAAAATACCCTAATTCCTTCTCTTTTCCACATCTCCCATAGCACAACCTTTCCTTCCAGTACCCTTCTGTCTCTCATGATCCCCAGACTCTGAAAGCACTGGTTCATTTCCGTCTATACCCTGTGCCATCTCTCTTAATTGAATACAGCAGGGTTATCAATGGCTTATCTGACACAGAGCTATTTGACACTAAAAGGCCTGGAACAGATTTGTTCAGGAATATTTTCATTCCTCATCTCTTTGCTCAGGCTTGGGAAGCTGGAAGGATGGTAAACCAAAATGAAGATGTGCAGGAAAAATAAAATAACAGAGTTGTCTCGAGGAGAAAACACAACATAGCAACCTTAAGGGATTATTCATAAAGTAGAATAATATTTACCACTGCAATCAATGCAATCCTGATCAGAAAAGGCTGATTTTCAAACCTGTCAGAGTTTCTGAGAAGCATTTGTATGAGGCAGAAGCTACTTTTTCTCAGTTTGGTAGCAGTTCCTCAGCTCATTGCCTTAGCAGGTACTATTTTATGCTTCACTTCAGATGATCCCCAATTCACTTTGCATGTCAGTGTGATTTCTTTGCTCTTACACAAAGTTAGATAATTCTGACAGATGCTCTGCAAGCAGAGTCCTTCAGATGATGGTGTTGGGAGCTTAACCAGTGCCAGTTTGCTCAGGCAGCCAAAGATGCTGTTGGCTTGGGCACTTCAGTGCAAGGCTTCACACAAAATTAATGCTCAGAATTAACCCAGCTTCACTGTAATGTTTCACTCAAGCCAAACCTTCACTAAAGCAGGGAGCTGTGGTGCAGACACAAGGCAGACCCTGCAGAAGGAGCAGCTCTGTGTCTGCTCTACTTTGCATCTGCAATTTTTACTGAGGGTTTTTTGTTTTTTTTTTTTGGGGGGGGGGGGGGGGGTTCAATTTCTGTGATATTTATTGGTTTTATGAGACATTTTCAAAGCAGCGAATCAAAATATCCTTCTCTGGGGAAGTAAATCTCCCAGAGCTTAATTCATCATTTTGAAGTAATACAAAGCTTAAATTTGTCTTTGCTGGAGCTGCATACGAAGTATTCAAGCATAAATAAAGAAAATATAAATAAAGCAGTCCTGAATCTATTTCACTGTGTTATTAAAATTCCATTGTTTGTTCTGCGGGAAAAGACCTCCCAAAATGACAGTGGTAATCTGGGCAAAAAGCAGATTGTTGCCAAAGGGTTCAGCTCTTAAAGGGGGGAAGCATTTTAAAAACTGCCAAGGAAAATATTTTCATTCATGAGTTCACCCAGCCTAAACATGCACCTAATCCTCCCAAACTGACAGTTCAAAAAGGCAACCACAGCTGAGACAGGCAAAGTGTTCAGTTCAAAGGCAAAAAAAAAAAAGGACCTGGGGATTATTAGCATTATCACTTTATCACGAAATGACCATCGGCTCTGGAAGTGCAGAGCTCCACCTCCCCTTCCCAAACCCAGGGACTTAGTCCCCATCACATTCCTAAAAGGGCAGCAAAGCCTTTCTTGGTGATTCTCCACAGCAAGGAGTCTTCAGAGGGCTCAGGACTTGCTCCCATTTGCAAATTTGAACATTGACACAAACGGAAGTGAAGTACCCCAAACCTTCAGAACTGGAGTAAGTGAGGAATCTCAAACAGTGGTGCTGCTCGAGGATCAGCTTTTCCTCAAATACTCATTGCACAGACTGAAAAAGAAAAAAAATTCCACACTTACTAGATATGTAAATCTTAGCATATTTAGCAAAAAAAAAAAAAAAAAACGAAACCAAAACCCTCATATTTCTCTATTCTACTACCACTATTAGTTTAAGAATAATAAATGTCTTGACCAAGGGTGCAAGAAACAGCAGTAGCAGAGTTGGGAAGTGGATAACCAGACCTCTAAAAAGAAACCTACAGCAACTTTAAAGTGGGAGTCCCTTGGAAACATGACCCCTCCCAGAACATTGAGAAGATTCCTCTCTTTTGTTTGGTTCTGGTGGTTCTTTGACAGTTGGGTTTGGTTTTATCTTTCTTCCCCCAATACTCAACCGTGCTTTTATGCCAAAAATGGGAATGAAAGACTCTAGAACATGAGGAAAGACAGAAGTGTGAGCCCAGTTATATTCTAAGATACCAGAATATGAGAAGTTACTGAATGACCCAACTGGTGGGAAAAAAAATAAGAACATTTTGAGTGAGATACAGATCAATCCAATCAAGAGAGGCAAGGGCTGATTTCAAAAGTTGACTTCAAAAGTCTCATTGTCCCCTGAACTCTTTGGTGTTGACAGCCACAATCACTTGGCTTTGCAGCAGAGACTCAAGGGATGGGAGAGCCAAGGGAAACGAGAAGGGATTTTCAGTCAGGGGGTACCACTGTCCCTCCTCCACCCCCTACCAAGAGCCACTTCTCATGGCACAGAGGGCAAAAGCAGCCAAGGACATGCACTGGGGCTGAGCTGCTCCAGCTCATTCTCCTGGCTGTGGTCCCACCACGGCTCCCTGGTGCTCCAGCCAAGGGCCCCAAGTGCTCAGCAGACAGCAGAGGGGACAGAAGAGTTGTGGGGTTGTCAGTGAAATATTGCCATTTCTGACTTGTAAAATTGATCACAGCAGCAGAAACATTGCCCTGCCCAGCTGAGGGAGCAGGAACTCCCTCAAAATTGATACACACCATGAAGGTGCCCTCCAGATCCCACACCTGGGATGTGCACCGTGAAGTGCTGCTGCAAAGCAAGCAGCCACGCCAGAGCAACTGCAGCAATATGTGACTGGCCAGCTGTAGGCTGCTTTTCTTGGCATTTATCCTCAGCTGAAGATTTCCTTAAAAATCCTTCCCAAGTTTAAACCACAACAATGCATGCTTTAAACCTCGGCCAAATTTTTAAATGGCTGGCAAACCCGCAAAGCTGCCAGTCGAGCCATGGCTGTGGTTCTGGTCTGTGATGGGCTGCTGGAGTGCAGGAGCACCCTCAGGGCTCAGCACCCTCATCTGCCTCTAGAAATAAAGAAGGAAAAAGCAAATGAACATTTTCAGCAGGCTCTCTGCTGTGGTGTTTCCACCACTCCCTGCCTGTATCAGCACGGATTGGACTCAGGTTTTCCTTCAGCCCATCAGTGAGATCCCTGTGGGGACGCCCTGATGGCACCAGGAGACATCTGCAATGAGAAGCAGCAGGACAAATGAGGAGACCATTGGACAGCACATTTTTCTGTACCCTTAATTTGGCCAAATATTGCACATTGATCCTTTTGAAAGACTGCAGTATCTCACCTGAAACCTGAGTCCTGTGGAAAAAGCTCTTTCCTCCAGGAGAGGGTGATGGTGCCCAGGGTTTGTTTGAATGCCAATGCCTCTCCTTCGTCTCCTGTGACCCCAAGCGCTGAGCCAAGAGCTCTGCTCATATATGGCTCAACACTCACAGAACTCAAGGAGAAGATTCCCATTGACAGTGACAACCTAACACAAAAGCACATTAATGAACCTGATGCCATCTTACCCCAATAAACATCCATTTTTAGTGCTGAACCCCAACCAATTTCTCTAGTTTATATCTAGAAAAGAAAAGGTAGCAAACACTTAATGAGACTGATCTGCCCAGCTTCAAGTTTCTTCAACTGCTGTGTTACAACATGAGTTTAGCAGAGACAATTACCTTCCCCCCTTGTGAGCTTTGGTGCTCTTTTACTTGTTTTATTTTCATATATTAAATGGTTGCATAAATTAAATGTTTATGGAAAAATATCTCAAAAAACTGTAACCACAACACCATGGGTGAGACCCACATGGACACAAGTAACTGATTTTAAGATACCTGAGCAACCAGGTATCCAATTGCTCATCCCTCCTGCTGGAAAGGACCACTGGAGCTTTAAAACAGCCATGTGCTGAATGTTTATTGTGTTTGAAAAGATGCTTGGAATATCCTGCCAAGGATGCAAAAAGTTATCAGGCAGCTCCAACCTGTAAAGAGTTCAGTGCAGGTACACCTCTGTCGAGGCTTTCTTTGGGAAGCACCAGCTCCCAGAAGTGTCAACCACTGTATTTCCAGGATCATTCCCTGAGGTATCTAGCACTGGCCAGTGTTTCTGGGATCCTTAATTGTCATTACAGGCTGTCAGCACACACACACACTCAGATTTGGCTGGAGCAAGCGAAAACAATCCTCTTAACACCAAAATGACATTCAAGGTGCTACTGCTAAGCAGGCATGCACAAAACACACACATTGCTCCCCAGCTCAAGACCTTAAGCCTCTTATTATGCAAATGCTTGGGGGTTTCACCCTATTTGAAAGTTAATTCAGATGACAACAGGATTAACCACTGTAGAGCTCCTTAACCTCACGATGGGCAATTGCTTGGCAGGATTCCTGTTCTCTCCAGTCACCCTTGATACAGATTAATGCTACTTTGACTGCCTTTATGCTTTAACAGTATATTATGATTGTATCAGGTGATCTGTCGCCCAAGACGAGCTATAACAAGGGAATATTTAGACCAGCAACCCACAGAACTCCACCAAAGTGTCGTGTGATTTGGTAAACTCCAGGGCAGGCTTATGGAGAAGAGTTACCACAGGCTAAACAGATGGGAATGCAGCATCCTCTTCTAGATCTTGGGGCTTGATCAGAGTCACGTCAGAACAGAGCTTCTAAACTGAGCTCAGTCTTAACTTTCATGCATTAATGTTATCTTCCTTCATGTAGGCTTGTGGTTATTAGCATTTGGCAATTTGAATATCAATAAACAATATTTTCAAACAACATGGACAGCCAGATTTCCTGTGCTTTATTGAAAAAATGGAGCAGTAAATGGGAAACTTAGCTTCCTTGAATTGTTTTATAGCATTGTACAGAAGACCAGAGCTGTCTATTCACAGCTTTGAGAAGGTTCATAAGAAGAGCAGCAAAAGGATGAACAGGAGCTTCATAGGTCTGGATTGGGTTCACAAGATTTCTTATTAATTTCCTATTAATTTCCTATCAATTTCCTATTAATTTGGGTCAATTGCTCTGAGCCTCAGATTCCCACTGTGACTGACTTCAGTTTAACTTACTAACTATAGAGCAAAACCAACCTTTCCTGCTCTTTTTAGGCAATGCACAAAGAGGAGGATTTCACCTGGTCCCTCACCATTGCTGTAATACAATCCATAGTAATTGCAATATGACCAAATCAAATAATCTGTGAATGCATATTCTGTCAAACCTGATTTTATTTCCTATTAAAGTCCACAAGAGTTCAGAGCAGCCCCATACTGTGTGACTATCAGTCCTTTCTATGCACCACTGCTCCTGCCAGGAAGCAGGATTTCATGGACATCCTTTCTATGGGGTGTCCAGGGCATTTAGGGATCAGCCATAGTGCAACAGACCTTGGAGGGATCACGGATTTGAGCACTAGTGCCAGGTCCCTCTCAGACCCTTGGCAAGCCTGGCACTCACACCCACACACAGCAATCCAATTCATTTCAAAGTAATGGCAGTAATTTTTTCCTTCCCTTTCCATGTCTCCACTTTCCTGACCTGGAAAGACATTTTGGCAAGAACAGAGGTAACCAGAGAGAGCCCAGAAATACTGAGATGGGCACTGGTGACCACAGGCTCTCACCAATGCCACTAACACTCCAGAAAAAGGACTGCACCTCCCAAAGTTAAAAATAGCTTTTAGCATCTGAATATTCTCTGTGTGTCTCTGTAATTTCTGTGAGGTCAAGTCATTTCAGGGACTCTTTATTTGCACAGACTCTGCAGTAGCCATTAATGTTTAGAGTTGAAGTGGGAATTGAGTACTGGCAATAGAATAGATGATTGTGAGAGCTGCTGCTGAAAGCACGTCTAGCTCACGACTCTGACTGGCCATCATTTCTACCTCATCACAAAGGCATGCTGAAATCTAGGAACCTCTCAGAGCAACGGGTTTCATGGAGTCAGTAACATTTTTCCACATGTGACTGGTGAGGTCATTTATCACCTGCAGGTTCAAACCTGCTGCAGTGACTGCAGGGTTGCTCAGACTCACCTTCAGACAGACACCCTGAGCCTGTCCCAAGCAGTCTCCTCTCGAAATCCAGCTCACCCAGCAGTGCTCTGGCTCTTACTTCAGCCAGTGCACGGCTCAGCCATGCTGTTGGAGGAGTTACTGCCGTGAGTAAAGGCAATGCCCAGTGCAGATGTCATTCCCATGGATCAGGCCACCCTGGGGCTGCTGTGCCTGGCACCTGCACCCCGGTGCAGGGACCATGGTGCTCAGCTGGGGATGGAGCAGGACCAGCCATCCCCACACAGCACACTGACAGTGGAACCCTTGGGACCACTAATGCTCTCTGGTGTTTCCCAGAACTTAGGGGTGGCAACAGGACAGCAATTTTTGGACAAATTTACAAAAAATTCCTATCTCAAAAGCACCTACTTGGTCTCCTGTCATGGCAGGTATGATGGTGAAGGATCTGAAAGTCATTTTCCAAGAAGTTAAAAAAGCAGTACACTATGATTTTTATGGTGGTGATTTATTTCAATTCATAGACAGAAAGTGCTCCCATAACTCAAAAGAAATTGCAAAGAGGGAAAAAATGAGGTGTGTTTTTTTTATGCTCACAAAATGGAAAGAAATAAAAACCACTGTTTTCTGAGATGTGATCCAAAAGAGTGGGCTGATTATTTTCAGGTTTTTATAGGGTTTAGGTTTGGGATTCTATTCACTAGAAGTATACAAATGCTTCTGAGAATGACATTATTTTCCCCACTTAAAAAAAAAAATAAAAATTAAAATTTTAGATGAGTTGCAGATGCAAGAAAGAAACTGGATGGGCAATGACAGCAGGCCAAAGTCAGAACGGCTCATTTCCCTCTCCAGCATGGGCATGTCCTCTTGCTCCACAAAGGCTATAGACCTCAGACCAAGGTGAACAATTTCCCTCACAAAATTGCCACCCATCCTCACTTGTACTGCAGAGAAAACATGGATATCACTGCTGGGGCTTGTCAGGACACCAAGGCTAGACTGCAGAGTTGGACATAACCCAGACAGGTTCCCTCAAACCCCTTTTGAGAGTGCTTGTAGAAGATGGTTGTTCTACCTCCCCTGCATGGAGGTAGAAATTAGTCTGGTTAGATTTTCCCTGCTTTTTAAGGGATCATATATAGTAATGAACAAAAAGCTCAGCAACCCACCAGACCTCCTGCTAAGCAGGAGTCTGTAGGCTGGGCTATTAAAATAAATGAGAAATCACCATTGGTCACAGCATGGGCAGGATTTGCCCAGGTCTGAATGACATGAAGAAAAATGGAGATAAAATACAGTCATGTATATTAAAGTGAGGTTGTTTAAACAGTGATTTTCCTGGTGGTGCCTATTCAGTCCTTTACCTCTTAACATATTAGTTTTCTTTTCTCACAGAATGAGTACAGGTTGAGGCAATTTACATCAAACTCTTTCCCCAAACCTGATACTGGTAATTATTCCAAATAACAAGATTTGACAGGAGCCTGAAGAAGTGGCACTTAACTCCATTATAACATAATGTCTTTTTTCTTCCTTTCTTAATCCCCTCCCTAAAAGCAGAAAAACGATATGGCACTCAGGTAGAAAGGAGTGACTGAAAATATAATGCTAATATAAAAACATAGCTGCCATTATCATTTGGCTCTGCTTGCAAACAGGACTACAATTCTGCACGCTTGGACTTCACCAGTGGTCCCTCAGTCCTCTGCACTCGAGCCCCCGATTCCTCTGCTCAACATCTGCCTGTGGACTGCACAGAGTATGGAGAGCTTGACCCCCTCAGGCAGCCCAAGCTTCCTGGGAAATCTGAAGATGAAGCTGAGTCACTCATCCTTATTCCTACAGTACCAGATCTGCAGCTCGCAAACAAGTTTTTGTCTTCATTATGGTTGCACCCATGTGCCAAAAGATGAGCCAGCAGGGAGGAACACCAGCCTGGCTGAACAGAGAGGTGGAACTCAGTGCAAGAAAAAAGGGGAGTTTGTGACCTTTGGAAGAACCAGAAGGCAACTCAGGAGGACTACAAGGATGTCATGAGGTTATGCAGGAAAAAACTTAGAAGGCCTAAAGCACAACAAAAACTTAATTTGGCTACTGTGGTAAAAGACAATTTAAAAAATGTTTATAAATACATTGGCTACAAAAAGAGAATCCAGGTGGGGCAGTCCTAACACAGCTGCTGGAATTCCTCCCTTTCCTCTTGGGAATTCGTGTGGACAGCAAACCCAGCATGAAGCGGATGCACTTCAGCTTGAATGCAAGCCTGGGAGCTGATGGGACCCCCCAGCTGGCAGCAAGTCTCCATCCATCCATCCATCCATCCATCCATCCATCCATCCATCCATCCATCCATCCTTCCATCCATCCTTCCATCCCTCCATCCTTCCATCCATCCTTCCATCCCTCCATCCTTCCATCCATCCATCCCTCCATCCATCCATCCATCCATCCATCCATCCATCCATCCATCCATCCCTCCATCCATCCCTCCATCCATCCATCCATCCATCCATCCATCCCTCCATCCATCCATCCATCCATCCCTCCATCCATCCATCCATCCATCCATCCCTCCATCCATCCATCCCTCCATCCCATGGGAGGCTGTCCTGGGTGGGGCTGGGATTGCTCAGCCATTTCCAGGGCCTCCAAGGCAATGGCTCATTCCAGCGCCACTGGCTTTTCTGCTGCAGCACCACAATGCCGGGTACTATTACAGCAGCAAATTGGCCCATTAAGCCTCAGGAATAATGACTGCTGTTGGTAATTACACCTAATCCACTAATGAGCCATTGTTTGCTTCCAGCATTAAGGTAAGCTTAATGATGTGAAAAAAAAGAGCAAAATAGACTTGCCTCAAAACTGCTAAACCACCTTAATTGAACAGATGCTTGCTTAGCACCTGCATTGTCATGCTGATTCATAGAGAATTGTTTTAATTACAAGATGAGCCTCAGTGGATCGTGTTTCCTTCACCTTAGGGTAAGTTCAGAAGTCAGTGTAGGAATTGATTCATTTGGTAGCATTAGTATGAAGGTTTAGCACATGCAGTGTGGCTTTTCATCTAAGCTGGCCAGCACATGGATGATACAGCTCAACAGCAGAGAAAAAGCTCTGAAGCAATAATGGGAGAACATTAAAAACCCCTAATAGGAACTACAAAATTGAAACCAAGTGTTATACAACTTAATTTCTGTCCTGTATGAATTATATACTTCTTGAGTTAAAGAAATGCTAAATGAAAATTATAAATTATTACAATGGCACTTGTGTAAAACAAAGTTGGGCCTTGTAAACTTTTGAATGCCAAGATTGATGGTTTTCATGACTTTCCCAAGATCTTGCAAATTTGGCCAGGCTGCTATTTTTGCAAAACTTAGTCAGTGAATTTATTACTTACATTGCCAAATCAGTGCAGTTCATTACCAACATAAGAACTGCAAACATGTTATGAATTAGGTGAAGGCAGATTTTCTTAGAAAGATGAGACATTTATGCTGTTTAAACATAATTTTTTTTTGTGAAAAACCACAACAAATTCAAGGTCAAACATCAATATTCCTTTTTCTGCCCCAAACTGCTAAAAATTATTCTATTAACACAGGCAAGAGGACACGTTGCTTCTTTCCTTATTTTATATATATTAAAACTGAGTGCTGCAATTTTCCTTCTAATACTGTGCTACTGAAGATACTGCTCTTGAATAAAATGTTCATGAATTTTATCTGCAACAATTCTTCAATTGCTGGCTTGCAATGTCAGGGCAAAATGTAAAGAGGAAGGAAAAACTGCATAAAATACCCAGGACTTACCTTTCAGGAGTGTAAAAAAACCCTTGAGGTAATCTTTGTACTCTCTTTGTTGCCAGATTTCTTATTTTTCTTATTGTTTGAAATATTTTTTTTTTCTTCATAACATTACAAAAAATAAGGAAATTTTATGTGCGAGATAACTCAGAAGGCTGCTATGGTTGAGATTAAAATACTTTGGGAGGACACTACAAACCCATGTCCCAAGCTGATATAGCACCAGGTTTCTTATAAAGCATAATTCATTAAATGAGCTGAATGAACATACTTTCCTCTTCTCTACGGATTTGGAAACTTCAAACAACCGTTGCAATCTTCTTGAGCTTCCTAGAGAGAAAACTGAATAAGAATTCATATTTTTCATAGCCAGTGTGGCAGGCACATGGTTTGAATATTTGTCCCAAAAATGTCTCATTTTTTTTCCATCTCTCCCTTCAGTTTTTGGCCACTAAATACCTAAACAATTGCAATTCCCTGCTTTCTTTCTGATGCTGTTTTCTCTTTATGGGCACTGGAGGAGTGGGAAGGGTTCCTCTGGGAAAGACAGCTGGAGAAACCCACCGAGAGCAGAAGGAGGATCAGCGCTCTGGTGATCATTCCATGGGCTTTGCCAGAAGCAGCGTCCCATCGACTTGAGTGTGGTTTCTCTTGGGATGATGCAATCATGTCCTGTCCCCATTGACTTCTGGGGATGTCACACCAGCAAAGTCAGCCAATAACTTGGGCAGAGCCCTGAGCACTGAGCCTGGGAGAGGAAGGGTAGGAACTCTTCTGGGACCTTCAGGCAATCACCACCCTGCTTCTGCCATACTTGTGGGAAAGGAGGTGGGAAGAGAGGCTCAGACCTTGAAAATGTGGTTTCTGACCTGAAAAACTCAGCCATCATTCCCAGCCAGATGTTCTACCCAGTGCCAATACTCAGTATCCCCCTCTGTAAATGTGTTTGATGTGAAAACCAGTGCAAGACCATAAATCCATAGCTCACGTGTCCACAAAACACCCCGTTGTCACAAGTGCTAAAATATGCATTGCTAAAATCCAAATTCAAATCCCTTTATATTCTGTTATGTTTATACCTCATCAATGAATGGCCAACCAGAATAACATAATACAATTATAATTCTTTCTATTTTCCCCTTCCATTTCCTATACAGGTGCTTTTTACCAGACCAGGAGGAAGAGTTTTGGGGGTTGCTGTTGTCATTCTTCAAGAACAAGGTAACAAGAAAAAAAGAACTTGCTCCTGGCAGAAGTGGAGGCTAGAAATAAAATGTTCTGAGGTAAGTACCCAGCTCATGATTTGGCATTTTTTTACAGATGTTGTTAAGCTCACTGCTAATAGCCATAGGAAATAGGAAAAGTCCTACTGTTTGTCCTTTCTGATGCCAACTCTTCCCGACCCCACCACCCAGTCTGATTATCAGCTTTAACTGGGGCTGATCTATTAGCTTCACTCAGGGATCCTGCAGTAACTTCCTATAGCAAGAATTGGTAATAACCCAAACAGTTTAGAAGTCTGTGGAATACAAGATTTTGGGATAGCAGGAGGTGAAAGAGAAACAATATTTCAGAAGCTGTGCTCCTGTCATCTCTCTTATCCCCTGAAGCAGGCTTGGAAAGGGCTTTGCATGAAGGAGGCAGGGAGGGAGAGCTGCTCTCCACAAACCTCTCTCCTGAGAGCCTTTCAGAGTCAGCTCTCAGCCCTCCCCTGCCCCACGGCAACGTCCCACCGCAGCTCCCGTGCGTAAACCTGACGTCAGACTTCAGAGCACTCAGAACTTCACTGAAAAACCAATTTACACATCCCTATTCCTTAAATTCCTTCCAAATCCCCAGTTAAGTGCTAAATGTCGCAGGGTTGAAAATTTCGCTCAAATGTTATTTATATGTCAAACATTCTGATGCAAAATGTATCCTATGGCTGTGGAACCTCCTCTTCTCATTAAAACATTCTGTGCCACAATAAATCTGTCTTGTAGGAGCTAATTTATGTCTGAGCAAATGATTTCCCTTTTTTTTCAATAGTATAAATGTTTGGATTGCAACATTTTCCCCTCGCTGGCAGTTCTGAGTCTACTTTTAGGGGCACAGCAATCTCACTAACACATTTTCAGGTATACTGCTTTCACTGTACCTTGCTGGCCATGCCAGTGGGCTCCTCAGCCCCTGGTGAACACTATTTGGGTCATGCATCCATCCCATGGCAGACAGACATGACTATCACAGAAAGAAAATTCCATTTTGGACAAAGTGAAGGAGCACATTTTCATGCAGCTGCCTAGGAAGGCAATTATATTTTTTCATACAAGATGGGAGAAGGAAAGCAAAAAGGAAGGAGTAACCAAGGTTTTCTCAAGGAAAAAGCAGCATTTTCTGCATTAAGATCGATGAATTTTGCATGTAGGGGAATGAACTCTATTCGTAGCAGAATGCCCTGGATGGATTTTAGACGTGGACTAGTATGGCAACACTCTCTGGATCCCAAGGCAGAGCTAACGTTGTGGAAGATATTCTTTGTGGGATGATGTGAAGCCTTCTAATAAAACTGTTCCTGCACTTACAGGCAGTTTTTCTCATGCGTGTTCATTTTCACACTCTCTTTGCTTGGGTCCCATGTGCCCCAAACTGTAGGTCTCCTCTGGACCCTGCTTCATGCAGCTCTTGCTGTGTTGGACCTTCATTCCCTGTAAGAAAACAGCAGCTGGGCTTTTCCAGGGCTCTGGCCAGTCATCCCAGCACATGACGGTTTTATACTAACAAAGAGGTTATTTTCTCAGACAACAGATCACAACCTCATTTTCCCTTTCTGAGGATATTTCCCAACTAATAATACTTAACTATGAACAGAAAATTGTATGGGATTATGGAGGATTTTTAATTTGGATATAATTTATGTGCAGAATCACTGTGTGTCCAAGCCAAGGCTGAGCTAGAACCACACAAATATTACACATCTCCTTGTTAATGCCAGCAAAGCCCTTTTTATTGCATAATTTTGCTGCCTGTCTGTAGTTTTTATTTCATTAATTTTCATCCTGATAATTGGAAGCAGCTTCTCTCCTTGCTTTTTTAAGGTTTAATGAGCTACATAACTTAATGCCTCCCACTGAGGGGCTATAGGTCACTTTGCACTCTGGAGTTGCTACACCTTTCCCTGCTTCTCTTTTACTCTCCAGCAACACAACATAATGTCTATTGTCTTCCAGCAGAGATGTTTGTGCATTCATGGTGCGTCAGGTGTGTAGATATGATCTTCTCTGCAGAGAAACACAAACTCCTGAGATGGGGAGGATTCTTGCAGCAGTGATAGAGGGACACAATCCTGGGAGAGCTCTGGAAGACCTGGATGCCCCTCAGCTAGGAACTCACACCCTGGGTCTCTCAAAAAGCCTCACAAAGTGACACCAATACCTGGCTTGCTCCCTGGACAGCAATTTTTGCAAAGCAGAGATTTCAACACCTACTAGAGAAATACCAGGGAAAGAAGTCAACAGAGATGAAAGTGTAAGTGTCTGAGTTATGCAAAGTAAATTCTTCTGGCCTTGGATACAAAAGCTTGTCCCTGCATATGGAAAACCACAATATTGCATCTTTGTTAGCTTCTCAAAATAATGACCACCCAACCAGGATTTTACATGGACTCAAAATACCTTGGATAATTTGCCAGCTGAGGTAGGACAATCTTTCCACAATCCCTCGAGGCTCAAAAGAGAAAGATGGCTTCATCCACAGGAAAGTCATCAGGAATTGGACAGAAATGTCTTTCTGAGCCATAAAACCAGTGGATTAAATGTTCATAAGCACGTTGTGTCCCTTGAAATATCCACAGTGGCACCAATCACTTCACCTCATGTTTCCTTATTTTTCCTGATTTCTTCCTTGCAATTTGAGAGCAATTCAGAAATCCTTGAGCACCATCACAGTGGCGTGTTCATTTAAAAAATACTTATATTAAATTTGGAGAATTCTTCATGTTTTAAACACTTTTAAACTCTTTTTTCCCCATGTTGTTGACAGCTGCTTTTGGAGTTTGTTTTGTTTGTTTTCTAAGGGACTTTTAATTACACATTTTCAACTGAATTAAATGTGCCAAAAATGGCTTCCAAGACCCCAGAAAAATAGCGTCTTAAACCAAAAATGGGCTCTGTCCCCCTCTACCAGTTTGACAGACACAAACCAGACCTTGGAAAAAGCTACGTGCACATGTAAGGTTCAGCAATTGCACCATCTGAAATGCAATTGTCTTGAGACCCTTTTTTCCAAGATTTTTTTTAACAGTCCCAAAACTCATTAGATAAATGGATACTAACAAGATAAACCACACAAGCCTCATATTCAGGTATGTAAAAAGGCATCCTAAGTTGTCCTGGTTTGCTCAGCTCATCTTTAATGTGTTTACAATGCAAATTAAAAAGCAATTGTAGCTTTGCTAGTTTTTAAGGGTGAATTACTCTGCACAAGGGAAAGACCATGCACACCAGGAGTCTAAGTCCTAAAAAGCACGTTTTTGAAGCAAAGTGCTAAGTGACCTAGAAAAGCACACAACAAACAGAGGTCTTGTCTATACAGGAGCTTTGCATTGTACTGTGGCTCATAGCTGTATATGGATCACATTGAATAGGAAGCTATTTACTTATTTCAGTACATAATTCCGCCTAAGATGAGTCAACAGCCAGTGTAAATAGGAGATTTATTACCATTTGTCACCTGAAAGAACGGCCTCAAAAGCTGTCATTTGAATTTGGAAGGCAAATGGTGCCCTGCACATGGAAATGAAAGCCCCTGTGTTTTCTGCCTGCACAGCTCATATTTAGTTGTCATCTTTTCACATCAAGCTTAACCCTGCTCTGCCTGGGGGCACACTCTGCTCTGTGTGGTGGGGGGTCCCAGTGCACAAACCTGTCGGTGCAGCGAGTGCTCAGCTCTGAGTGATGGTGCCTGGTTAGAGACACACGCCCCCAACACGCCTGGCTTGGGAAGGCTTCCAAAGCACGTCTTCCCCCTTCTCCTCCTCTTCCTCTTCCACGCAATTCCCTCCCACAAGCCATTTCTGGAGATGGGGTGGGGATGCTCCTTGCTTTGGTTGGAGCTACAAGCCCCTTTTGAAGCAGTTAATGGGCTGCTCCCTGCAATAGGGTTTGTCCAGGTAACAAACGCTCTGGGGGTCTGTGTCGATCTTCTGAGTGTATCCCAAAAAGTCACAGAACTCTGTAAGGTGGAGTCTTATCAAAAACACACCAAAAGCAAGCCGCTGGGTGATGTGTGAAATCCCTGCTGGGTCACAGGGATGCTGTGCTTGGGGGTCCTCAGCAGCTGCCACCACCCTCCTGTCCCCACGTGGTCCCAGGAAGCCGCAAGAAGGAGCATGATGTGTACGGAGAAGGGCTGCCACAGGTTCATCCCTGTATTTGTTTTAAAATTCCAATTCATTGAGGGAAATGATCATCAGAAGAGGACACCCAGTTAAGCTTGTGCGATTTCTGCAGGAAAATAAATGCACTAAAGTAGTGGAATGTCCTAAATAATTTCCTGAAACTGGAGGAGCTGCACATTTGCAACTGCATCGCAGAAAGAACAGTAGCTACATTTGAGGAATATCCACACCCTTGTTTAATTTAGTTTTTATATTTCTTTTGAAAAAAAAAAAAGAAGTCACAACCCACAAGCTCAGTGCTTTTGGATTAATAACATATACTTGTCAGCAAACAGTACATTAGCTGGCTCTTGGCAGCTCATCAAAACACACCATGGAATGGAGCTGCTCGTGTTTACAAAGCAAGGGAAGGGCAAGACATGCTGTATAACGGGTAGCAACTCATTTTCTAGTCCATACAAATGGGCTAAAAGGCTCAGAGAAACTATGGCATGAAAAAGACAGAGGAAATATTTTTTCAGTTAGTCAAAATGGTTTATGGGCTGTGATTAATGAAACATCCACCCGCCTGTTTGTGTTAACAATAGCTGCATCCATCAAGCAGAGTGCAGGTTTCTAATTCAGGCTACTGGTGCAGGCACTGCTTGGAAGGCGTCTCCTCCCCAAAGCAGAGCAGTGTCGCAAGAGAGGACCCAGCCCATGCTGGTAAATGAGAAAACAGTCTGGAAACCTTTTCACAAAAGGATGGACAGCCTGCTATTAAAGACAGTCAGTGCAAGGACTTCCTACCCATTTTATCATTTGCCTGCAGATTTACACAAGCAGGATCTGCCCCATGACCATCGTGCCACACGTCCCCAGCCTGGATGCTGAAGTTTCATCACTGATGTAAGGGAACCTCAAAAATAAGGAACCACAGCACCATCATGCTCAGGGTGATCCCAAGCCTGGACAGAGAGAGTGGGTGTGTTTGGATGACAGCAGTCAATTCCAGTGTCTACATTGCTCATACATCTGCTTGAGATGTAGAGTTCATAACTCATCCATGTTGGTTATGCAGCTTTCAGAGCCAAACTGCTGCCCAGCTGTTCGAGTCCAGCTCCTTGTCTGGCCTTGGGCAAGCTCTGCAGCCCCTCCTCATTCATACTCCATCTTAACAGTATTTGCTTACCCACCTCATAAGTACAGAGAGAGTTCGTTTATATTGTAGAGCCCTTTGAAGTTGTAAATCCCTGTGAAAATGTCAAGTGTCACTATTATTTTATACTCGGTTGGTATTTCAGATTGAATGAGAGCCTTAGTACATGTAAATTGAATGCATATTAGGGGTTTCAATTTAAAACATCAGCCAGTTATTGTAACCTGAAACATCTTGCTCAACTTAAGATAACTATATACTTAAAGCAGAAAAGACTGCCAAAAGCCAAAGATGAAAGAGGTTAGAATAACACCATACACTGCAAAGGTGAGGAGGCAAAGGCGGGTAACCCCGAGGATCAGGCGTGTAGTGGGATGGGAAAGCTTCCTCGCAGTGACTCAGATGTTTTATTAGCTTTATCCAGCAATAACATCCCAGCGCACCGGGCTGTGCCATTCATCTGTGCACACAATAACCACGGAGCAGGGCAGGAGCAGAGGTGCTGGAGGGGTTGCCCTGAGGCAGAGAGGGCGATTTTGCAGGAAACCTGCATTCCTGGAAAGGCAGGTTGGGCTGGGACATGCCTGCGCCGCTGCTGTCCCCACTCCGTTGGACGTCAAACATTTGCTAAACGTCTTTTCTTTGGTAAGTGCTGGGGGATTTTTGCTTTTAAAATGTTCAGTCACTACTGTGCATTCTTGGTGGTGGTGGGGAATAGAAATACTGCTGGAAAACTGGATGTGGCAAAAATTCTGCTGCCAAAACAAGTGGGAGGCGTGGAACAGCTTGCAGCAGTTGATTTTTTTTTTTTTTTTAATATAAATTGGTTGTAGATAATGCTCCTCCCAACAGGTCTCTGAGCATTATTGTTACATGTCCTTTTCTAAGGTAGTATCCCTTGTTGGTTTCTTAATTTATATTGCATTTAAGAATGAGTTATATGTTTTGTCCAGGAAAGTACAGTGGCATTTGGAGGGGCAGAACTGCATCTGCTGTTCCATCACATCTAGGGCAAGCTTTCTGTCAGCCGGCTTGATGGCCACAATAAAGATAAGCAGGGAAAGGAAAAAAAAAAAAAAAAAAAAAAAAAAAAAAAAAAAAAAAAAAAAAAAAAACTATGGCAATGAAGATACAAAAAGTACTCCTTAAAAAAAAAATTAAAAAAAAAAAAAAAAAAAAAAACAAACAAACACCTGTTGAGAGTAGCCAAGAGTTGACAACTGGATATAACCTCACTGAGAAGTTTGGACACTGGGGACAAGTGTTTTCCAGACGTCTACAGGCCCATTGTACCCACAGTTTACAAGGTATTTCTTTATTTCTATTTTTCATTTTCCTAACTAGACAGCTACCACTCATACAATGGCTTGCAAATTAATACATTTTCATATAAATTCTTTGTCGCACACCTGAAATGGAGTTCAGAGCACCATGAAATGCCCATCTCATTCTATTCAAATATTTCAGCAGCATCCTCTCCCTACGAGAGCAAGTTTGCTCTTGTCCTGTTTCATCCTACAGCAGCTCTAAAAAGTCCCTCAGCTCCTCAGAAGAGCAACACGGACATTCAAACGGCAACAGCAAAGGATTCAGAGAGGCTCTGGATGGGGAGTGATGGTCACACAGATTGTTACAATTTTATATAGTAATTTGTCTCCCTTTAAGCTCCAAGGAGAAAAATCCCTCTTGAAAGCACTTTTCCTCAGGAGCAAGTAGGAGATCTGGACCATGACTAAAGTCAACGAGCTCAGCAGGATCCTCTGCCCGTGCAAGACCAGCACAGCCTCTCCTTTTCCTATTCTGCCCTGGAAGAGCCAATAAATGGTCTGGTACCACCTTTTCCTTGTAAAGTGCAGGAAAACCAGGAAAACCAGGCTGAACTGAGGTGATAGCCATTGCTTCCCTCGCTCCCTGTTGCTGCATTGAAGCATGCAGTTTATTTCTGCTGCTCTCCAAAACTGCCCCCCCGGCCCATGGAGGTTTCAAAACTCAGGTCTTGGGTGGTGTGAAGGGCTGATCAGCCTTTTGGGTATGGGACAGCCTCTCTGCAGGGCAGCCCCGTTTGTGTTTCCAAAAGACAAAACTGTTGGAAGAGCAAGTCAGTGCATGAGCTCTTTTGCAGAAAGTTCTCCTTCACCCTTGATTCTCATCTTCTGGGATGGATTTTCAAGCAGTGGCTTTTATTCCACTCCCTCCCAGCTCTCACTTGTACCTTAAAGAGTTTTCTCCTTTGGCCTCCTTTCTGTCTGCAAGCATGCGGGCTTTGGATGCACAGCAACTGTTTTGATCTAAAATTCCAGTACAGGGTACTTTGCTGGGAGGCATTCTAGCTGGGAAGAGCAAAGGGTAGAACTAAACCCTCCTAATTCTGAACCATAGGATCTGGCATAAAAGTTTAATCTGTTATTTAATGCACCTCTCCAAACTGGAATGGCTGCAAAGGAATTGCATTTCTTGATGGAAATCAAAGCTTTGCCTTTGGTTCCAGCAAAAAGTGATGCCAATTTTGTTGTCTCTCTCCAAGGGAAAAATAAAAGGACAGAATAAATTTCTGAAACTTAAGTCCCCTATCTCTGGGAAATGAGGCTGATGGGTGGCTTGGATGGGCTGCAATAAAGAAGGAATGTCAGTCCTTGCTTCTTCTAGCCTTGGTAGGAAACTGTATCCTGCATTTGAAAGAACTCCCCAGCAAAGTTTTTTTCTTAAAGCACCTTTGTGAAAAAACAATCACAATTTGATAAAACAGAATTTTCCAACCCATCCCCCCCAAACCCCATTTTATTGCATAGTTTCCACCTGTGCTTTGCATTGTGAGTTGAGGAGGGTTTCTCTTCTCTGCCTCTGTCTTTGTAATCCTAGAAGTCTGTCAACAGCCAAAGACAAATTTGCAGATGAATTCCCAGCTGATCTGCAAGCAGTTTTCATTTCAAATTCACCAAGCCCTTGACATGTTCCTCTGCCTAGCAAGAAAAGCCAGGACGTTTTGGACCAGCAGTTCAGCAGGTAGGCGGCAGCATGGCTGCAAAGGAGCAATTCCCAGTTTTCCTTAATGGAAGATTTGGGTTTGACTCTCCTGAAATGAGGTGGAAGGGGGCACACTCACAGCTGCTTAGGGACATTGGCATTTAGAGGATAAATTGATGTTGCCAGCAAAGAAAGAATCACTGTAAACAGATGTATTGGCTTTATCCAACAGCTGCAAAAATTAAGAGTTACAAACCATGTCCTTTATTGGATTTTTGGTCTATTGGGGCATTTAGCATTTGGCTCTACTAACGAGGCTGTGACAAGTGATTCCAAATTATCTACAAGGCAGGACTTTACTAAAATATGCAGAAAAGGAGGGGTAGGGGGCAAAAAGAGAAAGTTTTTATCCTTATTCTGATCATCTGGAAAATAAAAAAAAATTCTTGTTGGACCAGAATTGGGAATTTTAATCCTTTGAAGTCAGTAATGTTCAAGAGGAAGTTAGATGCAAATGAAAATATCTGATTAGACTGGAAAATATACTGCCTTCTGTTTGCAGGAGGGGTATAATAGGTCTATAATAAGATACATTTTTGCTGGGAACTAAAGATGGAGAAACAAAAGCTTTACTGAATTTTTAAGTAATAATTAATAGTCCATAGCTAAGCCATGCAAGGGGGATATTCTTTAGTCAGATCACTTAAAATAATATTCACCAAGTCCCTTTCTCCCACTGACACAATTTAATGTAGCCTCACTCAAGTGTTAATAAAAGGTTTGACCTTGGCAGTTTTTCTGATGATAAAAATATTACTTCTGTAGTCTTGAAATCAATTTCTGTACATTCTTTTCACCCAGACATTCCATCGTTTCTCTGAGTTTTGTGGCAGATTGCATTGCCTCTGAAGACAGGAGGGAGACGGGATGCCCACACTCCAGGCATTGATAATATAAACAGAACAGTCACTTTTGCTTGTTTTCATAAAAATATGAATTGACCCTTTTGCTGCTCATTCAGGGTTCTGTATTTAAGGAAGTATTCTCAATTACAAAATTTGGCTGTCAGCCCTTTTCTGTGTAAAAGACAAATATGTTTTTATCACTCTTGAAGTGTTAAGTTGTTAAGTTCCTTAATATTTCCTCTGAAAAGTAGACTTGCTTGAGGAGATTTCATCTGAAATGTCATGGTATTTGCATTTCAAAGATAAGTCCGTTCCAAAAGCAGTTCTGGAGTAGGACTACCAGAGCTAAGAGGGGTCTGGCTCAATGTTTCAGGCAAAATAACAGTATTAACAGCTTCTCATGAGCAGTAGGTCTGGATCTGACCTCAGTTCCTTTAACAGTAAATCACTTCAGATCTGCCTCCTTTTTGTAGTCTGTAAAACCCAGACTATATTTGCTTACAGCAACATCACAACGCAAGTTGTGGAAAGAAAAAATAAAGTGAGAAAGGAATAAAACTACCAAGATTTTGATGGAAGCTGTCCACCGAAGAGGAGGACAGCACAAAAGGTTGGTGGAGGAGCCATAGTGAAGTCACATGTAAATTTATTATTTGACTGTAGTTTTCATTGAAATCAGGACACAATCCATGACACGTTTCCATAGGAGCTGCTGCAGCGGTTTTTGATCTCAAGGGGTTTTCCAGCTCACAGACACACAAATGCAGGCTCTCCTGGAAAACCTCATCATCAGATGGTGCAGGAAAGAATTCACAGTTCAAAAATGAGGAAATTACTGTTTAGCAATGCACAGTGGCAGTCACTTGGCCAAGCTCATCTCTTGGCCAAGGCTCATCAAGGAAGGATCAGGAACACCCATGCAAGTGAGCAGATCAAATCAAACCCACCCTCCACGACATCATGAAATTAGGTACATTCACAGTTTAATTTTTCCCAGTACCTGTAAATTCAGATTTATCAGTAGCTTCCGTATCCATAGAGTGAATAATAAGTTTACCCAAAAATGCTTTCGTGTGTAATAGCATATGGAAGCTAGAAATTGTCCTGTCAAATCCAAGTGTCCTGGTTTATGGTGCAATGGGGGGAAGGTATGAAGTTCCTGACTATGTTTGCAAAATGACATTATAATTATTTGCAAGCTCATAATTACTTTTGCTTTTTGCATTTCCCGAGACCATCGTCTCCATCAATTTTTTTCTCCACTTCCGTGGAGTCACACTCCTCAGAGACGCTTTGTTTTGCCTCTTACAGTTTTGTTCAGCCCTGTAATAAAATTGCATCTTTTATTTCACATAGCTGGGATGTTTTGCGGGAGGGGAAGATTTGGAACAAGCACTTCGTTATCATTTTAGCAGAACATGGCAAAAGCAACAAAGCAGGACAGCTGATACAAATCATCCATTTTATAAGTTCTGATACAGATATTGCAAGGAAAAGAAACACATAACAGAAACCAGATATCTCAATGGGGCTGCTACATGCCATTCACGGCCCTGCCATTTCAGCTCCTTCAAATGTTCCTCATATTCCTCGTTAGGTTTTTAGGGAGGGTCCGGGCAGAAGCTGGGCTTCATATCCGGCAGTTTCAGACTGTGGTTTCAGACTGTGGAGGTTTTGCTACCAGGTCAGTTTGGGGGAAAGAAACAGATATGTGCTGGTGAGGAGTTGAGAGAGATTGGGGTTTTGTGGGGGATTCAGTCCCAGGATCCAGGGTGGTGAAAATCAGCCACTGCTCCCCTGTGCCATGTGGTTGTGGCATTCCCATGAGATGGCGAGCTGACCTCAAACTGTGGGACTAAACTTATTTGGGATTTCAACGTGTGTTACAGGCTTTCTGCAGCTGCTGCATTCATTTGGGGAGAGAATAAAGCGAGGAGAGCCGCAGCTGCCCCTTTGCTAGCGTGTGCTCCTGGCTGTCCCGGGAAGGGCTGGAGCAGTTTTGCCCGGTGCTGCTGCCTGGGCTGGAGGCATCAGGGAGCTCACAGAAGTCAGAAGTGCCCTGTGTAGGCAGGTGGAGATCCACCCCGGCCAGGGCCACAAGAGTGTCGTGTCACCACAGGCTCCAAGCACACAAAGAGTTCCCACACACCGAGGAATAATGTCCTTACACACCCTCAGTTAAACGGAGCTGGTTCGAAACACCGCTGTGAAACATTTGTTTTCTTTTAAACTTGTTTTTCTTCCTTCCAAAGGTCACCTTAAGTGGATCCGAGGTACATTTTTTTCCTCCGGGCTGTTTTTGAGCCGGTATTGACTGATTGCCAAATCTCAGCCCTGCTGATTGCCAGTTTATAACACGCTGATAAAGCCGGCTTAAGCCGCTTGTGCACCCCCACACTGAAAATGTCCCCTGTCATTCCTGACCCTCTCCCTCCACTGCCTCCCACATCCCACCCCGCTCACTGCCCGCATTCCCTCCATCCCTGGCTCCCTGGGCAGCGCTGTCTGGGCAGGCACACCAGGCTGAGAATGCCCAAGGACCAGGGTGGCTTTTGTCCCCAGCACGGGCACTGCCACCGCTGCAGCCGTGCAGGGATGGGAGCTGGCACGGAGCAGCTGTGGGGCTGAGTCTTCTGACAGCTCTTGGAGCAAACATTTTACCAAAAACCAATTTAAATCCAATTTCCAGTGGGGTAAAAATACATTAACGAGGGTGAGGAAAGCTGGCCGTCTTTGTTTCTTCTTCATTTTTTAGCTGTAACATTTTCATGTTTTGTCTTTTTATTATTTTTGATTAGACTTTTTTTTTAAATTGCTGCCCACAGTTTTTAAAAATCTGAGATAAACTAAAATATTTTGACTAATCTCAGTCGGGGCAAGTATTTCTGACTAGGTGAAAACTGAATCTTTGAGAAGAAAGGAGGTTGTTTCTTTGGGAAATTAAAATCTTTCTGTTTCTGGATAATCTTAAGTTGTATGGATTTTGTCACTGAAGAAGATAACACCAATTAATTTCTTTTCCAAGTAAAACATAAAATTTTTCTCAATCCAAAGTCACATATTTTAAATTTGTGTTCATTTTTCCTTTTGTCTCAGAAAAAACAAAGCCAGGGCTTTGGGTGGCTGAGTTGAATGTCCTGGGGAAGACAGGCATATTACTGCCCCAAAGGTTCCGTGAGAGGTTATGGAGACATCGTCTTTCAAGTGAGACATAAAATCACAGCCCAAGCTAATTGTAGGCACAGGGATTTTGTGGTAGTTGTTTTACAGCAATCTGGGTATCAGTTAGAGGGTTATAGCCAAATTTCAGCTTTGCTCTGCCTGCAGAGGTTTCAGGCTATGTACACAAAGAAATTCTTCTTTTCTATAGTGTGGCTTCACACTGACCCATGTTATCCCTGGCATTAGCTACCAACAGCTGCCAGACAGGATTTTTGTCCATGATGAATATTTTTGTATCGTCGTTTCGTTGAGTTTATGAAAAGATTTAGGACAAAATCCTGGCCCAAGTCAAATCGCTGCTAAAATTTCCATGGACCTCACTAAAGGCAGGGTTTTCCTCAGAGGATTAAAGCAGGAGGAGTGTTGAATTGTTAATAGTGGGAGAAAACTCTGAGCAATTAATTTCCTTCCTGTCTATCAGCATCTTGTGCTATTCTGAAATGTGCTCTGAGCACGTTGCAGTTTTCTCCCTATTTAATCATGATTTGAAGCTATTTTACTGTTCATTTTGGACACTGCTTGCAGGGATTTGAGAGCAAAAGCCATTTTGGTTCATTTCATTAAGCACCTCAATTCAGGGATTTACTTCTAATCCTTGAACAAAAATATCTCTCGGAACCAAGTTTCTCCTGCAATGTTTTTCTTCGTAAATTGAAAAGAAGAAACACTTGCCAGGAATATTCACTGTTATTTACTTAATTTTTCTATTTCCATGGGCTTTTTACCAGTGCTTCTGTCCGTCGCAGCCTGCCTGGGACCGGCCACAGGAGGGATTCAAACTGCACATTTGTTAAAAAATCAGAAAGCAGTTGCTCAAGCCTAAATAAAAGCATGAATTTGTTGGCAGCACAGGAAGAAGAAAAGTTATTCGCTTGTTAAGGTCATTGTAGGAACTGCGTTTTACCAAACATCTATAATTACAGCTAAAACAAGTTATTGTGCACTAACATTAGCACAGGTAAGAAGTAGATGTTACTGCTGGGGTGGTCTGGGACTTACCACGGGATGTCACAGGATCGCGTTTCTCATCACACAAAATTTAAATCGGGTGCTGCTCAACCAAATTCCTCAATAAAAAATTAATTTTCCGCGGCGTTCCTTCTTCTGTGAAATCAAAAGTTGGGAAATGTCCCCTTTGTCCACCAGGTGGCACGAAGGGAAGCACCGCTGGAAACCGGCTGGAATATTAACGGCTCGAGTGATATCCCTGATGGAGGAGATGGTGAGTGACACAAGACCCCACCAGCGCTCATCCCAGTGCTCCCCACGGGAAGCCCCTGTCCTGCGAGAGGTGGAATTGGCAGCATGGCTTTGGGACATTTGTGCCTGTCCCCTCCAGCCAGTGACTAGACATAAGGGCTTGCAGAAAACTTTTGCTTTAGGTAGGGGTGAGATAGGCTTTGAAAATCCCCAGTTTGAAGGGGGGGATGTGGGGCACAGAATGGTGTTGGGAACAAGAAGAGGACACTTGGGACCCATGGAAGAGGGGGTGCAGTGATGGGGCGGTGATGGGGGACAATGGTGGCTGATTCACTGCATGGCCACACAGAAATGGAAGGACTGAGAAAGAAGGAGGGGTTTGATACAGAGTATTTGTGCCCAAAGGAGAGGGAGTTGTGAAATCTTCCTGGGGTCATAAGGCAGCGCTGCTGTTAAATGTGGATGGAGGGAGCAGCTGATAGGGGGAGAAGGTTTCTGGGAAGAGCAGGAGCCGGCTGCAGGTAGCAGCACAAACGAACCATCAAAGGCAGAGAGGGAGGGGAGGAGTGTGTGGACTTTCCTGAACAGTGGGGTGAGGACAGGAGGGAAAGCAAGCGTGTCCCAGGCTCGGCAGTGAAGGCTGCACAGTGTGGATCCAGCTGCAGCCAGCTGCTGGGCTGCCCAGCCCCAGCCTGGCTCAGCTAAGCTCAGCTGGGCTCAGCTCCACAGTCCCTGGCCTTTGCCTCGGGCTGCGTGTGGGAGGCTTCAGCAGAGACACCAGAAGGTTTCTGCACCTTTGGTTATCTCGGGTAGAGAAGGTCAATATGAGACAACAGTGCAGAGGCAGCAGGAGCATGGCAGAGAGATGTGAAAGAGGCAGAAGGGCAGCAGGAAGGTTTTAGCCTGGTCTCAGCCTTCAGCCTCAGCACAGGCATGAAGTGTGATACTGGGGACATCCATGAGGAGCATGACCAGGCTGGTGGCCCTAAACCCCTACAGCAACTGGCTTTTGACCAGACAAAGGAGAACTAAATATTTGTACAAAACAGGACATCTACCCTGCTCTACCACAGAGGTGACCAGTACCTTCAGAGCCCAAAAATGAGCCTGGGGTTAGGAGCCCCTTGGTGCTGAGCAGCTGACTGTGGCTCTTTCCTCTTCCCTGACATGCCTTTGCTACATGCCTGCTCTTCCCTTCAGCCTCAGGGCAGTGTTTGGGCCCCGGGACCTCCCTCCTCTCCCCACCCCCCAGAGCCTGGCACTGCACAGGGTGACCACAACGATGCTTCAGCAAGTGCCCTGGCAAGGAGAGCTCAGGAGGGCATTTGGGCAACCTGTGGCATCCCCTGGAGAAATCCCAGCACAAGCAGGAGATGCTGGAGCATGGAGGGGAGAGCTTAGGGGAGAGCAGGAGCAGAGGGGCAGTACAAGGGCAGCAGAGAGCCCTGGGACAGGCAGCTGGAGCATGGAAGGGAAAATGCATTTTGGGATAAAAATAAGCCCAGTGTGCAGAAGAAGCTGTCCTGACACTCTCCTGGGAAAATATCAATCCTGTATTTGCTGACCCCAGGGCTGCAGCTGAGTTTCCTGTCAGTGCCCTCCACGCTGCACGTGGGATGTAGGAGAGAAACGTCAGGGAGGTGAAGGGAGTAAAGCACTAGGAACTCGTCGATTTCAAAGCCCATTGTATTAAAATATGTTTATATCTTGGTTCTTTATTAAATATAAGCAGTTTTCTACTTGTATACATTTCTACATCTTCAGTGCAATCTGCTTTGCATCAGGCATTGATATATTGGTTTAGTATCTGAAATGTTAGTTCTCAGGGAATATAAATAGCATACTGATATTAAATCTGCTTTCAAAAATAGTTACAGGACAATAAATCTGAAAGGCTTGAAGGTTTTTAATCACCTCTACTTAGTTATTCAGGGATGGGCCAAAAAAGCAATCATTTAAATTAAAGAACCAGAAGAGACACAACAGAAAATTCTTATGCACAATAATTGCTTTCTCTACAAATATTTACTCCGAGGCTAAGAAAATATTATGGAATTTTACAAATATCTTTCTCTCTTGATTTTTCCATCACTTTAAATATTGGTCCAAAAGAAATCTTATTGAGGGTAGTGGGTTTTTTTCCCTTTTTCTTTTCATATTTTGTCCATTTCAAGAAATCCTAAATAATGGATCTGTAGGGGAGGTCTCACCGGGGATTAAGCAAGGACAGCTCATGGTACTTGGCTGGACCCCAGCCACCGGCAGCAGCTCCCTCTATTGCTTTTGCCAGTATTGCAATTTTGTTAAACGCAGAGATTCCTTGGCTGTGGAGGGACAGTGTAAGCCGCTCCTCTGATGTTCTTTTTGTTTGTGCTTATTAAAGGTCTGAAAAATTAAATTCGGGGGAATGAGTTGGAGAGATGCCAAGGGCTGAGGAAGGGGGTCAGTGTTAGGGCAGGCAGGGAGTGACGGAGAGAGGCAGGATGCTCGTGTGAGGCGCTGTGTCTGCAAGAGAAATGGGGCAAAATAATTCACAAGCCACAAAATTAGGAATGGGAAAGAGGCAGGGTCAGACAAGGTTGGTTTTGTGGCTACAGGAAAAGACTAGGGCAGACTTTTTAAATAACCTCCTACAAGCTGTCTTAAGCCCCACTAAGATTTAATATATTATTGAACTTAAGTCACTTAATAGCCATGTAGGACTCAATGGAGCTATTCATGTGAGTAAAGCATTGATCTTAGCAGATCTGCTTCCTCATCTGCAAAGCAGGGAGAGCACTACCTCGGGAGAGAGCTGCAGCAGCAATTAATGCTGGGGCAAGGCTGCCATCAGCCCTGTACCTCTGTCAGTGCCCATTAACCAAGGATCCCAGATACCCCAGCATCCTGAGCAGAGCCAGCCCTCAGCTGCAACCCATAATGTTCTTGTCTTAGCCAATGGGTTATCTCTGCTTTCTTTTTGAAATTAAAATTTTTTAAAAGGGCTTTAAGTATGTAGTATGGTTAAGGAATAGAAATGTAAAATACAGTTGCACACTGTCATAAATGCTGTCAATGTCATTGTTCAACATCCTAAATTTAAAATAATGCAAAGGCAGGTGAATAAGGTTGTAGAGAAGGCAAAAAGCTCATTCTGAAATTAATTCAAAGTGTCGCTTACTCTTTTTTCAAGAAGGTTTATAACCTGTATTAAAATATGAGTGAGGCAGACAAAAATAATCTGCAAACACAGATCCCAGGTTCCCATTTATGGTAATCGGTTTTATTAAAAGTCAATTAATAAAAAGCTTTGGTTTAAATTAAATTAATTATGAGTCCATCTCTATTTCCCTACAAGATGAAGTCCTTGAAAATTACCAAACATAGCTGCACACAAATTGCCTTTTCTCAAAGACAGCTTCAGCATCTCAAAATACGTCCTGGATGAGAGCAGTCGTATCCAGACTGGGCACAGTTAATTGGTACCCTGGAGAGTTTTTACTCTTGGCATTTGAGAAATAATGAGAATCAAAACCATTAGTAGGCAGGAAAAAAGGTGATAGAAATGCTAGCCTGCTTTTTTTCTGTCATGTTCATATTATGTTATCTCTGGGCAAGAGTTGCCACTCATTTTCCTTCCGAAGTTCAGTAACCCCCTTAAATCGCTGTGTGACAAATGCAGCTCTTCATTGAACAAAGTTTGTAAGAATTGCTCAGGCAGATAACTAGTGGAGATTATAAAAAAAGGAATGGGAGATAGTCTGTGATAGATCACATCCTTTTTACTGGAAAAGATCATGCAGGCATCACCCTAAAATAAGGGGTGAGAAATATTGGGGGGGGGGGGGGGGGGGGGCGGTGTTGTTTTGGGGTGTTTTGTGGGGTTTTTGCCTTTGTTTGTTTGTTTGGATTTTTTTCATAGTAAGTATTTTACATTCTTTCTATCTTTATGAAAAGAAAAAAAAAAAATCAAATGCACATGTGAATTTCTTCAGCCTTGGAGATGGGTGGCTGCTTAGTGTCACTCTGGAAAGCAATCTGGAAGTCAGAATTGTACTACTGTGGTTATCATCAAAACTAATCAAACGCCGGTATCCAAAAGTGTGAAACCCTTTCAGCAAGAAAATCAAAAAATGCACCAGTTCTCAGAACCAACGCAGACCAAACAAGAAATTACAAACACATGTCTAGAAGCAGCTCCAGCTCCATGTGTTTCAGCAAGGGAACGTTCCTGAGGTGTGGGACCCCCGTCCTTCCTTCTTTCTGTGTGCACAGGGACATCCCTCGGACCTTCCCCGTCCTTCCTGAGACCACTGAGGTGATCATGCCAACCCCAATAGGAACAAAATTACATCAAGGAAAGGACTTGGAGAGAAGCACCAGGAGAGCAAGGCAGAGAGGGAAGCAGGCTGGCTTCCCTGCTGAGCAGAGGGCTCAAGCTGCCACACCATTTTCTATTTTACTTAGAGATTGCTTCAGATTTTCAGAAGGACATTAGGGTTTGGCATTTTTCTGGGAATAAGTCTTTTAACTGACATTATAATAAAAATTTCTCCTGAACCTAGAAAGATGTAGGGCTGATAAATGGGTTGAAAAAATATTGCCTGGTTGTGATTTTTCTGAGGGGGGGAATGCACTTCATTGCCTTACTTAGGTAGTTTTCATTGATATGAAGCCTTACATCCCATTCTGAGAACAGGCAAAATGGATACACAAACCAGGAAATGAAAAATTTCCAGGACTTATCCTCAAATTTCTTTAAAAATTCATTAATTCTCAGTGATGCTGCTAACCCTGTATTCCTCATCATCACCATACAAGAGAACAATTTTATGTATGTTTTCTGTCTGGATAGTGAATAACTTCAGCAAGGCAACCAAAAACAATATCACAAATTACTCCAGCTTCACTGCACCCTGTGAGGTCATGAACATAAGCCAGTAAGATTCCACTCTTTACCAGTCTCATGCAGAATACCTTCATGGGTTTCTCAAACCTATGAATAAAAAGCCCTGAGTGCTCCAGACCCAGGATGAGCTGAACAAGGGGAATCCCCTCTGCCAAACACGTCTTGCCCTCTGCAGGTGGGCAGTGCTTTTATTTTGATACCTAAAGACCAGCTCAGAGGTAGATCCTGGATGTTTGGCGTTATCATTTGCAAACCATTGAGAGATACAGAGGGCAAAGGAATAGACCTGCAGAAAGTGATGGAGCCAGAGGAAACTGTGTGGCAAAGCCTGATGTCTTTGAGGAAATCAGACTCTGAAGTGTCATGAAGGAAAACACCATCAGCACCCATCAGTCACCTGCCTACGGTCGTTCCTAAGGCCAAGCAAACAGCAGCTGTGGGAATGTAGGTGCTGAGGTTTAAAGCAATTTCCCTGGGATGAGCAACAGCCAGGATGGCACCGACTTTGGGACCCAAACAGGAGAACTGGCACTGCTGAGCTAGGAGGGAGAGGCCATGGTCCGGGGTGCAGACACCGCCACAGACCCCAGCGCAGCGGGCAGGCACAGTGCCACATGAAACAGCCACATCTGCTTGCATTTCTTCACTGAAATGGTGAAGTTTGACTTTAGCTTGACCTTGCAATTCACAAGCTCCAGGGAAAAAGGAAAAAAAAAAAAAAAGAAAGAAGGAAAAAAGTAACAGAAAGCAGCTAAAAAGCAAGCAGCAGCTAAAACAGGCTGTAACCTCATGGTACAGGATGAATTAAAACCAAATGAGCTACTTTGCAATATAAGCAGCATCTGGTGGGATTTTGCTGAGGATGCTGCGATGTTTGAACTCCTTCTCTCCATAACACAAAATCCCTGAATCAATCTGTTTACACTAGTGTTGCCTGAACATTTCAGGATTCATACCTGGAAGCCCTTTCAGGGGAAAAAAAAAAAAAAAAAAAAAAAAAAACACATTAAAAATCCTCTCTGTTGGCAAGATGTGTCTTTTCAAAAGCAAGATTGAGACATCCTTTTTTTTCAAACTTCCCCCCAGGAAACAGTTGTCGAATTCTAATTAACAGTTACTCCCCAGGACCTGTGACTCAGATCCCTGCTGGAAGACACTGTGGGTTTGTTCCAGGGGATCTGGCCCACTGAGTGTCTCACATGACAGGGGCAAGCAGCTCCTGGGACAGTGTTTAATCAGTGTCTGATTGCTGCTGGTGATGCTGGTCTCCAGGAGGCTGTCACTGGGATTGCCCCAGCTTGTCCTACCGCCCCCCCAGTTTTGGGACACGGGGTAATCCAGAGCTCTGCAGACACCAGGCTGCACTGAGGGGTTTGGATTTACCAAATACACCATGGCCAACAACACATTCACTCCCACACTGCCCCCCCCCAGGTAATCAAGTCTTTTTTTCAAGCGCTTCACTATTTAGACAAGAGATCATAAAGTGTCATCAAGTGTGTCAGTGGGAGTGAAAGAGGAGAAGCTGTTGGCTCTGCTCTATTCCCAATGATTAAATGCATTTCTCTCTGTGTAAGGGCTACAGTTTGGCCCCAGAAAATGCATTGGAGATTCGAGGCTTGTATAAAAATTAGACTATGTTTTCACTTCTTTCAGAAAAAGCTTGGCTGGTGAGCAAGCACTGGCGTATTTGCAATGCCAGAACAAAAAAAGTGATGTCTGATGGTCTCTCTCCCTTGTTTTTCCACAGTATTCCAGAGAAAAGGTCAGGACAATATTTTCTATGAAAATTCTATTAATGACTTCAAACTATCCAGTCCTTTTCTAAAGGCAGAGTCAGTGCTACAGATGTGCTTTGAGGATCTTCTTCTCCTCATCCCTGAGTATATCCTGCACATATCCTACAATCACATAGTTCAGTCTCTTCATAAGTCATGTGCCAACAAATTGTTCCCTAAAGCCTCTCTCAGCTCAGCCCACGGCAGCATCACCAGACCATCAGAACTTCATCCTTCCACAGTGCCAATATTTTATTAATGCCAATATCTGTCCAAGCTCCTGGCCCTGAACAGGGTCGTGAGAAAATTCCCCAGGATTTCAGCAGGACCAGGATGCCACCCGCTGCTCTTCATCTTCACTTGGGTGCTCCCACATTAAAAAATAGGATAAGGGATCACTTTTTCACACCACTGAGAAGAGGAGCCCAAGGGTAGTTGTGAGGACACAGGGAGCAGGAACAGGGCAGAAGTTCAGACCAAGGGGAAATACCAGTTCATTCCTGCACAGCCTTTCACCTGGTGATCTCAGTGCTCTCTAGCTCTCTTTTTCTTCTCTACACAAATATTTGCACGACTCTTTAGAGACATTTTCTTTGGGTGAACTGCCTCCTATTAGAGATGCCAAAGCCCATGGTGGCCTCTCATCACAGGTCACTGGTTAGAGGCACAGGGCAGGCGCGATGCTCTGCCTCAGCAACCGGATCAGCCCAAGCTGTGACCTCAGTCCAGACATGGTTAATTCTCTCCCCTCTTGCCCTGACTTGCACTGCCTGAACTTTAGATCGTTCAGCTGATGATTTGTATCATCCTCTATGCAAACAAGTGTAAATTGACTAATTAATCTCTGGGGTAACCCCCCGATTTCAGTGGAGCTGCAGTCAAAGTGGAACAGATCTTTAACCGATCTCTGCTCCTGTAGCACAGCCTGTGCCTTGTCCACTAGTCAACATAGACCTCTAATTATATGGATTTGACTCTTAATCTTTTCTGGTCTCAGGAGATTCTGGTTGCTGAAAATTATGGATTTCATTTGGAAACGACAACATCACCAAACCACCTTGCTGGAAAGCCGGGAGTGTTTTGGACCTGTGAACCAAAACCAGTGCTGGGGACTGAGTGGCTCACGGTTAATCAGCATGCCACTAGGATGCCAGAATTCCTGCAGTTTGGCTCTCATTCCCAGCCCTCAGCCGCAGCACAGCTTGCTTGTGCAAAATGCCACATTGGAACCTTTCCGTGTCATTTCATATTTGAAACCAAAGCACTCATCCGGGGCAAGACAGACATTCCTTTCTGCAGCACAGAAGCGGACAGGTGAGAATGGGAAGTGTCATCGTGTGTTTGAATGGCTTCACGTGAAAATACATGCCTTTCAAATCACAGTCGGAACCTTCTCCATCTTTAAACAGCTTTACTGTTTTTCCCATCCTCTATCCCATAACTTTCTTCTCAGCTATTTGCATCTGAAGGTTTTGTGAGAGTTATTGTGAAAGACCGAACAATAGGTCTGAGCCTTGGCCAGGAATCTAAAGGTTTCCTTTTTTTTCAAAGTGAAAAAGATGAGTTGCTGTTGACAGCTGTCCATAAAAATTGTAACATACAAATCGTATAATATAAACTAAAGGGAGACCAAAAGTACCACAGAAAAAAAAGAAAAAATGAGCTTGTTAGAACAGTCTGTATTACAGCTGTTTCCCTTGACAGTTTTCTGTACCCTAATACGCTCAACAAATTGGCAACCTGTCCTTATATATTTGCATCAGGATTCCCTTAAGGGAAATGTCTATATTATTCTGTTTTGGATAAAGGAAGCGGTTTGATGTGACAGGTAGGTCAAGTGTTTCTTTAATAAAGCATATGGGTAGGAAGAAAGAAATAGGCTATTGTCAATGACTTGACAAATAGGTAGATATGCTCCCCTTGAGTATAGCCATGGAGAGCTACTAGATAAATAGCCCTTGTTATTTTGATTTAACCACTTGCCTACTGAATACATCTTTTCCCAAAGAACAGCGTCCTCAATAAAGGTCACACCAGAGATTATTTTATAGTCTGCAGTGAGGTGTTAACTCAGTTTGGATTTTAGTTACACAGAACAAACCTGGAAAAAAAGTTGGAAATTCACTGAAAATTAATTTCTGTATGATCTGGATGTGTGTTACATTTACATGTGATACAGGTGGACATTCAGTGTCACTTCACCAAAGTTTGTCATCTCAGTTCAGCATCTTCCCATGGGCCCAAATGGTGCTGCCCACCCTTTTCCTCTCTAAGGGACCATGAACAGAAACATGTCCCTGTGTGATCAAGGAGCTGGGTTTGCCCCCTAACCTCAGACAGATGCACCCTTTGCACTCACACAAACAGGCTAAAAATCCCCACACTTCTGATTCGATGGCTTCTGTCCAAATCCAACCATCAAGGCTTACTTGGGACACATCTCAGAGAAAACCAGCCCCAGTTTTCTGGGAAACTCCAGTTCCTAAAGTTGCTGGGATTTACCAAAGAAAGCCACTTCTGAAAGCTGAGGACAAATTTTTTCCAAAGTGAATGTATAAATCCTTCAGGATCCATCTCTAGGGAGATTAGATGTGGAAGTGGGACAAAATCTCCAAGCCTGTTTGGCTGGTGAAGCCACCCACAGCAGGGATTTGGGAGCTGCAATAGCCAGGTCCAGCACAGCCACAGAATTACAATCACAGAATCATAAAATGGTTTGGATTCAGAGGGACTTTAAATGTCATTTCGTTTCAGCCCTGCTGACAGGGCACCTTCCACTAGACCAGTGCCATCAGGAGAGGGGGGACCCACTGTCAGACACACTGCAGAGCCCAAAGCCCCAGGGCTGGTCCCAGGCAAACACCTGAGAGGTGCTCAGAGCCTGAATTAGGTAAACACATATTTAGGGAGCTTTTACAGCAGAAAGCATGCTCCTGACCACCTCTCAATTCCCCCTTGGAGCTGTTGGGGTTGTGCAAACAACAAGGGAATGGATGCTTTTTAAGTACTTTACCCTAAGGAAGAAGTTTTCTAATGAGATAGCTTCGTACAAAACCTCTCCCCTTGGGTGCAGCCTGGCAGGTGGATTTATATACAAGAATAATTATTTGGATAAAAATTCAGATCAAGCTATTTAAACTACTAAAATAAAATTCCAAGAAGATCATAACTGTGAAGATATGTGGGTTTTTTTATCCTTAAGAAAACACCTCCCCTTTTTTAATATTTCATTTCTTGGCCCCTCAAGCAGTTTGTGGACCTGCAGCTGCCTCTGCCAGGCTGAGGACTCATCCTCCCTGTCCTTGGTCAGAGCATCACTGGGGGAGGGAAGAGTTCTCTTTCATTCTCTGCTTTCTTTTTATAACCAGGGTTTTATAAAACAGGACAGGGCATTCCAAAATTCAAGAGCAAACTGGGAGATAACAGCAGCAGGTTGACCCATCCACACCGATCCATCCTTCTGACTGAGCCATCCAGGGTCCCCATCCACCTTGGGTCCCTCTCCCTAGGATTGAGGAAGGGTGCAGGTAGAAACCCAACCAAGCAGTACCATGATCAGACTTCCCACTCTCATTATTCCCATCCTGCTGATTTAACTTGTATGCCCTGGTCACGCCAGGTTTCTAAACAGAGCTTAGCAAAACCATTTTGTGCTAATTCTGAATTATCTTTCAACATTATTATGAGGGGTTTTTGCCAGCATTAACTTTTTTCCAGCAGCATCAGTATGTATGTTATTAATTAGCTGTAGGTTAATAATATATAGCCATACATTAATGTGTAATATATTGTTATAACAAACCACACACTATAGACAATTAATTACTGTATGTTATATACCATATTACATTAAATTACATTATATTGTACTGTGCTTTGGTTATTCTATTTTGACTATTATATTGACAATAATAAAATATAAAAACTTATCCGGAATTTTTATTATTAGATAAGTGCATAGATAGATGCATTAGAAAAAAACATTTTAGAGGCCTAAAAGATATTGTCTTCTTTTTAATTATTGTATTCTTGCCTTTCTGATATATTCAATGTGATTTTCCAGCCGCTGAGTCTTCTGCCTGAAAAAAGCTGCTATTCATCTAAATCAGTGTAAACTGCTGTTCTCCTTATCTGCCTAAAAGCACATTTTCTGCTGTTCATAACTGGGCATTCCTATACTGTTGACCCAAACAAGGAGAGGACAGAGGTTCATATTACCATTTTATTCTTCACATAAGTAGAAAGCAGAATTTATGCCCGTGCTGTGGGCAAGTCCTTTTCCCCATACATGGTAGCACACTCAGCTTGGCAGCCCCTGTTGTGTTTTCCATATTAAGCCATATACAAGGGCAGCAAACAGGGAGGTGTTGACTGCACCCGTTACAAAAATCAGAGGCAGATGAAAACTGCTGGTTGGGCTGGATGATCACATCTTGTCTTTCAGCTTTACACAGTAGTCCAAAGGAAGTCCCAACTGGTGTTGAAGCCAACAGAAGAACAGTGGCATTGTGGAGAGTGGAGAGTGGAGAGTGGAGCAACCCTGCAGATTTTTTGTTGATTATTACATTAGTTGTTGCCAGACTCAAAGAAAAACTCAGGTAAAGGGCAACCACACAAAGGCACATCACAGTTTTCAAGGAGGATTTATTTGCCAGTAAGAGGGCGTGGGCTCCTTATCCCTGGAAGTATTCAAGTCCAGGGAGCTTGGAAAAACCTGCTCTTGCAGAAGGTGTCCCTGCTCACAACAGGGGATTGGAGCTGGGTGTCCTTTCCTTTCCAATCCAAACCAGTCTGTGCTTCTTTGATTATGTTGCAAGGCTTCTGAATGGCTTCTTGGAGATTTTGTGCCATTATTAATGTCATTAGCACTGCCCCTTCTTCTTCATCACTACCCATTGCACAAAGGAGCCATGGAGAACACACGGCCCTCCACACAAAACCTTTCTGACAGAGGAGAGATCAGGGGTGAAGCGCCTGGTGGGAGGACAACCACAACCACAACCCCACCTTCTTGGGACACCACAGCGTCCCAAGAGTCTCCCAGATGTACCCAGTTCTCCCTGGCAGAAAAAGGAGTGGAGACTTGTTTTAGTAATCTTCCTGCAGAGCAAGAACTGAGAATTTAGGCTTTTCAGTAATGGTCTCTGGAGGCTGAAAATTATGGACTGGAGTTTGTGAAGAGTCTGTTCTTTTAAATTATGGAAGCATCAAAATAAAAGGAAAAATTTCGTACAATTCTATTCCAGGGAAACAATCCATGTTTCAGTTACATATTTCTGTTTCAATTTACAGATGCTTCTGGTATTATTTAGCATATTTTTGCATTTGGTGTTCCTGTTTCATTTTGTTTCCCAAAACCAAGGAGTTTGTTTCACATCCCCTGGAGAAGTTTGGGTTCTGGTCACTAAATTTTCCTCATTCACAAGCACAAGGTTCATGTGCTCGAGTTGCCCAGTCCATAGGGAAAATGAAAAAAAAAAAAAAAAAAAAAAAAAAATAAAAAAAAAAAAAAAAAAAAACAAAAAAAAAAAAAAAACAGAGAGAGCGAGAGATAGAGAAAAGAAATTATTTTGGAATAATATATATATTTTTTTTTTCCTTTAATGAAAACGCACCCACCTCATTTGTATTTTGTGAAACTTTCTTTTTACTGATTTGCTTCTCTGAACCTAAGTTTCAGCCTAAACCAAGTTGACATATTTCTTTTAATGCGTTTTTAAAATATGCTTAATGGTGCTGAAAGCTGAGGAAGCTCAAATATAATTCCAAAAGCCTGAGCCCACCAGAAGCCTAATGCAAACATTATTATAAAAACTCCACAATGGTTAGAGGCTTCAGAGAAACCCGGGTGTTCATTAACAGCATCAGAAACGTTATCTGTGCGAGGAAAATTCGTTCTGTTGTTTGGCATCTTGATGGCTGATGGGTTTGGTTTTTTCCTGCACCCAGAAAATCTGTTTCCAATGTTTCTGCCACAGAGAATATGGAACAGCAGGAGCAGAAGTTGATGCAAGGGGGGGATTTCACGATTGTTATTCAGCTCACATCTCTGGAAGGCACACTCCCTCTCTCCAGATTTCTCCCGAGAAATCTGCTGAATAAAAAGTGGCTCCAATACAAAGAGCAGGAGAGAGGAAGAATATTTCTCCTATCCACGTGGGACAGGCATGAGACTTGTCCAGCCATCATTAATCAATAGTCCTTACCTATCCCCAGCACTCAACTTTTGGCAAGTGGAGAAGGATGTCAGTTTTTTGGCAGGCTGGGGAGCAGCAGAGGGTACAGGAGCTCTAGGGCAGACAGAGCTGAGCACTTGTGCCCCTCGTGCCAGCAGCCCCCACCTCCCTGCCCTGCTGAGGACTGGCACCTCCAGGGACATTTCACTCGGTCAGATTGTCCCCAAAGGACGTGGCTCCAGCACACACTGCAAACACCCTTCTGGCCTGGCCCAGGAGGACCAGAGCTTCCCTGGCTGAGCATCCAGGAGGGAACTGAGAGGCCACTTTGGAAACCACAGCAGATTGCTTCAGTCCTCGGTGAAAGACTATCTGTGAAGGTCTGTGTCCATGGGATTTTCAGGAGAAGAGCTCCCTTACTCACCCTGGCACCAGCCCTGCTATGCAGAGGCAAAACTCCAGCTGGGACTCTTTGGTGGTGTCTGGAATTCCACTCCAGACAAGCACACAGCTCAAACATCACCCAGAAATATTTGCTGGTAAGCTACTGTTGTAACTTCCAAAAGAGGCAAAAGCAGAAGTTTCTCTTGATGTTTTTCCCTACCCACCTGAGCAGGGCAGGAGCGTGCTTCATTTCATCTCAAATCAAAACCCTTCTGGTCACACATGGACCCTTACTCTTTGCACAGCGATATTCCTTGAAAGGATGGGGACACAAAACCCAAATAACCTTCCTGTGGCTATACCACCAGCACAGAAATAGCTCTGAGCTTGTCCCCCCCACCAGCCACAAAGGAAGGATCTCATTCAGTGCCAGTGGCTCCCCCCTGCATCCCTTGTTCCAAGAAGTACACGGAGAACCGGACTGCAGTGCCTCTGCCTGCTTCACACGTCACCTGTCACTGTTGCTGGCTGAGACTCTGACTGCTGTAAGCACAATGGCTTGTTTTGGGCTGTGTCACCCCAGCAGTCCTTCAGGTGACCCCGAGCAGAAGCCTGTCTGTCAGGCTGTCCTGCACTGATGGGTTTGCCCAGGGAGGAAAGGTGTTGAACTGCTGTGCTGTCCCTCCATGTGTGGCTTCTGTAGAATGTCCTCACCCTGCCATTAATCCTTCCTATGCATCCCCCATTTCCAAAATAAATGAGTTTTGAGTTGTGACAGGAGCAGCACCTCCCACAGCAGAGCTGGAGGAGGATGGAGACCTCATTTTTATTATCTGAAGCATCCTGTGGATGGAAAGCAGAAACAGTCTGTCTTGCACCCATCTGAATCCTCCCTCAGCCTCCCTGGCTGCTTCATGTGCTGGATTTGAATTCCAGCTTTGTCATCAAGCTACATCCAATCTGGCACAAACCTCCAAATTGTGTTAGTTAGAATTTTGCATCCAGCTGTTTCAGGCCAATTTTTTTTTTTTCACTTTTTTTTTTGTTTTTTTTTTTTTTTTTAGTCAGAACTAACAGTTACATAAACACTTTTCTTTGGGATATATTTTCCTTGCACTTCAGATAGGAAACTATCTTTGCAAGGAAATATATCCTTCTCTTCTAAAATGTGCTTAGCTGCATGAATTCATTCACAAGCATATTCACTGTTACTGAATTAGCAGCAAAAAAAAGAAAGGAAAGAAAACTCAAACTCAGTGAACCATGATCAAGTAATCCGAGGAAATCAGCATGTTTCTCTCTAGACACTTCAGAATACCGAATGCTAAGACACACGAATCCCACCAAATATACCTCTTATCTCTGTAAGTGTCTAACAATATTCTCAATTCTCATCATTTTATCATAAGTCATCTGCATTTACTGGTGCTTTAGAGCTTGGATCAATTTTTAACCCAACAGTTTAAGCTTTCTTTTTTTTTTCCTTTAGCACATATCCAGCCTTTCTGAAAGGCACATAAGTGCAAGATGTTCAGCCTTATGAGAGCAAATAACAGAACTTGATATGAAACATTTCCAGCCCTAGTTTTAAGCCAATCTCATGATTTCAGAAAGCTTGGATTAAACAACACAGCTACTTGAAAACAAAGAGATTTGAAACAATGTAGAGTGGAGTAAGCAGTGTATTTGGCACACAAGACCATGACTTTATTTCTATTCATTCTTTTTTTCCACTGCTGTCTGACTGCAAAACTCTTTTTAAAGTATTATTCCAGGTTTCAAAGCTCAGCACCAGGCTGAGCATCATCCAATCCCTCATCTTTCCATGTCTGAGTTTTAATTACACTGGGTGGATTTGGGAGGAATATGATTATTACTATTATTATTATTTCTGTTAGGAAGAAATTGTGAGGGTGGTGGGACTCTGGCACAGGGTGCCCAGAAAAGCTGTGACTGCCCCATCCCTGGAAGAGTTCAAGGCCAGGTTGGACGGGGCTGGGAGCAACCTGGGATAGTGGAAGGGGTCCCTGGCCATGGCAAGCTGTCTCTGCATGTGAAAGTTGGAATGAGGTAAGTGTTAAGGTCCCTCCCAACACAAAACATTTGATGATATGATATGACATGACATGACACGCTATATGACAGGACTAAATGGAAGGCTAGGTCCCACGATGAAGCTCATCTTCAGCCACTTCCCTCAGGCATGAAGGGAGATAATCCAGCAGCTTGATGGGATGGAGATGTCCCCTGGTGCTCTCTCCAAGAGCCTGTCCCAAAGCTGCAGGAGGCTGTACGCTGCAGCCCAAATAGTTATGAAAGCCTGAGATAGATAGATAGATACATACATTGGCTTTATTCCTTTATTATAATACAATAAGGGAGCAGAGGAATTGAGCCAGCAGCCAATGCAAGCATCGCCCACGAGCGCTGTCAGGGCAAGCCCTGGCCATGCCAAGAAGGAGCCTGACACAGAGAGCGGCACAGGGAACACACAGCCCTGTTCAGTCATGCCTCGGGTGTGGGGTGAGTGCTGCTGACTGCCCCACACAAACCCCATGGACACCCCACTCCCAGCTGAGCCCTGGGCTGGGCAAACACCCCAGGGAGGGTTGGAGGGTGCTCAGCCACCCCCACTCACCAGTGCCCGTGGCCACAGGCAGGGCAGATGGTCAGAAGTGATTCCCATTTGGGGAGAGAGGAAAAACACCATAAATCATATTTAGTCTGCTGAAACCTCCAAGTGATAAAACAATTGAAAAGACTATTTATAAAACACATATGGAGGCCTTAATCAAGCCAGGAATGAGATAATTTCTGCCAATTAAGTCTCCTTCGTTCTGCAGTTGGAAGCAATTAAAACAAAAGCAGAATTATCAATGGCATGTCTGTGTGCTGCAGCCCCAGAAAATACCTGTTATGTTGGGGCTACGGTAAATCACCTCTCACCATGTGCAGGGAGGTTCTCAGCTCCCCTGGACTTGGGAGGAAAAGAGAGCTTAGAGTATTTGCCTAATTAATGGGTAGCATTTTGAACATATCCTATCTAAGTCTTTTTTCAAAGCAAAAGGCAGTATTGAAACAAAATGGCAAAGGGATAGCATGAACTCCAAGTTCTCATCTGGAAACAGGTTATGTCCTCCCTAATCTTCTCCTCCCACTACTCACTGGAATAGTTGAGGGTTTTTTAGCTCAGTGTAATTAATCCACGCCAAGGAAGTTGCACGCATTGCCTCGTGTTGGGATATCCCATTATTATTTTGTTTGTCTTACTGGTGATCAAATGGTGGGAATTGCTCTTGTGCAAAATAACAAGGAAGTACTGTGTCTATAATTATTCCATTTTAGACATAGAATACCTGCCAGTCAACACTAAAAAAGAACATTAATTAATTGGATTATTGTAATGAGTGATAAACTGACAGTAGCAGTACTTTGAACTCCAATGCAACCTCACACAGAAGTCTGAGACTTTGGCCACACATTAATGAACTTTCCAACACTTCTATAATTATTAATATATTCATTTTAATTAAGAGAAAAGTGAGACAGAGAGAGATTTATTTCATTTGGATGTAGCAAGCTCATTTATCTTGAGAAGGTTGCATGCAACCCTAATACAAATCATTCCTCTGCCATTGCAGAAGCTGTGGAGCCAGGAAATCTGCAAAAGGACTTAGATGCCCAAGCACGAAATTATGACCTTCAAACCCTCATGACTCTGCAGAAAGCATCTATAAACATCTGTGTTTTCTACATTAAAGCTCTCCAGATATCTAAAATTCCCAGAACTTCTCTGCTCCTCTCTGTGCATTTGCAGCTCAGCACTTATCTCAGATGTAAACTGCGTCAGCATCTGCAGGGAAGATTCCTGCACACGTTGCCCCTGCAGCACCCAGCCTGACGGGCTCTCACACTGGAGAGGAGCACTCTGAGGTCCAGTCCCAAACCCAGATGAAGTTTAGGAGCTGCACACAGAGACTTCCTCCTCCAAAGGCCGAGGAGCCCCTCCTTGTTGTGCGCCATCACAGCCATGACACCACTCCAGGGAAGGTCGGACACCAGGGCAGCTCTCACAGGACCCAGCAGGGGCAGGGGAGCACCCATGGAGTGCACAGCCTGTGCCCCCTCCTCCAGCAGCACAAACAAGCAGCCTGGGGGTGAGGAGCCCTCGCCAGTGCCGTGCCCTGTGGAATACAGCAGTGGCGAGGGCTCTGGGTGTCTCCACCACACCCTGGTCTTCCCTTCACCTCTGGAGGCTGCAGACATGTCCCAGCAGGTCAATGTTTTTAACTCTTGGGGAAACACTGGGGCCAGGTGATGAAAGCTGTTCCTGCAAGGCAGAGCTGTGACCTGAGGATGATGCACGTTTCCTGCTCCTGCTGCGCAGGTGAATTAAAGCGTGTCCTTCCTTCTGCGCTCACACAGCTCTCCTGCAGCCCAGCCTCAGCATGCCCCTGTCAGGCTCAGGATAACTCCTCCTCCCAGGCATTTCCCTGGCACAGCTCAGCATCTCACCATGGCTCATGCAACACAGGGTGCTGGAAGTTACTTCACTGTTCCACAGCTCCAGCTCCAGCAGCAGCACTTCATAGTGCTCCCATGGGTAAAAATACAGACACGAGACCAGGGCATGCAGAGTCAGTAACAGGGGCTTTGTTATAGATATATCAGATGTGCCCCTTCAATTATGCATCACAGATACTGGGAATGAGCAGGGGATGAATGCAAACTGAGACAAAAGGATGAGCACCCTGAAACTATCCACTGGGAGACCAAGGAAATATTTAAATTTTTGTTATTACACTTTGAGCATTACTCCTAAAAGCTCAGCTGCTGGAGACACATAGAGAGGCAAGTAGCTCAAACTCCCTTTCTCCAAAGGCATGGCTGCAGAAAAAGGCATCCTGATTCTAAGTTGAAGGCTCAGGAATGAAAAGACAAGGGATAAACACCTTCCTGTTACTACTGAAGGAGGTAGAGAAACGCTGTTTCTCTATCAAGACACTTGAGACAAATTCTCAGTTTTCTAAGACCCAATTTAAGTGATTTTATTATTTCTAGAGTTAGCAATATTTTAATGATCTATTTAAATAGACAGAGACTGATCCATTTCAGTCTCTTAAATAATGGAGGCCTGCAACCTCAACAACTCTTGGTTTATCCCAGAGCACACCTAGTCATCACTACATCAAAATAACATCAAACCAGTGGGTGACCCAGGGATGGTTTTCACCAAGCAGATCACGTCTCCCTGCAAGGAGATTGGTAGTGGAATCGTACACCTGCTTTTCAGAAATGTTCACAGCTCCAAAGGGTGGAGAACCTGGGTATCAGTAAAGCAGAAGTGGATTTTTTTAAAAATAAACCATTATGGGTATTAACTAAAAACAAACTGTTCTTCTGAACTGTATCGTATTGGTCAAAATATCTTACAGAGGGCTGGATAAGTCCAAGGTGGAGGCTGGTGTCCAGCCAGAGCCATTCCCAGTGCAGACAGGGGCATGTCTCTGCCCAGTCTCACAAAATAATGAAAGGAAATACAGAAAGATTAGCTGAAACACTAATTCCATTTTAATTAAAAGCTTTATATCACATCTATTTCACTTATAATAGGCAACTTCCTACTTCCAGGTACATTTTAAGCCTCAGTGGTGAGGTGTTTTTATTGGTGTGCTTAATAGTGGATTTAGACTGCTTGTTGTTCCATTGTAATCCCAAATCTAGATCGAAGAGATATTTTTATGTGGATGCAGAGCAGAGAATCAGTGGAGCTGTGTTTGTGTTTAACCCAAGTGTTGTGTTGCATTAAGGCACTTGTACAGGAAAAGTTTCTCTTATAAATTTCTCGTTTTTCTGAATTGGTGGGGAAATTGTGATTTTGGGGTCGCATTAAGGCTTGCTGTAATGAGTTTAAGAATCACTCAATGTCAACAGGATGTCAAAGAACCAAAAAGAGCAACGTCAGCACAAAATCAAGGTGGGGAAATATATTAAAAGTGGGAGGGATGGTTCTGGGCATCAGTCCTTGAATTTTGTGTTTACAGGAGATCTCAGAACACCCTTTCCTTTTGCCTACCTGGCATAACCTCCTGCTGCCTGCTCATACTGTCCCAAAACTGACTGATAGAAATTGTGCTGCTAGGCAAAAGAGCGGAGAATTGGAAAGTCACTCCCATTTATCTTAAATATTTGAACCAGGTGCACCTACACACAAAAGAAAAAAACACCAAAAGGTTGCTATTCATTTCTGTATTACCACCATTGTTTGTTCTGTAATTAGTGATGATAGGTAAGCAAGCTGGAAGGAAAGCAAATAAGAAGTTAGTAAATGGAGCAGCATTCCAAGTGGGCAGAAAAGCAACAAAATGGGACCTGAAAATTACACTGGAAGTATGTTAATCTCTGTTCACTTACTATTTCATTCACATCTGCCTCTCAGATTCAGGAGTTTCTGCCTGAGCACAGTGAGGGGATGGAGCTCCTGGATCAGCTCCAGGCTCAGGTGTGCAGCAAACTGTGCCAGGCCAGTTGTAGGACATCAATCAGCAGGTTCTCGTTGATGAATTAAACCAGCAGAGAGGTTTTTACCCCAAGCCACACGGCCAATGGAAAGCAGAGGGGGTTTCCACTGCCATGCCCAGAGACAGAACCGGTATTGCTAAAGTTCAGTTCTGCTGTTTAAAGAGGGGGAAGGGCTTCCCAGGGGCAGTTTTTGCTGAGATTGAAGCTTTTTCAAGCAAACAGTTTTCAAAGCCCATTTCCATCTCAGATTGTGTAATGTTTGAAAGCTTGGAACTTCAGATATGGAGTGTTGTCTGACATTTCATGGGGCAAAAGAGTAACAAAAGAGGGAAATACAGCTTGGCTGCATTTAGGAAAATGCTATCTAGCATGAACCAGTGGTTGAATCTTGTGCTGTGCTTCCAGCTGACTGATGGCTCTTTCCAATCTTCCCTGAGGCTGAAAGGCAGCCATCCCCACCTGTCATCCTGCTCCTGGCAGCCCAGCTCTCACCCCTGCAGTAGACCAGCAGCAAGAATGGAGATGAGAGTTAGAAAAATATTCTTCTGGGGGAAAAAAAATCCCATCAAAAAAACAACAAAAACACAAACCAAAATACGTTTTGGCATTTTGAAAGCCCCGTGTTGCACATGCTGCCATTCCACCGAGCAATCACAGCACCACGCCACGCCAGAGCCTGTCTGTGTGTTACTGCCCTCATATCTCACACTGTTCTCAGTCTTATTGAACATTTTGGGGGAAGAGATGCAGGTTAGTTGTCAAAATTATTTGTGTACTGGAGAATGAAGAGCGGAGTTTGAGTGATTTGAAGACAGTCTAGAGGCGGGACTTTTACAACGCTATTTCTCTATCAACTTTAGCTCCATCCTGAACACACTTACCCATTACCTAGAATGCACTTCAATAGATGGCAGGTTTCTAATAGAGTTTTTTTAAATCTCCATATCTTATCTTCATCTTGAAGTACTCAAACAACTTCACACCTAGTCAACTCGGGCCCTGAGGCTTCTCAGGGGTGAGGGCTGCACCCTGATACCTCATCACCCCCGGAGCTGAACAATGGAGAGGTTCAACCCATGGAAAATTCTGTGTTGGGCAACAGTCCCGCCCCACGGAGGTCACAGCAGCTGCACACCTCCACCGCCCACAGGCAGCAAAAAGAAGGGGCAGTGCTTTGAACAGCACAGAACACAGGGAAACTCATGGGAACGGGGCTTTTAACAGGATTTGGCTTTCTTCCTACTTTATTCTTGCCCCTAGCAGAGTACAGTGCCCAGTGGGCTCCAGCCCTTGGCTTGATGGCAATATATGTTCTAGGGTTCAACCACTTTGTTGGGGCTTGAAGAGGAGTTCCTACTCGGTAATTACTCATAGCGAAAACAATCTGCAGAGTCAGCTTTGCCGGTGACAGTCCTGAAGGGTTGTCAGCCCCTCCTAGGTCACCTGGTGCACAAAGCATCGTAACACATGGGATAATAAAAAAATAGAATTTAAAACCAGGTTAAAAAAAAAAAAATACCCAATACCATCCAAGGCCCTGACTCTATTGTGAGGACCTTGTAATTAAATAACTTCAAATGAGCGGCCTAGAATATCACACAAAGACCTGAAAAAAAGCCCAACAAAGTGATAAGATCACTTATTAGTGCCAAACTTCTGATTTAATTATATATTCCTGGAGCCCTGTTCTCAAGGGAACTGCTTGCACAACCGCATGGTGAAACAAAAGAAGGGATTAGAACCTGTGGGAGAGAAGCTGGAGAATTTGCTCCAATTCACAAAGAAAAGTCTCGGTGCATCTAACTGAGGAGGACGTCGAGATTAAAGTACTGAGAAGGGTGAATACAGGATTTCATTTTTTTTCTGAGTGATAGGGAGGTAATAAAATACTTGTTATCAACCTGAACTGGACAGTCTGACACAGTGCCTCTCTCATTAAGGGAGTTAAAGTTCCCACCGGGGACAGGGTACACCAGAAGGGCAGTGTGCCCTCGAGTCACCATCTCTCAACTGTCCTTTTTAGGTAAGGTCCTTCAGATTGAACTGTCTCCACATTTTGCTTTATCCCAAATGCCAGGTTGAAGCTGGCTGGACAGGGAAGGATGGGCTAGAACCAGTTCAGCTCACAGGAGGGTGATACAAGGGAGAAGGGCTTTATTCAACATTTTGTGGCCAGACATTTGGGCCGTTGGCAAGGTCTAAGGAGAGGAGTCCACACTGCACTGTCACTTTTGCCGAGGAACCACCTGATCTATCTGTCCATGACAAAACTTGGAATTGAGCAGTTAGCTGTGATAACTATCTCATTCTTGCCCACACACTAAACCTGTTTTGAAACTTTTTGTTTTGCCCTTGTAACATTTCTTCCAGTCTTTCCTTTTCTTCCTCTGTAATCATCTCCAAAATTCTGTTCAGAACGTATCTTTTGCCATCTTTCTTATTACAAACCCAATTTATTTGGCCTTTCTCATACATCCTTCTTCCTGTCTGATTCACTTAACCAGGGCCAGCTCCCAGTGGTGACATTGCCATTGCCCCCACAGAAGCACCCTCACTGCTGAATGTTATTTTCACACCTTCATCTTCACAGGACTTGTTCCTCATGAACCCCACAGGGAAATTAAAATTAAACTGAACCCTTAAAAATCACCGTCTCCAAATTCACAAAGCTACAAAGATTCAGCAAAACCTTCCACACCCTCTTCCAACAAACACTACCAGGCTCCCGCCCTTCCATGCTGTTGGAACCCACAGCCAAAATGGGGACGGGCCCCAAAAATTTCTTTATTTCTTTATTTCTTTACCCTCCACTTTTGCCCAATTCCATCATGACAGCAGAACAAACTTGCTTCCATCATTGGGCCAACTATCTTGTAAAAGATGCTGGCTCCAAGGTCTTTCAGAGAAATACGGAAACACTCTGTAGGGGTGCCAGCCACAAGCAGAGATATCTCCAGTAAACTGGCTACCCACCACACAGGGCACATGACAGGAGTGCCCCAAGTGCTCAGCAAGTCACCCCTTGGCCCCATCAGGAGTGGACGAACGGTGTCGGGATGCAGCAGCTTTGTGCTTGTCAGAGCCCGTCTGGTTTTGCCTTCCCTGGGCAGCCTGCGTGCTGCAGCTCCTACTCTGTAGAAGGGTTGGCTCAGACAGTGTCTGCTGCCCCCAGGAGCTGGTCCACAACACCTCTGCAGGCACCCTGTGGCTCTCCATGACTGCAGCTGGTGGGAGCCAGCAGTCAGGTTTCACACAAGTGAAGCCGCGGTCCTGCGATACACAGAATTTTTGTGCCCTTAAAAGCTGAGCACTTAATTTACCTTCAGGCTCCTGAGTCACCAAACAGCAAAACACAGCAGGTTTTCTCCCAAAATTTGGAAGGCTCTAAAGGTAAAGAGGGTCATTACAAGGGGGTTTAACCAGTAATCAATCATCCTTAAGGACCAAGGACTTAAAAGCTGTTAAAGATGGGATCACAGGTCCAGAGCCTGAAGACACCGTCAGGAGGAGGCACTTGCCAGCAAGAGCGTGAGCATCACAGCTCGGTCTGGTCACTCCCCCCTCCCAGGGCAAAGGCGGCCCCAGCACTGCAGAGATAATTCTCTGCCTGTCCAAGATAATCCTATCCAAAGCAATCATCTGTTAAACAACTGGAGAGAGGCCAGCCCACACACTGCAGATCCGAACCTGAATTTTCCCACAACCTGAGGAAAGAGCTCAGGATCAGGAAACGTTTTGAAAAAAAAGACTAATCACATGAGAAGTGAGAAGAACACTGAACTGCTCTCCAAAGGCAGTGGCCAAGCTACTGTTTATTCAAGAGATGCATCTAAGCTTTACAAAAAATGCTGTTTGCATGCGAGGCAGACCATCCTCCCAAAGAGCAGCCAAGGGCGGTCCCTGGAGCCGAGCACAAAGTGGTACCTGGGCACTGTGCTCCCATCCCTCCACTGCCAGGGTGGAAGCAGCGTGTGCCAGCCTGTACCACAGGACCAAGGAAGCTTCACTGCTCCATCACCAGTCCCGAAAGGAGCTCAGCACAGCTTTTTACTCCACTCTGAGCCCTCCACCCATCTGTGCAGGGATTTGGGCCAAAGGCTCCCAGAAAGGACCCCAGTGCAGATTGACCCAGGAAATATCCTCCAACACACCCATCTATGAGGAACCTTTTGGGTGGTTGTTTGGCTATTTAAAGGAAAAATTCTGTGTTATGACAAACAGACAGTTTTCCCCATTTATTAAATGCTCATAATTTGTTTTAATGGTTTCTCTAAACAAGTAGGCTTTTTTTCTCAGCTCTTTGAGCTTTTAAATGACACAACTGTTATGTTAAAAGGGAAAAGGGTGATGATTTACATTTGGAGCGGGGTGGGGGTGGCCAGCAAGCAGAGGGACAGCTGCAACCCGTCGGACGTGGCTCTCCTCCACACAGATATTTTGTTTGCACCATTGAGGCCGCCTGGGTCCGTCGGTGCCCTCAACACCAGCTGTGGCCTTGGTCACCAGCACACAGACGGTGGCTGCTCCTCTGTGTCCAGCAGGGACACATCCTGGCACCCGCAGTGCTGCAGCCACACTGAGTCATCTTTTCCCCTGCATGAAGCCCATGGAAGATGGGAAGTGTTGAGACAGAGGTCCCTTAGAACCTGTGTGAGCTTCTCTGGACCGTAACCAAGCCAGCATCCTTGGCTAATGCCAACTCCACTTGCAGATGGGGAGAACCAGTGTGAAAATGAGACACTCCTTATATTTTCAACTTAGAGCTAATATTAGAAAGCAGTTGGCATGCTTGGCTCCCTGCAGAGGAAGTATGGCCAACACAGATTGTATGGAAATCAATGAATTATACAAAATAGCATTAATTGTACTCATGATGAACGTTGAAAATACTGCTACACCAGCTACAAGTGGCAAACCAGATGAACGAGCTGCAGTTGCTTTTCCTTTACATAAAAATTTCATCTCTTCACAAGAAGGCTCCCAGCCACTGGTGCCAGCTGAAGGAATATTTCACTCACCCATCTCCCTCAACCTGTCCTCCGTGTGTGTCTGCAGATCCTTCACCTCTCTGCAGCAAAATCTAGAAGAGAAGATAAAACTATTTTGTGTGCACAGACCCCAGAAATTATTGTTTTCAGGAAACTTCTTTGGATAGCAAACACCTGACTCAGGATTTTCAAAAGCTGTAGAGCGGGTTGGGTTATCTGATCACCTACAGGTATTTGGGTGGCTTCTGCTGTGATTATTTCCTTCATATGTACATAATCTTCAGGAAGTATGGAGCTATACAGCCAGGGGATGAATTCCAAAGAATATACATGAAAGAAACAGCCTGTCACTCTCATTTACAGAGCAGAAAACAGGAGGTTATTCATGTCCCAAACTTTGTAAAAATTAATGCCAGCTTGAAGCTCCAGATGGTAAAGCAAAGGATGCACAGACCCACTTGAGAGCTGATCACCCCGCTCCTTGTTTTCTCTTTTTCTTCTTTTGCCTCTGGTTGTTGTTTTTCAAAACTCTAAAATGTTTGTACAAACTTCCATCTTGGAAGCCCAGCAGAATAAACAAGAATATACATGAGGCACAAGAAGAGCCAGCAGACGGGAAAGAGATTTCTTTTTTTTTTCGTTTATGGGCGTAACCATTGTAGCTGTTGAAAATATGCACAAAAATAGCTATAAACCACAAACAGGAGTCATTAAAATTTTCCACCTATCCATACCAACAACTCAGCTACTCATTCTAAATAGTCGCTAGAAAAATTTACAGTGAGTCCTTATAAAATACTTAGGAAGTCATTAAGCCTTCCTTTAAAGGGGTGAGCGTTTTTCACTGCCAAAGGTGTCCTTCCAAATCTATCAGGAATTGGAACAAATTGGTAAGGTATCCCAAAAAATCCCCTGTGGACTCACCATCTGCCTTGGAATACAAGAGGCAAGAGCCCTGGGTGCTCTGGGTGCTTCTCTTGTGCTCAAAGAGCACCTAGATGCTAAAATGTAGATCCTGCGTGAAAATGAAGTTCCAGAGCTGCCTGGGGGTTGCCATAGGCTTGAGAGAACAAGGACTGGCTGAACAACAAGAATTCTGTTTGGAAAAAAAAAAAGAAAAGCCAAAACCCAAGCTTCAGTAATGAGTCCTGTTCCAAACTGACGCAAAGGTAAAATCTTTCTCTGAGCAACTCTGAGGAAAGTCTGATGTGCTGGGGAAAACTCTCTCACACAGAAGATCTTCAGCTCACAGCTACAGCACCAGAGAATGCTTGTGTTTCCTAGTAGGCCACAGAGAGAAGTGCGTGAATGAGGAGGTTTGGCAGACAAGTGTAGCCCCTGCTAGGGTGTTTAGATTTCTGGCCTTCGTATCCTTTAGAAGAGATGCTACTCTATCCCAAGAGACCTTTCCCAGTGCAAGCTGCATTTAAGAAAAAAAAAAAAAAAAACAAAAACCACACTTCCTGATTCAGCTCAGTGCTACACTTCAAATTTTAAAACATCCATACAAAACCCCACTCCCAACCAGCTGGAGAGGTTTTATGGACCATATATGGTCAGAAATGCAACCTCTGCAAGCCCCTTCTGCAGATGGACCTCTGGTCACAGTGGGGATCTGCTGAGCTTCCATAGTCTTTTTCTGCTCACCAGGAGTGAGCACTTTTTCTGTGCCTGCAGGAGTAGTTTCCCTGGCTTCTCTTGTCCTTCAGATTTTGGGAGGAGCTGTCGGGGTGGCTGGAGTGCAGTAGTACACTCTGGGGTAACCACAGGCAGGGTAACCACAGGCCTGCACCGTGGGCATCTCTGTGCCCAGCCTCTTCAGGGCAGTGGCCAGACCTTCCTATGAAAAAGAAATAAGACATTTTTGCCAAAAGAGTTTCCAGTCTGCAATCCAAACAGGACTTATTGTGTCCTCAGGCACTTACAATTATGGAAGCATCCTATTTGTAGATGGTGGTGCATGAGGACATTGTTTTGTGGTGGACTTGGCAGCTTTAGATTCAAATTTGGACTCAACTATCCTAATCATTTCCCAGCTAAATGACTATGATTTCCAGCATGTAACTCAGGAGCACTAACTGTACAGAAGACCATACGCCTATGAATTTTACCCACTTTTGACACAAGTGAACACCACCAAACCTCTGATCTTACACCTTCCTACCTACACAACATGGAGAGAGCACTCACATGACTGAGAGACACAAGCAAAACCAATAATTACCTCCCTTGCCAGCATCAATTTGGACAATGTAAATGCCATCTGCCCAAACCAAAATATCATGGATAGTCTTGGCTTTACGGAAGTCAGTGGAAATGCTATCCTCAGTTTCAACAGGGTCAGGGTTTTATCCATCTTCTACACAATCCAGTTGCTTCTTACCCAGTCCTCCACCCATTCCCCAAATCCAGATGGTCCCGAATGAAAGAAAATTCACCTCTTTCCCTGGCATCCCAATGTTGGAATATTTACAGCAGGCAGGTTGCAGTACACACAGAGTTAGAAGTAGAGTCACTGATGCTCTGAGGGCAGCACTCTTCAGCTAAATTAAAACAAATTTATAGTAGTCCTATTTGGAGAAAAACTGTGATAGACCAGCTTTTAGCAGCTTATAACCAAACCAAAACAAAGATGCTCGGCACTCCTCAGAAGAGAAAGAGTCCTTTGCAACACTACAGGCACCAACCAGTAGTTAAACAGGAATCAAAGCTAATCCCTGGATTTCTAGCCTCACATGGTTATTAGAGTAGACACTAAAGTTTAATAGAGCAGACTGTATGTGATGCAGCTGGAGTGACAGGCCTAAGATCAACATTTCAAATTATGAGTTGTGATTGCAGTTGTGAATTTCCTGTAAATTACAAGATAGCAAAAGATGTAACAGCAGTGCAATGGAAAAGCCAAGATCACTGTGTGGACAAGAAAATGCTGTTTTAGCCAACAGCCAATGTAGTGACATAAAGATTACCCAAATAATCAATTTAAATCAAGTGTATTTTGCAAGACAGTGGTTTATAGAGCCATACCACAGAATATCTATTTTTTGCAGAAACAAGAGATATTACTGCAAGAGAACCAGCTTAGGATTTGGGATGCTATTAGTCCCAGCTCTGCTGTTGTCTCACATGGCTTTAGTGCATGTTATTTTAGGATGCAGGTGTCCAAGGGGCTGCCAGGAATTCTGTGTCCTAATCACATGGGCTTTCACGGGCCATGAGTGCAACTCCCCAAGATTGCCTGAAAGCCTGAAACTTCAATAAGCTATCCATGAAAATGAGAAAAATATTTCCATGTTTCCTATATGCAATGCCTGGCTTTATGCTATGACTCGTACCTCATTATTTCTGAATTGAGAACATTTTCCTTCTAAAGCAAAAAACTGTGTGTAATAATAAACTAGTAATTGCACAAACAAATAAAGGTCAATCAATACTGCAGACCTTGGAGTCCAGGATTGTTCTTTCCTCTGTGTTTGGACAATGCCTGGCACAATGGGATTCCAGACCTAATTGTGGCCTTGGGGCACAATAGCAAAGGCAGTAAAACCAGCCATGTTTTCTTGCAGTGATCATCTCATTCTCAGCCCCACATTTCTTTCCAACATTTTAGTAAGAAAAAGAAAAGGCAAGGATCTAAACTTATTCTGTGCTTAGAAAATGTTGTGTGACTTTTGGCTGGTTTGTGCCTCCCCTTGAAGTAGCCTCACAGAGAAACTCAGTTTTGGTCACAGACATTCAAAAAAAAAAAAAAAAAAAAAAGCCACACACCACTAGCAGTGGAATATTCAGGTTGAAAGCCTAAATTAATCTGTAGTGTAATTGCACTGTCTTCCTGAGCTTTCTGCTCATACCTGCCAGATGGGATGCAAATACTTTAGTGTTTTTGGCTGGCATCTCTCAGTTCTCAAACTGGATTTCAAAAGCAGCATTGAGCTGGTCGTGCCATTATTGGTCTTTGTGGTGATTGGCACGTTTTGGTGCTTGTGAGATAATCCCTTCCTAATGCTGGCCACAGGTCAGCTCAGCCAGCATGCAGGGAAAAAGGCAGAGGTTCCTTCTAGGAGAAATTAGTTTCCTCCTCATTCCCTCGCTTGAAGTACAGGGTTAGTTTTTTGACAAGCAAAAAAAAAAAAAAAAAAAATAATGGGGACCAAAACCCTGCATGATCAAAAATCATTGTTCATGCAAAATTATGAGAGCAACTTTTATAGTCCAGCTGGAAAAAAAAAAAAAAGAAAGAAATATTTACAGCATTTGCAGATGCCAGAGCCTAAAAACCAGGAATCATAAATTGACTTTCTAGCAAGGAGGTCCACAGGCTGCTGCAGCTGACACCTCCAGCTTCTTCTAGGTCAAGCGCATCTATGTTCATTCCACACTTCTGACAACCACTCCTTTCACAAAGCTGACTCAGTATTTATTGGGATAACCCGGGTGAGACAGACAAATCTATCATTTTTGGACCAATTTGTCTGCTTTGTGATCAAAGATGTTTAGATGTCATTAAGACATTGGAACATTATTATTTTTGAGACAAGATAAATGTCACAGATACCAAGCTGCTGGATGATTTAATGGTTAAATTCTTTTTTTTTTTTTTTCATCTCCACCCATTCCACACGATTTTTGGATTGCTTCCAAGCTGAGTTCATTCCAAAGTGTTCCCTCATTTTAGTTCTGTCCTTCTGCAGAGGACTGCACATCCCAAACTTAACAGAGGATTTGGCAAAAATCACTCTCCTTGTTTAACATAGTTACAGGAACTATAGGCTAGATCTGACTACATACAACATGTTTATGCAAACGTATTTTATAGAGGAACTTGAAAACATTAATGTCTTTTCTCTTTGTCAGTTCCATTCTTATGCTTTTCTGAATATATTTCATGTTGTTTTTTAAACAATAATATGATTTATCTGGCTTTCTGTCTTTTCCACAGGGGGAAAAAAAAAAAAATTATATTTGGCCTAATGTGTTCTCATCAAAGTCAGTGACTGAGGGTCAAGAGACCATTACCTGACAAATTAATTGTCTGGAAAGTAATCCTGATCCCCATCTTGTCCCCTTACACTGCATCAGAATGGAGGGGCTTCTCTCATCCCGTCAGCAATCAGCAGATTTGAGATGATACCACACAGTATTTTGCAAAAGAAAAAAAAATCACACTATATAAAGCTATTTTTGCTTTGGAGCTTTTATTGGCCTGTAAAATATTTTTACATTTATTACGCTTTTAATGAGAACTCCTAGAACCAAGACTGGTGTAAATAATGAAAACAGCACTAGTAAATGTCCCCATAAACCTCGCACCGAGCCTTTGATGCTAATTTGCAGGCCTGGCGTCCCTTCCCTCCTCCCACCACCTTCGGCAGCGGGGCAATGGCCCGACCCAAAATGCAAGATATCCAACAGGAAAGGCATCCTGCAGGTCTGCTGCTCCCTGCCCCGAGCTGCCACGGGTCTGGGGGAGAAGAAAAGCCCCGGCTCAGCAGGGACCTGCTGCCATCTCTGCACCCCTCCGTCACATCAGCGGCAGCGTCGCACCCCAAGCACCTCGGCTGGTCTCTGTGGTGATGGACAAAGGGTTCTCCTTGCTCTAGGAAGCTGTGTGTCACTGACTTGCTGAGTCATTTAATTAAGATTCTTAGAGGAGTCAGAAAATCTTGGAAGCACCTTTACAATTCCCAGAGGCTTGGCAGCAGCCTTTACAAATCCCAGCATTTCTGGCTTAGATGACACCACCCAGTGCCCAGGGGAATGCAGTGGAACTGGTCCCTGATTCTCTCTCTGACACTGATTTCTTTATGTAGGTAGGAACTGGAGACAGCACCAAAAACCAGTTCAAGGTCCATTTTGGCAGCAAAATTCAAGCTCATTCAAGCTCAACTCAAGCTAGTGCACACACAAAACGCAAGAAGTGATTGTCCTGCACTGTCTTCCATCTCAGGCTACAGTGCTCCAAACACCTGTAAATTAACTGAGTCCCATCACCCTCCCAGATCATGATGCACAGGACACAAAAAGAACGCATCCAGGTTTTGGAATGAGCCCAGGAAACACCTTGAATTACCAGGACACAGGGCTGGACCTTGAAATGACTTCCAGTTCTGTGCTTAAACCCCTTTAATATCTCCTTTATTCTCTCCTGCAAGCCTGACCACAACATTGCTGTATTTGGGGTTAAATCCAATAGAAAAAAGCACAAAGCCTGCTGATGGAACACAGATCAACACTCCATGGCAGCACACGCTGCAGTGTGTTGCTGCACCCCGGCAGCAGCGTGGGCTGCAGTGCTGCACAGAGCCTTTGGTGGTTTCCTGTCTCAGGCACTTTCCATCTGGCTTTGACACTGCACTCTGGACCTTCCCTTCGGCACCTCCAACTCAACACACATGGATCAATTCTGACACATGGACTGATGGCTTCAAAAACAAAAAAATCACAGCTCGGGGCTGTGTCCTCTTTTCCCACCATGGGACGTCCTTCCTGAAGCCATGAAGAAATGCACGACTGCTGCAGCTTATTTCTCCAGCCCTGATTCCCAGGCTGCTGCTGTTCACAAATGGTTAGAAATGGCTGGCTACAGCAACTGGGACAGAAATTCCAGTTCCTACCAGAACTATCATTTCTGTGTGCTATCAGTTACAAATGGCACTTTAGTTTTCCCTTTGCTATTTAATCCTCTCAATTCCAGGCCCAGATCCCATAAAAATTCCTTCCAGTATCTGCATCACAGAAACACACCCAAACCTTAACAAATCACTTTTTGCAGGGCTTACCAGCCCTGCCTGCTGCAAAGGGCTGTGCTCGTTCCAGGTTGGGTCAGCAGATCTTTTTTCTCCCTAACTTTCCTATGACATTTCAATTGGAGTTTTCTCTTCCCAGTTCCCATCCCAAAACACTTTATGCTAGTACAATGCTCTTTCAACTGAAATCTATGCATCCCACCCACGTGAGCTGGATTTCACTAGAAAATTAAGATAAAAGAGCTTTGGGTTAGTCTAAATTCATATTTCAGTTTTTGTTTGGGATTATCCTAGGCAGGAACAATACCTTCAACAATCACATTTCTTAGCTGGAACTAAAGACAATTCATTCATGAGCTTTGTTGTGTAATAAAGGAAATAATAAAAAGTTACGGTAATGCACCATGATAAGTCAAATTATCTGGAAAAAACAAACACACACAAGAGCTTCAAGTACACAACCATTGAACATGGTGTTTCACAGCCTCTGTGAAATCAAGGAAAAGGAGAAAAACCATCAGTGTCCATGAGGATGACTCAGGACACAAGATGAGCAATGTGGCATTGTGTCATTCCCGACATGCAAACTGAAGGTGTCACTGAGCCCCCCCGGAGCACTGCCCTTACAAAATATTTCACTGAGCTTCTCATCACACAGACACCCCACCTGATGCTCCCACCTTCACAACAGGAGAAAGAAACCTCTTTATACCAAGTTAAAAACCCTTGTGTTAGGGGTTTTTGGGGTTTTTTTTGCAGTACAAAAATATCCTTCAGTATCTTTTTCCCAAATTTCGATGGGGAGAGCGGCATTCCCGCAAACCAAGACATAAGGCATGGAAAATGCAAAAGGGTTTCACATTGCCTGGCCCAAACCCAGCCAGAGTGGGCCAGCGGCAAGGAGAGAGCCTTTCCTTCACCAGATGTGTCCAATAAGGGGCAACCTAAAACTCAGCCCTGGTGGGATCCAGCTTCACCCTTAAGCAGTGGCAGTGTTAACCATCGTGCTCGGCTTCTCCAGTGGGAATGTCGCTGCTCTTGCCGCAGAAATCAAACCCGGCTGGGAGATCAAAACCTTCAGCAGAACCAGATGGCTGCATGTGAGGCAGACAGTGCAGGCAGCCTCGTGCAGCTCCTGCAGCAGCGCAGATGCAAGAAAAATTATTTAGTCCTGCAACCTCCCCAAGTCTGTGCAGTCTGTAGGGACTGGCAGGCTGCAGAAGGGAAAAAATTGCACGTGCCAGTCAACAAGGTGAAAGCATGCAGTGCAAGCAGAGAGGGGTGCACTGGACCTCCATGAATATCTGCACAAACAGCCCAGAAATATCCTTTTTTCATGTGTTTCCAGCAAGAAAAATCCTCAAGGAGGGCACTGGCACTGGATCCCACAGCACCCCTCTTCCCATGGCACTTTTAAGAAGCCTCTGGCAAATCCTCCAAGTCATGTGAGGCTGGGAAAAAACTGGTATCTTCAAGGACACTCATACTCCTAATTCCCTGGGTTGGTGCCCAGATCACACAGCCTGGAAATCTGTCCCACACACGTCTAAGAAAAGAGCTGTGACATCGTGGAACGTGGAAAACTAATTAATATAAAATCAATAAATGAGACGGGTAGCCTAAGCACACAAACCAGCAGGTAACTTCCAGATGGCAAATTTAATGTGTGCGTTTCCTCAGCCCGGCAAGGGCCAGGGGCACCCAGGGAAGGTGCAATCAGCTGGAGAGACCTGTCTGTGCAACTGCCTGGTGCTGTGTGGGGTTGGTCCTCCCCAGGGGTCATGCACCCTGAAAAAAGCACCTCTGAGAGAGTGGCACCAAGACACATAGACCTGTTCCTCCCTCCCCTGGATGTGTCTTTCTTTTATTGTGCTCCACAGAAAGGAGCGAGCGAGGGCTTGCTGCTGACGTGGTGATGGATGGCTCCGGGCAGAGGCTGCTGCGAGGGATGAGTGACAACCTCCCCGGACACAGAGCTCGTGGCAAACCGCCCAGCCCGCCAAGCTCCACTGCTAAAGAGATGGAGCTGCAGTGCACGGCGGGGACCACTCACAGGCAGCTTGATTTCAGCAGTCTGAGGCCGCTGGAAAAGCACTTTCTGGGAAATGCTAGATGTACGGAGAGTTCAGCTACGCCTCTGCTCAGAGCAGCCGTCAGCAGGGACACGGGTGCCTCACACAGCATGGTCTTGTCAAGGGAGGTGACAAGCTGGCTCACACAACCCATGGTTGGTCCCCAAAGACGGGTGGTAGGAGCTCACAATCCTTTGTGATAATTATAAAGCACCATCAGTGTCTAGCTCACTGTGTGCCAGACACTGGGCAGCCTTTTTTAAAATAAATATAAACATGATTTTTAAGGAACAGGCAAGTATTCACAGAGAGCATGGGGATGGCATTGATTTACTAACAGTTGAAATTTCAATTTGGATGGATTTCCATTAAACATGCCAAAGAATATGGGGGTTTTATGGTTTTTTCCTGAAAATAAGATCTCCATGTCATGCGAGATCTAGGAATTCACCAAGAAAAAGGAATAACTAAGCTTCAAAGTTATTTACTTCACATTTCATTTCAAAGTTATTTAACCTGTTATACACAGGAACTGCTTAAAAATTTATTTCTTTTTTACCACTTTCTTCAGAAGGCTGTTTCAGCAACGCAAAGAACATTTAAGGAAGGAGGAATCTTTTTTAACTCCTAAATGATACTAAAAAGAAGATGGAATAAATTGACCCATATCCTTTTCCTCACACCATATGTGAACAAAGAACTTGTACAGGAGCCCTCAGAATCCAGCCCATACCTGTCTGCTAGAAGAGTTTCTCACTTACTTACCCACTTTCTGTACCTTAACCACAGAAAAACAAAACCAGAATTTCCACACAAAGCTCTCTACAGTCCTGGGGAGCTAATGCCTGCTCAGGAGAAAAATAAGTAAATTAATAAATAAAACGCTTTTTGTTTGGTTGGGTTTTTTGTGTGTTTGGTTGGTTGGTTGGTTGTTGTTTTGGTTTGTTTGGTTTTGGGTTTTTGGTTTTGGTTTTTTTGGTTGGTTGGTTGGTTGGTTGGTTGGTTGGTTGGTTGGAGGTTTTTTGTTTGTTTTTTGTTTGGTTGGTTTTTTGGGGGGTTTTTTGTGAATGTGTTTTGGGGTTTTTTAAGCACATCCTGAATCTGCTCTTTCCAGGTATCTTTGGGCTTGGTGAATCATTCTTACATTGCAATGCCAAGGGTGACAAGCTGAAAAATTTGGGACAGGGCTTGGAGGGATGAAAACCAGTAGGAGTTTCACCAAATGCAGTAAGGGTACCTAGACTGAGGGATCATTTTTTGCCAAAGGAACGTTGCCTCACCTGCAAATTGCCATTCCTGTCCTCACCAGCAGCTGGGAAGCGACACCTGGGGCAGAGAAGCAGCTCCACCCTGTCTTGCTTCCCAGCAGAGCTGCACAGGAGGGACCCTGGTCCTTGGCGCCATCACGGTCTGTTTCTGTGTGCTGGTGGCCTTTTTCTGTCTGGGAAAGAGCAGATTTGTTCTTGTTCTTGATTCTGGAGCAAGGAGTACATGCAATTTCCTGCCCTCCACCAGAGCCTAAGCCTTGAACATGGAACACCCATGGTTCCACAGCTCTCAAAATCATTCATTTAGAGGGAGAAGAGGGCTGCTTCTGGAATAGAATTCCATTCCTATGTTTTACCTCATTATTCAAGATTTCTGATTCATAATTCAACCCTGCCAACACTCCCCCAAAGCCACACGATCTCCAGGTCCCACTCCTTAGTGCAGCTACTGCAGGCTGAACACCCAAGGCCTGCCCCAGCAGCTTTTTTCCTCAGCTGCTTTGCAAACATTTGCCATACATCATCGATTACACTTACAACAACCCTGCGTGCTCATTTCTTAAACCACTGCCAAAGTCATCTGCAGGGGAACTCCAAGCACAGAGCTTCCTGCTTGTCTAGAATTTTACAGTACTCTTCACTCTGCATTCCCATCCGTTACACCTTGTGTCAGCTTTCAGGACCAGTCTTTGCTCTGAGACATGTTGAATATCCATACGGTACAAATACACTTGGTGGAAAACCATAACACATCTTAATTATCAACACCATCACTTCAGAAGGATGCAGCCAAGTTTATGGTAAGATCCCGTTACAGCATTAAACACAGATAGCTCCTGTACAGCAGGAAAGGAAGAGAAAATGGGTAGAAACCAAGTCATTTAATCGAAAATGCACTATCCGATTGAAAAAATCTGTTTCTTCAGCAGCTCTTTGGGCACAGGTTAAGTTAATGAAAAGAAGGCTTTCAGAGTACATGTGTGACTCTTTAGGTGACAGTAATCAAGCCAAGGTGCATTTCCCAGGGATTGGGAGCCAGCTGAGAGGAGCCGTCATGCCTCGGGTCATTAAGTACAGCTAGCCACTTACCCACTGCATCACTGCCATTACTGCCAATACCCCTCAGCAGAAAAAAAAAGCTCTGTCCACCTCAAAGCAGGAGAATCCTGGGGACTTTGCCCCTTCTGCACCATTTATGGGGTTCATGGGATGTCGGATACCTGTGTGCAAACCTGGATGAAAATAGCAAATCACCCCAGTGATGCTTCTTGCAGAGTGTGGTGATAACACCGCTTGCAAAGCTGGGGTTTTCAACAAAATAAGCAGTTTCTCACACTGAGGAATGCGTAGATATCCTTTTATTCCCCTGTAGCCACTGGGAAAGGGCGTTTACTTTCACTGTCCTACAGCCAAAATGATGTGGTTTGTACATCCCTGAGTTTGTTCCCTTAAAGAAGTGCTGTAAGAGCCTTCAGAAATGGTTTAGGAGAGGCAGTGACTGCTAATTTAACTATGCTTTTTTAGTAAATACCAGAGTAAATAGACATAAATGTACAGTGTTTAAATAGCAACAGCCCTAAGGCATAAGTAAATTATCTTTATCCTCTTTTAACTAAATGGTTTCTGAGGGGTCGGGAGGGTTTTGCACATAAATATGTATCTTAACAAATGCTCAGCAGAGCCCTTTGAATTTATGTCCTGCTTATGCAAAGAGAAAAAGGAGCCTTCCAATTCCCAAGGCCTTTGGGAATGAAAGGAGGGGCGAGCACCAGGCTGCACAGTAGGAAAGCTGCACTTGGCACAGAAAATAAACGTGCTCTCCGGTCCCAGCGTGGGTCCCACTGGGACCAGGGACCTGCCAGGGACACAGCATTGCAGGATGGCTCCTCGCCATGGAGTGTGAACCGTGCCCAACCTGCAGATGCTATCAGCACTTGTACTCCTCATCTATCAGTGTGAAATCTAACATGATTCACAGCCCAAACATCGCTCTTCGGGCTATAATTAAGCAGAAGCCTTGTTGCTGGTTCGCAATCTGATTTTAGGAAGGGGAGTGATGAGACTGTGGTTGGAGTCTCCAAGTGGCTTTGATGGGAGCTTATTCACATCCCATAATCGCATCCCAAAACTGCAGGAACAGCTTCTTAAACGCCCAAGGCCATTTACACTGAGCCTTATTCATCTTTCACCGTGTTTATATTTATCCTTAGAAAGTAAAATGATGCTTCACACACAAAATTATAACGACTGGTACTTAAGCAACCCATTTGATCGTGCAACCTCCCCAAGCGCTTTCCTCACTCCCACCACTCCCAGCCCAGACTCCTGAGGCATGAAGAGGTGCAGCACCCACTGCTCTGCAGAGGGGTGCTGGTGCCACCCCATGATCCAGCTCCAGCTTGGGCATCTCTAGTAGAAATATCTCTGCACACCTACAGCTCTTCAAAATGTGTCTCTGCATTTCCTCCTCCCCGCTCCCTGCACTTCCCTGGGGAAGTTTATTGGGGAGATGGTGAGATTTTGAAGGATAAATGTTTTGAAGGAAAAAACACCACGAAGATGTTTGGAAGAGGACAAAGGTCATCTGACACTAAGCCTTATTTCTGTCCTGCAAAGAAGTAGTTACCACAACTCTGTGGTTTCCTGGAGGCTGCAGCACATCTCACCTCTGCCAAAGGAAGGCCACGCTCACATGCATCCCGAGTCTAAGGACACTGGTTTCTCTCTACTTAAATTATCAAGCAGCACCAATGGCCAGGATCAGGGCAGGGAGATGTTAAACAGATGCTGAACCCCTTGTGAACCCTGGTGCAGAGTGAAGCCCTTCAAATGCACGTGGTACCAAGAATGAATGAATGAATGAAGAAAACACCTCAACAGAAGTGATATGATCTGAAGCCCCATCTAGTCTAAAAGTCTTCACAAACATGAAGGGCACGTGGAGATTTAAAAATGTGGGTGCAAGCAAAAAGGAGGAGATGTGAAAGGGATCTTTGTCTTGGGCAATCCCTGGCTCCAGAGCACTGTGTGTTTACCAGCCCTGTTGGATGCAGTCTCTAGCCTTGTCCCACAGAATCTGAGTGCAGCCCACTGGCCCCTCAAAACTCCTGGTGTGAATTATCTGTCCTTCAGGAAAGCCTGCTGATAAATCAGTCACTGGAACCCATTTTCTTTCTGGTGCTCAGTAATTGTTACAGTCTCTCCCTGTGCCCGTGATGGCTGGGTTTCTCATTAGCATCTCAGTGAGCTGAAAGATGTGTAAACAGGTGTAGCTACAGAATTTCCTACTGGGTACACATCTGAGAAGGCTCCAGAGCATAAATTACTCTTTCTAAAGTCAGTTTTAAATCATGCTCACTAAAAGTCATCTCCTGCCCTTGATCATTGCTCCTAGGATGGCAATAGGGGTCTCACATATGGTTTGAGTGAAGCAGGAGCCCTTCAATGGCTCCACATCCACCTGTTTCAGATTGTGTCATAGGTATGTGCTTAAGTATTTCATTAACATTTCCCTTTTCTAATGTGAACCCAAGCCACGCTAACTCCACACATGCATCTGGAAGTTTGCAGCAGAAATGCAACTTCCACCCAAACCTGACGCATTCCAGAGGCAGCAGAGTGTGAAGCCAGTGGGTGAGCGAGGCAGCTCTGAAATATTCCTCCTGAGTACAGGATATTTCTACTGTTTAAATGACATGAAAACTCAGTGGATGAATGATATACAGTTTTAAAGATCCAGCCCTAAATGCACAGACTTGGAGTATCCTCATTTCCCTGTGAAACACACACTCTGCTCAAGGATCTCAGCTGCCTTCCAGGGCTATATCCATGTTTACTGTCTTTTCCTCATCAAAGCAGACTTGCACCCCACCTCCTTTATTTTTTAAGCTGGGAGGGTCCTTGCTATTTCCCAGTTGTTTTAGGAAAACCAATACAGCACCTGTGATGGAAAGAGGCGCCCGTCACTGCGCCTTTGTTCCACAAGCAATGTTATCCGGCAGCACAGCTCCAAAGGCTGGCTGGGAGCTGAACAGGTTTTAGCATGTTTTTTCATCTCATTTTTTCTGTCTCCTTTCAGTTGGAAGCTCAACTGTCAAGATTAAACCATCCACCTGTGTGGCATACCCCAGCATGGCTGAACTTGATAGATCTGCACAGTTGGATTCTGCAGCAAAGATCTGAGACATACACATTGAGAATAGTCGACTAATCTCTCCCTCCTCCACTCCTCCCCCCATGAAAGAAAAAACCCAAACCCAAACATGTGTTTTTCCTAGTGGTGCTTTCCTTTTAAGGTATCTTCTGTCAACAATGTCATGATGGGAATTCACAGGGAATTCTCAGAGGGAAACCTTTGAAAAACCATATTGCTGTCGGCATCTCATGCAGAGCATATTGCAGCAATTGAGGACAGAAATGTGTAAAAAATTATTTGCAGTGCAGGGAAAAAAGAGAAAAGTCAGCTATGCAAGACACAGGTAGGCTGTTCCAAGTCTGAATCGTCCAGGTACTGTTTGAAAATAATGAAGAGTTCTGCAGAAAAAGGAACAGAAATGCAGGAATGGTGCAGGGTGAAGCGTGCTCGAACACCAGGATGTGCTGCAGGGAAGCCCAGAGGTGAAGGAGGTTAAGGCTTCTGCACAGAGGATTTGGTGCTTATTAATTTTAGAGTAAGACATTCACCTGTACAGTGCTGCCCTCCTTCACAGAAAAACATAACAGAAATGATGCAAACTGATCAAGTTCCCTAAACCCCTCCTGAGAGGAACCTTAACCTTCAGCCTTCCCAGGTCTGGACTTGGAGTAACACGTATTTCTCAGCATTTCCTCCACAAGGTACTTTCTCCCTGTTGTTCTCAGCGTTGCTACCACACCACCTGCTATTTAGTTTCAGTTGTAAGATCTGGTGCTCCAAGCCCACCTTCAAACCTGTGTTACAACGTTCCATGGCATCGAGTTCTGTATCCGATCTCCTTTCCATTCCTCAAACCAGGCTGCTGCCCCTTTATCTTTTATTCTTACCTCATCTGTTGAACAAATGTCATAGCCACAGTTATTAGAAATATTTGAACCTGACAGCTGCAAATACTCAGAGGCAACTATATGTGCAGAGAACTATAATTAGTTGGAGCATTTAATTTTGTTTTTAAATCACTGAGATCCAGTATTGGAATCTCTGCAGACAGTGTGACTTAGCGAGCTTTACGGTCATTTATTTTCCATGTATGAAAGGATAACTAATACACCCTTGCCTACAATGACATATACTGAATTGCACAAGAAGGGATTTTGCTTCAGTAAAACTCAGACCTGGATATATCCACTCATACCAACTTTATCAGTGATACCACACTGACTGCAGCAGTCAAAAATTACCCCTGAGTGAGCAGAAACTACAGGCTTGGGCTGAAAAAAATTAGTGCATAATAATTACTTAGTGATTGCTGCAGGGTGCACTAAAATCATTGGCTCAGGTCTCTAAGGTTGCCTAAAGAAAGTATCTCTCATCACTCCTGTCTTATGGAGGGTCAAGGCGCAGAAATACCCCTGTTGCTGAAGGCAAAGAGACGAAGTTTGAGTCTACAAGCCCCAGCCTCGCATCTCACTATTTAAAGCACTTCAGAGTTCCTTGGTATTGACAGTAAATAAAAATTTCTGATTTATTGCACTTCCTGCAGTTTGATTTCTCCAACTGGATGCAGCCTTCTCCAGAGCTTCAGACCACCACTCCACCACCCTGTCCATACACAATAAATCCAGGGAATTTGTTATCTTCCCTTCTCCTACAGCCAAAGAAGCAGCAGACATGCTCAGAGCAGAACCTCTCCAAATAGCCCATCTTCAAATAATTCAGATCAAACTTAGGAGCAGATCCCAGTTTTCTCTCCCAGTTCAACACATTCTTCTCTTTGCTGTTTTCCGAGGAATCCTTTCAGAGCTAGGATATCACAAGTAAATATCTCATCATCTCTGCTTCTGCATTCATGACTGATGTAGCTGTGAGGGTTGTGTGATGTTGCTTTGGGTTTCTAATTGGGATATTAATTCACTTATTTGAAGAGAATACAATTGAAGTAATAAAATGAAGAATACAAAGAAGCAGCAGCCTATAAAATCATTATACCCTAGCAGTTTTATTGATAAGGATTAGGAGAAATAGCAGGAAGACAGAGAATGAATAATATTTAGTTCAGATAATAAAATTATATGAGCTGCCATATTCATAATGTTAAACAAGACCTGAGGGAAGCTTAACTTGAAAGATTACACAGGTGGATTCTTTTCCTTTGGAGAACATGAAAGATTATTGTAAATGTCTTTTTACACAGCTGCCTCTTCAAACACAGTCACAAGAAATTAGCCAAAGGCCCATTTTTCACCACATGGTCTGACACACGCAGCAGTGTGGGGATGGAGCCCTTATTGCTGCCTCTGCTCAGAGCAGGGCTTGGGGATCCTAACACATCAAAAGTTTGAGGGGTTGTGTTGAACCAGCTCCTGTGCTCCATCCCATGGCTCAGGCACCACAGTTTGGCTCCTAGGGCACCACAGGCATCCCCAGCTGTGGGGATCATGTACTGATGGACAGGGTCAGGGACCAAATGTGCAATGATAAATTAAAATAAATCATGTACCCACTGCTCTTGGAACAGGCACTTGGGTCCTACAGGCAACCAGGTAATACCTGCAGGCAGGGTTCTTTCTTTTCTCAAAAAAAGGAGCACCCATGAATAAGGCACAAGTGAGGAGAGGGAGAAAACAAGTCTCCATGCCCTCACAAAGATGCTGCTTTTGCTGGCTACCAGTGGGTCTAATTCATGTAACAATCTAATTCTGGTTGAAATTAGTCTGCCCCCAGAGGCTTCCTGCTTAACCCACTTTTTGGGACCACATTCTGTTAAAATGCTCTGGCCGAGCTCTCTTTAGGTGCTCTGGTCCCTGGTTTAAAAGTTGCTCAGTGAAACACCAAGTTTGGCAGGCAAATAAGTCGCACTTAATCTGAGAGATGGTGCTTACAATTTAAAAAATAAGGTGAGGAAATATAGCTTTTCTGTCCTAGGAAGAGGAGGCATTCCCAAATAGTCCTTGCTCGGGGTCTGGGAATTTGTTTTGATTTTTACCTTGATGTTCACTCACTTTAAGCACGAAGATCCAAAGCCTATATGAGAGCAATAACCATTCCAAGACATTTACAAATGACCCTCTTAACTGTTTATGAGACATTATCTGAGGTAAAGCAGAGTAGGAGAAATAAACTTGAAGTAGGAAGAGCTGGCTCGCCTCCCAGATGGAGCATGATAAAGCGCCAGTGTCAGTGTTTCCTCTCCGTTTTATGGCAGCCTTTAACTGCTTGGTGTTTAGGATTTTTTATCAGAAAACAGAAAGAAGAAGGAATGGATCCAAAGCAAAGAGCTTTTCACAAACAATATTCTCCAAATGACTTTATGTGAGCAGATACTGTGTTATCTGGCTATCAAGATAACACCATTTATTTTTTTACTTACCACAACAGCCTGCTGCTCAGATTCCCAGTCCTGGGATGTAAGAGGAATTCCTGAGCACAGCAATAAATTTTCAAAGGGATCTGGATGACCCCACTGCTTCTTTCCTATTAGAAAATATCCTGAACAAAGTTAATCTCTGGTCAGATTTACCTCATTAAATTGATTTCTATTGTCTCTCTTAAGCGGCGTGTTAGTTTTCAGTTCCCATATTTAGAAAAGCTCTCTGGATTTTGCTCATGGCCCACAAAAGTTTAATGAATGGCCCTTCATGGAACCATGAGAATGCAATACATTTTTTACACAAAAAGCTCTCCTGGAAGTTGAAATTGCATGAAAACTACCTCACTTCTACTTTTTCTTAGACCAATGCAGAAGTAAACTTGAATCATAATTTTTACTGCCCCTTCAAAACATTTTCAGTGCTGCTGAAGAAAGGGTAAACCTCCTTTGTTCCAATTTGTCCAAATTTTGAAGTACAAATCAGAGCACCCATGGTGGGTTTGGAGGAAATGTAAACAGAAATGGAGGGCTCTCAATGAGGATTTCTGCTTTTAACCACCTGCTTTAGGCAGCTCCTCAGCAAGGAAGAGCCTGAAATGTGCAACAGGGCTCCAATTAAAAAAAAAACAAAAACAATGAACCAGTTGCATTCGGTTCTGAAAGCACACCCTAGTTTGATATTAAAAGAAAAGACAGTAAAGCCTCACGTTTACGAAGCTGCTGGTTGGATCTTGACTCCTTTCTATTGCTTACTCTTTAGCTGTGAATTAGTAAAGCCATCCATTTACACCATCCTCCACTGAACAGACAACCAGACAGGTCAAGGGGAAAGAAAAAGTACGTAAATACTCCTCATTAAGCAACAGACCATCCTGTAAAGAAAATACGTTCATTGTATTGGATATATCGGATTAAAAGCTTCCCGGTTTTATGAAAACCTATTGAAATGGTGGTGAAATTCACAGAATGAACAGAGTTTTGACAAAAATGTCTAAATCTACTTAAATAACATTTTTCTCATGCTTCTGCAAAGAACTTGGAAATGTTTAAAAAAAAATTATGAAAGAAATCCGGCAAACAGGAAAAAATTAAAATACTTCAGAAATAGAAAACTTAAGGTCGTACTTTACACAAACAGAAGGTCTGGCTTTTCCAGGATACCAGTGCTCACAACACCTTTTCATGTGCCATGAAATGCTAGCAGGATTAAAGCATGGACACTGGGAGGAGCAGAGCTGAGGGAGGCACAGGAAAGCTCTCTCATCTTCTCAGGAGCTGAAGCTGAAATCAGTTCGTGAGGACAGAGCCAAAGAGCAGAGGAAACTCCATCTCTCAGCACCCATGGAGTCAATTTTTGGTTGGATCCAATATCACAGGCTTCTGCCAAGTCCAATGAAAATTTATCATCAGCTCTCTAAAAACTGGTGCTCTTATCCCTAATTGATTGATTTGGTTCAGCTCCCTCAGACCGAGCTGCTGTTCAAAGGCTGAAGAGGAAATGATTTCTCTTTGAGAATTTACCTGAAGATAAAGAACTTCCTGGGCTGCTGGAACACACAGGGAGTTGGAGAATGAAAGACCCAACCATTCCCAGAGGCCATTAACTCCTGTGTGACACAGCCCCATGGCTGAGGCTTGTCTTTCCCTGGGGTAAAGGACACCGCTCAGAGCAGCGTCCCTCCTGATTTCCACCAGGACAGCAGCAGCTCGGTTTAGCTCTCTGGGGCTCCTGAAGGGAGCTGTGTGCTTTGTAGGTCCTGGCAGGCTCTGGCAGGCACAGGCTGCCCTGGTGGACACACACAGTGATGGGACTGGGGTGCCCCGGGGGTCCCTGTCCCTGCCAGGCAGGCAGAGCTGCTGCTCCAGCCAAGCGCCAGATGCTGGAAATCCTGGATAAATATGTAAAATCCCCTGATTCCACTGGTATAATATTTCCAGGCAAAAAAAGAAGACATGTCCAGGGAAACCATGCGACAGCCTGAACTTCAAGCTTTCAGTTCCAGGGATTTCAGAAAGCACTGAATCAAAATTTCCACTAACACCATTTAGAAATATACCCTCCCCAGCCAGCGGGAGCCCCAGTGAAGAGCTAAGAATTACTTGAGTCCACTGCAAGGCAAAAAAACTCATAGCTAGGTCCTGGAGGATCAGAATGGTTTCAGGGATCAAAGAGAGAGAAGTACATCCCTGCAGAGATGGGATTCCCCTGCAGAGATATGATCCTGCAGGATTTCTCCTTTTCCCCCAAGCACAGCCTCATCACCACACCTCATATTTAAACTCACTGCAGTTTCTCTCACATTGAACCAGAGCTGGTCTAAGTCTAATTACAGCACTACTTGGTATATACTTAAAGTATGTCTGACCATGTTTTTCTTTTTTGTTTTCACCTTCTAGTTCCATTTTTCTCCAGATGAGAATAAAGTTTATGGAAATGTTCATGTGAGCCACCTACTAAAGCCGAAATGACTAGAAAAGTTCATCTACTGAACACCTTTTAGGTGCAAGGGAATAAGTTGTTTTTCCAAGTTCAGCCATCTAGTAAGAGGTTAAGAACCAAATTTCTCTAAGAATTTAAACTGCATTTCTGCTGCCCTCATTATTTACTGGTAGAATAAAACATAGCTTCCAAGTGTGAGGCAGGCAATAAATCCTTATACTTAGCACAATTCCATTCCAAGCAAACCCCAAGATCTGCACTACTTGTGAGTGCAGTCTAATGGCTGAAAACATTATTTTAAGCATGTTAAGAAGTCTCCACTGTAAAAAAAAAAAAGAAAAATAGTACTTTGTTTGAGATCTGTGAGTCTGCTCTGAGCAGGCTGATGCCTCTGTAAAACCTGTCACAGTGCCCAGAGCCCATTGCTTGGGTACCAAAAGCACAGTGGCTCTGTTAATGCAGCCCTGAGCCCAGGATAACTCATCTGGAGCAGCAACACACCGTCTGTTGTGCTGCCTTTGGCTTGCTGTTAGCTTGTGTAGGTCTGGTTTGAGGGTATCTGCACCACAAACCCCTGCCCAGATCAGATGTCTTTCCCAGGCTAGACATCTTTCCCAATACAGAAAAGTTATCCTCAGCAAAAAGGAAAAAAATATTGGAAAATATCTTTTACAACATTGTGTTTTATAATTTTTCATTCACATCATGCAACACAAGGATTTTTGGACACAGAAGTGTTATTTCCCATTTGCCTCTTAGAAGAAAAAGGAAAGGGGAGCCCATGATGTTCAATGTGCTGCTCATGGATTAATGTTGAGAAGAACAACTTGTAAAATAAAAATGGAGTCTTAAAAAATAAAATAGCTTGACAAGGAAATACTTGAGCTTTCTAAAACAGATTTATTTATACTTTTTGGCAAAGATCACATTTTAATTGAGGTTATTACTCACATGAGCCTGGAACTATATAATATTATCCAATAATAGAGAGAATCTGACACCAAAACATGTCCCAGCACACATTATATTTGCATTTGCCAGACACGGAATCCCATAAATTGTTGTCTGATAAAGGTCTGCAGTTCAATGGACAAGACTTTAAACAATTTGCAGGGGATTATGGATTTCGACATACAACATCCAGTCACAGTTATTTGTAATCAGATGGCCTAGTGGGAAAGGGAATTAAGCCTCCTAAGCAGAGCCTGGCCTGAGGCTCTCTTGAACTTGAGAACAGCCCCTTCCAAATCTGAGCTATCCTCAACATGAGCCTGACAACTTCAGCTATTCAAACCTCCCATGGAAGGTGAAGCTGATTTAGATGTCTGTGAAGATAAGGCACAAATAATCTTAACAGCATCAAAGATCCAAAACCTGGGATGTGCAATTTACTGCATGCATGATTCAGGGACGAAGGAGATGGAGATTTTATGGCAGCTGCTCATGTTTCCCATAAAATTCAAAGCTCACATGGGGAGACTCAGGTGGAAGCAAGGAGTAATTGCAATGGATTTCCCAGGGAAACAGGGACCTGAACTGGAAAAGGATGCAGCAAAGCCACTGCAGGACCAAAAAGAAGCAATAGGCATGGAAATGCTCCTCAGGGCATAAGCCCAAATGGCTCCTGAGAGATTCGGTGAGCTCTGATACAATAGTCACCATCACCATGCTCCCAGCATGGTTACAGTAGAAAATTTTCTGGCTTGTTATGAAAAGGGAGGATTGGGGTTAATCCAGCACTGGCACCAAATGCTGCTGAGTGGGAGCTGATCCATCAAGGTGCCCAGGCAATGCCGCCTCTCTGGAAGAGAGATGCTCAACCTCCCTGGGCCACCTTTTCCCCAGGTCATGTCCAAGACTCTTAGGAAAAATTTCATGGAAATCTACATTTTTTCTCATGCTTCATTTGGTTTAACCTAGCCTGGGTCTTGTGGACCTAATGGGGACAAACCTCTCCTTGGAGGAGCACAAACCCTTGGCAGCCATGCCTACTACTGAAAAGAAATGTCATGAAATCACAGTTCCAGGCAAAAAAAACAGCTCTGGGGCTCAAGTTTTGGGTTCAGTTGTACTGAACCTCTGCTAACAGTCATAATTAGGGACTGCAGACCATTGCCAGGAACATGTGCAAAGAACCCAGTAAAACCCACATGTGCCAAGGTTTGGAATCATGCCATCATGGAACATTTCAGGAAAGAACACATTTAATGGGATGAAATGGTAGAAAAGGAATAAAAGTAGGTGTTGCTTTCATACAGGTCTCTGCATACATTGAGGGCAATAAGCCCTCAAATACAGATGAAAAGATGGACCTGGATGTGGAGGTACACCTGGAAACAAGGACTCTGACCTAACTACCTTAGACAGTCTTTGCCTTGGTCCACCATCTTGGAGCTGTAGTAAAGAACAGCAAAACATAGCCTTGAATATCTTGAATGTCAGCTGAACACCAAGGTTGTACTCGGTTCTTTTCAAAACTTCCTCAGGATCATTCTTTTCCTCCTCTTTCTGTGGAGAGTACTGAAAACCACTTTAAAAAGTTTGTGCTGGACATGTGCAATAAAGCCAAAGCTTTCCAAGTGAACTGAGTGTTGGCAAAATAATCCAGGCTGAGAGCAGTGGGAATTGCTCTGGTCCATTCAGTAAGAGCAGAAGAGCACCACATCAGTAGTACAAACAGCCCTGTATCCCACTGCCAGGAATCTCTGCTGGCCAAGGAGGGAAAAGAAAGGGAGACTCAAATGAAGCCATGCACATACTTACACTCCATGTTTTGGCAATATCTGGTTCAAGATACTTTAATCTTTTTTCATGAATTAGAAAGCCTAGTACTCACAGGCCGACCTTCCTTTTCTTCTTAAGGACCTTTTTCCTTGAAAACAAAGGGAGCCGTTGTCTTCAGAGGGACTCTTTGAGCTTCCACAGAGCACTGTGCAGATGAGGAATTCCACAGAAGTCCACAGGTTAAAATTCCAAAAGAGATTGCAATGAAAATTTATAACGCTCAGCTAGTATGTTTCTTCGTTTTCATCAGTCTTGTGATTTAAGCAAAGGCAAAGTTCAGTTTTTTGCTCCTCAGGGTAGACTCAAAACACCAGGAGCTACGCTGAGTAGCCTCAAATCCCCATGGAAGGGGAGCTCCTGGATTTGGGCTGCATGATGGCAAGAGCAAAGCAGGTGTTAAACAAAGGACACTCACTTTTTTTCCAATGGCAAAGTCATCTCCCTTAACTTCTGCTGTTCAGGTTGCAGTGTATACACATTTGAATGCTCTGATGTGAGAACTGGTCCTGCTCACTAGGAAAGCTGAGATTTGGGTCATGGCAGGGGATCCAATAAAACAAGAAATGAAAGTATATCCTGAGGAAAAAAAAAAAATGTATCTTTATATTAGCTGGTAATGAAATTAATCTAGTATAAGAGACGCCTGGAACTACTCTTGACAGCTACCAACAACACCTACATCAGCAGCCACAGAGCATTTTGAAACAGGATACGGTGACATCCATTTTACTGATGGGCTCCTGGGGCAAAAAAAAGGCAAGAAGTGACAGTCCACACACTCACCCTGGAGAGCAACTGAATCTGGGGGCTTTGCAGGTGTAAAACCATCACAGAAGATTGACACATTCTCCTCAACTTACCAGAGCTCCATGGAAACTTTCTGGAGCAAAACTGACACCTGTGTAATTTCCACAGCATCTGTGCTGGGAATGAGACTACGTCAATATAAAATTAGTCCGAGAGATAGGAGTCAAGCCTCGTAGGTAAAAGCCTTGAAATTCTTGTCTCTGATCCATCTGTCAGCATGAGAAACAAAATGGTCAACAAGCATGAAATTCAGCTTTTCAGCTACTTTTGAATAAAAATGTGAATTTATAATAAGGAATACTCTAACTATTAAATGATTAATGTAGGTCTACCAAGCAGTCACACAGATGGTGCCACTTGAGGATTTCTTAATACCACTCAAGATTTTTCACTGTGACTTTAAGTTTTCCTGACAAATGACTCAAACTTTCATGAAACAATTCCATTATATAGAAATTGCACTAAGGAGGAGTGCACACTTCTCAGCCATCCACACGCTTGGACAGGGGTGGCCTTTGTCCTGCCTGGACCAGTGCTGGTCCCCAAGGGAGGACACCCAGGAGCTTTCACATCCCTGGTTCTTCCAGCCATTGCCCATCTTCTCCCATGACTCTTCCTGTTTGGGGCATGCAGTCAGCCTGGAACAAACACAGAGCTCATTTCCAAACTGGCTCCAGTGCCTCACTTCCTCATTGGTGCCATAACAGCAAGGCATTTCTCATGGTGTGCTATTCTTCTTTTTGTTTTTTTAAACGTTATTAATTGTCCCCATTGACAGTTCTAAAGGGTTGGTTGGGTTTTTTTCCCCTCTGATAAGACAAACACATTTGAATCAAACAAGCCTTGACAAATGCTGGAGATACACATTGCACTGAAATAATGAGGGAGCTCTTTAATACAACACCACAATATGTATGGGCAAGTTGTTGCACTGGAGCAGTATGAGCTTGTCAGATCACAGTGAAATGGTATTCATTGAAAGAATAGGTACAAGGAAGAACAACAGAAAGTATTCTGCTGTACAAACATGCAGCTAAGAAAAACCTTTGGGAAAAAATAGGACACATGCAACATTGAATAATTTCTGTACTAAACCACCTGATGTCAATAAAATTACCCACAATAAATAAATATTTCCCTGACAAAGACAAAATCACAAATTAAGTCTCAAATTTAGTCAGGTCCAGATACATAAAACAGAGAGAATGAAGAGTCAATAGCTGCTGATTTGCAAACTATAAAGCTGAAATAAGCAAACAGAAAAGTGACAGCATGATGGTTGCTAAAATACACAGGCTAACAGCAAATTCAGATAGACGTGTACAAAGTTACACTTCCCAAATCACTCACAATTAACTTATCTATATTCATAATAAAGTTAATTTGCTAAAATCAGGAAAAGGATAGCGTGACAGCCGTGTTTGCCTGTGTGTGCGTAACATGGGCAACAGCCTTCCCAAAGCACAGGGCAGCGTGACTCACACTGTCAATATAACTCCCCAACTTCAGCATTAAAAGGAGGTGCCAGTTTTGTGCTATTCAAAGCATATTTTGAAGGGCAAATGCTTTCTTGGCCTGCCAGCAGACCTGCCTGCAGTACTGGGCAGTGTGTGCCGAGCTGTGTCCGTGGAGCTGAGCCATCCTGCAGGCTGTGACAGGAGGGTGGGATGCTGTGAGCCTCCTCTTCCACACCACGCAAGAGCAAACCCGTGGAGCTGTGCCTGCCTGGTGCCCTGGCACTGCCCTCTGGCTGTGTGACAGTGACAGCTGGCGATGCCCAGCCCCTGGTGGGTGTTTCAGCATGAACAGGCTTGCAGGGAGCTCCTGCCCTCGCTGGAGGGGTTAGCAATGGAGAGCTGTGAGATGGGCCTTTCCAAGGGCACGCCTTGTCTGGGGTTCACAGAGATGTGAAATGCAAGGAGCAGTGTCACCACCCCCCAAGAGAGAGGTGGTAGCTCTGATGGAGGGGATGGTGGCTACTCCACTTCAAAGGAGCTGTGTGTTTGTAACCACACACCTCAAGAGGAGGTCCTGGCAGAAGGAATGGATTCTGCCTGAGGGAGCTCCTCTCCAGCACAGTGACCACAGGCTTCAGCCGTCCTTGAGCATGTGCAAGTGGTGGTTTGCACTGAGTCCTCCCAGGCTGCTTTGATTGGACCAGAGGGCTCCAACCTGATGTGATCCTGCTGGGTTTGTGCCTTCAGGAGGAAGGTCATGCCCTGCCATCATGACCAGGGTGATTCTGTGTGCAACCTGGCTGCAGCTGCTCTGAGCCAGGGCTCAATCTCCTCTCCCAGCACAGCTCTCCACTGCCTTCATGCAAGACACAAGAATCTGACCTCCAGGGACGCTTTCTGGAAGACAGGGATCATCATCCATAGGCTACACAAGACGTGACCTTACCCTTGGGCATTTGCCTGCTCCAGCATGTCTCTCCTGTCACAGCACATCTGCAGCCTCCTCACATGCTGAAGAAGGAGGAAGGCAAAAATCCCACTGCTGAGACTTCCAGTCCGGCGTTGGCATAACAATCCTGGAGGGAAAGGGCTTGAATGGAGCCAGCTGCCCCACTGCCACCACCCAGGGCACCCGGTCACCTGCTTGCTCTCTCCCTTGTCGTTGCTGCAGGCACTGCTGGTCAGGGGAAGATGATAGCTTGCAACCCAACACAGAAATAATTAACTGGGGGACACCGAGGGGAACATGCCATGATGATCAAGAGCCTGCAGCCTGAGGCAGCCCAGCGTGTCAGGAGAAGGGAGCAGCATCCCTGCGAGAGCTGCCACTCAGCGCTCTCATTTGTAGCGGCTCGGCATCCCAGAGCGGCCCGCCCTCCGCCCGCTGTCAGGAAACAGCTCCGAGTGGGAATTTACTCTGGGAGGAATTAACAGCCTGCCCTGGGCTGCGAGGAGGCGTTTCGGGTTTCACGGCTGCCGATGGATGATGAGAGCCGAGCGCTGCGGAGGGGGACACCGGGGCTCGCAGCATCCCGCAAGCTGCGGGAGAGCTCCCGGGGGAGAACGGCTGGGCACAGCTTGTCCGGCTTTAACATCAGTGATCCCGCAAAGAACCACCGGGGGTTCGTTTTGCGGGTGAAAAAAGACTCAATGAAATGGCATGATGGTATCCCTGCAGTAGCTCAGCAAGTCCTGCTGCCTGGGGAAGAAGTAGCTCCTGTCTCTTTTCCCTGTGATGGAGAGGAGCTGAGGAAAAATTCTGGAAGAAAGGCAAAGCAGGTCAGAAACATCGTTGCATCCAAGAAGATGGGAAAGGAGCACCAATGACAGCCCAGCCAGGTCATGGGGACCGCTGTGTGTCCTGCAGGACACAGGTTCACCCCACAGGAACAGCCCTTCTGATCCAGCTCTGCGAGGAGCGCTCCAACCAGAGTCCCTCGTGGCAGAACACTGGCAGGGAAGAGGCTGGAAAGAGGTTTGGAGGAAAGCAGAGGACCATGGTAAGGCAGCTGGGATAGAGAGCGCAGGCTGAGCTCTAAGGAAACGAGAGCAAAGCCAAATACATCTCACTCAGCTGGGAGATAGCAAAGGGACATGATAGAAGCCTAAAAGTATCTGGAGGTTGTAAACATCAAGGAGGGAGAGAAATTATCTGCAGTTGTATAGAGGGCATAATTAAGAGTAATGGGATGAGATTAGGAAAGAAAGGGTTGAGGCTAAATATCAGGAAATATTTCCCGATGATGAAATGTGTTAGGCTGCTGAATAATCTTTCCAGGGAAGACATGGGAGCAAGGCAGTTTAGATGGTTATGACCTACCCATGACTAAAGCCTGGGCTATGTGCTGCCAGGTGGAATGGACAATGTAATTTTCATCTCTGGCCTCCAAGGTTATTTCCTTTCCATCTCTACAGGAGGAATACCTTATCAAGTAATACATGCTTTGAACGAGGTGCTCCTTTTGTCAGACGCAAAGAGGCTCCCAGTTCCCAGCCCTGCCACGAGTGTCACTGCAGTCAGGGGATTAGGGATGCACCCTGCTCTGCTGGTCACACCTCTTGCCTCTAGGGCACCATCATTTCTCCCAAATTCCAACCAAAACAAATACAGCCTGCACTAAAACAAAAACAAAACAAAACAAAACAAAACAAAACAAAAAAAAAAGTGGAGCTGGTTTAATTTGCATTGTTTTTCAATATGCAGTTAGATAACATGAAATGTATAAATGTATAAAAGCAAAAAAAAAATCACCCAAATGACATGCTGGAAAATAGGGAATGGAAGCATTGCAAGTTTGCAGCAAATTTCCTTGTTCTGCCTTTTTTGTCATGAGTCAGATCTGGACTGGCAGTAGCATGAAATTACTCCTTCAGTCAAAGCTAGGAGTCTCTTGTACTCCAAAAAAATCTGTACCTGTCCAGAAAACAGGATTTCTGGCCATTTTCATGGGAGGGTTTCCATTCAGACCTTAATGAGGAAGAGTCAGTCACCCAAAGAAGAGGAAGGCAGCACAGAAAAGCCATCCATCGAGATCTGACTCACCGCATTAACATTTGTAATTAAGTGGCTGGAAATGTTCAGCAGCAGCATTCCGTGACAGAACTAGAACAATATCACCTTTCATAGCTCTTGGGAAAAGCGTCAGGTACAATTCCTCAGCCTCAGTGGTGCCATTGGGACAAGGAAAAAGGGGACAGAGACAGGAGTTTTCTGAGGACAGGTGTGCTAGAGCTTCAGTCATACCATGTTTCTCCTGTTTATTTACAGTGGACAGTAGGAGAGCAGCACGGGTCTGAGTTCCAGCACTAAATGGAGATCCCAGATGCGGAGCATCGCTGATGAGGCAGTCAGGGAGAAGTGGGATTTCTGAGCTTTTCAGAGCCCCAAGGCAGGGACATGGTGGGAGGAGGAGGACTAGGGAGCTATAATAAATAAACACTCCTTAACACTGGATCACAGTGATAATAATCCATCAAATCCTAAAGGTTTGCCCTGAGCAACTCCCCAGTTTATGTACAGTGGGTTACTTCCTTTGTACAAAATCTTTCATGCATCCTTATTTCCCATATACTGTTTCACCTCATGTTATACCTTGTAATCTTGGCTTGTAATGCCAAGTTTAGAGTTATTATATGTCACATAAGGGTTGAAGTTTAAAGAAACCAAACGGCAGCTGAGCTCAGACACACCACAGCACTGGGAGGAGCGCTTAGAAACGCTGAAGTGAACCTGTGGAATGCTTTTCCCACCAGCAATTTCTATATGAGTGAGCCATGACCAAGCACCCCAGCACATCAGGGGGAGCAAGAACAGAAACAACTGGAGGTTTCTCATGGCAGAGTGTCAGTACAGCCAAGGCCAAAAATCAGCAGCAGTTCCGCAGGCATTGCTGGTGACGGCAATGAGGCTCTCGTGAGGACACATATCTAATATTTCATAGTGTTCTAAAGCTAATGAAGATACAACAGTGTGAAGGGTTTGCTGCCCAGGAGGGGCAGGGTTGGAGGATGCAGTACCCAGCTGGTCCCTGCATCCCAGCCCATATACATCCCTCACCCCCACTCACGGCAGCAGCTTCTCCCGCTATCAGATGTGAGTCACTGCCAGAGGCACAGTGCCAGACCTGATGAACCAGAGGTCTTATCCGGTCTGGAGGATCTGAACTTCCAGTGTTTACTTAGGAATGAAGAGGAATAAACTCTGGTTTTTAAAGCTAAACATCTAAATGTACTCACTAATCTGAAGAGGTACAGTAAGCAACTGTACAAATACACCTTAAATGTTTCTTGGCAATTTTTTTAGTTCACCCAGAAAGATGTGTCATCTTTCAACACATGAAAATCCAGCTTCCCCAGGTCCACAGGGATGTGTTCTGCTTTTCTCTTTTGCAGGTACCAAAAGGACGAAGCAAGAAAATCTGCAGCCAGGTACATCTTCACAAAAAATACTGACCGCTGTGAACAACATAGAGGCAAAAAGACCTGTGCAAACAGGACATGCAGGTGGATTTTCTCTGCAGGTTGGGGGAAAAAGGGTGATTAAGTACCTGACACCCTCATCTGTAGTGCTTGATTTTATGACGAGGAGCCTAAGCCTATACTTCTCCCCAACAGCCACCTTTTTAAAAAGTATTTCACACCAGTCACAGCATTGAAATATCATTCAAATACATTCTGAAAGTATTTTTTCTTTTTCTTTTCTTTTTTTTTTTTCCCTGAAAACATGGGCAATTACTGAATTTAATGTTTTGTAGAGCAAAACCACAAGCTTTCACTCAGTCCTCATCTATAATTGTGGTAGACACTAAAAAATCCCTCAAGAACCCCAGCACACACAGGGCCAGACCAGATCTTCCAAGTCCCTTCCACACACAAATCCTCCTGAATAACAATTATTAATATATAGTAAATAATAATTGCAAAACTTAACACTTCCCACCCATAGATCTTACAGTATTTCACTGAGCTGGATGAATGTCTTTAATTCTCTCGCTCCCAGGCAAACAAGGACTTCTCTTCTGCAAACATTTTCCATGCAGGTGTTTCATTTTAACCCTACACCTGGTTTTGGAAATTATGCTGTGGTCAGCTCAGTCACTGGGAGAGCTCTAGTTTAGTCTTCTCCTGTAAATGTTCCCCTCAGGAGAGCAAAAATACCAAATGTGTTTTTAACCTACAGTCATGGATGATTCATCTGCTTTCGAAGCAGCAAATATTTGCACCCAAACTTGAAATCAGATGAGCCTTAAGGTGCCTTCCAACCCAAAGCATTCTATGATTCCATGATTCTGTGATCTTTGGCAGGATGGTGTTCTCTGGAGCCTGAGGACAGCCAGGATGGGACGGCAGGAGTCGTCTCAGTACCATGAGAGCACAGGAGAGCTCTTCGAGGAAGCTCCTGAGATGCAAAGCTTTTGGGTGTAACAAGATGCAACAGTTCTTTTCATGTGCAACTACCAAATCCACCTTGAGCATCCTCACCTTGGTGCCTTGTTCTGCTGTAAAATACAGGAAGACATAAAAAATGTTTTTTCACATCAGCTCTGCTGGACACTCTCAGGCCCCCTCTGGAAGTCATCTCTCCTTTTTGCTCACTGAGTTTAGGAGACCTTGACGATAGGTTTGGCAATTAAAAATCATCTAAATACAGCTACCTAAGATAGATCCATGAATAATGAGGTGCCTATTTAAAAGTTAGTGCAGAGCTGGTTTCATCCTCCCTGGAGCCACAAAGAAAGTGCAAATTCCTCTGGAAATGCTGCCTCTGGTGCAACTTCAGCCCGTGTTTAACCCCATCTTCAGACACTGGTGGTGGGATGTGTGGGTGCTGAGCACAGCCAGGATAAAAAGTGGGAACAGCAGGGGATCCCCCTGGCCCCTGCTCCCTGGGTGTCAGCTCAAGGCTTACACATGGCAGCCTCTCCCAGGACAAGAGCACTCTACGGTTCAATCCATCCCTGAATTAGGAGGCAATAACTCTTGGGGGAGGGGGTGGAAATGTAACAAAATATTAAGCCATCAGTTTTCATTTGTATGAGGCCCTGTATCTGCTGCCAGAGAGCTCTATCCCATATATAGCTCCTGCCAAATAATGTGCATTTACCTCATTTCCATCCACAAGCCAGCGTGATCACCTATAAAGATTAATATTTGGGACCTGTGCACAGACTGAAGATGAGTTTCAGATGGATAATCAGGCACTTAAATAGTTTTAGAATGGCCTTGGAAGACATTAATCTTTACAGATACAGCAATCATAATATAAGACAGAGAAGGTCCCATGGGGCAGGGGAGGAGGTGGTCCTGGCTCTATGAAAGTCTTGTTCCACTATTTAACTTCAGGAATCAAGACTGGGCCAAAGCCCCTCTCCTTCCTCTCACCTTGGCCCAAAGCCAGTCTCTGGGGAAGAAGGAGGAATAAAGTACATTCCCAGTGACAGACATGTCTGCCCTCAGCATCTCTTCAGGAATGAACACAAATTTACCTGTGAGTACAAGCTCGGCCCCTGTTACAACCAAAGCTAAATGAATCTCAGCTAAAGGTAGGCTTGAGTATCTATATTATACCTACCTGGGGTTTTTCCTGATAAAGTCTAAGAAATTGGTTTGAGTTGATGCCAGGGTCTAATACAGAGCACACTGAGATCCAGTGTGGCATTCAGGCAGTGAATGAGCTGAGACACTGCTGTGCTGTCAAAGCATAGGTGAATAATGCTAAGCACAACACAGTATTTGCAGTCAGAGGTAACAACTCCCTTGTGAGAGTACAGGAGGCATCTGGGTGAATTCGAAGGTATATGGACCATTTATTAGCTTCCCCAAAATCCATAATGCATGGAATAGACTGCAGTAGGAATACTTGGATTGATGTCTAGACCTTAAGTAACTTTTCCTTAATGCCCAAATCCCCAAGACTCTGTTCTTTGGCGGTCAGTCCTCCAAGAGATCTCTGCAACATCATTAAAGGTGTTGTGATTTCACTGGCAAGTAAACAACTGACCACAAGCTGCAGAACTGAAAATCCCACAAGTGCAAAGATGAGAAATACATCAGTATTTCATCGGTGGAGCTCTACTCCTGGCAACATCTACATTGTATAAGGAAACATCTTCAAATGTCATCCTGAAGAATAACAAGCAGTTTTATTGGAGTAAATGTGGCCTCTCCAGTTGTCACAAACAGGGCTATAATTATTTTTAAAGAGAATTAAGCTAAGTATTACCACCCCCTACAAATCTTTGCTTGTTTGTTTCTGTTTGTTGTGGGTGACCCTTGGTTTGCAGCTTGTTAGCAGCGTGTCACCAGGGAATAAACGCAACCACACACACAAAAGAAACTTCTTTCCCAACATCTTTCAAGGCTCTGGCTGCTGCTAATTGCTGACGCACACAACTGCTGCTTATTTGGTTGTTGTTGTTGCATAACTGTCACTATTAGTAGTTGGAGATGCATAAATATCACGTGTGTTTATTACTCAATGATAATAAATTCAGTGATTTAAAAGCAGTGAAGGGATTTCCTTGCCACAACAAGTGTTTTCTCTGTTTCCATCTAACCACAAGGCAGTGATGCACACCTCATTTTTTCCACAAGGGATTTGGGTCTACCATTATTGATCCAGTGCAGCTGCAAGTGCCTTTCGTAAGCATGATCAAAATGCTAACAAGCTCTGCTCTTGTATAGCTTCTTCTATTTGTCCAACACCTTTTCCTGCCTTAACCTGCCCATGTCCTGGCGGGAGGTCAGCGTAGTTGGTTGCAGGCACATAAACCTCATACAACGTGCTGGAATCACACCAGGAGACTGGGCAGGGCTGGAAAAAGGACTTCTCCCAGTCCCCATACTTAATTTTGCTTGCATAAACTCATGGATATGTTTTTCAAGTGACAGAGCTGCTCTACTTTTCCTTCATGATGGACACCTTTTCCATCAGCGATGTCAGGCTGTGGGTGAGGTTGGGGGGAAATGGGGACAGCACGGGGTCTCTTCCCATAAAACTGAGGCGTAGACTTCTTTCAGTGGGGAATAGGAGTGAAGCAGGGAGGGGACTGAAGTTCTGGAAATATTTCCCTGAACGGTTGATCTTGCAGGCCTGACTCACACCAGGGTCCCAGCGGAGTGAATGGGAGGGCTGCTGGACTCATAATACAGAGGGAAAATTTCATTATTGACTCCCTTCCCCCCATATGGTTAGGTCTGTCTTGGGAAGGACAATATTTTCCAAACAATTTGTCATTTCTTTTTCTGAGCTCTCCTTTCCACTTGGCTCCAAAACAAATGTGCGTGCACAGAAAGAAGCTTATTCCTTTACAGTTTGTCTCTTCTGGGAAGTTTAGAAATGTTACAATCCAGTCATGTTCCAAACATCCCCGTTTCTCCCAGAGAAGCAATGTGGCCTTTTAGACACTATTCCAAGGATGGACTAACGGGGAAGGCTGCAAATAAAGGAATGGGTGAAGTTGGAGAGTAATTTCTTCACTATATTTGGAAATATGGAGAGACATTCTTTTAATGAATGCGTGTGATGGTTTAAAAAAGAAATTGCAAAGGGTTCTTCTGTGTGCGTAGGAAGAATCTGTGCCATCATCACACAGAATATCATCTTGGTTGTGGAAACAACACTTTTGGAAATTGCCTTGGCCTGGAGATGATTTGATGCTGGTTTGGTTGGCATCAGGAGGGTCACCAGGTGATGAGGTGCCCCTCCCTCCCAACCCCCTGCAGTGCTGGACACTCCTCGCTGTGTTTTGGGCACAAGCCCTGCTGTGTTATTGACACCCCTCAATTCATCTGCTGTCTTCTCTGGGGGAGAAGCTTTGCAATGCCTACCTTTTACTCTGGAAGCTGAGAAAAGCAGACACTGAGAGTAATTAACCCACCTCTAAATCGAGTGTGATGGAAACAACATGATTTAGGCACCTGCTTATACTCAGAGCTTCTATTTCCACCTTAGCTCTCTCCTACATCTCGCCTCAAAGCTGCACTTGTTTTTTTTAGCACCTGAAGCTTGCTGTTAGTGCTGTTGGTATTCAGAAATGTCTCAGTTCAACCGACCTACATGGCTGAGGAGCTGAGTCAGGCTTCCAGCCTATCACACACATTCAGCAAGGACTGTCTGCCAGAATGGGAGAGGTGGAATCTGTGTGTGATCTGCCCTTGCAGCCCAGAGGCCACAAGCCAGCCCCACTGCCAGGCTGGATGGTCTCTTACCAGTTGTTTGCCTCTCCAGAGGTCTTTTGATGCTATCTAAAAGGGGGTTCACTCTGAGCTTATCCCTCCAGAAGGAGGATCCTGACCTGGGGGATATTCCAGCATCCACATCCAACGTTCACAGAGGAAGGATCTCAGCAGCCACAACCTGAGCCGAACATGGGCAGGATGCTCTCAGTATTTGCCCTGCTCAGAGTCATGACTCAAATTACTTGAAAACCTTCACAGAATTAGAGTCACAGGCCGGGTACAGTAGGAGGGGACCACTGGAGGTCCTCTAGTCCAACCTCCCTGAAGAATTTCTTCAGCACCCACCCACAGCCCTGAGCAAAGCCTGTCCTGGTGATGAGTGAGCAGTGCCCTGGTTCTGGGCCATCTGCAAGGCTGGTGGGACACGGGGTGTCTCCCCAGCCTCGCAGGCAGACAGGCAGGCAGCCTGGGAAGCTCCCTCTGTCCTCAACATGTAAACATCTGCTGGAGGAAGACTTTTCTCCTAATAACACATCATTAAACATTGATTTAAAGACAATCATCTACCCTCTTTTCAGTTTCACAGCACCTTTAAAACAGCTGTTAGGCTGCAGAGGGGATGATCAGCTGAACAGGAAACACATTGTTAGCTCCCAGCATTAAAACAGTAGAATGCATTAATTTATGAGCTCCTACTCCCTCTCCAGAAGTTTTATTATGTTAATATCACCTTGATGTGCTGGTAGGCCCCAGTGCCAAAGCCTCTTTCACGCAGTATGTGCCATCCTAAATTACAGGCTGGGTGCCTCCTGGAACTGCCTTTGGAAAACTGGAGTAAACCAGCAAGCACTGAAGTTAATATTATCTTACAGACTAACAACCAGCTAATGCTCGACATGTGAATCCCATTTACTTCTTCTCTCTATAACAAATGGCAAGTGTGGGACTGGACTGTTCCTGATTTTATGCTATTCATCTTTCTGATCCATTCCATATCCATTGTCCCTAGTTTTCAGCTACAGTTATAACCTGTGTGTGTGTACAAGTGTGTGACCTGCTCAACCCAGGAAAGCCCTAGGCACACCCCTGCTGTCGTGTTTGCTTGGTCACTGCAGGAGTTTTGTGTTTTTCTTTTGAGAGGGAAACTTCCAGGGGGTAGGTATGAGAAGTGCAGTGTCTGCACCTCCAGAAGCATCCCTGGAAAATTAAAGTGGGCCAAGAGCCTGGGAATGAGCAGCGAGCTCAGTGCGCCGGTATCACCCAGGCAAGCATCTCCTGGAGCCCTGCATCCTCCAGCCCGAGCAGCCCTGGCTGCTGCCCGCCGCCTTCCCCCGAGGGCTCAGCGCTGCGCTCCCAGTTCCACGCTGAGGTCCTGAAACAAGAGAGTATTTCAGCGGGGGGGTGGGAAAGAAGTAAAAAAAAAAAAAAAAAAAAGAGGCCATTCCTTGTCCCTGTCCCCTCGGACAAAAGCCCCAGCCGGGAGGGGAGGAAATGAAGAGGGCAGGGGCAGCGTAGCCAGGAGCACGAAGCCGCCCCCCGAGAGCGGCTCGGCCGGGCGGGAGCCGCCGGCCGCGGGGGGCCGGGCTCGGGGATGCTTTCGGCGGCAGGACGGAGGTGCGGGGCGCCCGGCGCCGCCGCTCTCCCGGTGCGGGCGGCGGTGGCCCCGGCCCTCCCCCGTCTGCGGCACCCTGGGACGGGGCTGACGTCAGGAGGAGACGGGGAAATCTCCCAAGAAAACCCTGGAGCGGCGGCCGGGGCGCGCACAGCGCCCGCCGGGCCCGGCACCCCGCCGCCGCCGAGCGCACGGCCCGGTGAGTTCCCCACGCGCGTCCCCGCCGCGCCCGGCCCGCCCCACGCGTGTCACCGCCCGTGTCCCCGCCCGTGCCCCGGCCCGCCCCACGCGTGTCACCGCCCGTGTCCCCGCCCGGCCCCCCGCTCCCCGGCCCGCCCCACGCCGCGGGTCCCCGCGCCCGTCCCGCCGAGCCGTGCCGCCCCGCTCGCCTCCCCGGGGCTCTCCGGGCGCGGCCGCGGGCGCGGAGCGTTCCGGGGCTGCCCAGACAAAGCCGAGCGGGGAGCGCCCCTGGCCGCGGCCTCGCCTCCCGCCCCGCGCTCCCCGCTCCGCTCTCCGCGCAGTCCTTGACATCTTTATACCGTGTATAAATTCTTTCGGGGCCTCTGCGCTTCGTCAGCTCTGACAAATGCGCTGGGAAAGGCAATTCCAGAGGGGTTACCTCATTTTATAATTTTTTTATGTGTGTGTGTGTATATATATATATATATATATATATATTTAATTTTTTTTTTTTTCCCCAAACGCACCGTAACGTGTCCAGCCCCCGGCGCTGCTGCTCGGGGCGCTCCGCGGCTCGTCCCCGGTGCTCTCGGCGGGGAGGTCGGTGGCGGCAGCGATGCCCGGAGCCTCGGGCGGTCCCGGCGGGGCTGGGGCTCCCCAGCACGAGGCGGGGGTGCGGGAGATGCGGCGGGGGCTGCGCGGTGCCTCCGCGGGGCTGCGCGGCCGCGGTGAAGAAACTGCTGCTGCCGGGGTTGGGCAGGGAGCGCGGGCGGAGAGACCCTGGGCCGTCGATGAATTTTCCTTTTCAGGAAAATAATATTCTACAGCCCCTGTGCTTTCCTCTTTTTGGTTGTTTTGTTGTTGTTGTTGTTGTTTGGTGGGGGGGGTTGTTTGTTTTGGTTTGGGGTTTTTTTGTTGGGGTTTTCTTTGTTTTGTTTTGGTTTTTTTTTAATTTTTTAAAGGACACTGTCTTTGGGAAGTGCGTGTATCGCGGGTTCCAAGCAGCTCCTGCGGCAGAGTAAACTCATGGAACTGGGGGAGAAATGGTTTTTTTCCGCGTGTTAACCCCGCTTAAATGGACGTGGGGAATGCCCACCGATGTTATCTTTCGGGGATTTCGTTTTTAGTCTCGTGTTAAAAACGTTGTCACTAAGCGAGTTTTCTATTTTCATTATTTCTATTATTTTCTATTATTTCGTCCCCTTTCCCCAAATTTTGGCAACCACACTGCAGCCAAAGTCACGAATTGAACCTAAAATGATACGTAGTGTTTGAATCGAGAACCTAGGTGTTGTTTGCTTTCTTTAATACCAATTTTAAGATACATATTTTCCACTCAACAAACCAAAGTCCATGTTCTCCAGGTTATTCTCTGCGCCAGCTCCAGCCGCCTATATAAAAACTGACTTCCAAATATTTCCTGAGGTCTACTTCCCTGGCAGATCTTCCCCAAAAATCCTTCATTTGCCTGAAAAATGAACAAAGTCCTTGGGAATCCCGCGCTGGAGACGTGGCCACATTTCCCTGGGAAAGTTTTAGATGAGTTAGAGGCGCCTGAGACCGAGGCAGATTTTTCCTACCGAAACCTACTGCCGAACAATAACCTGGTGGCTCTGCTGCCTCTCCTTTACAGTGCGTTTTATTGTTCATGCATGTGTTACTATGAAAATGTGTATTTCCATATATTTTTTTAATATATTTATACATTTATTTTATATGTTTATATTTATATAAATATCTCCTTCTTATCGGGCTTATAGAAAGGCGTGCGTTTCTCCCAGAAAATGACCGCAGATGAAACAATTCATTATTTCCCTCCCGTGATGAACCGCTCGGATATATATTGCTTTTAAATAACAAAAGGGGAGGAGAGAACATTCTCTAGTAAAGCCGAATTCTCTTCGTTAGACCGCCTCCTAAACGTGCTAATAAAACTAAATCGTTTTATTTGCCCTGAACTTTTATATCTAACCCGGCGCGCTGATTAGCACAGCCCTCTGGAAGGCGGTGTGTTCCTGTCTCTCCCCGAGATGTGCCCGTTAAGATACGGCCTTTCCCGCGATGAAACCGGGAAGAAAAGTGTCCCGTGCCTTTATCTCGGCGGTGTTTGCTCGTGGGGCAGCGGAGACGAGCGGAGCTGCGCCGGGAGCAGCGCGGTGCTGCCGAGCAGCGGGGCGACATCAGCCCTTTGGGGGGAAATAAGGAAAAAAGTCCGAAAAAAATTGAAAGGAGTGGGGGGGGAAATATATATATATATGTGTGTGTGTGTATGGGATGGGGGGAGGAGGAGAAGGAAGGAAAATAAGAGCAAAAATTTAAAAGGAAAAAAAGTATTAAAGGAGGGGAATAAACAAAATAATATAGAAGATAAGTTGAATGTGCTCGAAGGTTAATTATTTCTCTGGTTTTGCGTTTTAAGGCAGGAAATGTGTAGGTCTCGCAGAGATTCGCTGCTGTTCTAAGCACATTAAAGAGTCCAGCGCATTATTAGAATATTTCAGCCCTTCAGGAAATGTCTTCTTGAAGGGAAATGTGTTTCTCCCATCCAAATGCTGGAGCAATTAAGAGGTTGCTCGCCCAAAACACAGTGGGGGAAACCGACAAGGAAACCTAACGTCGTTCACTCTAAATGTAGCCTCTTTTTTTCTCCTTAAAAAGAGTCTTCAACAAATGCCAACGGAGTGCTCGGGCCTCTGATTATCCTGTTTCAGAGGCATCTTTTTGAGCCCACAAAAGATCCACATTTCGGGATCTAAAGATGCACAGAGTAATATGAGCAGGCTGCCTAGCAAACTCCGGTGCCCCTTCCTCCATCAATTAATCAGAAAAGCATGTTCGCTCTGCCCAGAGAGGGAGTTGTGTGGTTATATTGTGATTTTACCCTCTATTCCCCTCACCTAAAAGAAAAGAAACAGATTCCTGAGCTGTCCATCCTCCGATGCTGTCATTGCAGTGCACTGACACTCTCCCATTCACATCAGGTTTATCAGAGATAAATCCAAACTGCTGCTACCAGCAAATTCATATTTTCTTGGAGCGGAGCTCAGTGCCTGTGATCTGACGGATGCAAGGAGGGCTGGAAGGCAGCTCCTGGCAAGGGTGAGACTGTGCCGCCAGGGGTTTGGGGGTAAAAGGAGTTGCCCCAGGTCGGACAACTACGAAATTTTTCGGGGTGCTGGTAGAATGACGGCCGAAGTGAACCAGCACCATCCCGCTCCACCCCCGGCTGCTTCCAGCTGCAGAAACCCGAACAAGAAAACCGTTTCTCCAGCCGTCAGTCGCTGCATTTCAAGAAAGCCTTGGGGTATCATTTGTATCTGTCAGAAAACATTAAGCCTTCAACTTTTTCATCCCAAGTTTTTCCAAGCGCTGCCGCTGGCCGCCGCGGCCGGGGGAGCCCCGGAGCGGGATGAGGATGGAGGGGCAGGGAGGCAGCCCCGGCTATCCCGGGTGCCCCGGGAAGTGTTCCGGACCGGACACCTCCCTGTGTGTTTCCCCCGTGGTGTTCCAGTGGCGGGGACAGCCGAGGTGCTGGGGCACGGTGGCCGGGCCGAGGGGAGCGGGATGGGGCAGGGAGGCCGTGAGCGGCCTCTGGAACCCTTCCGCAGAGCGTCCGCGGCGCGGAGGGGCCCTGCGCTCCCGCGGAAGGCGGAGGCTTGGCCGACACACGGAGGGACGAAGGCTACGGGTCCAAAAGGGGCTGATTTCGTTCTGCTATACTTCTTAGGAAAATTGCTGTCCTGGCTGCTCAGAGGAGGACAGGCCGGCCGGGAGCCAGCGCATTTTTCCACCTTCGCCTCCTGAGCGATTTAACACGCATTTCGGGCAGGGTTTCTTCCCTCTCTCTGCTTCCCTCTCCACCCCGCCCGTGGGGACCCGACTCTAGCTCCGGCGGAGGTCGGGGAGGTTCTGGGGCTCCTTTCGCCCTTTTGGGGTTCTGCTTCCTTTTCCCTTCAGGCCGGGGCCACGGTCGCTAGGGGAGAGCAGCGGCATGAACGCTGTTCTCCACCTTGTGTGTAAGGGCCATGCTTTTCATTTGGGGTGATGCTGTTTTGGGACAGGACACCCCCGAAACACTTCCCCGACGGACACCACCCTCAGGGTACAGCGCAACAACCGCCCCCGCCCCCGGGGTGCGCTCCGTGCTCCGCGGGGCATCGCGCAGTCCTGCGCACACTCGAGCGCGCATCTTCCGACACGCGTGGTCATCCCATGGGTCCGTGCCACGCACCAGCGAAGGCGTGCCCGCGGGGCACTTCTTGGATGGTTCCAATATTAAAAGTTGTTTTCCTGCAGCAGGTCCGGTCTCCTGGGTTCAGAGAAGTGAGAGATGGGGGAGGTTGGCGGTCTTGGTTTGGGCTTGTTTTGGCGGGGTTTGCATTGTTTGGGTTTGGCTTGGCTTGTTCTGGTTGCATTCGTTGCGGTTTGGTTTGGTTTGGTTTGGTTTGGTTTGGTTTGGTTTGGTTTGGTTTGGTTTGGTTTGGTTTGGTTTCACTGAGTGGATTTGAGTTTGGCTGAGCTGGATTTGGTTTGGTTGGACTGAGTTTGTTTGAATGGGAGTTGTTTGGACTGCGTTTGGTTGAACTGAATTTGGTAGGGTTTGCTTGCAGGGCTTCTCCCTCCTCTCTTGCCTCACTGCCGCTCTGTTTTTCAGAAGGCTTCCCTCTCTTCTTGGGTAGAAGTGCACTTGGGAGGAGGTGTCTTCATTTTTGTAACAATTCCCAGTAATTTATAGACTGAATCTGAGTCTATACAACGGTAATAAATCTGAAAAGGAAAAGCTGGCAGAGACTGAACTTCACCACCTGATATACGGCCCAGTTGGTTTGGCATTGGTTGCAACCACCGCAACCAGTCTGGGATGGGAGCCCGAAAGCACGGACGCCCTCCAGACACCTGGGGGTGAAAGGGCCCTGTCCCCTCGGGGGCACTGAGAGTCCGGCTCTCGGACAGACGCGTCTCCTCTTCATGGGGCTGTCACTGGCGTGGCCAGCGCTGATTTATTTCTGAGCGCCATCCTTAGTTCTGGGGTTATTTATAGCAGGAGGAAGCGGAGCGGGTTTATTTTCGGGTTCCCAGCCTTTCACAGATCCCTGACGCACTCCCCAGCCAGGGGTGCCAGGAGCGCGGTGGCTGCGCGGGCGCGGAGCGGCGGTGCTCTCCGGCCACCCCACGCGGAGCTTTCCCACGCAAAGCTGTCCCCCTACTCCGGGTCCCCGCTGGAGCTCCGCGGGGCCCGCTCGCCCGGCCCCACCCTCCCTCCGCCTCTGCCCGGCCCTTCCCACGCCCACGCAGGTCGCGGCTCCCCGGGGATGTCCTGGCGGAGTCTCTGCGGCCGGGCTGCCGCGGCCCCTCCTCCTTCCCGCAGCCCCTCAGCCCCCACGAGGCGGTGGGAGAAGGGGGACCCGAGCCCGGTGCCCCCGTCCTGCCCAGCCGGTGGGGCCGCTGGGCCGCTTCAAATCCCGGGAAGAGCAGGCGGCCCCGAGCGGGACATCAAGCCTTGTTTGGATGAAAGGTGAGACGTGACGTCAGGGAGGCAGCGAATGACGTCACGCGAGCGGACCCGTGACGTAGCTCCGAGCGGAAGGAGCTGCCGGCGAGAGGCGTCCTCGCCGTCCCGAAGCAGAGCTGGGAGCAAAGAGAAGGAAGCGCAGATCTGGGGTGACCGCCCTGGAGGCGCGCTCTGCTGTCGTGACATGAGTGTCGCGAGCGGCAACGGGAACAACCGGGAGGGCTTGACTCAGCGCTGTAGGACCGTGCCCGCTCCGCAGAGCGCGGAGTGAGAGGATGCCCTTGAATCCTCGTATGATTTACCTAGGAGACGCACAGAGAGGACAGATACATGGTATGGATTAGATGGATGTATAGATTAGCTGGATCTATGATACAGATTTATTGTCCCACTGCCGAGCCGAGCGCAGGTGTGCAGTAAATGCCCACCCACACCACGGCCAGGGCACTCATGGAGAGAGCCGGGAGCCGCTCCGGCTGCCGAGGGCCAGCCCGCTGCTCTCTGTCTGAGGGCGGTATCGGGGGATGCTGCTCCGCTGACACCCCAGGAGGAGCCAAGGCCTGCGGTCGCCTGGGAGGACAAAGCGGACCCGGCGTTACCGCCGTCGCCGCCTCGGTAGAATCACGCCGGCGCTCGGTCAGAGCTTATCTTTGCCTTCCCAGACGGGAGGAATTGAACGTAGAACGAATATTTTAAAACTAGATTTTATAGAACAAAATAAACACTGTAATTAGGTGCATTATTATAAAAAAAAAAAAAAAAAAAAAAAAAAAAAAAAAAAAAAAAAGGAAAATTGAGCAGTGAGTTTAAAATAGACGGAGAGGAGCCGGGCCGTTGGCAGACTCGTGGTATCGTAGAACCATCAAGGTTGAAAAAGACTCTTAAGGTCAACCAGTCCCACCGCCTCCTTCCAGCACGGCCCGCTGGGCTCCGGCCCCCTTCCGCCAAGGGCCACAGGCCGACCCCGGGCTGCCGCCCACGGAAATAAAGGGAGAAAAGGGGACGGTGAAGGGTCTCAGACACGGTGTACGTTGGCAGCATATTCACCTCCCTCCTCCTTGGGAGAAAGGCCGCTCCCACCTCTTGCTTCTCACACGGGAGGAGGTCTCCATCCTTCCCGTGCTGTGCCTCCTGCATCAGCTGAGCCCCTCGAGGCCCAGAGACCCTGGTAAATATTTGCATTTTAAACCACGTCCATCTTAAACAGCCCCTAGGCTGTGTCATTCACCTCGGGTGCTCGAAATTCCCAGTCGCTTGCAGACTCCTGAGCGAAGTTCAGCAGGAGCGGCGAGCAGGCAGAAGGACATCAGGATGTCACTAGAAAAAAAATCAGCAAAGAGAAAGAGAGCTCGGGAGAGCTGACCCTGACAGCACCCGTATCTACATCCCCTGAACGGTGCTTAAAACCAGAGGTGAAGGCGTTGGGAGCTTTGGGGTCCCCCCGCCTGGGGTCCCCGGGCCTTGCGGGGCGCTGCCAGGGGCGCGGGGCGGGCCCGACTCCACCTCCCCGGCTGGGTCGGAAAAAGCCTTGCGCGGCTGGAACACTGCTTCCCTCCACTTTTCCATAAAACAGTTCAAAAGTTCTCTCCCACATCTTTACTTGATTTGAAAGCAAAATAGAGTGTCAGGATAGATCAGTTAAAGTGAGCCGAGAAAGTGGAGAGGAGAGAGGGTCCTTTCCCTAAGCAGTCACAGCCAGGTTCTTCCTCCCGTTTCCCTTCTCCCCTTTCCCCTCATCCCGGTACCCGCCGTTCCCACCTTCCTTCCCCCGTGGGTTTTTCCACTTCCCCAAAACACCGAGGTGTTATCCATGAGGGCTGATGCCGTATCCCGGCCTGCGTGGTCAGCACCGGGGGCCGGCCCTGCTCCACACGCCCCTGCCCCGGGACAGGGTGCACCGGTGACCCATGAGGAGAGGGGGCCTGCCGAGGAGGGGCGGGGGTCTCCCACCCCCTCCCCGCCGGCTGCCCCGGCCTGGCACAGTCCCTGAGACCCCTCCCCAGGGTCACCGCGAGTTCGGCGGCAGCACGAAAATTATTTGTTATTAATCATGTGCTGAAAGATGATGTGATGGGAGAGATGGCACTGCCGCTGCTCCCTGGGCTGCGCTCCCCCGGCAGCCAGGCAGGGCCCGGGCAGCGTTGTTATAACCCTCCCCCCGCCCCGCCTGGAAAATAATGTTTAAAAAAGTTAAAACCGATTCAGACAGAGTCCACAGCCCGAGCGCCCCTCCAGGAACATATTCCCCGCGGGACTGAAACGTGCTGGGGTCACTCAGTCCCGCGCAGAGACGCTGAGGAGTGCGCGGGTGCGCATCCATCGCTGGGTGCGGAGGTTCCGCGGGTCGTGAGGCCCAGCCCGGAAGGGTTTGGGGATTCCCGTGGGGATGCCGTGCTGCGCGGGGGCGCAACCTGCGCGCTGCCGGCCGGCAGGGGATTACGGAGGGGGGCGAACTGACGGGGTGCTGGGGGCAGGCGGGGGTCCCCGGAGGATTGTTCACCTTTCCATTCGTTTGTGAAATATTTTGAATACATCACCGAGTTCGGGGGAGGAGGCGGGTGAAGAGAAGGAGGAGGGAAGGCACCCCCGAAGGAGCCGCGGCCGGGCGGCGGGGGCCGGGCAGGGGCGGCGGGGGGCCGCGGCTCTGGCCGCGGGCGCGCAAGGGGCGCGGACGGCGGGGAGAGCGGAGGCAGGTCCCGCGCGGCCGGGCCGGGCCAGCGCTAGATGGAGTGATGCATGAGCGAGACGGGGAGGTTTTAACCTTCAGGGGGAGGAGCCCCGTTTAACTACAGGCATTTGTTCTAGGGCAGGTCACTTTAATCTCTTTAGCTTTAAACTGTCCAACTCGCAACTCGCGTTTCTCTATAAGGGATCTTTACCACTTCCCTGCCTATGCGGCCGGAGAGCCGTGCCTCTCCCCAGCAGAGACAACCGCCTTCCAGGCACTGCCCAGATTGCTTCCGACACCCTTAAAATAATACTGTTAGTAATAAGTGGATTTGCTTTTGGTTTTTGTTGATTTTTTTTTCTCCTTAAAAAAAAAAAAAAGCAAAAAAAAAAGGCAAAAAAAAAAAAAAAAAAGGCTCCTTGTTCCTTTCTGTGTGGAATAAACACCTGCAAACTCCCCCAGGCAGCCCGGCGCCCCTGCCATGGATTCCTTTAAAGGTGGAATGAATTTGGAGAGACTGCCTGAGAGCTTGAGACCCCAACCCTCCCATGACATGGCTTCCAGCTTCCATTTGCAAAGATCCTCGGAACCCAGAGACCCGATCGACAACTCAGCCAGTGAATCCTCCGACACGGAGGTGCCAGGTAACCCTCCCCCTCCCCGCGCCCCCCGCGGCCCCGGCCCGCTCCCCCCGCGCTGCTTCCCCCTCCCCACCGCGCCTTCCCTCCGCGGGGTGCTGTGCCTGCACCCCCCGCGCAAGCGGGGCCAAGGGGGCACAGGGGTGAGCAAGAACTGCCGCTGATCGCGGCTCCATCCCAAGCGAGCCCCGAGATCGGAGCGGGGGACAGGGGCCCTCCTGGACCTGCCTCCCCCACCGTGCCCGGCACTGACAGCCCCATGGCTCCACGGCCCCATCCCAGCAGCTGCCCTCTTTTCATTATTTTTATTATTATTTTTAAATTTTTTTTAAAAAAACTCCAGTTATTAATTGATGGGGTCGGGAGGAAGGCGGGGGGGGCTCTGCGGGGAGTGCGGTTTTGCCGGATGTTTCTGAAATAATGTCAGCTTTTGCCCGGGTTTATTTTCCAGCTCGGGTGGTGCAGAGATGGAAAAAGATCTCTCTGTCAGCGAAAAAAAAAAAAAAGAGAAAGAAAGAAAGAAAGAAAGAAAGAAAGGGCAGGCAGAGCCGGAGAGACGGCGTGGGGGCAAGGCAGGCAGCGCGGGCCGCTGCGGAGGGGATGTGCGCGGCCGCGGAGAGGTTTTGCGTGGGGGCTGAGCGCTTTCCCGCAGGAAAAGGGAAGGCTCCCCACGGCCTGACCGCCGTGTGCGAGGGCTACGGGGAACTCTGTGCTCTCTCAGATTGCATTTAATTAAAACAACAACATTTCTAGAATGACAAGGGAAAGGTAGAAGAGAGGAGCAAAAGCTTCAAGAAGGAGCGTGATATTCCTTCTCCAGCCAGGCTGTTTCACGGGGAGTTTATGTTTTCAATAATTTTAGTTTTCTAATAGCTGTTGTTGCTCTTCGGAGTTTTAACCTAGAGAGTGGCTGTGGTGAGAGTCGGTCCCGAAGTGGCAGTCGGTGATAAAGAGGGTTTGGATTGTGCCTCCCGGCCTGATTCGCAAACAAAGTTAGAGACCGGCGTCTGGAAGGGACACTGAGATTAGAGGGGATTATTGGAGATTAGAGAGGGAGATTTGCTCCATTTTGCCCTACCCCTGTGTGTGACCCCTCGGTGCTGCCGGAGGGTTGAGGAGCTGCCTGCTTTTCTTCTCCGAGAACTTGCAAAATGCCTTAAGATTTTATTATTTTTTTAAATGGGAAAAAAAATAATTGCAAAAGCCGATTAAAGACGCCTTGCCTTACGATTTGGAATTGTATCACAGCCCTGCGCTGAGGCCGGATTTTTAGGGAAGGCAGGAGAGTTAAAGTCAGCGTTGGGCATGGGGCCGCGGCCGGAGCCCATCGGGACCACTGCCTCCTCCCGACCGCCCCCCGCTCCCTCTCGGCCCGGTTTGTCCCAGCTATTCGCAGCCGAGAGCGGGAGGATTTGTTTTGGCGGGGGTTATTTTTGTTTCTGTTTCGCCCCGCCGCCGGGCCATGCGGTGTGGGGACCGGGGCCCTGGGGCCATGGCTCTGTGCTGAGGGGCCTTGGCTGCGCTGCAAATCCCGCACAACCATCGGCCTCTTTTGGGCTCCACTGAGCAGCTGAGGTTCGCTCGCCCCCGAACTCCTTGTCCTAGGGAGGGTTCCCAGCAAGGTGCGATTCAAGGGTGACTTTGCAAGGACGAGTCCTTCCGGGCTCTGGATTCAGCGCGCGATTATTTTTAGACTCCCGCTTACCTCGCAGAGGTCGGGGCTGTAGAAATGCCCCCGGGCTCGCGGGCGGCGGGAGAAAACCCTCTGGGAGGGGGTTAAGAAAATGCAAAACCATTGTTTAAAAAGAGGAGAAAAACAAAACTCTGAAGGAGGAACTCGCCGGAGTTTTTCTCTTCTGCATCAGCAGGACCGAGGCCGGGGGTGGCGGCTGCCCCCGGCCCTGCAGGGTCCGGCCGCACCTTCCCTGAGCCGCCGGGGCCCGGGAGCGCTTCGGTTCAGGGCCTTCAGTCCCACCCCGAGCGCTTCAGCCGCGACTAACTGGGCCGAAAGCGGACCGGGAGAGGCAGAGACCCCGTTAGGAAATGGGAGAGGAGGTTCGCAGGGCCGGTGTTGAATTCCTGCTCCCAGCCCGCGCAAATCCCGTCTGAAAAAACCCTCATGGGTGGTTGGTTTTTTTTTTCCTTTCCTTCTTCCAATATGATTTTTGCGGAGGGCTTCGCTCAGCCCTGTGGTAATGTAAACACCGAAATCCTAAAAGATGAAGAATAAAATGATTATGAAAAGAGTATGAAATGGGGGAGCAGAGAGGGGCCTTTTGCAATTAATCGCTCCCGGGTTTTCCACCCCTGCCCTTCCAAAGTTTCCTGTCGCGGCCGAGCGCAACAAAGACAATGGAGCAAAGATCACGCCTCGGTTTGGAGGGAGCGAGAAGGAGCCGTAGAAAGGCGGAGCGGCCGGTGTTCCGGGGATCCCGCTCCCCACCAATGCAGCACCCGCCTGCGAGCCGCTCCGGGCTCCCTCCTGCTGCGTCCCTGGGTGCCCTGGGCCCGGCAGGGCTCCGGGAAGGGCCGGCTTGGGCTGCGGGGCGCCCGCTGGGTTCAGGGCCCAGCGGGACACGAGTGGGTGTCCCACACGTGCCTCAGGTGGGGTGGGCAGCCCTGGGTGCGGGGCGGGGGTGTCTGCCTTTGTGCGCCTGGATTGGGAGAAAAGAAAACCTAAAGCAAAAAACACCCCAAAAAGACAAATAGGAAAAACAATAAACCAACCGTCCCCGACCCCCTGGCAGAAAAAGAGCGTAGCGGAGAGCAGAAAAACGAGGACGGGGCCGCCGACGACCCGGCGAAGAAGAAGAAGCAGCGGCGGCAGCGGACCCACTTCACCAGCCAGCAGCTGCAGGAGCTGGAGGCCACCTTCCAGCGGAACCGCTACCCCGACATGAGCATGCGGGAGGAGATCGCCGTCTGGACCAACCTGACCGAGCCCCGAGTCCGGGTAAGAGGGGCTGCAGCCCCGCCGGGAGCGAGGTCTGCCCTGGGGCCGCCGGGCCGTGCGGGGCTGGGGTAAGCCGCCCCTTCTGGGAGCGCTGCGGCGGTTTGCTCTGGGCCGGGTTTAATGACCAAAATTGGGATCCAGGCTGGAGAGGAGAAATGCAGCTCTCGGCCACGGAGAGATGCCGCCCGGAGAGGGTCGCACCCGTCGGCCTCGCACTGGGGACCGGTTCGGAAAACGGGCTGCGGGCAGTGCAGGGAGCAGGGAAAGGCCGGGGTGGGGAAGGGTCTGACTGTGGGGGGAAGAACTCTCTGGACTGGACGAAACGCGGCGCGGGGATGGAGAGAGCTCCCACCCGAGCAACTTTCCGCTGCTCTGGTTATTCCCAGTAATGGCCACGGCCATCTCCTAACAAACTACTGCCCCTCGCTGCTGCGGCAGCGGGATGGCGAGTCCCAGCCCGCAGGGTGCGGGCCTCGGGGCCGGCCCCTCCCGGCCGCGCATCTCCCAAGGCCGCGGGCTCTTTGTGGAGGCCGAAAGCGAAGGGCAGGGGCTGGGGAGCGGTCGCAAAGTCAATACGCGCTGAAGACACGAACTTGTACCGCCACGGCGCTCGATTTTTACACGCTTCGGAGCCTATGCCACCATATATATATATATATGGTGTGTGGATATACACATATAGTGTGCGTGTGTATATATATATATATGCCCCTCTTAGACTCGAGGTTCGGTGATGTTGGTGCAGACGGCGACAAAGATATATATGTGTGTGTGTGCTTAGGCAGTTCGTTAGAGAGATTTAGATGGGAAAGATCCTGGCCGAAGCGGTTCGGACTCTATCGATCTGTCGCTGTGTCTCGGTTTGCCCACCTCCCACCTCCCAAGGGCTTTTTTTCCACCCGAGACATTTCCCGCGCGGTTTCGACAGTAGTCGCACACCCCGGGACCTGGGGGTAAGCACGGGAGGAAACGGGAACTGCGGAGCGAAGCCCCGCCGCATGGAAAAATCAACTTTTTTTTTTTTCCTTCTTTTTTTCTTTTTTTCTTTTTTTTTTTCTTTTTTTTCTTTTTTCTTTTTCTTTTTTTTTTTTTTTTTTTTTTTTATTTTGTTTGTAACTTGGCAATTAAACCTTGAGTGACCAAATCGGATTACAGAGATTCTGCTTTTAACATTTAAAGGGTAAACACCCATCTGAAACAAATGCGTCTGAAAGCATTGTCTTAATTGAGTTTAAAACAAAACAAAGCCTGAGCATTAATACTGGTTGATTATTTCAGGGAGCAAATATAACTCAAATATGAGTTGCAATTAACATAATTTCGTTCTCCTTCTGTGTGGAGATGTTTGGGTTTGATGTTTTGAGATGGCAGATTGCAAATCTAACCTTAATTTGCTATGAGGGCCTTCCTTTAAAATGTCTAGGAGCCATAATTAAAACTATTACCCTCATTTTCAGGAAATTCCTGTCTGGAAGCACCTTCCGAGGAGTATATTACAGGTTTTGAACATGTTGGCTTTCGTTTCCTCTTTATACAGGATTCTTTTTATTATTGTTATTTTTTAAAATAGACTCCGCCATCCGTTCCCCCACGGAGTTTCCATCCTTGAGCCCGGTATTTAATAATAGTTGTGCCATTTGTGCGCAGGGAGGAGAGGCCCCGAGAGCCGCTCCCTGCCCCCGCCCCGGCTCCGCAGGGAGCGCAGCCTGCGCGGTGTCCGCAGGGAGCCCGTGGGCCCCGGCTCGGCAGGAGAAAGCCGGGGTGCGGTGCGGAGGATGCTGCAAGGCAGGCCCGCGGGCTGGGCGCAGGCGGCAGGCAGAAGGATGCAGATTTTTAACCAGTTTCTAAAGATATTTTTAAACTGCTCGGCTTCCATCACAGGGGACTCAAATGCTTTCCGAGGGAGACAGATAGATAGATAGATAGATAGATAGATAGATAGATAGATAGATGATAGATAGATAGATAGATAGATAGATAGATAGATAGATAGATAGATAAAAATAATACGAGTGAGACTGGAACCAGCTTTTACATCAAACATCAGGACCAGCCCCTCTTCTCTGTTTCCTAGTCAGGGCTGTAAATTCTCATTAGATATAAAGGCAGAGGCTGCATCTATCCGATCCGAGGGCGATGCGGGGATTGATTTTTTTTTTTTTTTTTTTTTTTTTTAACCTAAGCATACTAATCCAATCCCTTTTTTTTTTTTTTAATGATCTGTAACAGGGCACTTTTATTACACAGCATTAGCGTTCGGAAACGCGGCAGAGCCGGGGCGAGCGGGCCCTAATCCGAGCGAGCCGTCTCTTCGCTCCCCGCCTGGCTCCGGGAAAGGGGCGGCGGGGGGACCGGGGGGCCGGGGGGACGCGGATACCCGCGCAGGGACCCTCGGCAGAGACCCGGCCGCGCATCCCGGCTGGCTCATCCCCCGGAACAGAGAGGGATGCGCGCAGAGCCCGACGTGCTCGCAGGCACCCTGCGGAGCGGGACCCCGTCCCGCGGGTGCGGAGGGCGGCGGGGCCGGGCGGTGCGGGGCCGCGGAGCCGCTCTGGGGTCCCGGAGAGGCTGGCAGGGCCGGGCCGGGCTGCGGATACCTGCGCTCCCCTGCGCGCATCCGAGCACCGTCGGTGGGGTGGGCGAACGCTGCTGACCCGCGCTCACCGAGACGTGTCGCTCCCCCTCCCCACGCAGGTTTGGTTCAAGAACCGCCGAGCCAAGTGGAGAAAGCGGGAGCGGAACCAGCAGATGGACCTGTGCAAGAACGGCTACGTGCCGCAGTTCAGCGGGCTGATGCAGCCCTACGACGACATGTACGCCGGCTACCCTTACAACAACTGGGCCACCAAGAGCCTCACCCCGGCGCCGCTCTCCACCAAGAGCTTCACCTTCTTCAACTCCATGAGCCCCCTCTCGTCGCAGTCCATGTTCTCGGCGCCCAGCAGCATCCCCTCCATGAACATGCCCTCCAGTATGGGCCACTCGGCCGTGCCGGGCATGGCCAACTCCGGCCTCAACAACATCAACAACATCAGCGGCTCCTCGCTCAACTCGGCCATGTCCTCGCCGGCCTGTCCCTACGGGCCGCCGGGCTCGCCCTACAGCGTCTACCGGGACACTTGCAACTCCAGCTTAGCCAGCCTCAGACTGAAATCAAAGCAGCACTCCAGTTTCGGCTACAGCAGTTTGCAAAGCCCCGGCTCCAGTTTAAACGCCTGTCAGTACAACAGTTGACGGACTTGACACAAACCACCTCCGACAAAGCACCGCCGACAAAGCAAAGCAGAAGCAAAGCGACGTTTAACGGAAAAGAAAAAAAAAATAAAAATAAAATATAATTAAACCCGATGATGATTAAAAGCAAAACCCAAGCAAGTGAGAGAGGGGAAAAAAAAATAAAATAAAGCACTCCCTCCCTCCTTCCCCCCACCCCCCCAAAAAAAAAAAAAAAAAAAAGCCCCAAAAACTCCTCGGACTTCGACTGTCTAGAAAAAAATTAAAAAGAGGCAAAACAATGATGCAATCGACAAAACAGCGCTTTAAAAATATTTTTTAAAAATTAAAAAAAAATATAATAACCCCATCTAAAACCGTAAACGGACCAGAAAACTTTTGCAAGAGACACCGAAATCTGGTACATGGATGAGTTGCAATTTTTTTTTCTCTGGATTATGCGGGTTGTATGTGTTTACTTGAACTTGCACAGGAGTCGGTAAGGCGGCCGCTGCCCCACGGGGAGGGCAGGACGGGACGCCTCGGTGGTAAGAGCTGGTGGGACGGTTCTTGGCCGCTTGTCGCACGGGAAGAGTTTGGTTAATGTTTACCACTGAGAAACAGAATCACGCTCGGAAGAAAAAAAAAAAAAAAAAAAAAAAAAAAAAAAAAAAGAAAAAAAAAAGAAAAGAAAAAAAAAAAGAAAGAAAGAAAAAAAAGAAAAAGTTGGGGGAAGAGGGGAGGGGGAAAAAAACAAACCGCAGAGTAGAATCTGCAGGGGAAAAAAAAAAAAAAAGGTTGAAATATTAGGTATGAAACTATTAAAATAATAATGACAAGGGTCAACCACTTATATAAGGTTATATTTATATCTACCGTTGCATTGTGCAGGATCATTGTCCTTGGCCGTTGAATAAACTGTTTTTAAAATGCATGATTCTTGATGTTTTTTCTTTAGTTGGAAGTTCTAATCCAGTCATTCCTGATACTAAGCAGCTCAAGGTTCCTACCTCTTCATCCTTTCCAAAAGACTGCAGTATCCCCGGCTGTGAGAGAGCACAGAAACCCTTCAGCAATGCAAAAAAAAACCAACAAACCTGTTCATCTTTTTCCCCGTCTAAAGTCTTATCCTGATAATGAAATTATCATTCATCTTTATTTAAATGCAGGGGGTGTTTTTCTCTTTGAAAAGTAAAACCGAAAACCAACCTCTGTTTTATAAAGTCTCGAAAAAAAGACTAAAAATGGTTTGTAATGAAGTGATTTCAGATACTGCATCTCTGCTAGAGAAACAGCGAGCCTCGGCGTCTGGAAAGGTTCTTAGCAAAGCTGAAAGCGTTCCTTGTTTTTCTAAATGTGAAGGAAAAACAAGGAACCAAAAAAATTCTTAAGGTGTTATTATCTTAAGGTGTTATTATGTAAATATAGATACTTTTACAAGTGCTTGTTGGAAAAATAAAACAACAAACAAAACATGGAAATTATAAATATGATTTTTATTAATACGCATACAAAAGGCATACGAAGTTTAATGGCAGGCATATTTGTTGCTTATTTTTGTCGATACTTATTACCTGTAGATGACAAAGAGACATAAAATGCACACGGTACTTCTTTCCCAGTGTATTTCACACCTGTGGTAAACGTTACGCTGGATGTTTCAATTATGCTGTTGTGGATAAGGATGCAGTATATATATTGTTTTATAAGTTATGTTTTGTGATTTTTTTTTTTTCAAAACTAAGAGCATGGGAATAAAAAAGAAAACTTAAAAAAAAAATCTAAACCGAAACGAAATCTAGAAATGCCTTTAATGTTCTTTTCTGGCTTTGTTTAAGAGAGCGACTAAACAAGGAGAAAAGCAACCTCTGTCTCCCGCCCCGTGGTGGCATTTTGGGGATGTTCCCCCCGCATCCCCCGGTAGTTTCGCCGTCTCCCGACAGGGAAGGAGTCCCGTTCCCTGCCCCGCTGCCCAGGGAAATCTTCCCCAGGTCCGATTTTATGGCAGACTGTTACCGCTGTTTGCCGGAGCTGGGGATCCAGCTCTCCTTGCCGCTGCATTGCTGCATCCCACTGAATCCCACCGCTCCGAGCCGTGGGTCGGGTTTTTCCCTCCCCAAAGATTTAATCCCCTCACCCTGGAGCATCCCCCGTGTGTCGCAGCCCTGGCACTGATCCTTCTCCCCCAGCCGCTCGTCCCGGTCCGCAGAGGTGCTTTTTTCTCTCGTTTCTCCAAATTCCCCGACATTCTGAATTTTAAAGGTTGTTCTATTAATTAATTCTCCCTCTCCTTTAAGTTTTTGCAAGCACAACATTTCATTGCTATTTATTTACGATTCGATGACTATTTATTACCTATTGCCATTACCATTAACGTTTCTCCCCAAATTCCATAACGGATATAAGGAATCGCTGAAATACCCGGAGCCGGCGGCAGGAACAGCCATCAGCGGAGCCCTTCCCGGCCCGAAGGCGCAGTTTACGCGGCCGCGGATGGCCCCGTTCCCCGAGGGTTCAGTTCTCTGTGCCCGGGGGGCTCCGGTGCCCGGCCCGGGGCTGGGGGGCTGCGCCAGGGCTTTGTTCTCAACACAGAGCGGATCCGAGTGCCCCCGGCTGCTCCATCCCTTACTATAGAGAGCCACGGTGGTGTCACCAGAGCAGCACAAGGACGGATTTCCCCCCAGTTTCCAGGCGGGAGGGGATCTGCCAGCCCTCCGCTGGCATTTTAGCCAGGATTTTAGGTGTTCGTTTTCTCCTGCTCCTGGCGGTAGCACCATTCGTCCTAAAGCGGAGAAGCGGCGCTCACGTTTTGCCAAACCCTGCCCCAGGTTTCAGTTGTTGTCGGAGTCCTGACCTACCCAGCCCCTACTGAAACCGCAGGAAAGGGTTGGGGGACCAGGGACACAGCCTCTGTGCTGGTGTCCCTCACCAGTGTCCCCTCGCCCCGTGACTCTACCACGGAAAGCTGATCTGCTGCTGCTGGGCGACATTTGGGCATCTTGACACATTTATGGCTCCGGGAAAGGAAAATTCCAAGGAGACACTGAGCAGAAAGCAGCTCCTTCACCTTCCTAGTGCACTTTTACGGATGTCCTGCTTCCAGCAGCCTTTGGGTCTCCCCCACAATGGTTAGAGCTCGAATTATTTGGGGGTTTGGAGCGTTTGAGGCGCGGCTTTGGAGCGCCTTGCCCAAGCACGTTTTCCTTCGCCGTGTGCCTTTGGAGGTGCCCAGGTGTGTGCCCACGCTGGGGGCAGCGGAGGAAGGCTGTCATTTAATGGTTCATTAGTCCCCAAAGTCCCCACGGGGAGGGGGGCCAGTATAAAACACCGCTCACCACCACCCTTCTCACTTTGCTGTTTGAACTCCCCTTGCCGGCGTCTGCCTGGTGGGTGTTTCCACACACCGGAGGCGATGGTTTTCCATCCCTCGCCCTGCACATTCCTCCCGGTGGTTTCCAGCGTGTGAAGCTCCAGCTGGAATTCCTGAAGCCGCAGCGCGTCTGTCTCGCGTGGCTCCATCCCGGTGGGACCCCGCTTTCCAGCGGCTGCTGCCGAGTCCCCAGGCTCCTGCCTACTGATCGCAGCCTCTGTCAAGGCAGGCAGATCCTTGGAGCCAGAGAAACGCCGGAATCGAGTTTTCCATTTGTTCTGGGTGTGCTGGCTTACCTATTAGCATTTCCAAAGCAAAGCTGCCTGGGGAGAGCTTTGCTCGGCTTTGCCTGGGAATTCTGTAGTGCCCTGAGAGGTCCCAGACCAACCCAGGAGTGGCTGCACTGTGGAGGCTCTGGTTGCACCAGCCCAGATGAAGTTCACAAATACTTTATGCCTCAGACTGCACAGTCCGTTCAAGATTAAATGTCTTCTAATAAAAAGCTGTGGTCAGTTTAATTCCAAATTGCATACTTCTCTTTAACTGTGGCCTGGAACTCAGCAAACTATGCAAAGTCCCATTTAAATTAATGGGATGCTTCAGTACCGATTTTAATGGGGTTTTGTATAATAAAAATAACACCTAGAAATGCCCTAACATTTTGCTACAATCTTGCCACAAAAGTCAGTGGAACTGGGATAATAAAAATACAGGTTTTATATGAAACCTATGAAGGGTTTGTCATTAACTTCAGTGGCACAGTTTCAGGCCTTATTATTATAGTATATGCTTGTATAAGTAGAAATTACTTTATCAATTAAATGAGAATCTGTGGCTTTTCTGCTCCAGTCTGGCAACTTGTATGTGAAATATTTAGTTTGATGTTATCAAAACAGCCAAAATATACCTACTTATAAACCAGCCCATATACAAAGACTGAGAACAAACAAAAATACAAAACTACACATTAGTTTTGCTCTGTTTGCCCATCAAACAAAGCTGAGCTGTTACTTCTAAGAAAATACTTCATATTCCTCCTTTAATCTATCCAAGAGAACAGTTCTCTGCTCAGCCTCATAGAAAACAGTAAAAACCTCCTTCAAAGTAAAATATATTTTAATTAACAGAGCTGCAAAATAAAATCCACAGCTATGCAGCAAGCCTTCTCTGCGGCTCAGCATTGTGTGAACTGCTTGGGCAAGCTGCTCTTATTAACAAGCTACAGGCTACACTCTGTTCCAAACTGATTAAGCAGTAGGGCTGCAGGCAGATTTTCTATCAAAAATGTTTCGATGGCAGCCAGCCTGTTCTTCTACAGAACGATGGGGGCTTTTTCAGGAAAAAATAACTTGTTTATCCCCAGCTCCAATTTCTTTAATGAAGAAAGCATATGCACAAAAAATTTATTTACCAAATAACTTCCCAACAAATAAAAAATTCTCACAGGAAATAAAAGAAGAAAAATGAAAGAACATATGTATTTGATTTTTTTTCCCCCTTCTTCACTCAAGTAATTTCTTGCAGGAAGCCAGGTAACAATGTTCAGTCTCTGCTAGAGACAAGCAAATTTGCTCACAAGTCTTCCCAGGAGATCAGCGGAGCTGAGCGAAGGCTTGTGCCCAGGGGCCAAACCCCAGCGATGTAAATGAGGAGCTCAGAACCAGCTCCTCCCCACAGCTCTGCTGATGCAGCCCTACAATCCCCGGCAGCCTGCGATTCCTCCCCGGAATCCCATGTAAAACAGCACTTGCTCTGGGTTGCTAATTCAAGTCTTGCAGAGAAGCTTCAGACCTCCCCCATCACACAGGGGTAAAAAAAAAAAAACAAAAAACAAAAAACCCACACCCAACCAACCAACCAAAAACGCCAACAACAACAAAAACCCCAGAAAACCTATGTGTTAATATGCAAAGACCAAAAATCTGACCAAGTGGTGGCTGTCCCTGAGAAGCACAAAGTAATTTATATTACAGAGTTCAAAGTGCTACATGCCTGGGTATAGGAGATTAGGAATGGGGTTTTCAAAAGCCCTATGTGAGTAAGGACCAGATTAAAAATAAATAAATAAATAAATAAACAAACAAATAAATTCACTGAATCAGTCCCGGTGTGAGATTTTCCTAGAAGTGAGTTGGGCACCTGGGATTTAGACACTAAGAGTGAGACTTTTAGAGGGATTTAGGTGTTTGAAGATACAGCTAAGTACATAGTGGGATCTTTGAAAGCACCCAGCACTAGTGTCTTCCAGAGGTTTCTGCTCTGGCTCCTTCTGAAGCTTCTCTGACTGCCTAGGTGAAACTGTGAGAACCCAAATCCCCTCCAAAGGCTGGCTCTTGGCATTTGAGTGCCATCAAAAATTCCCATTCTCCCTGCACTCCCTTGTCTTTTTTTCCAGAAAGTCTAGAAAGAGAGTGCACTCTTTTAAGAGCTAATTCAGGAAAGTACTTAAGCACACAAGGAAATTACTGAGTGAAATTCTCCTAGGCCAGAGGTGAAGCCCTGATCTCAGGGAGGCCAGCTGGAGATCTGTCACTGGCTGCAGAGCTGGGGCTGTGGTCCATGGACAACCACAGCACCCTGCTCCTCCGCTGTTAAAGCCAGCAATTTAAGTTTAAGCATAAAGATAGGCATGCTGCAGAAAGCATTTTGGAGAGCTGTGCTCTCACCGTCCCTGTTTTAAGTCAGATCCCAAATTTAATCTTATGAAAGACGCCACTCTTTAAACATTTACAGGGACGGGTTTTGAACCTTTGATGGAAAACCTGGAAAGGCAGATGAGAAGACTGGGGGCCAGGCTGCTTCCCCCTCCCAGGGTCTGTGGAACACAGGTATCAGCCTCCCCTCCCTGCTCTGTGGAAGGCAGCTGCTTTGGGGTGCATCCCAGAAGTGGGTTCAGAAGTGGAGCCAGGGGTTGGAATGTCCTGCACAAATCTCTGTCCCCCCACCTATGGACCATGAGCCAGGCAGGGGCTGGCACCTCTGCTGGTCACATTTGCAGGGCTCATCATTTGAAAAACTCAGGAACTGTTAAATCCATGGTCCTGTCTGTTTTCCTGATGTGGATCCACTCCATTATTTGTCCCACATACCCCCAAGCTCTGACATCACCTATTCATTGCAAGGCTCCCCCGTGCTGTGTCTATTGATCAGTTTTACATTTCTCCCCCATACACCTCATTCCTTCCTCACCTGTCTATCCCATACCAATACCTGTCTAGATCAAATCTACCTGGAGGTGTGATTCAACCACCTCACTCTGTTCTATATATCATCATCTATCTGATCTCTGATCTGAAATCAAAACTAGGAATTACTTATCTCCATGTACCCTTTGAGTTCTCTGCTATAACTCCTCTAAATTGATGTATTTCACTTGTTCATCTCTACCTTGAATCCACCCATTTGGCCCCACTGGCAACAAAACCATATAACTTTAGAATACATAAACCTGACAACTCCAGCTCTGACATATTTACATCATCTTCTTTCTTATGGTTTAACACAATTTAGTATCAGCTAAATAAAAATGTATCACAAGTTTCTACCCATTCCTCTAAGATGCAAGGCTAAGATTAAGTTAGAGACAGGGTTAAGGCTTGGGGCTTAGAATTAGGGTCAAGGTTTGTTGGAATTGGGTAGAGATTGGTTTAGAGTTGGGATATGGTTGGTTCAGCATTTAGGATTATGTTTGGTTTATGGCTGGGTTTGGATGAGGCATGGGTCAGGCGTAGGACAGGATTGGTATCAGGGTCAGTGGGAGATCCCAGTTTGTGTTAGGATTAGGTAGTGGATGCAGTTTGAGGTGAAGTCAGGGGTTTGGATTAGTGCTGTGTTCAGATACTTTTGGTTTAAATTTGCCTTAGTGCTATGTTAGAATAAGCATTATGTTAAATGTTTGTGTCAGAATTTAGAATTAGTGTTAGTTTTAGGATTGATTTGGGAGTCACATGTCAGCCTTGATCATGTAATCTCTCTGTGCTTATTTCTTGTGCAAACAGACCTGTTCTCTTTCTGTCCATCTTATTTTCCCTCCTACACACCCCTGTAGGTGTTCATAGGTGAGTTTCATAACACTTAATAATCCATTTTCCCCATGTTTTCTCATTTACCTGACCTTTTAGCCTACTTTGCATACATTCACATCTCACACATCTCATCTATCTCATATATACTAATCACTCTCATCTTTTCTTATAGCACTAATGTATTCACCCCTTCTGATTTTGCCTGTCATGCCCAAGACATCAATGCAACTCCTGCCACGATTAACGATATTTTTTCAGTTTCTTTTATACATACTCATTAAGGTAGCGCCTGTGACTACTTACCTACCTAATTAATCTGATGCAAATTTCAATGAATCCCTCTGGATTTCCATAGTACATCCCAAACTATATATTTTCATTTCCCTCCTTGTTCCATCCATATTCATTTCTCTGCTCACTCGTACCCACTCTGATGAGCTTCCTGGTACCCACTCATCTGTATGTGCACCCACATCCTTCTTCATCAATCATCCTGTCCAGGATTTACTCTTCCATTAAACATCTTTCTAATTCCTACCATCAGGCTAGTTTCTCAACACTCCCAGCTCATGAATACTCCTCTGTCTCTTTATCTACCCAATACCTGGTCCAACCTGTTAGCTTGCTAATTGTTCCAAGCTTGGGTTTTTTTCAGCATAATCTCTTAATTCTGCATTAATTTTATATGTAATATATTTACTACATTACTATTTTACTTCACTCCTCCTAAAGTGCTTTTTTGCTTTTCCCCATATCTATTCGCCTCTCCTGTCTGTGCACTTGATCTTTTTTTGTGTGCATTGACCCCATCCTTTCTCCACTCCCCTATGTCTTGTACATCCCCTTTTTCACAGTTCTCTGTCTGTGTGTTTGCGGGGATCTCGATCACCAGACAGCCTCTCTATGGGTACTACTGATCTATTGTTCCATCCACTACTCATCTATTAACTCTGCTATTGTTCTTCTTTTATCTCTTCCTCCCTCTATCTACGTTCCCCATAATCAATGCTTCATTCACCCTATCAGCACATTTTTATTGTCATATGTTTATTCCATTCTTCCAGCTATCTTTCCATTCCTTTACCCAGACAACGCATATTCTGTCTGCTGTGAATATATTCTGTCCCTCTCAATCTAATCTCTTTCTCTCTTGCCCTCTAATTTATTAATTTGTCCTCTACAGGTTTATCTAGTCAATGTTTCTAGCTAATATGAGCTCATCTGGTAATTCAGCCAGTACATACACCCACCTCTTCATCCCCCCACCCATCTGATTTCCACTCAGTTGAACTAGCCTCAGAACATTCCCAGTATTTCCAGTGGATCACCTTTTCCTTGTTACATCCATTTTCCTGTGTTAGATGCTGCTCACGTCACTGGAATTTATGCAGCCAAACATCCCTTTACATACACAAACACATCAACAGATACAGCATCAGTTCATGTGCCCATTTGTTCCCTACATTCCACTATTTCCTACTCTGTACTTATCTCCTTGCTACCTATTACAGCTACGGACTTACAATACCTGCTTTCCATATTTCAATCTGTCCAGATTTACTCCACTTAAATTCCCAGCCATCAACTACATCAATTAGGCAATTACTTTACCTACCTAGTCCAGCTTTCTTCCATATTTATGTGTTCCATGCCCGTATAACAAACCAATACCTGACACAGAGACACCTCTTTGCTCATTTTAACATGGCCAGCAGGCTCAGGTAGCTGCAGTCCACTCCATGCATTTTTCTCTGTCAAACCTCCTTCCTTCCTTCCTTCCTTCCTTCCTTCCTTCCTTCCTTCCTTCCTTCCTTCCTTCCTTCCTTCCTTCCTTCCTTCCTTCCTTCCTTCCTTCCTTCCTTCCTTCCTTCCTTCCTTCCTTCCTTCCTTCCTTCCTTCCCTAGCTCTACATTTTAAAATATTTCTGGTTTATAGTGAATCCAGCCAGCCCCTCTTCTGTCCCCACATTCATGCCACGGGTTCACCATGCAGCCCATCAGCCCCCTCATTCCCAGCTCCACCACTCAGCCATCCATCCAGCTGCTGGATAAATTTTCTGCCCACGCAGGCAGGACTTGCTCTAACACAACACATCCCACTTCTATTCCCGACATGCATCAAGACCACCCTTACCCCTGCCTGTGACACCCAGTGCATGTCACAGGCACAGGCTGTCCCTCCACCATCACATCTTCTGCATTAGTGTCAAATTATCCACCCTGTGCAGGGACCCTGTATATCTACCTAATTACGCCAATTATTCTAACTTATCCATCCCCCATGTACCTGTATATCACTACCCATTTAATTATGTATGTTTATCTCAACTGTCCGTCACTTTACACCATAAAATCCAGCAACCAGCACATGGGGCCATTGATCTGGGTGCCCAGTGCACTCTCCCTCCTTAGACAGGAGGTAATTCCGTTCCACATAACTTCAGCTCTCTCAGTGACCCAGCCTTGTATCACGCTGATGGGCACAGGGGTACAGAAAGCAAGAATGGATATTGTCTGAGTAAATGTCATGGAACCCCATGAATCTCGGAGCAGAAATAGCAATCAGTTGTGAAGAAGTAGAAGTTTGCTTCTGACATGTTGGGGTCAAGGCCATTTGCTAGCACAAGGAAGAAATGCACGTTGGGAACAGACAAAATAATCAGCTCTGCACCGGTGAAAAGTGTGATTTTCACGGTGTGGGATTTTGTCGTCATACTACCAGGGTAAGAGAAGTCAGATCACCTTAATTCTCCACTCTTTCTTGTAAGTTTTGTTTCCTGTTTTCCTTTGGCACTCAGAATCTTTCCCTGGCCAGGTGAGTCTAAACGTGCCTGCAGCTGTTGTGGGGGAGTTTTTATCCAGTAAAACTGGTGTCCTCTTCGTATTCTTAGACATCTTTTTTTCCTGCTCAGATTCTGGACCCTGACTTGGGTTCAAACAAAAGCCTCATAGGACCAATCTTCATGGCTGAATGGGGGAAAACCTCTGCAGCCCTGAGTTTGGAAGAGTTTAGATCCAGGAATTTGAATTAT